>NW_026555333.1:23831175-25031175 GCF_029017545.1 Prosopis cineraria | reverse complement strand
TTGTAGATGTATCCAAACCAAGTCTCCTACCTTAAAAGTCTGCTGTCTTCGATGTTTGTCACGTTGAGCCTTGTATCTCAAATTCTGCTTTTGGATTCGCTCGCGAACTTGCTCATGCAACTTCTTAATTTCCTTAGCCCTTTGGTCAGCATCAGAGCTATATTGCTGCTTATCAAGTGAAGGGGTCAAGTCTAGTGGACTAAGGGGACGAGTGCCATAAACAACTTCAAACGGACACTTCCCAGTTGCTTGGTTGACAGAGTTATTATAAGCAAACTCAACTTGAGCAAGAATAAGATCCCAGTGCTTCAAATTCTTCCCTACGAAACTGCGAAGAAGATTACCAAGAATCCTATTTATAGCTTCAGTTTGACCGTCTGTCTGGGGGTGACTAGCGCTGCTAAACTGGAGCTTAGTTCCCATCTTCTTCCATAACGTCCGCCAAAAGTGGCTAAGAAACTTCACATCACGGTCAGAAGTGATAGTTCTAGGAATGCCATGAAGACGCACAATCTCCTTAAAATACAAGTCTGCTACTTGAACAGCATCGTTGGTCTTCTGGCATGGGATGAAATGGGCCATTTTTGAGAAACGATCCACAACTACCATGACAGAATCTTTTTGCCTCTGAGTCCGTGGTAAACCCAGAACAAAATCCATAGTTATATCTTCCCAAGGTGCTTCTGGAATTGGCAGAGGCATGTATAGTCCAGTATTCTGACCCTTGGATTTAGCCAAGTGACAAATTCTGCATCTCTGTATATGCCTGTTGACATCCCGTTCAAGTCGAGGCCAGTAAAAGTTCTCCTTCACTAGGTTAATTGTCTCATCTCGTCCAAAATGTCCAGCTAATCCACCATCATGTGCTTCCCAAATTATGGCTTCTCTCAAGGAACCCTGTGGAATACAGAGGGTTTTACCTCGAAATAAAAACCCGTCGTGTCTGTAGAACTGGTGGAAAGGTTGATTTATAGTTGCTTCCCACACTCCTCGGAAATCAGGATCATCTTGATACAACTCTTTGACAAGGTCAAATCCAACAACCTTGGTTTGTAGTGTTGTAAGTAGTACATGGCGACGACTAAGGGCATCAGCTACGGAGTTCAGAGTTCCATCCTTATGTTTGATAAGGAATGGGTAGGACTGTAAGAGTTCACTCCAACGAGCATGTCTGCGACTGATCTTCTGCTGGGAATTCAAATACTTGAGAGCCTCGTGATCAGAAAAAAGTATGAACTCTTTATTCAGGAGATAATGACTCCAATGTTGGAGAGCTCGGACAATGGCATAGAATTCCTTGTCATAGGTAGAATATCTGAGCTTTGCATCATTGAGCTTCTCACTAAAAAAAGCAATAGGATGGCCCTCCTGGCTTAAGACAGCACTAATGCCGGTGTTAGAAGCATCACAGCTAACTTCAAACACTTGGTCAAAGTTAGGAAGAGCTAGGACTGGAGCTTCAGTCAACTTCTTCTTAAGCTCCTCAAAGCTTTTCTGAGCTTGTTCTGTCCACTGAAACTTCTCTCTTTTGGTGCAATCTGTAAGTGGTGCAGCAATTGAACTAAAATTACGGATGAACCTCTTGTAGAAAGAAGCTAATCCGTGGAAGCTTCGAACCTCCTGGATAGATTTTGGAATTGGCCAGCTGTCAATGGCTGCAACTTTGCTTGGATCAACGCGAACACCCTCTGCGGTAATGATGTAACCCAAGAACACAACTTCGTTGGTGAGGAAGGTACACTTCTTGAGATTTGCATAAAGCTTCTGCTCTCGCAAGGCTTGCAAAACTTGCCGCAAGTGATCTAAATGCTCCTCTTGATTCTTACTGTAAATAAGAATATCGTCAAAGTACACAACAACAAATTTACCAATGAAGGGTCTTAATACCTAATTCATCAGGCGCATAAATGTGCTAGGAGCATTTGTTAACCCAAAAGGCATCACATTCCACTCATATAAGCCATCTCTGGTCTTGAAAGCAGCCTTCCACTCATCTCCTGGTCGAATTCTGATTTGATGGTACCCACTACGAAGATCAATTTTGGAGAAAGTAGTGGCACCATGCAACTGGTCCAGCATATCATCAAGCCGAGGTATCAGAAATCGATACTTAATAGTGATCTTGTTGACGGCTCGGCAGTCAATGCACATTCTCCAACTCCCATCCTTCTTAGGTACTAGAAGAACAGGTACAGCACAAGGGCTGATACTTTCTCGAACTAACCCTTTCTTCAACAACTCTTCAACTTGTCGTTGGACTTCGGCGTGTTCCTGAGGACTCATCCTATAAGCAGGCTTATTAGGAATGACTGCTTTGGGAACGAAGTCAATGGCATGCTGTATGTCTCGCATTGGAGGCAACCCTGGTGGTATCTCATCGGATATTACATCTGGAAATTCTAACAATAGCGGAATGACTCCAGGTGGATTGGCCGTCTCGTCATTCACCTCAAGCACCAGAATAAAGCTCATCATTTGGGCTTCGAATTTTGACACCTTGAATTCCTCCTTAGTCAACAAAGACACTAACGGCTTAGAAATACTAGATTCCCTTGAAGATTGGCTAATCTCATTGGGTGGTAGAGGCGCTAGTGTAAACTTGACACCATCTTTCGTAAAAGAATAAGTGTTCGCTCGCCCATTATGCATAGCATGTCGGTCATATTGCCATGGCCTCCCCAAGAGAAGGTGACATGCATCCATGGGAACAACATCACATAAAACTTCATCACAATATCGATTCCCAATAGAAAAGGTCACAAGGCATTGTTTAGAAACTTTTACCTCATTCCCTTTGTTGAGCCAGTGAAGCTTGTAAGGTTGTGGATGATCTTGTGTTGGCAACTTCAATTTCTCCACCATGTAGTTAGATACTACATTTTCACAGCTTCCACTGTCAATAATGACATTACAAACTTTTCCTTGGGCCGTGCAACGAGTGTGAAAAATATTGCGTCGTAACCAAGGTTCTTCTTTGACTACTGTTGTATGCAGACTTCGTCTAAGCACCAATGCTTCTCCTTGATCAGCAAGTGTGACCTCCTCGTCATATACGGGATCAGTGCCGTAGAACTCATCGTCCTCCTCATCTTCTTCAAGTGCTTCATACCCTGATCCTTCTCGAATGGTGACAACCCTTCGTGTAGGACAGTCCGCAGCAATGTGGCCAAATCCTTGGCATTTAAAGCATTTGATTGCTTTAGAACCAGATTCCTTGGCAGCATTGGATGGTGGTTTGCGTATAACAGTAGGTTGTGGCTTGCTTGAGGAGTTAGTCTGCTGAAATTCTGCTTTACGGCCTTTTGGATAACTCCTAGAGGATGAAGGTTGGAAAGTGGATCTCTTGGGCATCTGCTTCTCAACACGCACGGCCAGACGGATGACATCATCCAAGGTCCAGTATTGTTGAAGCTGGACTGGACGACTGATATCTGTGTTTAAGCCTGCAAGGTATCGGGCTATTGTTTGCTCCTCCTTCTCCTGAATATCACACTTCATCATGAGTTGTTCAAACTCTAGTATATTCTTCTACAGATAAAGATCTCCGTCGAAGATTTTGCAACTGGATAAAATTATCCTGGTGGTAATGATCTGGTAAAAATTTCCTGGTGAGCTGGCGTTTCATTTTCTCCCAGGTTTCAATCTTGCGCTTTCCTTCATGTTCTCGCTTTCGTCTGAGGTTTTCCCGCCAAATAGAAGCATGTTTCTTGAGTTTGAGGGCGACAATTTTGACTTTCTGCGCATCTGGAATCTCCTTGTATTCAAATACTCGTTCAACAGTTTGTAGCCAATCTACAAACTCGTCTGGCTGGAGCCTTCCCTCGAATTCAGGAATGTCAACCTTGATGTCATTAGGGCGGAATTGTTGTTGTCGTGGGCGGCGGCGGTTTTCAGTAGATGACGAACTACTGCTTCCCGAATCTCTCTCTAAGTTTTCTCTGTTGTTGTTTAACAGAGTTTGCTGCAATTCCACAGTGGCTTCCAATTCTCGTATCTTACGTCTCAACTCTTCCATCTCAACCTCGTGCACATGTCTACGTCTTGGAGGCATTTTGGATAAGTGTCAAGGCTAGGGGTAAAGATTGGGGTGCAATTGGAAACGTTGAAGGATATAAGGGTAAAATGAGACTTTTTTTTTTCAAAAGGCTAGGGGCAAGATGGGGATTTTGGACTGTCTAGGGGTAAAATAGCGATTCTAGAAGAATGATGGGTCAAATTAAAATTTATGAAAAATATAGGGGTTAAACTGGAATTCAGGTAAAATCAAGGGGCAAAAGTGTAATTTTGGGAAAGTTTAGGGGTTAAAACGGAATTTCTAAAAATTTGGGGGTCAAAATGAAATTTCATAAAAAATAGGGGCAAAATTTGGAATTACTGAAAGATTTGGGGCGAAAATGTAATTTATGAAAAGTTGGCTGACTGGGCACAGTGACGTGGCGACAGTGACACGTGGCAGAAAACTACTGGGCTGACCTATCGTTGACCGGTCAGAACGATGACGTGGCAGCTGACGTCAGCGTCTTCAACCTTCGGATGGCACGTGAAGGCGCGTGGACCGGCGGCGAGGCGCGTGGTCTTCCGACGGTGGCTCGTGGAGGCGCGTGCAGATGTTTCCGGTGACGGGGAACCTCTTGTTCCACATTTTAGGACCTCCTGAGCACGATGGTGATGTTATTTTTCTGAGAAAATGCCTGGTTTATAAAACGCGAAGACGTCAGGGACTCCTCCTCTGAACCTCTCTTCTTTCCAGCGTACTTTCTCAACTGTAACTCACTCTCTCGCTCTCTGGACCAGCTCTGATACCAAAAATGGCACATTTCATCCCATGCTAGAAGACCAACAATGCTGTTCAAGTAGCAGACTTGTATTTTAAGGAAATTGTGCGTCTTCATGGCATTCCTAGAACTATCACTTCTGACCGTGATGTGAAGTTTCTTAGCCACTTTTGGCGGACGTTATGGAAGAAGATGGGAACTAAGCTCCAGTTTAGCAGCGCTAGTCACCCCCAGACAGATGGTCAAACTGAAGCTATAAATAGGATTCTTGGTAATCTTCTTGCTGAACCCGGGAAGAATGAAACGGACTGAAACGGACAACAGAATTAATACACGAGAGTTACAGAATTGAAGCCAAACGTGTTCCGTTACCCTTCATTAAGCCAATAAAACATCTAGCATTTACATTTGTAACGTTAGCTTATTACCTGTTTTCGTTCAGAGTCCTAACACTATAAATAGGACTCACTTTGTTGTAAGAGAGGCAGAGTAGAAATACAATTCAGAGTTTTCTCTTTTCATTGGTTTTTGTGCCAACAATCTTTATTTTATTTATACTTTAAATTATCATTTCAATAAGAAATATCATTTTTTTTATATTTTTATTCTATTGATTTGACCCATGAGAAAGACTAAGAATTGAATTGATATGTTCACGTCATCGCCATATTTTGAATGGAATTTTACTTTTAACATAAGTTCACCAACATTTGGTCAAAACAGATCTCATGTTGAACTAATCTAATTCTAAATTTCAGAACTCTTTCTAAATCCACATGTAAATACGTTATCCTAATTATTATAATTTCCTTCGACAATATATAAATATATATATATATATATATTCCCGATCATGCCAGAGACCATTATTAAAAATTTAAAATAACAAAAATAATAAATGTAGAGCATTGACTAAAAAAGAGAGTACATGTTGAGCTGTAAAGAACAAAAAATCCAATCAAAACTCGAGCTACTTTGGAAGGATTATAGTGTTTCAAATGAGAATCTACAATTACCAACGGAACTGGATTTCAAACATATCAAATTCACCTGTTAATCAAGTATCTTATGCAGCATTAAAGGATTGTAAGCTTGCATCCATCTTTCATCTCCAATTCGGCAAGACAATCTGCCACTTCTTGGATGGATCTAACATCTCCACATTTTGCAAATCAGGCAATAACCATAATTCCTCTGGAAGCTTAATCAATATCTTACAATAATTGATGGACAAGCTTTGAAGACGAGGCATTGCACCTCTGCTCAAATTCCAACTTTTGTATCCCATGTCTCTCATCTTAAAGACTTTGAGACTTTGGAAATATCCACTCTTGCAGTCAAGATTGTCACATCTACCTTCTTCTTGAAACCTTCCACCATGAAAAGTTATTTTTAAAATCTCAAGACTGAAAATGGTTCCAAGAACTTCCAAAGAAATATCTCCAGAACCCAGCAGTAGTGTTATCTTGGTCAATTTTGATGGAAAAATTGCATCTATGTAAAGGAATTTGTAATCTTCAATCTTGAGTGTTTGTTGACCAGATAAGGTTCGAAGGTTTTTCCAAAACGCATTTGGATAAAATTTTCCTTCCCAAAAGCATAACCCCAATTTTCTAAGCTTGCGCATATAGGTTAGTGAGGGACCTTGACAGTCTTCAACAACAACAAAAGAAAGGATTTCCAGATTGTCTAAAGAAGAATTAAGAGGTGGGATTTGTGATTCTTTTGGAAGTAAAAGATGCTTTAAACGTTTAAGTTTCCCTATCCTCCTTGGTAGAATCACTGAATATCCCACCGTCTCTAAAGTTTCTAAATTCCATAGGTCAGATATTGTTTTTGGAATATTTCTTAAAGAACCCAACTCAAAATGTAACTTTAGGTACCTAAGATGGATGAGCCGCACAATTCTATGAGTAATTATTCTTCTTACCATTGGAGTAGAGTAACATTTGGAATCCCCATAGCAACTTTCAAAGAAAATCAAAGAACGCACAGATGAATGATTAGTACTTAGGCTAGATGTTAGGTAAGTTGCAATTTGATTATACATGAACAATCTTCAAGGACTAACCAAATTTGAATTGCTAGTGGTAGTAGTAATGTCATAGAACTTCTTATTTTTGCTTTCTTCTATGCAAAATGCTCGTAAAAGATCATGAATGCAACATACCTTCACATTCCCATCGGTCCTCTTGCTTTCAACTTGGATCAAGCTTCGGTCAATGAGTTCCATCAAGTAGTATTTTGCAACATCCTCTGGTTTCTTATTGCCTGTATCTTTTGGTATCAACCCTTTTGCTATCCAAAGTTTCATCAATTCCCTAACATGGATTTTGAAGTCTTCAGGATAATGACCAACATATAGAAAGCATAGTTTTAGATTTTGTAGCAATAACTTATAACTCAATGCCAAAATGTCTGTGCATTCAACTTTTTGTTGAAAAAGATGCCAAATTTCATTTCCAGTGACATAGGACCACCATGAATTCGATCTCTCTAATTGTGCTAATATGCCAGCCAACACCACAATGGATAATGGTAAACCATCACAACTTTCAGCCATTTTCTTGTCAAGATTTTCCAATTCAGGAGGGCATTGTTCTCCCATAAACACCCTCATTGATGAAAGTTCCTAGTTTTGTTCTTTGTCGAGAGATGGAAGCTGATATACAAACTTTTCGTATACATTAGCAACGTGAGCTACTTGTATTGATCAACTAGTGATCAATATTCTACTCCCATTTTTGTCATCTGGAAAGCATCATTTATCGCACTCCATACTTCAGGTCTTTATATGTCATCAAGAATAACAAAATAAGGCTTTTCTCTCAAGCTTTCATGGATTTTTTGCTTTAACAAATTCTCCATACTGATATTTTAGAAAGGACATGTGATCCAAAACTTTTTGGATCGCATGTCTTAGATTTTTTGTGCCCATTCCATGATAACTACTTGATCCCACTTGAGCCAAGAGAATGATCAATAATGATTTAACTTTCCAGTCTTCTGAAACATTAGCCCACGCAAATCTATGAAAATGTAGCTTATCACTTTTATAGATCTTTCTAGTAAGAGTGATTTTTCCTTGCCCACCCATGCCGATGGTGGAGACGACCTTACTCTCACTATGCCCACCCATGACATGCTTGATGACATCATTTGAGTAGAAATCAAAGTCAACCACATCATCTTTCTCAAAAATTCTCCTTGGAAAAAACTCAAATAAATTGTTGTTAGTTTAGAATTAGTTTTTGTTAAAACCCGAATAGATATTTGTTAATAAAAAAACTAACTTGAACTAACAAGTATTCATTCTGGTTTTGACAATAGGTGATTCTTAATTGATAAAAATTTTCTCCAGCTGTCCTTAATTGATATTTTTTCATTTATAAATTAATAAATTATATATGTGTGTGTGTGTGTGTGTGTGTGATAGTTTGATTGGTTTAGTCTATTCAATTTTAAATCTTACTAACTAAATTAATTAACTAAAATATTTTTTAAAAAATGAATAAAAAATTAAATAGATTGAATCAATTAATAAAAATTAGATTTGATTCAATTCAATTTTTTTCGAATACATGGCCATGGCAAACAATGCAAAAAGACCAATATATAGTCATGTCTGAAGTCAAAAGGCTTCTACTATCATACGGGGAACATCATAGATTGTAGTAACAAAATTGTCATGAGATAGCTGGTGAGCTAAGTGGTCAGCACATCTATTTCCTTCTCTATACACGTGATCAAAAGTGATCACCCAGTCTTATAAAGTGAGTTCTCTAATTTTTCTGATGATATTAGAGAATGGATGACTTCCAGAATAGTTGTAGGTAAGAGATAATGCCTCCATTGAGCCAGTATGAATATTTGCTTTGGGTAATTTTTCACTCTAGTAAAGGTAAGGCCTTTGCAGATTTCCATGAGCTCAGCTGGTGTGCTGGGTTGATATCCAATATGCTTGGACAAGCTTAATTCAATTTTTCTTATCACCTTTGATGACGCCTCCATAAGCAGTAGTGCCATTAATATTAACTACACCATTAGTGTCAAGTCTAAACCATCCAATTTGGTTTCCAATTAATGTCATAAATATTGTTTCTTTTATTCAAATGATTGAATTTGGAAAGAAGCTTCGTGTCATTGTTAATTTGTTGATTGCTGGAGAAGGCAATATTGCTATCCAAGACCTTATCTTCAAAATAGAGTTTCTTGCATGTACTTTTCCAAATATTCCAATAAGCTTGGGCTAAAAGACTCTACCAAGATGTTCTTCTTGTATGCAAGTTCCCTACATTATTCTTTGCATTTCAAATTATCTAGTCCTATAGACCAAGAGAGAAAAAAGTGTAAAGTTTTGTAAGACTGACCAATTTTTTCCATACCTCATTTTCTTCTCCACAATCTCGTAGAATATGAATGGTGGAGCTGGAGGAGTTACAACCAAATCCCAGTAGAATGCGAGTAGTTGTTTTGGAGGCGATTCCAAGCTGCTTTCTAAAGGAAATATCTTATTTTCTCATAAGTGAGCCATTTTCAAATCTTATACCAGGTACTAAGTGATTTTGGTCCTTATGTATTTCCAAGGCTCTGCAAGCAGATTTAACAGAAAAGTTGCCATCAGAAGAGGGCCTCTAGATAAGAACATTGTCTTCATTTTGGTGATTGGGAGGTTGAACAATGGATATCTGCTTGATCACATTAGAGTGAAGGTAATGGCTTAGGAGATTTATATTTCATCCTCTCGTATTAGTGCAAAGATTAGCAACTCTAGCATGTAAAATAGAGTCAGCATTGGGTAAAGCATCATTAACAAGAGGTTCCGGGAGCGGAGACCATTTATCATACCAAAAATATATTTGATCTCCTTTGTCAACTTTCCAACCAACATAATGCATAAATTTATCCCAAACTTTACATATGCTATTCCAGTTATAGGAGCAAGTATTAGGTTTGACAACCATCAAAATTTTGGATTTATTGCATTTGTATTTATCACAAAGGATACACACCCATAGACAATTAGGTTTGGAGATTAAGCCCCAACAAAGCTTCATAATGAAGACTGTATTTTAATTTTTAAGTTTCCTGATGCCAAGACCATCATCTTTTTTGTCCTTAGTAATATAGTCCTAAGAGATAAGATGTAGTTTCTTGGTACTGTCAGATGAATTCCAAAGGAAATTCCTAGAACTTTTCTCTAATTCAGAGGAAGAAGCATAATTTGCATGATATAGTTAGGAAGAGCCAAAAGAACAGATTTGATGAGTACAAATTTCTTGACTAAGTTCAAATAATGGCTTTTCCAATTAAACAATCGTAAGTTTGTCTTATCAAAAAGAGGAGCAAAAGTAAGCTTAGAAGTCCTTTCATGAATGATAGGAATTCCCAAGTATTTGCTAAGGTTTCTAGTGAGAGGAATCTCCAACTCTTCACTAATTTGTTGAGCTCTATTGTTGTTAACATTCTTTGAACAAAAGAGCTTGGATTTATCAATGTATCTTCTGCCCTGAGGTGTTACAAAATTCAGAGAGACATTGTTGCATGATCATGGCTTGAGATAAAGAATACTCTGCAAAAAGTAAAGGTCATCAACAAAAAATAAGTGAAAAATTGAAGGCCCATTAATTGTTAGTCTAATTAGCACCCATTCATTATGATCATTGCTATTGTTAATGCAATGACCTAAACATTCAATACAAAAGCACAAAAAGATAAAGAGAAAGAGGGTCCCTCTAACGGATGCTTCGAGAAGGTGGGAATTCCTTAGAGGGTGCTCCATTGTAAAGGACCTGCATGTGTGTGGTAGAGATGGCCGCCTGAATCAGGTTTCTAAAGTGGCTATTTATCCCAATGAATTTAAGAGTATCATTAATGAAATTTCAAGAAAGTCTATCAAAAGTCTTCTCAAGGTCCACCTTAATAGTCATGAACCCTTTTTTACCTGTTTTGTTTCTCATGGAGTCAATGATTTCCTAAGGAATGATGATATTATCACTGCTCTATCACCCTTAAATGAAGCTACATTGATTATCATTGATTAAATGATTCATACAGGCCCAAAGGTGATTAGAAAGAATTTTAGTGATAATTTTATAGCTAACATTACAAAAAAATATAAGATGAAAATATTTCAAGCAAGTGGGGTGATCAATCTTGGGGATCAAAGTGATGAAAGTATCATTTACCATCCCAATAGTTTTAGGATCACTAAAGACCTTTTTGAAAAATTTAAAAATGTTATGTTTCAGATCATCCCAATAGGTGTGAATGAATCTTGCATTATACCATCAAGACCTGGGACTTTGAAGGCTCCAATATCAAAAGTAGCATTCTTGATTTCATCATCAGAAACTTCTCTATGCAAACATTGAAATTGGGTATTGATAGAACACATTTGTTACCCACTTTTATTTGTCAATTAGGACCATTTTATTAATGATTTATCACCTTCAAGTGCACACATTGCATTAGATTTGGAACTTTGCCTAAGTTTCTAATATCAGTGCACTAGGGGCATTTTGGTCCAAAAAATGAACTTTTGAGAAAATGTACAAGAAAAATTGACAAAGTGCATTTTATGTCCAGTTGATGAATGGTGAAATTATATTTTTAAAATTCATTTTAGTTTGGGAGTAATTAAATAAAAAAGTCAACACTTTCTTAAGTGTCTTAGTTTGTCCTAGTTTTTGGTTTGCCTTTGTGTAAAAATTTTTATATAATTTTGTGCAGCCTAAAACTTGGTTAATTTAATAAATTCTCCCTTCTAATTATGAATTTAATTCTGGACATGAATTAGATTTTATTCTATCATATGCTATTTAATTGAATTATGTGATTTATGTGACATAGGTGGCATGTGACTTGTGCATCAATTGGGCAATTGAGGTCAACACTCCTTGAGGACAATGGCTGATGGTTTGCACGTGAATTGTGATTATTTTGAGGGATTAGATCAGCTAAAATGATGTGGATGACACATGGGAAATTAGGCACACATTGGAATCATCTACAAACCAATAGGAAGTTGCCACTTTGCAAGTGTGACAAGGCTCCCATTTACATTTTAATTTCTTTTTCCTTATTTTAATTAAGCTTCAGCTGATGGAAGACACCAAGGAGCACGCCATTTTAAGTCTCAAATGGGATCCAACACATATCTCATTCATCTTCCACATTCTCTCTCTCTTGTTCATAGTGTTCTTCATTTTCTCTCTTTTGTTCTTCATTTTCCAGCACCCTAACCTCCATTTTCAGCCACCAAACCTCCACAAAACTCATACCATTCTTCTCCTTTCTTCATTTTCGTTCCATCCCTTCCATTTTCACAAGGATAGAAGCTCATTTTCATCATTCAAGAGCTATGGAGTTTGGCCTTCACAAGCAATCACTAGGGTTCTTGAAGATGAAGATTGGCTAAGTTTCTTTGTGGAATCCTAGAGAGATGAAGATGGAGGATGAGTCTTGAGCTTCAAATTGGCTAAGTTCTTTTGTTTCCTATCCTCTTCTCTTTTTACTAGATGGTTAGATTCCTTAATCTAGGGTCTAATCATCTTAGCTTATAAATTCTAATTTGAATTTGATGTTGATGTAAAGAGAGAGGATTGTTTCATTTAATTTCTTCCTTGGACAGCCATGACTGAATTTTGCCACTCTTTGTTTGGCACATAATCTTGTGTTTTTCAATTAGTGAATTTCTTGTGTTAATATTGCATAATCTTGTGGTGTTAATGCTTGTGTTGTTGAGTAGCTTGACATAATCTTGTGGTTGCTCAATTTATGTGTTTGACCATGGCTGTTGAGAGAGGATTTTGAGTGAATCACTTGGCTAATGTCTTCACCAATTGGTTAATTAAACTAGGACTTTAATCTAAGACCTAGGGAGGTTAGCTAATTAGGTTAATTGGCTTAGGATAATTTTCTTAAGTCATGACAGCTTTAGTCAAGAGGAAAGGGAAGCTAAACTTAGCCTAATCATGAGAAGATAATGAGTCCAAAATCAACTAATCTCTAGGGTTCCATTATTGTAAAAAGGGAAGTTCATTTCACTCACTTTCACTAGCATTTTAATTACTTGCATATTAGGTAATTAGTTTAGATAATTAGCTAGATAACTAAATTCCTACAAACTTTGGTTGATTTATTTCACTAGATAACTTTCAATTAGACTTAAAACCATTCCTTGGGAGATGACCTAGGGTTGGCCCTATATTGCATTAGGGTTAGCTTTAGTATAATTTTGAGGATAAGCGACTAATTTCCTATCAAAATTTTGGCGCCGTTGCCGGGGAATGGTTTAAGTTTAATTCTAAGGTTGTTTAGTACTTAATTTATATTTTTAGTGTTCCTGAAAATTTTTTTGAAAAATTATAAAAATTTGTGTTTTGTGTTTTGTTTAGTGTTTTTTGTGTGTTTTGAGTGTTTTTATTCTGTTTTGAAAAAGAAAAAAAAAATTAATGCAATTTTCGTTGGTTTGGTGTAGAGCTGAAAATACTCTGTTTCTAGTGTCTCTGTCTGAAATTGAAAAATTAACTGGGAATGAGTCTGAGGGAATTTGAATTTGAAATTTATTTCATTGAAAGCTCTATATCCTAGCTTCACTTTAAAATTGGTTTGGTCAATTTTGGACGTGGGAAGTGTCCTGTGGAAATTTTACAATCTAACAAGGTCCAGGGAGCCATTACAGAGGATTTCCAAAACCCTGTTTCAATTTTGAGTTAGCATATCTTCCTCTTTGTGCGTTCAAATTGATTGATTCCAATTTCATTTTTCTTATCGCTGTCTTATCTTTGTTTCTTGTGTTTAGGATTTTCTTCAATTTTTCCATTTTCCTATTTGAAAGTTTGTTAGAAGCTCTGAAGGTCTTCTGGACGAAATCCTGTTTCTCCAGACTTGAGGACCAACTTGTGAAAAATTCTGGAAACGATTGGGCAGGATTTTTAATCTAAAAGTTTTATATAATTTTCCTGTATATCTCTTGTGTTTCTCATAAAAGTTTCAGGGGAATTTATCATGTGGATTTGCTGATAGAAAATTCACAAGTTCACTGTCTCCAGAGAGCCTACTGTGCGAATTCCAGAATTGCCAAAGCTTCTTGATTAAGCATTTCTAACTCTCTTTCTACTTGTTTGGTGTTATTTTTTTTTCATTTTGTTGCTATTGAGTTTAAAAAAAATAAAAAAAAATTATTTCTCTTGCTTTTGTGTGTTTTGAATTGTTTCATGTTGATTTGCATTTTAGTTTAGCTTGTTCTTTGTTCTTAATTTTCTTGAGCTTGATTAGTGCATGACCCGAAGAAAACATACCTCTTTTGTTGAATTAGATCCAGAAATTGAAAGGACTATTTCTAGATTGAGAAGATCACAACCTATTCTTGATTCTCATTTGGTTTGTAATTCAACAATGGAAGGTATCTTAGGACATGAGCATGTGCATAATGAGGGCCATGGGAATGGGAATGAGAATTTGCATGATGATGGCCATGTTAATAATGAATTTGAAGGCTTGCATAACCCTAGAGAGGAGAGGAGCATTAGGCAATTAACTCAACCTAATTGGCATGATAATCCTTATGGCTTATATGTTCCTCCTACTAATGTTCAATTTGAAATTAAATCCTCCTTGATTAATGCATTGCCTAAATTTCATGGGTTACCAGGAGAGGATTGTCATAGGTTTTTGCATACTTTCCTATTGGTTTGTGATACTATGAAGCCTATGCATGTAAATGTTGATGATGTTCAAGCTAAGGCTTTTGTATTTTCTCTTGAAGGTTTAGCAAAGGAATGGTATTTCAACTACCCTTCTTATGTGAAAGTGAGCACATGGGCTGAGCTAAGAAGACTCTTCTTAGATAAATTCTTTCCAAATTCCAAGGTCACCAATTTGAGAAAGCAAATCTATGGGGTCCAACAAGGAGAGGATGAGAGTCTCTATGAGTATTGGACTAGATTCCAAGGCCTTTTGGCTAAATGCCCACACCATCAAATTTCTAGTGAGAATTTAGTCCAATATTTCTATGAGGGCTTGATTCCAAGAGACAAAGTTAACATTGATGCCGCTAGTGGTGGATGCTTGATTGACCTCACTTCCTTAAAGGCTTGGGAACTAATTGACAAGATGGCTTCAAGTGGTGCTCAATACTCTACAAGGGAAAAGAGAAATGTGAATATGGTAGGTTCCTCAGTTCTTAATGATTCATATGTGGACTTGCTAGCTGCCAAGATTGGGAGAATGTTGGCTCCACAAATATCTCAAGTGAGCAATGTAAGTACTTCTCAAGCACTTGTCCCTTATTCTTGTACTTTTTGTGACTCACCTATGCATGTAGAAAGCAATTGTCCTATTAAGTTTGAACAAGTAAATGCTATCTACAATGGAAAACAATCCTATGGTGGGAGGCAAGGGCAAGGAGCTTATTCTAATACTTACAACCCTTCATGGAGAGACCATCCTAATTTCTCCTATTCAAATCCAAATGTGGCTTTACAAGACAATCAACAAAGAGGATCCTATCAAAACACCTTTGGCCGTGACCCTCCACCTCATTTGTCTCAAGGTAGCTCTTCTCAAAGCTACAATCCAAGTGGTAATTCTCTTACACCTTCTTCTAATTCTTATAGTGATAGGAGGCTTGTTCCAATTGAGAGTTCTTCTAATTCGAACTCTTCTAATGATGTGAATGTGTTACGTAAGCAGTTGATTGAAATGAACTCTTTGTATAAAAACATGTATGATGGCTTAGGGAACAAGGTAGAGAGTATGGGTAACAAGTGTGAGAACATGAACTCTAAAATTGATGCCCTTACTTCTCAAATGAATATGCTTGCTAACCAATTAAGTGCAGCCAATGCTCAAGCCTCTACATTACCATCCAACACCGTTGCTAATCCTAAAGCTAATCTTAATGCTATCACATTGAGGAGTGGCAAGGAGTTGGGAGAAAGAGTACAAGAAGACAAAAGACAAGGGAAGGCCGAGAAGCCCTCTTTAAATTCTTCAATTGATGTTAATGTTTCTAGTTCTTCTTTTGCTCCTAATGATGCATCTTTTTGTAGAGATGATGAGGATGAAAACATTGAGGAGATCATATGTGAGCAACCACCATCTAAGGTGGAAAAGGGGACTATGGCCGAGTTGTTTAGTAAGGAAAAAGAGGGAGAGGCCGAGCAAAGTGAAACAAGAAAGGAGAGTTCAAGGAAGGAAGAAGGAAAGCAAAGTCAAGAGATTATGAAGAAGCTTCCTTTTCCACAAGCACAAGTGGTCCCTAAGCAAGTAAAGGGACAATTTGATCAAGAGGTATATGATTTCTTCCACAAGATTCATGTTAATGTACCCTTGATGGATGTAGTTAAGAACTTTCCTAAGTATGCCAAATTTTTGAAAGATTGTTGTACAAATAAAAGAAAATTTAGGCCTAATGCAAGGGTACAATTACCCTCATCTGTGAGTGCTATCATGAAGCCTCAACTCCCTATAAAATGTGAAGACCCCGGTTCCTTCACAATTCCATGCAAGATTGGCAACACACATTTTTCTCATGCATTGATAGACTTAGGTGCAGCCATTAATGTTATGCCTCTTTCAATTTATCATGCCTTGAGTCTTGATTGCATGCATAAGACACCTATGATATGCCAATTAGCGGATAGAAGTGTTAGAAGACCACATGGAGTAGTAGAAGACTTGTTGGTTTGTGTTAAAGGTCTATTATTTCCTGTGGATTTCTATGTGCTTGATATGTCAAAAGAAGGGAGTGGGGATGATATTTTGATTTTAGGAAGGCCATTTATGAGGACTGCCCGTACATTGATTGACATGGAAAAAGGTAGTTTGATTTTGAAATGTGGAGAGGATCATGTTATTTTTAATATATATGAAGCAATGAAACATCCTTTTGAGGATTATTCTTTGTTAGGTGTAAGTTCCATTGAGTTATTGCTTCATGATGCTTGTGAGTCTCACATGCTTGATTCTTTCTCACATGTTGATGATGATTTGTCTCTTGTTACTACTACATGTATTGATGGATGTAGTTGTCCTATTTGTTTAGAGATTGATGCATGCTTGAATGATGCAACTACTTCTTCTCATGATTTGTTTAAAATATCTCCTATGCTTGATCTTGAAATGCTTGAGAAGGGTATATCTTCTTGTGTTGTAGGTACTAAAGCCATTAAGGCCGAATCTATGAGTTTTTCTCCACTCGAGCTTGATGTTCTTAGGATTCCCAAGCTATTGGAGGAAAATTCTACACTTTCACATGTCGAGGCCGTGGCTCAAGTCCAAGCACTTGAGGACAAGTTGCAAGAAAAGGGGGAGGCTGTAAAGAAAGAAGAGGAGAAATCAAAAACAAGTGACAAGCCTAAAAGACAAGATAGTACCATGGAATATTCCACCAAATTAGACTTGAAGAAGCTCATTCCCTCTTGTGTAGAGCCACCTACCTTGGAGTTGAAGCCTTTACCATCCAATCTCAAGTATGCATATCTCATTGAGAATGAGAAGCTTCCGGTAATAATTTCTAACTCTTTATCTCTTGAGGAAGAAAATGCATTACTTGATGTGTTGAGAAAGAACATACATGCTATTGGTTGGACTTTGGCTGACATTCCTGGTATTGACCCTATTGTGTGCACACATAAAATTTTTCTTGAGGACAATGCTAAGCCCATTAGGCAACCACAAAGGAGACTTAACCCATTGATTTTAGATGTGGTAAAGAAAGAGGTTGTTAAGCTACTTAGTGCTGGGATCATCTATCCTATAGCTGACAGTGAGTGGGTGTCTCCAACCCAAGTTGTACCTAAGAAAGGGGGGATTACTGTGGTAAAAAATGAGAAAGGAGAGCTTGTTCCAACTAGAGTTCAAAATGCTTGGAGAGTGTGCATAGACTATAGGAAGCTCAATAATGTGACTAGGAAGGACCATTTTCCTTTGCCTTTTATTGATCAAATGCTTGAGAGATTGGCTTCCAAGTCCCATTATTGCTTCCTAGATGGGTTTAGTGGGTATTTTCAGATTCCTATAGCTCCTAGTGACCAAGATAAGACTACCTTTACATGCCCCTTTGGTACATTTGCCTATAGGAGGATGCCTTTTGGTCTTTGCAATGCACCTGGTACTTTTCAAAGATGCATGATGTCCATATTTTGTGATTTTATTGAACATTGCATGGAAGTCTTTATGGATGATTTTACTGTGTATGGTGAGTCCTTTGATTCATGCTTGCATTCTTTAGATAAAGTGCTTGGTAGGTGCATTGAAAAGAAGCTTGTGCTTAACTTTGAAAAATGCCATTTCATGGTAGATAAAGGAATTGTTTTAGGCCATTTGATTTCTTCCAATGGCATAGAGGTGGATAAGGCCAAAGTAGATGTGATTGCTTCTTTGCCATATCCTGTTTGTTTGAAAGATTTGAGATCATTTTTGGGACATGCAGGCTTTTATAGGAGATTTATAAAGGGGTTTAGTGAAATTGCTTTGCCTATGTCTAAACTCTTACAAAAAGATGTTGATTTTGTTTTTGATGATGCTTGCAAAAGGAGTTTTGACACTTTGAAAAGCATGCTCATTTCCCCTCCCATTCTTAAAGCCCCAAATTGGTCTTTACCTTTTGAGTTGTCATGTGATGCTTCTAATTTTGCTGTGGGAGCTATGCTTGGTCAAAGAGAGGGCAAGTTATCATATGTGATTGCTTATGCATCTAGGACCCTAGATTCAGCTCAGGTTAATTACACCACAACTGAGAAAGAGTTGTTTGCTATTGTTTTTGCACTTGATAAATTTAGATCATATCTTCTTAACTCTAAAGTTGTTGTGTACACTGACCATGCTGCTGTGAGGTACTTGTTTAAGAAGACAGATTCTAAGCCTCGCTTGATTCGATGGGTGATCTTAATGCAAGAATTTGATGTGGAGATAAGGGATAGGAGTGGTTCTACCAATCAAGTAGCGGATCATTTGTCTAGACTACCTCATTTAAAAGCTACTATGGTAAACTCTAACCCTACTATTCCTTGTGATTCATTTCCTGATGAGGCATTGTGTGCCATTTCATCTAAGCCTCCATGGTATGCCTCTTTTGCTAACTATATTGAGTGTAGAGTCTTGCCTCCTTGTGCTTCACGTTTTGCCATTGAAAAATTGAAAAGAGAGTCTAGATTTTACATTTGAGGAACCACCTTTGATGTGGAAGATTTGTAGTGATAAAGTGATTAGGAGGTGTGTTGATGATGTTGATGTGCCTTCTGTTCTTGAATTTTGTCACTCTCATGCATGTGGTGGTCATTTTAGCTCAAATAAGACAGCTAGGAAGGTTTTAGATTGTGGATTATATTGGCCTAGCTTGTTTAAAGACTCTTATGAATTTTGTAAAGCATGCTTGAAATGTCAAAAGGTTAGTAGTTGGGGTAAGAGACATGAAATGCCTCAACAACCCATTTTATTTTGTGAGATTTTTGATGTTTGGGGCATTGACTTCATGGGTCCCTTTCCACCATCCTTTAGTTTTGAGTACATATTACTTGGTGTTGATTATGTTTCAAAGTGGATTGAAGCCATTCCTACTAGAACTTGTGATGCTAAGATTGTTTTGAAGTTTCTCAAATCTAATATTTTTTGTAGGTATGGAGTTCCTAAGGCCTTGGTAAGTGACCAAGGATCCCACTTTTGCAATAAGATGATGAAGGCTCTCTTGGCTAAATATGGAGTGCATCACAAAATCTCTACACCATATCATCCCCAAACTAATGGCCAAGCCGAAGTATCAAATAGAGAAGTCAAGAAAATCCTAACCAAGGTGGTGAACACAAATAGGAAGGATTGGTCTTTACACTTGGAGGATGCTTTGTGGGCTTATCGGACCGCTTATAAGACTCCCATTGGCATGTCTCCTTTTCGATTGGTGTATGGAAAGGCTTGCCACCTCCCTGTGGAGATAGAGCATAGGGCCTATTGGGCCATCAAGAAACTAAACTTGGATTTCCATCTTTCGGCTAAGGAGAGATTTCTTCAAATGCAAGAACTTGAGGAGCTTAGGTTGGATGCCTATGAGTCTTCTAGAATCTATAAGGAGAAAACAAGGATCCTTCATGACAAGCTAATCTTGAGGAAAAAGTTCCAAGAAGGAGATCAAGTCCTCTTGTTCCAAACAAGGTTTATTCATAAGCATGCCAAGTTGAAGTCTAAGTGGGAGGGACCATATTTAGTGACCAAGGTGTTTCCCTATGGGGTTTTGCAACTCTTAAATAAAGCCACGGGTTCCACTATGAAAATCAATGGTCACCTATGCAAGCTCTACAAAGATGCCAAATCACTTCAAAAGGAGGAGGACTTCTCTCAACATGTTTTTGAACCACCATGATAAGGTTGTATCTCTCTAACCTTGAGCTTTTACCTTCCTTTAATTGATATATTTAATGATAGGTATAGTTCAAGTGTGGGGGAGATGAACCTAGTAGAAAAATTAGAGTTTATTTGCTTTATTTGACTTCTTTGTTTTGTGTTTTAGTTTGAAAAAAAAAAATATCTGCACCACACTTTTGTTATGCATTCATTATTGATCTCACCTTATTTTATCACTAGTCTATACATACATTGAGGACAATGCATGATTTAAGTGTGGGGGAGAGAAATAAACATTTTGTTTTGTTTGTTTGGTTTTGTTTGGTTTTGCAAAAAAAAAAATTCAAAAAAAAAATTTCTTTGTTTTTTTTTTGTTTGAGGTTACTTAATTACCTAGCTCTTGAATGGATATTTTGATTCTTGAGATGTGGTAATTTTTAGGATTGAATAGGTGTGAAGTGAACATTCTTTTACCTTGAATTAATGGATTAGAGTGGCATATTACCCATTCATGGAAGAGGCTAAACACTCATGTGTGATTAATTCCTTAGTGATGTTACCCTCTAGAATTTGTTTCACTTCTTAATTAAGACCATATATCTTGCACTTGTTTGATAGGAGATGAGAGATGGCATTCATAAAAAATAGCCAAGAGCCAAATAGCCAACCTATTATTATTTATTATCCTTTGTTAGCCACTTTGAGCCTTTGGTTTGATTCCTAAAAAAAAAATATTCACCCTATTTTTCTCCAAGGAATGCATGTTACACTTTTATATGTCTTTTTAATATTCATTGCATGTCCTAGATCAAATGAGTGGATGCCTATTATCATTTCTCTATCCATTACTTCTATTGTTTTCAAAGAGTTAGGGGCAACCAAAAAAAAAACAACAAAGATAGATTTGAAAAAAAAAATATAGTCAAAAAGAAAAGAAATAAAGTTGCTAGAAAAAGAAAAAAAAAAAGAAGAAAAAAAAATAAAAGAAAGAAAAAAAAAATAAAAATAAAAATAAAAAGTTGCCTAGCTCATCCATTCCATTTGTTTTATTATTTCTTATCATTTCTTTCCATCATCATTGTGTTAATGTGTTCACTCAATTGAGTTAGGTTATGCTTTGCATATTAAGGGGATATATCTTGATTTAGCATTATTTTGATGCTAACCCTATTTTTTTTTATATACATGCATTTCTTAGACATCCTTTCATTACCTATATCACAACCTAATAAAGTCCATTTGATTCTTGATTGCAAGTGCTATTTAGTGATGGAGAAGTAGAAGGGTTACAAATTCATAGTAGGGTTTATCCTAAGAAATTTTGAGTGAAATTTAATACCTTATACACTTTGAGTGATGAGAGCAAACACTTAACCTAGAGAGGCTTACTCTTTGACATTGATTCTTGGTAAGGGTTTGTTTGTGATGTGCATAATTCTTTCGTAATTATTGCCACATTGATTGATAATTTGTAGAAGTTCATGAGCTAGTATTTTAGTGACTTGAAACAATGTTTTTCTCTTATTTCTTTGTCTTATAGTTTCTTTTGGGACCTTTTTCACTTGATTTTGCCCGGAGTGCAAAAGCTAAGTGTGGGGGAATTGATAGAACACATTTGTTACCCACTTTTATTTGTCAATTAGGACCATTTTATTAATGATTTATCACCTTCAAGTGCACACATTGCATTAGATTTGGAACTTTGCCTAAGTTTCTAATATCAGTGCACTAGGGGCATTTTGGTCCAAAAAATGAACTTTTGAGAAAATGTACAAGAAAAATTGACAAAGTGCATTTTATGTCCAGTTGATGAATGGTGAAATTATATTTTTAAAATTCATTTTAGTTTGGGAGTAATTAAATAAAAAAGTCAACACTTTCTTAAGTGTCTTAGTTTGTCCTAGTTTTTGGTTTGCCTTTGTGTAAAAATTTTTATATAATTTTGTGCAGCCTAAAACTTGGTTAATTTTTTGATTTGGATCATGTTCTATTGCTACAAGCAAAATTCTAACAAAAGGTCCCTTCAAAAAGTATCCATCTAACGTAATGATTGGTCCACATGTTGCTAAAAATTCAATCTTGACAGCATCCAAGCAAAGATATAATCTTTTAAATATAGGTGATTGCTCAATGAAGGGACACTTTGTCATAATTTTAAATGTAGTTTCAAGACTTTGTGATAGGATCTCTGCATTATAATCCCGCAATCATTTATAGTCATCTACAAAATCACCTTAGATATCTTCTTTTGCCCTTCTTTGTGCCCAATAAGCCTTAGAAACTGACACATTTGCCATATAATTCTCTCTATTTGTGGATATTACATCATCAAGAATCATTTTCTTATTTGTCCTTACTCTATTTTTAATCTTTTTGGAGACCCACTTAGATATAACCATCCTACAACTAAATGTGACACCACAAGCATGTTTTGGATTATAAGTCTTCAAATGATATCCCCCTCCTTACTCGCAAACATTAACCAATTATAACGCACACACTTTATACGACATCTCACATTATCATTTTTAATGTACATTGTTTCATACCCATTGAGAAGTGAATACTTTGTAACAGCTTCCCTAAATTGATTAATTAAGTTGAACTTCATTCCAAGTTCAAAGATATAGTTTTTGCACATCTCATCTAGATTATACTTTTTCTACCTACTAGCCACAACACTTTCTTTCAAAACCAAAGTCAATCAGATTCATTTATAGATTCTAATGAATTAGTTTCGCAATTAGATGACGCCTAAATCTTCATCAACTAATGTTAAAGCATCCACATAGATAATGACATGTTATCTTCTTCCTCAATGTTAAACTCATTGTCTTCCTCACTTAAGCCATTGCCACTCCATTCATGACCCCCTATTTATTTATCACATAGTTAGATATGTCATATAATAATATTTGATATGTTATACATATTATACTAGTTTATTTTGGGTCAATTTAGTGCTCTTTATATGTGAACTTAATAATCTTTAGTAGTAGTTGGTGCCTTTTAATTAGGTGTAATACATTTTCTTGTAGTGTGAATATACTGTTCAGGTATATGAATGCTTCAGCAAGCATGGGTAAGCATGTACCTTCAATTAGCATTATGATTTTCTGCAAGTGGGACCACTAAAACTTTCAACCATGTAAAATTGAAATTTATTTTTTACTATATATGTTGTAAAGTGTAAACAAACAAAACATGCACATGACATGCCAACTCACATAAACAAACAAATAGAGTTTCAAGTGGGTCCTTATAATTTAGAAAGCACTTGCTGTTGCTAGAAAAGCTTTTGCACTTACCTATACCCTTCAGCAACACGAAAAGTCTCTCTTTTTCTCTGTACATTTGGTCTTCTTCATTGTCTTTGTCTCCTTCCTCACCTCTTTACTGCTCTTCTCCCTAACTTCTTCAATTCTCTCCTTCTCTGTTGTCATCGCTTTTGGTCTGTCTTCATCACCTTTGGTCTTTGTCTTCATTGTGTGCTTCTTGTCTAGTCGCCCTTGATTTGCTTTTCTTCGCAAACCCTATGAAAGATGTTGCTTGAGTTCTTTTCTTTTTCTATCTTTCAATTTCAGGTAAATTCCATTTGAATCTACTTGACAACCACCATATCAATTGTTAACGGCGTTAGTAACGGATTCTTACACGTAAGAGGGGTGAGTTATGACATGGACCGAGTTATGAATTACAAGGATATTTTTTTAATAGTGAAGAAAGTAAGGATTGAGTTTTGAGCGAGTTAAAAGTTTAAGGATTGAGTTACACTGTGTTATACTTGAAGAACTAAGTTTTAGACAAGTTGAAACTATAGAAAATAAAAGATTATTTTTTTCTATTTTAAACATATCAATATATAACCTATAACAAATATGATAAAAATATAGACTTTACTAATTGTTCTTCTCATAAATAAAACACATTCCATCTTTTTTTCATTTCAAATTGAAAAAAGCTACAAATCAATAAACACATAAAAGCATTACAAACTTGGTTTTTATCTTGCTTTTCACTTTTTTGACCAGCTTTTGCATTAGTTTTTTATTTTAAATGAAGATTCATTTTCCATCTTGTGGATTATTAGCATGGCCCAACTTATAAAATTGATGGGTTAGTTAATATTAATAGAGTTAGAAGGCATTTTCTCTTCTAAATTATTTTTCAACATTCCTCAATTTTTTCATGTATTGAAAAAAATTGTGATAGTCAATGACCATATAACCTAAAGGCTTTTCTGTAGATGAGATGTTGCAATTTGATTTTACTTATAACCTCAAGTTGTAACATCCTAAATCCATAAACCTGCCTTAATGATTGATTAAGGAATAAGTTAGTAATTTAATGTGGGATTAGGATTCTGGATAGTGAAGTATTGAATTGACTCATTGGGATATTATATGTATTGATATGAGCGAAAGAGCAACATCTCAAATCAGAGCGTGTAAAGTCCCGACTCAATCCGAGCTTTACCATTCCACATCACAGAATCAATAATCAAAATCAGAGTAATAGCCCTTTATTTGTTTTCAAATTGTGGGATCCTGACTTCTTAAAACATATATTCAAATAAGAGGACTAACGAAAGCGTAAACACATTTAAAAGACTCAAAAAGCCACAACTTCTCAACCTTAAAAAGGGCTATGCATCGTGGCATGTGGCATTGAGCCACATGCTCTGTTTCTGATTGTGTCATGCACCACAACACGATATGCCATGTGTCGCAGACCGCCAGTCTAAAATTTTTGCTATTATTTATCAGTAAAAATGACAAACTTTTAGCATGCACCATTTTCACATCTGACATCTAATTAGAGTGATTCAAGTGCCCACACGAAACTTATTATGTATACTAGCTAATGGAACAAGTTTGGACTCAATTTGGTGGTCAGATCTAAAATTAAATACTCAGGTGCAAAAAGTTACTCTTTTTTTCAAAAACTTATACCCTAAGTGCCCAATTCTCATTCCTTGTCCCATTAGACTACTTCAGGCCTTGAACCAACTCCAAAAAGACTATACATACTTGATAACACTACACAAATCAAATATCATATCAATAGCCCATTTAGCCTCTCAAAGCCACATCACACAGTTGTAGTCTTATTTGAGGAATACACATATACAACACATAATTAAAAATATAACTAGACTTGTTCCACTTTCAACTCTCTAAATCTTACATATGGGGCTCTACCTCACCATATACTTGGAAATCATAAATGTACTTGACTCTTCTAAATGGGGTTTCACCTCACCATTTGTGTCAAATTCTCAAGTCATAACATAAGTCACATTCAATTCACATTCAATTTCAAAATCAACACATATAAACAAGTGGAACAAGTTACACAATATCATCCACTTGCTTGTTTCATATTTAAGCCTATCCACGTACCCCTTCACTGGGGCACCCTCACTATAATGCAACATCATATACATATATACAAGCAAGTTTTATAATGCAATACACTTTCTCATATTCACATGCTCTTATGCATCCTAGTTGGCAACTTAACTCAATAAACAACTTTATATATTTATTTCATTCAAATGGTAGTCATACACTATGAAGTGAGGCTAGTCTTTCCTTACTTCCTTTCACTATCTTCTCATGCTCTTTTCACCTGTGTTCAAAAGTAATGGAGTAAAACATACATCCCAATAACTTAGAGGTAACCCTAGTTACTGGTTAGTAAACAAAATCATAAATAAGTATTAAAGTAGCATTATATCAATAAAACAATAACATATTCTTATAAAGGAATTCACTCTCATCAATCTCATTTTGTTTTTGCAATGCATTTCTAGTTCCCCCTGGCAAAGTAATCTTTATACCCAAACCAAGACTTCCAGTCACAAGGAATAGGGCTAACTATACCACTACTCAGACCAGGTAATTCTCTTTATGTATAGGTGTCTGTTAGGTTTGTCATGACAAAGTCAAGTTTACACTCTGAATCATCAGGACTTTCTAGCCTTATACAAAGTAGGATCACGACCCCCTACCTTAGTCTAGGGTAACCTCGTGTATCATTTAATATCCTAGGTTTGTCTTGGTGAAGTCAAGCATTACACTCTGGATCATCAGGATTCTGCTCCTAGGTCCGTCCTGGCAGAGTCAAGCTTTATGCTCTGGATCATTAGGACTTCCTAAACCTCCTTACGGTAGCGCTGCATCCCCTTACCATAATCCAGGATATATCTCGCAGATACGATGCATGTCAATATAGGTGTCACCTTAAAATTTATTTCAATCAATACTCACATACTTGCATACATATACTTTAACAATATTGCTACTCTATCAGTTTACAATACAGTGCACGTAGTTATATCAAAAATACTTGCAAACAATTTCATAAATAAACAAGTAAAATGGTTACTCTAGTTACCTTTAACCCTTACTACTAGGGGTTACCAGTCACAGTAAGCTCCTAAAGGCATAGATTCTCATGAGCAACTTCACAAGTGCTCAATCTACATAACACAATGCACCTTAATCAATTATTAACACTAAACATAAGCATTGATTTGGCTAAACAGAATCCCTTAACACATGAAATAGTTTAATTGAACCCTTTTCAATTTATTAATCCATTATTTATAGTCATTAGCACTATAGACTATCGAAATATCTATAACAATCTCCTACCACATTTATTTAATCAATTTCTTCCTTTAACCTAACTTCCTTAGGCTAAATAAGCTTAAACCTTCAGAGCTCAACTATTCAACTCCATACTAGTCACAAAACCTTAGTTTTATATTTGATATCCCGTTTTAAACCTTTCTTTCAAATTACAACACTTTAGAATCTCATGATTCAATTTCTCAACTGATGAAATTCAATAAAAAATGGGTAGAAGTAAAGCTTAGGATTGTGCGACACTTACTCAATAAGTTTTCAATTGAAGCAAACTCCCAAGCTCTAATTATGGCTTGCCCTAGTAGAGCTAAACTCTTCCACCCCTTCAGATACATTTCCAGCCTGTTCACTTCTGATTTCATAAACTAATCACATTAGCTTTAAGTGATCCCTAGATGGTGCGCCACAGTGCCTAGCGCAATAAGAAAATTCTCACTTGTCCTTGTGCATTTTGCCTTGAATTATCTTTCTACCCTTTAATCTTATCATTACAACATCCAATCAACATAAATTATCAACTCAACATTCAAATCAAAATCAATCCACTAATTATTAATTCATCCTTGATTAGCAACTAGTTCCTGGGACTAAAATTCAGGATGTTACAGAGCGTGTGAGTATAATGAAAATTTCCTTCACTATGCCACATGCCACGGTTGAGGATGGATGCCCCACAGAGCATGAAGCAAAGTTTAAGCAAATGAGAGTGTGTCCAGCTCGTGAAAAAATGAAGAGAGATTAGGAGAAGAGGGGTCAAGCATAGAGAAGGAGCGAAACTCTATTAGGGCAAGCGATTTTAGGAGAAAGGAAGACGTTTCCAATAATTTCTTACCCTATAGTAATAAAAAGGTCCTCTGGAACTAAACTAATACTTTGTGATTGGTTTAAGTTGGAATGATAAAGTTTTGAAGCTATAGGCATAATTTGACTTAAGCTAGAGAGAGTATTGAGAGGGAATTTGGTTATGAGGAATTTGATGTTTGTAATGAGTAATGATTAGTCATAATGTGTGTGAGTAAATGCAAATAAGGGAAATGATAGCGATTAGGTGTTAAATTGCTATAATTGACACTTTTAGTCAATAGAGTCATTGACTTTAGGTGCCTAAATTGTGTAGATTCTTATGTGTGATGAGTTAAATAACTAAAGAAGCTTGAATAGGGTTGTGAAACATGGGCAACCTTTTCTATTGAACAGAAGGGTTAAGGTAACTATATAATTTGTATGTTTGTTAGCTCAATATAAATCTGTATGTTATGTATAAAAGTGTATAGTGTGGAAATGTGAAAAAGTAATGAAACTTATGTGAAAAAGCATAATCGTAGGGTTGGTAGTTTAACCAGGGTATAACACATATATATAACACATATACATTTTTAAATTTCTCAACCAGTCTAAATAAATTTTCACCATTCTCATCATTTGCAAATAGTTTCTCATGCACAAAATCACATTTCACAATATGCAAGGTTATCAAATCTTAAGTAATAAAGTTAACATATCTACTGACAGACAATTAAGTAATATAATCAAATTGTGTAAATTATTCTGTTACCTCAACCCCTTGTCACATAAAAGGGTTACCATGGCTCAACTTTAGCTCCACACATTTTATATACTTGAGGCAGCTTGAGCTATAACAATCATCAATTATCACTTTGGATAACCCCAAATCCACTTAGTTTTAAGTACCTATAACACCCAAATTTTGTATCTAACCATATCGACCATTTCAAAACACTTTAATCATCCTATTAAACATCTTAACATAACAAAATCATCATTCAATTTTCCACATTATTTTAAAATCTTTAAATTATACCGAGGGTTCATCTAAACCCTCAACAAAAATTTTCAATCACCATAAAACTCATAAACCTAGGGTTAGAAGCTTGATTTAACTCCTCAATGCCTTAAATAAGCCAATGGGTTCGGTTAAACTCAAGGAAACCAAAATTAAAGCCCCCATTGCAACAAAAGTCATAAATTTTTGCATAAAGAGGGAGAAGAGTGAATATGAAACTTACCTAATGATGATTCAAGCTCTGAATGCTCCCAATATGGCCTAAGGATCGTGCCCTAACAGCCATAAGCCTTTTTCCATCGCTCCTCTCGCGTTAACCCTTTCCACTCTTTTGATTTTCAGTCTAGTTTGTGATATGATAAGTGCAAATTTTACACATAAGTCACGATGCATTAACATGCCTATTGTGGCGCATGGTACAGAAAGTCCCACTAAAAATTTAAACTCCCTTTTATACCATGGCCTACTTAAACATCGACATAGCCTTCTCCTAAGGCTATCCAAAGATCTATAAACTATATTTTGTCTCCTATAGATGATATTAATCAATAATTTATCTAAATTGACTGAAATACCCTAGTAAATATTACTAATTTCTAACTTGAAAGCTTAGAATGTTACAATAATGTATGTGGACATGGTAAATATAGGATATGTATGTGAAATTGGCCATGTGTATGAATGAGATTGCAAAATGGGAATTTTCTCAAGTTATGTGTAATGAGCAGTTCACAGGCTAAATATGTGTATGTGTATTATATTGTATATATAAATGGTCAATCAGGTGTATATTATCTATTTAGACATGGTTAAGGCCCTAAAAGCAGCCTATGATTTATGGTTTCAATTGGTGATGCTCAAGTGGCAAATTTTGACTTAAAGAAATTAAAATACACTTGAGTATCTAACTTTCAAATGAGATATCATATTTAAATAAAACTAGTGTCATTGGTTAGATTTTGAAACAAGCTTTTTGTAGGCATTTGAACCACCTCAATCGGACACCGAATGCAAAAATGGCACACTTCTGAATTTCATATCAAAATTTAAAATTTGACAGTAGATTCTAATACATGTACTGTAACAGTCACCCCCCCGAGCCCACTGCTGCGAGTGGTGGACTGAGCCGTGCCACCTCACGCAACCAAGCCGGCTTTCCCCATGGTAGTTCATGGGGAAAGCCGGCTTGGTTGCCGTGAGGTGGCACGGCCCAGTCCACCACTCGCAGCAGTGGGCTCGGGGGGGTGTGACTGTTACATGTACTATGGTGCATGTGTCAATAAAGGACCACATACCGCGGTGCATGACACAGAGAGTGACATTGAGGTCTTTATTTTGACTTAATTTGATTGAATTGCATATGTTTTCTAGTTGATTTTAAAGTGCTATAGTGTAATGCTTCTGCTATGTAACATTTTATGACTCATATATATATATTATTAAATAATTTTAGAAATGTTTTTATAGTGAGATCCCAAAGTTTTTAAGTTAATTATTTTGATTACCAGTTTACGTGGAGAGTTGTAAGGTAATATTGTTAAGGGCATTACACAGTTTATAAAGGGAAAATTGATGAAAAAGACCAAGTTAAAAAGCAAATTAGTCTCAGGGACTAAATTTTCTTGAATGACCAAAATTTCTAGCACCCTTGCTTCTCCAAGCCATCGCCTTTTCCCTTTGCCATTTCACTTCCATCACTATTAATTGCTCTCAAACTTGCCTTTGTAACATCTTGAATTTCTAATCTTGCATTAATTACTGATTATGCAATGAATTAGTGATTTATTACAAGATTAAAATTTTGCATAGTGTAATGTCATATTAACTCATTTGGAATGTTATATGAGAAGATATGAGTGAAAGAATGAAGTCTTAAAGTAAAGCATGTGAGCATAGTGAGGATTACCCTTACTGTGCCATGCACTACGGTGAAGGATGGCTATGTCACGGCGCATGGTGCAGAATTTTGATAAGTAAGAATGTAGAGTAGCTCGTGAAATAGAAGGAGAAAGAGGGAAAAGAATCTCAGACGTGGAGAAGAGAGAGGAGCCCTACCAAGGCTTTGGTTTTCAGAAGAAAGGATGACGTTTCCAACCTGTTACTTATCAGGTAAATCTCATACTGCCTTAATCTCTGATTCTACCCTATTTTCTCTTAATTTTGACTATTAAGAAATTGAATTTGGGAGTTTTAAAAAGTTAATTTCTTACCCTATAATAATATAAAGGTCCTCTCAGACTAAACTAGTACTTGTGTGGCCGATTTAAGTTAGAATGATAAAGCTTTAAAGTTATAGACATAATTTGACCTAATCTAGAGAGAGAGTAGTGAGTGAAAATTTGATTGTGATGAAGATAATTATTGTTGTGAGTGGTAGTTGATCATAATATGTGTAAATGGAAGCAAATGAGGGCAATGATAGTAGTTAGACATTAAATTGTTGTAGTTGGCATGTTAGTCAATAAAGTAATTAACTCTAGGTTCCTAAATTGTGTAAATTCTAGCATACAATGAGTTGAATAGCTTGAAAAGCTCGAATAGGGTTGTAAAACACGGGTAACTCTTTCTATTAGACGAAAGGATTGAGGTAACTATATAGTTTGTTATGTTTATTAGCTATTATAATTATGCAGAAGTGAATATGCATGTGTTAAGTTATATTTTTTATGATTTTGCCTTTGGTACATGATTTTGCATCACATATGATTTTGGCACATAATATGATTTGAAAATTATGAAAGTATTGGTTTACATGTTGTGAAATATGGAAAAGCATAATTATAGGGGGTAGGAGTTCACTTAGAATATGTGAGGATATATGTGTGGAGATGTAAGTGAATAAATTCATATAGTCAGGCAACCCCCATGGGACATCCAGTGCAATATATTATGGGCTAGTACTATGAGTAATTTAATACATCACTATATTAGGACTAAGGGTGTTCACGGGATAGGACGAGATCAGGACACTCCCGTCTCAAAAAATGATAAGGACTCAAAATTTATCCCGTGTCCCATCCCGAAAAGAGTCAGGACAGGAGCGGAACATCCCAAATGCACATCAACAAAATTGTTACAATCCTTCAACTTATTACTTGATAAGAAAAAGCATATGTTACATTAATTAGAACCCAAAAAAATTTAATGCAAATTATCATTATGAATATAGTTGATCATAGAAGTAATGACTAGCTAGAAGAATTAAGCCATATAAATTAAATTTTGTTCACAACTTAGCACAAATCTATTTCTTCAAAAATATTTCTTAACAATGTCCTGATTTTATAGGAGATTTGGAGAGAAAAAATTACCTCATACTGCTTCTATTTGAACGGCACTTGAATTCTTCCTATATTCTCGATCACTTCAAATTCCTTCCCTATAAAATTGTATTGAAATAAAAAATTCAGTCTTGCTATTTGCCTATTCCCAATCATAACTAGACTTTTTGCATTTTATTTAATAAGTCCATCTTACTTTAGTAGACACTTCCAGATGCTTTAACTGGCCCATGAACATCTCCCAGAAGCCATACATTATTGAACCATTTCTTAACATAGAGATCAACCAGTGATGATGCCATCTTCCCCACAAGAATTTGCTTAGTCATGTAGAAGAAATATCAAGAAAAAGGAGTACCGTTATCAAAGCATATTGTAGAACTTAAAAGGGAACAAGAGAGAACTAATTAGCTATAAATAGCATAAACTTGTAGAAGCATTCATGCCTAAAACAAAGAACAAATACATGTTTTTGGAAATACCAAGATTTCCCATTAAACAAAAAAACACAATAACAAAAAATCAAATTAAATCAAGTCTAAGAAGAACATTTTAGCAGCATCATTCATAAGACAAACAACAACAACAATTCAATAAATACAATTCAACAAAGACAAGTAACTTCCAAGTGAAAAGTACAACAACAAGTCAACAATCAACAACTTAAGCCCTAAGCAAAACTTCAACTTTAAGTCATTGCTCTTCCTCTTCAACTAAGATATTTGAAGCTAATAATTCTTTTGAAAATAAAACAACAAACACAATATAAACAAAATTATTAAATATAGATAAATAAAAAGTTAAATCATATTAAAATAAATAATCAATTATAAAAAATGATATTACCTTCTAAGGCTTGCTCTGTATCATTAAAATTAGCAGCATTAACACCCTTAAGTTTTGCAGTTGATGGAGATAGCGAATTTTGGGCACAAATTAGTGCCTCAACCATCTTTGGAATAGGGAGCTCCTAAAATCATCAATTACACAACCTTCTGTGCTAAATGCAAATTCTGAAGACACAGTGGAAACAAGCATGGCCAATACATTACTTGTAATCAATGAAAGGACTTTGTATTTAGTAGAATTCAATTTCCACCATGTTAAAATTTCAAAATTTAGATCAAGTGCTTTAGCTAACTCATCGTGTAAATATTTGTCCACCTCTGCATACTTATTTGCTTGAATCTCAGTCCCTTTTTAGGCAAGAAACCTTTAAATGAAGCCCTAGACCCAGAATTTAAGAAAGTTGAAGGCCTACAATCTGATCCAAGTGATTAAGTCAAACTACTTTCACTTGCTCCTTATGTGTGACTTTGACCCTGACTTTGAGTCTGAGATGTGTCAACCCTACTTGAATAATGATCATATAAATGATACAAGACATCTGAGACCTTTTTTATCATAGCTTCATGTTGTATAGCATCAGGAAACATATCCTCAAAAGCAAACTACAAATATTTTATTTATACCTTAGGTCAAGTACTACTGCTACCACAAAAAAAAGATTAAGTTTCTCTAAGTTCCTCGAATACTTATCATACTTGGTAAACATACTCTTAGCCATGTCACAAAGCAAGGAATCATGATTGGTTGCACTTTCATATAAAATAGCAAAGACATCAACTATCTATTGAAAGCATACATTTAAGGTCACATAAAGTCATCTTGGTAATTGCAAAGTGATGTCATAGAACACCTTCAAAAAGATCACAAAATCTTTTGCATCCTTTTAATAATTTTCATTAGGGGGACCAATCAAATTTTTATCCAAGAACAAGTTTCTATAATCATTATCTTGCTGCTCTATCCTCTCAAAAACACTGTAGAATTTAAGTGCACTCTCTAACATGATGTAAGTTGAATTCCATCTAGTTAGACAATTCATGCTTAGTAGAATCTTTGAATCAATTTTTATTTTTTCCATAAGCTCCTTGAATTTATGAAACCTTGATGGAGAAGATCTCACATATTTAATGGCATTCCGAATACCTTTAATACACTTGTGCATATCCTTTACATCATCAAAAACAATCAAATTTAAAATATGCACACAACAATGCAACTGCAAGAACTCCCTATCACAAACTAAACTATTCCATTGTCTCAAGACCCTCTTTAAAGATGCCAAAGTAGTGTCATTAGAAGAAGTATTATCAACTATGATTGTAAAAACCTTATCAATGCTCTAAAACAACAAGCATTTCTCAATTTCTTAAGCAATTTTTCCTCCCTTATGATTTTCAACTACACAAAAATTTGAGATTTGCTTTTGATATGTCTAATGCTCATCAACCCAATAAGTAGTTAAGCATATATAATCAGCATTTTGATTAAAAGTCTAAGTATCAGTAGTCAGGGAAACATGGATTTGAGATTTTTTAAAGTACCTTTTTAATTTTCTAGCTTCTTTAAGGTATAACTTATAGCAATCTCTAGTAACTGTTGCTCTTGAAGGGACTTGAAAAAAAGGTTCTAGCCTTCTCATCATCTCTTTAAAACTATTACCTTCCATAATATTAAAAGGCATTTCATCTAATATCACAATAGCATAACAGCTTGCCTGTAATTGAGTTGATTAAATAAATGGTGACTCAAAGTTTTAGATGACCTTATTAAGAGCTCAATAATAGAGATTGTACCAACTTGTTTGCTTTGTTCAGATTTTTAGGACATCTTTTTACATGTTTTCTCATTCGATTTGTCCCATGTCTTGTAGAGTCACAACTAATTGTTGTTGGGCAATACTTGTACTTCATACGAGGTTCACCATTAGTTTTATCTAGTGGCAACCTTTCAAAATGCTCCCAAATAGTTGATTTACATCTCTTTTTTCCACGTTATCCTTCATTCTTTAGCTCATTTCCTTTATTTTCATCTTCAGTATTAGGTGATAAAGCATTTTTAGGATCTCCTTCTACTGTTTTAACATTTTCTTGAGTAGTAGGTGTGGTGTCCATTTTTCTTCACAATGTGAATTTAGCCAACAACAACAACCCTTAATTGATTAAAACCACATATTAAAATTCAAATAAGCATGTATAAAAATCAAGGGTGTTAAGTTTCCACAATCAATTTATGACATGCAAATAATTTAAATCATGTAACCAAACACTTAAAAGTCTAATTTTATATGTTCTAAATAATATATAATTGACACACTCTTTCTCAATTTACCACATGCAAATAATCTAAATCATATAAGCCCCATCCATTCAACTTCAATCAACATCACACTACCTAACCATTTACATATCATTGATTGTGGTATAGATTTTGCATACAAGATCATAATATCATAAAAAATTAAAATATTAATGCATTAATTTTATTGAAATGTAATCTAACTCAATTGAAATGTGGATGATAAATTTTTAATCACGTATAACTTGTATGGCTCATTAATACTTTGCAGTTGGCATCGCATGCGCACTTTTTTTTAAGACTGGTGCATGAATAAAATAGATAAAAGAAAAATAAAAAGGAACAACTAATAATGTTTATCGAGGGATTGAAATCAATGATTTATCGATGTTAAAATTTCAAATAAAATTACAAAGGAACATAAAGCAAACAAGTAACTTGCAATTACTCATATCATTGCACATTAAAAGGTAGATATAAAACAAAAAAATTGAAAAGAAATCAAATTTCTAATGGTGAAATGCACCAGATCTGGGGATGATAAGGAGAATGATTTGAGGATGACGAGGAGAATAATAAAGGCAGTACTAGATCTAGGCCGAGGTAAAGCTGAGAATGGCAGTGAAAATCTAAGGCAAAGTTGGGACAAAGATTTGGGTGGAGATTTGGGTTGAGAAAGCAAGTATCTTCCTTCTTCTAGTAGCATTGCATCGAGGCTTAGAGGTGGAGGTTGAGATCTAGGTCGAGGTAGCCAGTATCTTGTAGAGTTATAGTTACTTCATGTCAAGGCATAGAGATGGAGGGTAAAGGCATGGTCTTGATAGTTTGCCTCCCCCTTTATTTTTGGTAAAAATAGGTTGAAGAGTGAATTTATGTTATACTATTATTTAAGTGCATATGATGTGTTTTACTAATAGTCCTAGGTCTATTGAACATAGTCTAGGTGTTAAGAAAGGCTTTTGGACATCCTTTTTATGTGAAAGTTGTGAAAAGTGATCAAAATGTGTTTGGGTATACAACTTTTGAGTGTGACTTGTTTTGAAAGTGAAACCTATGCAAATAGCTAATTTATGAAAATAGCTTTTCGTAGACACTTAGATCATGTCATTCGAACGTCAGACAAAAACTCAGGGTACGTCAAAAATTTCCAGATTCTACTGTCAAATGACAACAAAATTGCTAATATTTTAGTGCAACATGTCACGACACATGGCACCTGAGCTACGATGCGTGGCACAAAGAGCAACACACCACAGCGCATTGCCCTGTTTCACAACACATAAGTTGTTTTTCAATTGTTTTTGACTTCTTTCACTCCTCAGAGGTATCCCATGCTTTTATAACTTATTTTTACTCTAATATATGAATTTAGAATTTTTCTAAACTCATTTTAATTAAGAAAATTTAGATTCCTTGATTTTGAATTTAAACTTAGTAATCTTCTAAAGAGGTTATCCAATTGATTACCATGGATTTTATTGCTTAATTGTATTTAATAGAACGAGATCTTACATGAGTTGTGGCATATAGCCCTTATTTTGACTCAATTAAGTTGAAATGCACATGTTTCTTGTTCTTTGATGTACTTTTGCATGTTGCTTTTGCTATGTAGTGTTCTATAACTTGAGTAATTTATGAAATAGTTTTGGAAATATTTTAGTTAGGATCCCAAGCTTTTAAAATAAATGATTTTATAATGGTTGGTAGAATAAGAAGAGGATCATATAGTAATGTCAGTGAGGGCATTATAGCCTTCACCACTATTCATGCCACTACACTTAATCTCCCCTAAACTCTCTATAAGATAACATATTTGACCTTGCCCTCTGAAATTCCTAAGCCTAAAGTCTCTCAAACTCTCAAGCTCTTCCCTCACATTTTTTTTGGGTTAACTTTTGAAAGGAAAGGGAAAAATAGAATATCGTTGAGATTTGTGGTGAGACTATCATAGCTTTCTATGAATCTAAGATGGAAGAAGAGAAGAAGGATGTGACAGAACAAGCAAAAGCTGAAGAGGCAACCCCACCTTTACCCATTATTGATAGCGGTGGAGGTTGGGGCAGTTGGGGTCTTTCTTTTTTTGTTCTCTTAAATCTTCAAAAGGCCATTGCCACTGTTGCTAAGGAGATCTCTCACAATGTATATTTGAAATAATTTTCATTTTCTCTCTAATAAAGCATTTCGTTATTTGTATTTTGATTTTTATTTTCTTGTCAAGATTATGTTTCAATATCTCTTTTATATTTTCTTGTGATGCATATTGAAATGATTGACAATTGCACCTACGATATTGTAAAGTTTAATTTTTAGTCATTTTGGATTTGAGGCTTGTACAATTAGTTGCTTTTAATCATTTTATTTCAATTTGAATGTTATGCCTACTTTGATTAGTCTTGGAGCTCTCAATTTTTCCAACAAAATCTCATATAATTAGGTAAAATTTTTTAAGCAAAGCAACAGTACAGGAAGAAACGAGAAGGAGAAAGGATATATATAATGCTTGTTGAACATTTTATGGTATGGAAGTTGAATCTTGTTGAATTGGATTTGTAGAATTGGAGCTAATACATATGAACACTTTATATTTGTATATTTAGTTTTGATTGGGTGAAACAAGAGTCAATTACATTTCTTTAATCTATTAGTGTTTTGGGGTTTATATGCAAATTTAAAGATCCTAGAATGTGTTTAGTGTTGGTATTTTTTTAACTAAATTTGAAATTTAGTATTCTTTTCAATTCCATTTTATCATGCTATTTTATTTCTCTATTTATGATTTGTTCCCTCTTGCAAGATAGGTTATTGAAGCATGTGAATTTGCATCCATAAGTGTACCCTAGACTAGGGTAAGGGGTCAAGGCTCTATTATGCATAAGGCTAGGAAGTCTTAAAGATCCTAAGCATTTATTATGATCCGCTAAAAAGGACCCAAGAATATATGCATCCACAAGTAAGGGGTTATGGCACTATCTATGTAAGGCTAGAAAGTTTTGATAGTAGAAGTGTTGAGTATGCTTCACTAATAGGGACTCAAGAGACTACCCATATTTATGATACCTGGTTTAAGGCAGTAGTTTGGTGGGCCCTATTTTGTTTAAGGATGGAAGTCTTGGTTTGAGTGTTGAGCTTGCTTTACTAATGGGAACCAGGACTGCATAAGCATAGTGGATGGATAAGTATGTCATTGTGTATATATCTATCTATATTGCTTTTTAATAAAGTTGATGCTACTTTATCCCTTGTATTTGATTTTACATACTAATCAATATTTAAAGTTTATCTAAGTTACTAGGACGTATGTCTCACTCTGTTACCTTCTGTATACAATTGAAAAGAGTATAAGAAGGCCAAGAAAGGAAGTAAGAAAGGACTAGGTTCATTTTGGTAGTGGTATAACTACCTTTTATGTAATGAATGTATAATAATGTTGATAAATATTAGAGTTGTTAACTAAAATGCATATGTGTATGTGTTTATATATATGTGATTAATGAGTAGTAATAACTTGCTTGTATATCTGATATTGTATCTCGTCAAGGTTATCACAGTGGTTAATACTTGGGTAGGTCTAGATGCAATTCAAGCAAGTATATGTTATGTTATATAGCTTGTTCCACTAGTAATGAATATCAATTGTTATGTGATAATGTGCATTTACGTGAAACTTGACTAAATGACAAGGCTTTGGCCCCATTTGTGTAAGTCAAGTGAAATTGTGATTCCCAACCATATAGTGAGGCTTAGCCCTATATGTGAAGGTCAGATGGTTGAAAGTAGAACAAGTGTATTTGTGTTTATGTGGTTATGTAGTATGCGTCATATAAGACCACAAATGTATAATGTGGCATTGAGAGGTCAAATTACATGGTAGTGTATGTAATATAATGTGTCAATCAGGCATATTTGGCCCTATTAGACTTAGCTTAAGGCCTAAATTAGTCTAATAAGGCATATGAATTAGACACTTAGGGTGCTAAGTTTTAAAAAGAAAAATAGCTTTTGGCATCTAGGTATCCAATTTAAGATTAGACTATTAGATTATGTTCAAACTTGTCTCATTAGATAGATTATGTTATAAGCTTTGTGTGGCAGCTTGAATCATTCCAATCAAGCATCAGTCAAAAATCTAACATGATAATAGAATCTAATACATATACCACGATACGTGGTGATAATGCCACGGTATATGACACAAAGGCATAGTACATTGCTCTGTACAATATGCTGCGATGCATATGGTACACGCTGCACACATGGCACTTTTTCCATAAATGTTTTTATTAGTTTTTCTCGTGAATGGGTTATCTTTACACTTTTATAAGCCCTTTTTACTAAACATATTTTCTATAAAGTTGAGATCTCGTACTTTAAAACTAATTAAGGGCTTATATCTTTGATTATTGTATTGGAATTGTAATGTAAAGTATGGATGTAAAATTAAAGCCTGAGGTGAAAAATAGGACTTTACAATTTTAAATGCATTAAAGCATAAGGTTTTATATGAAGATGAGAAAAAGTAAGTTCAAGTCAAAAAGCTCTTACAAATTCAAATTATGCATATCATAACTCAAGTGAGTTGCAAGAAAATGCTGATCAAGAGATTCCCCTCGAAGATTTAATGAAATTGTGATTATACTTTGAAGTGTATTTATGACCATTCCCCTTATTTGTTTTTTTTTCTTTTGTATTAGATAAGATGCAATTTAACATAGGCATAATATTGTTCTTAATTTTCCACAGTATATTTTTTGATATGGGGTGCCCTATAGTCTTTATTTATCATTTTGATTATACTTGAAAGAAAGATAACCCAAACTTAATGGAATTAATGTTCTTTTATTGAAATTGTTGTTCTTCTTTCTCGCTCTTCACATTTACTTGTTTTTTATTGGAACAATTCAGTTATTCTCCATGTTACATTATCGAATCTGCATCTTTTACAAGTTAACATGGCTTGCTATATAATATATAATACTTGAAAAAATAGAGGGAACTTATTGTGAGTATTCCCTTGTTTGTTTTTTTTTTTTTTTGCATAGGGTAGGATGTAGTTTAACATGGGCAGGATGTTTTTCTTACTCCTTATAATATATTTTTTGATTTGGACTGCTAGAATTAGAGGGTGCAAGGATTTTGGCTTAGGAAGCAAGGGTTCTGGCTTAGGGTGCACTTGTTATGGCTTGAGTATAAGGGGTATGGTTTGGGTGTAAGGGATATGGCTTAACTATAAAGCTTCTTGCTTAGTGCAAGAGATCTAGTTTAGGGTACAAAGCTTTTAACTTAGTCATTTCCATGTAATTTATAGTCATTTTCATGTAATTCAAGGGCACTAATAATGGCTTACATTTAATTCGCTAGTTATTACATGTAAATTATTCCTCACGCATGCTCGTGAATTTCTTCATATATTGATTTACATGTAATTCATAGTGATTTTCATACAATTCAGGAACACTAAAGGGGGCGTGCTCTCTATGTGTTTAATTTACATGTGGCAGATTACATGTAAATTATTTCTTAATCATGCTCATGAGTTTCTTTATATATTGATTTACATATAATCTATAGTCATTTTCACATAATTCAAGGGCACTAATAGAGGTGTGCTTTTTGTGTGTTTGATTTACACATAATCTGCTAGAGATTACATGTAAATCATTCCTTAGTTATGCTCGCTAGTTTTTTCATATATTGATTTACATGTAATCCATAATCATTTTTATGTAATTCTAAGGGATTGACAAGGGGTGGTCTTTGTGTGTTTGATATACATGTGTAATCCACTAGAGATTACATGTAAATTATTCTTTAGGCATACTCGTGAATTTTGTCCCATATTAATTTACATGTAATCCACAGTTATTTTCATTTAATTCTAAGGAATTAACAGGGGTGTGTTTCTTGTGTGTTTGATTTACATGTAATCCGCTAGAGATTACATGTAATTGTTTAAACTAGAAGCCTAACACCCCAAACTAGAAGCCTTGCACCCTTTGATTGTTGAGTTTACATGTAATCCTTGATGATTATATTTAATCAAGGGGTGCTAAATTTTTCCAGTGACATTTTATAGCGACCCTTCACCTATCAGCTGGAGCTCCAGCAAGCGCATCATCAACTATTAGAGCTTTATCCGGAGGTCATTGGTGATTGAATTTTATGCCTTTTTCTAAATTTCTTTTTAGTTAACATAGAGGGGTATTTTGGTCATTTGATCAAATTGTTTTATGAATAAAATAATAGGCTTGGTCCTTGAATGTACTTTGGTCCTTAGGCACAATTTTGAATTCAACTAGGTCTTTTTCACTAATTTTTCTAGTTATAAATACTTGTCCTTCTATTAAAAAAATAAAAAACCCATCCTGACAAACATATAGGAACTTTCATTACTTCAGATACTGGGAATAGCTAAAATAAATGAACAAAATAGTTTTCATCATTCAAGAAACATCTTTCATTTTACACAAAAAAAAGCTACTAATTAATAAACACATACAAAAATATTACAAATTCTTCCCTAGTCTATCTTGCTTTTTATTACTTTAATTTTTTAACAATGATATATTGGTTTTAATTATTTTAATTTTTTGTTTTAAATTAAGGTTCTTTTTCATCTTGTGGTTCACTAGCATGTCAAAACCTACTAAAATGATAATTAGTCAATATTAATAGGGTGAGAAAAAAGACATCTTTGCAACTAAAAAAATTTCAGGCTTTTACAAATTTAGCCCATGTTATATAATCAAACTAAGTAAATAGTTCAACATTTATTATATTTTGTATCATAACCAGTTTACTATGTTTGTCAATAATATACTATATTCAAATAATAAACCCCTTAAATTTTCAAATTGTCAATGATAAACCCTTGTATATTAATAATCAACCCCTTGTACATCAATGTGAAACTGACCTATAAATTTAGAACACTTATATAGCCTTTAAAAACTTCAAATCACATCAAAAATATTCTATTATGTAGCTAGCTATGTAAATCTCTCCCTTTAGGTTAGTTTTACACTATTGGAAGGGAAGGAGAAGGAAAGAAGAAAATAGAGGAGCAGACATGGAAGGAGATCCTCTCCTCATCCCTTCTCTCCTTTTCTTCTCCTCATCCCCATCTTCACCTTTGGTTAAAAAATGAAGAGCTCAAATTCAATTATTTTATAAAACAATCAGCATAATATTATATTAAAAAAATAAATAAATAATTTTAAACTATTAAAATATAATATGCATAGTTTATAAATGCAATAAAATAAATAAAAAATATTTAATAATAGTATACAGCTGTAAATTGTGCAAGTTAAATTTTAACCGCTTAAATTTATTTTTATTTTTATATGATAATTATTTTAAAAACAAATAAATCTAGACCATTCATTTTGTTGTTTAAGGGTGGAAATGAGGATGGGGAGAAGAAAAGGAGATAAAGGATGAGGATAGGATCCAAGCCCAAGCAGAAGCATGTGGAGTTGGAGGGTTTGAATAATGACATGGGATAGGTATTAAAAAAATAATGAGCTAGGTCAAATAATTTTTTTTTTGTGGGACAATTGTTCAAAAAGACTCCACTGCAAATTTATTTGCCCATAAGGACTTGAAACTTTTGTAAAATAAGATCCTTTGCTAGCAATATGTTTGAAGGTAAAAAAACTAAATTACCCCTAACAAAATCTTCTCTCTCCCTAAAAATTTTCTCCTCCTGTGAGAGCTTCTTCTACCCCTTGTAAGAGTATGCCTCGATGATGTCTCCTTGGAAGTTGGCATGTGTGAGTGTTGTTTTAATGTGTGAGTTGGTATTTTTGTGAGTGATGTCATGCGCCAACTATTTGGAGAAAATGGAGAGATTAAAGTTCATTGGCTCTCAAACATAAGCTTTCAAGTTTGGTGATTTTGCTTATTCTTGTTGATTTAACCTTTTAAGTTTGCTTTGTTCTTGAAAATCTATCCCAAAAGCCAAGTTTTCAATGAACAATTTGGATCTAGATTTGTGCGAAAAAAAGCATAGGCAAACATTAAGTGGAAGGCATGGTTTTTGATGAATAAGGAGGTGAACGTTCATGGATTCTATTTTAGAAGGCATGCTGTAAATTTTCTTAATAATTTTTTTTTTGATATCTCTCATACTTTGTTTCTTGGATATCACTTTCCTCTGTCAATTTGATTGTTTATGTTTCTCATGGAAGTTGCATGATGTGGTGGATCAACTAAGAGAAACCATTGTCTTGAATCCCAATTTAACGATACTTTATGCTATTAGAGGTACTCTACTAATTTACTTTCTCAAAAAATTTGTGAGTTGAATTCTTTCATAAATACATTAAAAGTTTGCTTTGTTTGCTGTAACTTACACTTTCATAATGAACTTTGAATTCTCTACTTCAACACTTCATATCCTTCTAAGATAGAAGATACTCTCTATTCAATTGGTTTGTACAAGAAAGTAAGCCTAATTCCATGAACATTTAGTTGGTTAAGAAGTGGAGCGTGCATTGGCAAAACTAAGCCCTATAAACTACTAATTCCACTTATAGTTTTATAATAAATTCTCAAATTTTGTAATGCTTTTAGTTTGGATTTTTTTCTCTTCATATCAACTTAAGTCCATTTGCCACTTTTAAGTTGTTGGAAATCTTTCAATTTATTCAGTTTTCCCTGTTTGGGTGAACTTTTTTCTATTAGCTTTGCAATGTTCATATTTTTTGTTATCTTATTTAATGGGTTGATAGGTAAAATTCCTCTAGAGATGGGAAAATTAACACCGATCCTGTACTAAAGATGTCGATGAAGTTGCTTAATTTTTATCCTTCATTGTTTTTTTAGAAAATCTTAGCCTGTATGTTGGTTTTTCATCATCAAACAAATTGGATTGCAATCAAAACATCTATCTAAAGCCATATGATGATAGAGTGACAAACCAAATAGCAATGATAGCACCTATTATTGTATAGTGATAAATGAATTATTATTTTGGGTTGTGTTATTTGTCAATTGGAATGCCAATTGACTTGTTTAATTGTAAAAGAGAGACCATTTGTAATTTTATATTTTAATGAAATGAAGTTAGATTTAATTCAATTTTTGGCATTCAATTGTTCTTTATGCTCTAAGTTGGTATGATTAAGCTTTACATATAACAATATGTTTTGGTGCTTTTAGAATAGCCATTTGATTTTTTAAAATATCCCTAAGTGTTTTCATGAAATATGAATAAATTTTCAAACTAACCATTTGCATTTTCAGAATATCCTTTAGTGTTTTCTTGAAAAATGATCAAATTTTTAGAATATCCATATGCATTTTTATGAAAAATGAACAAATATCCTTTCATTATTTAAATACATAATTATGATATTCTAAAAACAAAGGCCATATGTGGGATGTACTGGTGCATATGACATCAAGGATATGCAACTAGTCTTTCCTTATATGCAAGAATCTCCAACAAAATGCAACTATCTTTCACAAATGAGAAATTGATCATACATATGCAATGTATGTAGCTAATTAATTGATATATGCAATGCATTTTCCTTAAAGGTCAGTACATATGACATAAGCATATGCAATTGATCTTTCCTTATATGTAGGAATCTTCAATGAAATGCAATTATCTTCCATGAATGAGAAACTAACCATATATATGCAAGAGGTCTCCCTCTAATGCAGTAGGCTCCCCTTATATGACAAAGTCTTCAGTATATGCAACTAATCAATCAATATACGCAATGCATCTTCCTTAAAGGTCTATTTTATTATTGGTGCATATGACATCAAGCATATGCATTTGGTGTTCCCATATATGTAAGAATCTTCAATGAAACGCAATAATCTTCCATAAATGGAATAAAACTAGTCCATTTTCTCATAAGTGCAAGTCTTCAATGAGATGCAATAAGTTTTCTAATATATGCAGATATCTTCAATAGGATGCAATATTCTTTCGATGATGGAGAGAGTTACCCTACATATGGAAAAGGCCTCCCTTAAATACAATTGGCTCCTATCATATGCACTATTCTTCCATATATGCATGTAATCTATCCTTTTATGCAATTAATTTGCCTTGAAAGTGCATTTTCTCAGGGGTGCAAATGCCTTTAGTGAGATGCAACAAGTCTTCCAATGTATGCAAAAATCTTTAATGCGATGTAATATTCTTTCGATGATAGAGAAAGTTACCCTACATATGCAAAAGACCTCCTTCATATGCAATTGGCTCCCAATATGTGCACTATTCTTCCATATATACATGGAATCCATCCTTATATGCAATTGATTTTCCTTGAAAATGCATCTTCTCATGAGTAAATATGCCTTCTATGATATGCAACTGTATTCTTATATATGCAAATATCTTTAATGTGGCCTCATTTTTCATGATAACTAAAATGTATATTTGAATAATTATTGACATTAGAGAATGTTGCATCTTCTTACATTAGTTTTTCATAAAAACTGTTTGGGATATCATTAAATTTTAACATTTGATAATGTTACGAAGCTTATGTGGCATCATTTTTCATGAAATTCATTGAGGATATTCTAAAAAATGAGAGTTCTGAACTCAATTTTCAGGATATCAATAATGAAATGGAACCCTAAAGATAATAAAGTGGAAAGATATTCATTTTCATGATATTCGCTTGTGATACCCTGAAAAACATGCTTTAGAGCTTGTGTAACACATGTTTTCATGATACACTTACAAAATATTTGAACATATATGTATAATAATATATAAAGGATATTTGAATATATATGTATAATAATATATAAATTACTCGTTTTTCATGAAAACATTAAAGGATATTTTGAAAATGAAAATAGTAATTATGAAAATTTATTCATTTTTCATGAAAACATCTATGGATATGCTAAAAACTTATTGTTATCCTAAAAATTTGCTTCTCTTTCATGAAACGCCAAAGGATATTTTTAATGGTTACTATTGTTATATGCAAAGCTTAATCATACCAACTTAAAACATAAAGAACAACACTTGAATATTAACAAGTCCATTTATCATTAAACAATAATGTGTTTTTAATCCCTTAACAATATAAACTATATTATATGATAACAAGATAATATAGGAATATAGATATTGTTTGCCAAATTGATACTTTTACGTGCAAGTGTAACATTCTTATAGTAAAAGTAAGGAGGTGAGCTTGCTTCCCCATTTTAGTCATAATTGTCAAATAAAGATGCGGTGGTGAGTGAGATTCAACATCCACTCCATCAATTGCATTAGCAATTACAAGATTCCTATTACCTTCCTCATGACATTCTCTAGATATGGCTACTCAAGGTCTATCCCTATGCACAAAATTTGAACTTTTCTTTTAACTTGTAAAGATTTTTCTACTGCATTTGCACATGTGAAAATAGTATAAGGGAGTTGAAAACTATAAAACAAAAGAAAAGGATTAAAGTCTAAGCAACGAAGTTTCATCAAATGTAAGTCATTTATTGATCTATCTTTTTTATACCAGATAAAGTCAAAATTTTAATGCAACATAGAATCATTAATGGGTTAGGTTCTAGTTAAATCCATTAATAATCTCACCCTCTATCATATCCTCAAAGATACGGTAAGTGCTATTGGAAAATGGGCCATATACTATATTGTATGTCATAAACATGATCAACTACGACCTTAATGCAGGTGCAAACAGGTCCACTAAAATTCTATATTGATACATCTGTAGAATTACATGAGCAAATAGTTTACATGACACCAACCTCAGTCCTAGGCATCCTTTGCAACAAATATGATATAAACTAGAGGTTTCTTCTGGATCAAAATATAAGATTAAAAAATGAATATCAAATATGTTCATAAAAACAATTCTCAATGAAATGTTGTTTAGCAACAACATATGCTCTGAGATGAAAAATCCTATCTTCCCATCATAATCAAACAAATTTCCTACTTGAATAAGAAGCTTTTAAAATAACCAAGCAAATTTCCACTAAAATTCTATATTGATACATTTGTAGAATTGCATGAACAAATAGTTTACATAACACCAACCTCAGTCCTAGGCATCCTTTGCAACAAATATGATATAAACTAGAGGTTTCTTCTAGATCAAAATATAAGATTAAAAAATGAATATCAAATATGTTCATAAAAACAATTTTCAATGAAATGTTGTTTAGCAACAACATATGCTCTGAGATGAAAAATCCTATCTTCCCATCATAATAAAAAAATGTCCTACTTGAATAAGAAGCTTTTAAAATAACCAAGCAAATTTCCTATATGTAAGGACCAAGTAAGCACTTTTTAAAAATTTAGGAGTGTGGCCTATAATATCTAAATTTAAATTTTAAGAGTTAGTTAGTTTAATTAATTTAATTAGAAAAAAATAATTGGGCTTCAATTAAGACATAATTTTGAGACAATACTTTTAATAATAATAATAATAATAATAAGATAATAATAAGTTAATAAGCTATACAATTAGATATTAAAAAAAGAACAAGAAGAAGAAGAAGAAGGAAGGAAGGAAGGAAGGAATGTACCGTTTGAGATGACAAAAATAAAAAATAAAAAGAAAAGAAACACGTAAGGAGAATAAAAAAAGGAAAAATTGTCAAAAAATGCTTCACCAAATTTCATTTTGCTGAGAAGGACTTGGGAGAGATTCAATATTGAGGTCCTTTGCTGGCATTAATCCACTAGACCAAATGACCATATTGTCCCTAACACAATCTCAGCCCAAAAAATTCTCTCCTCTAATGGGAGCTTCTTCAATCCTTGGTAAGTGTTTGCCTCAACAGTGTCTCCCTGACAACCATTAAGGAGAGTGAGCCTGTGTCCGTGAGTATTGTTATGGCGTGTGAATTGCGCCATCATTGCTACTACTATGTTTTTGGTGTTATTTATGAAACGTAAGAAAACTATTAAATAGCAAAAGAGCACCAGAGTGCTTGAACTCCATCGCGATTATTGACCTTACAATTGTAGATTTATCAAAGAAAGACACTTGTGATCAAACTCTATCACTACCCATACCATCCTTCTTCAAGGTTGCTTCCACAATTTTCTTATATTATCCATACTTTTTCAAGCCCCAGGACCTATGGCTTTTGTCTGAATTTGCAGTTAAAAGTTTATTGAAGGATCACAAATATCTTGGTAATTAGTTTTCATTTTATGATTATATTGATTTTTATCAAGTAGATGACTTAATTGAATTGAATCCGGGTTTGTTATAGTATTTGAATGTATATTTTTTGTTTATTTAGTTAAACTGTGTAAAAAAAATTAAGTCCATGGAAGAAAATTGCACTGATGGACTTAGCTTGTGATTTCACTTCTAGTTGATTAAAAGATGATGGCCTTTGTGTTTCACTTGGGAGCTATCCAAAGTTATTTTGTAGTTTAAGTAAAAGACTTTCGATAAATAAGGACTCTTGATATATAAAAAAATTTATAACGTGGCCCCCAAAATTCCAAACTAGTGTAAATTATCTCATTTTTTATCCTTATTAACTATCACAATAATTTAATTTACGACTTAATTGGTTTAAAACCACGTTTACTTATAAATCTTAGAGGTTGACTTGTAAATTGCATCTTAGGACTTGTGAATAATAGTGATATTTAGGTTATTAAATGTTTAAAGTATATATTAATATTTTAATAAAATATTATCAATAAAAATATTTAAATTACTTACTATCACTTTACAACGATGACCTATCGACCGGTGTGCATAGTCAGTCAAGTAGAATTGTCAAATTGATATTTTGACATTTTAGATTAGTAACAGTTAAAAGTTAACCTTTAACATTTATATGTAGTAAATAAAATTTTGGGGACTAATCAGTATTACTTTTTTTAGAAGAAACTTATTTGTAATTTTTATAAGATTATTTATAATTTTTCTATTTACTAACACTCAAATTAACAAAAATCTAACATACGGTTTGCTATTATTTCTGGACTTTGGGACAACATTGCACCAATTTAAACACGAAATTGACAGGTGTTTTAAAGAAAATATTTGATAATAAAAAATTTCTTTTAGAAATCCTATTAAAATGTCTCATGTTATTATCTCCGTCGTTAATGATAAGATATTTCCATCATTGAAAGCCTTGAAGAATTATAACCTAATACATTAAAATTTGGAGCAAGAATGATTGTTAGGCCAAAAAGATTAGAAAATTAATAATAGTTAGGTTGCTGATAAAATTATAACCTAGTGATCGTTCTCTCACTTTTACCATCGTGTAACCCAAACTAATCTTCTTCGTGCACTTATGTCATGCATACGTATGCCAAGCCACAATGTTTATTTTTTCCTTACTATGAAAACACTTTTCATCCCTAAAGGCAAATGCTTATATGCGTGCGCATGCACCTGTACACACGTTTGTATTTCTTAAAAAATTTATTTATAAATCACTTTAAACATATTTTGTCAAAACTATAAAAAAACATTAAAATTTATTGATTCTGTCTAAAAATTCAAAATTTTTTTAATTTATTCATATTATATATACATACTTTAATAACATATATGCGATATTCTGCCAACATTTAATGAAAAGTAAAAGAAAAAATTTGTAGTGATAAATTAATGACATGACTTATAAATAAAATTAAATAATTATTTTCTCTCTAACTTATAAATAGCAGGATAGAGAGTTTGGGTGTGTGCATGTGCCTCTCTCTTTATTGAGTCAATAGATTTAGAGCTTTGTTTGTGATGTTATTAGTTTGAATTTAGGTGGAGTATGAGGCTTAAAAAGCTAAAATATGGAGACAATTATTGCTTTTATATAATTATTAGAGATATCCAATTTTTTTAGTCTCTTATGTTTAATTTGCAGCAATTATTTGTTTGGCGTTTTATTATTTGAAAAAGAGATAATATCATTAAAATTTGTTGATATTGATTTCGGAATTTAATTTTGAGTTGGTAGCCATGTGCTCAATGAAAAGGTGTAATTATTTAATAGGAAAAAAATACAAACAAATACAATTTTTTGAAAAAATGCAGCATAACGGACTAAGAAGGACAAAAATTAAACAAATTTTAGGAACAATTTTGGATGTGTTAAGATTAAAAAAAATTCTCCAACTAAGGTGAGAATAATGAATTAAGGTTTGTAAACTGAAGTAGGTTAAAAGATTGTAATTGTAATCTAATTTATGTTCGGTTATCACTACTATAGAATTTGGATTTCGTGGCGTTTAAATTTTTAATTTCATGGTGATCATTAAACGCTATAAAATTCAATGATATAATAGGTCTTTGGTGGCGTTTCATGAATTAATGAAATGCCACAAGATTGATGTAAGAGTGAAGGCGTTTATTTTGACAAACACCACCTCTCTCAATATATTTTAAATTAAAAAGTTAGAGGAATGGCATTTTAATTAGTAAGAAACGCCATCTCTCTGACTTTGTAATTTAAAATACACTAAAAGAGGTGACGTTTGAAATTTAAAATACTCAATTACCTTCGCAGGACTTGATTTCTTTCTATATTGTGATGCCTCACATTCGGAGCACTTTTCTAAGGAAGCATATTCATTACAAAATGACATGCAATCGTTAGGATATGTATGTATTTTTTCATAGAGCAAACCAATTGAATAGGTCATTTGATTGGCCTCATATGTCTTAATGGGAAGTTCATTACCAACAGGAAACATATCTTTCAAAGCATCAAGTAATTGAGTGAAACTTTTATCAGTCCATCCAAAGGCAGCTTTCAAATTGTATAATATCATAATTGTTGATAATCTAGTGTATTTAGTACAATTAGAATACAATGATTTTTTTGAGTCACTTATCAACCTTTCAAACATTTGAGGGCAATCACAAAGATCATCGTCTATTGCATTTAGCATTTCATCAAAATGATCAGCCTCCCCAACATTATTGCTATCAATATCATTGCATATATCTTCTCTCTCAAAAGACCTTATGGCATACACGCTTTCATTAGATACATCATTTCTCTCCCCATGTCTTGTCCAGCATGTATAACTTTGATCAATACCATGACATATTAAATGATCTAGCAACTCAGTCAGAGTAATTCACTTTCCATAGCAACAAATTAAGCAAGGACACAAAATTTTATTTGGATCTTTTGCATGCTCAACTGTAAAATGAATAAACTCTTTCACCCTATCCCTATATTCCTTTGATAATTGCTTAGCGAATATCCACTTTCGGTCCATACCTTATACCTATTGATATCCATCAAGTCAAATAATAGACAATCATTGATATTTAAAGTAATTAATTAAAAAAATTAGGATATGGTCTAGCCAAATAAAATTAAATTACCAGATTAAAATTAAATCTGAATAAATTAATTCAACATTTTAAAAAAATTTGGCAGCATGACAACTTAAAAATGAAAATTTCTTGAGTATTAAACCATCTATTTAATAGTTGTAATAACTAAAAGAATTAATTTAACATTTTTTATTACATGAAAAATAATTATTTTAGGTAAATTCAAGTCCAGACAACCACATTAATATTCAACAACAATTAAATAAATAAATCAAAGTAAATGATAATATATTTAAAATTAAAAAAATATTCAAAAAATATATTCAGCAATTATTTTTAATTAGATAAGGAAAATATATTTTTCTAAAAATATACCAAAAAGAAACAGAGTGTATCGTAATAATGGAAGCAGAGCTGTTGGATTTAAGGAGACGAACTTGGGACCGCGAGGTGAAGATCAAGATAAGCACTAGCAGAAATAAGAGGGGCCACAAGTTAGAGAAATTTTAAAAAAGATTTGTGGGGACAGGTAAAAAATTTCAAATCTAAAAGTTCAATGTGAGGACTGGCGGCAGCATATAAAGACAGTAGAGAGAAAAAATGGTGGCAATAGCTGACCTTGGAGCCAACGAGCTAAGCGCTTGCTGTGGAGCTTCCGACGAGCTGTGGGCAAGAAGTGAAGGTGCGAAGCAAGAGCTGTGGGCGAGGACGAAAGAGGAGCTGTGGGAAAATGAGGTTCTATGCACGAGTTGAGGAAGAATATGCGCAGTGGTGGAAGCAATTGAGGGAGACGGACAAGCTAGCACTGTGGGAACATGAAAGAAAGCTGATGAGGGAAACTGGACTGGACAGCGTGCACACAAAAGTCAAAAAAGAGTTATGACGGTGTGAAACATTTTCAGAATAAAATAATAATATAATATCTACAAATAAAATATATATCATACAAGAGAGGTGGCGTTTCCAGTATTTTAAAACGCCACCTCTCTTTAATTATTTATTTAATTTTTTATTTTAATTAAAATAATAATTAATTAAATTAAAATTTAATATTTATATATCTACAAATTAATAATTTATGATAAAAAAATTTATTATGACAATTATCTACTAATATAAAACTAATTAATAAATCAACTTAAATAATTTAATTATAGTTAAAATGTTATTATATACTAACATAATGATGAAGTATATTATAATTATATTAATGTTGATAAAATAAATTATATTATGAAAATTATCTAAAGCAAGAAAAATAAATAATTTTGAAAACTAAATATTTATGTAAAATATTATAATTAATCATATAATTAATAAAATTAATTTAATAAAATAATTCAAAAAATATAAGAGAGGTGACAATTATACTGCATACAAACGCCACATCTCTACAAATATTATTGTAGAATTTTTAATTAATTAAATTAAATAATTATACATTTATAAAAATAAATATTTGATATTATAAATATGATATGTAAGGGAATATAAGAGAGGTCGCATTTTCAGTGCAAACGAGTGTCACCTCTCTTCAAATATACAGTTAAAAATTTATATATTTATGAATAAATAATTATATATCTTCAGATTAATAACCAATGAATATATAAACTATATCAAGAATATTATTATTAATTATATAATTAATAAATTTGTAATTTTTGATTAAATAAATTATATTGTGATAATTTTTTAAGCCAAAAAAATTAATTAATTCCTTAAATTTTTAAATAAGTTAAAGTTATCTAATAACATATAAAATAATGATTAAATATATTCTCCAAAATATTGCATGCAAATGCCACATCTCTTGAAATATTATTTAATAATTTATAACTTTAGAGAATTTTGAATTAATCAGATAAATACACACACAAATTTTTAATTGTTTATTAAATAAATTATATTATGGTAATTTTCTAGGCCTATAAAATTAATTAATCAATAAAATTTTTAATTAAGTTATAGTGAAAGTTTTATTTATCTAAAAACATATATAATAATAATTATTTATATTGTTCAAGAAATAAAAGAGGTGGCATTTCTAATAAATACAAACGCCACCTCTCTACAATAATTATTTAATTATTTATAATTTTAAATAATTTTAAATTAATCAAAACAAATATATATACACAAATTTATAATTATTTATTAAATAAATTATATTATGATAATTTCTAGACCTATAAAATTAATTAATCACTAACATTTTTAATTATGTTATAGGGAAATTTTTATTTATCTAAAATTAAATATGTTGTCCTAAAAGTAAGAGAGGTGGCATTTATACTGAGTATAAACGCCACCTCTTTACAAATATTATTTAATGATTTATAATTTTAAAAAATTTTAAATTAATCAAAACAAATAAATAAATATACACACAAATTTGTAATTGTTTATTAAATAAATTATATTATACTAATTTCTAAACCTATAAAGTTAATTAATCAATAAAATTTTTAATTAAATTATAGTGAAAGTTTTACTTATCTAATAATATATATAATAATGATTAATTATATTGTTCAAGGAATAAGAGAGGTGGTGTTTACACTGAATACAAACACCACCTCTTTACAATAATTATTTAATAATTTATAATTTTAAAAAAGTTTTAGTTAATCAAAATAAATCTATAAATATATATAGACAAATTTATAATTTTTTATTAAATAAATTATATTATAGTAATTTTTAAACCTATAAAATTAATTAATCAATAAAATTTTTAATTAGGTTATACTGAAAGTTTTATTGATCTAGTAACATATTTAATAATGATTAAATATTTTATTTTAAAAATAAAAGAGATGGCATTTATAATAAATAAAAATTTCACCTCTCTATAATAATTATTTAATAATTATTTATCTAATAACATATATAATAATATTTAAATATGTTGTCCAAAAATTAAGAGAGGTGGGATTTATACTAAATACAAATTCCACCTTTCTAGAATAATTATTTAATAATTTATAATTTTAAAGAATTTTGAATCAATCAAAGTAAACAAATATATTTATAGAAATTTGTAATTTTTTATTAAATAAATTATATTACGGTAATTTTTTAAACCTATAAAATTAATTACACAATAAAATTTTTAATCAAGTTATAGTAAAAGTTTTATTTATGTAATAACATATATAATGTTGATTAAATATCTTATCCTAAAAATAAGAGAGGTGGCATTTATAATAAATATACAAACGACACCTTTTTACAATAATTATTTAATGATTATTTATTAAATAAAAGATACAATATTATTTAAATATGGTGTCCTAAAAATAAGAGAGGTGGAGTTTATACTAAATCAAAACGCCACCTCTCTAAATAATTATTTAAAAATTTTTAATTTTGAAAAAGTTTTTAAATAATTAAAATAAATAAATATATATTTAAATTTGTAGTTTTTTATTAAATAAATTATATTATGATAATTTTTTAAACCTCTAAAATTAATTAATTATTATAATTTTTAATTAAGTTATAGTGAAAGCTTTATTTATCTAATAACATATATAATAATGATTAAATATATTATCTTAAAAATAAGAGAGGTGGCATTTATAGAGCATACAAACGCCACTTATATCCAAATATTATTTAATAATTTATAAATTTAGAGATTTTTTAGTTAATTAAATTAAATATACATATAGAGATTTGTCATTGTTCATTAAATATATTATATTGTGATAATTTTATAAACCTATAAATTTAATTAATTAGTAAAAATTTTTATTAAGTTAAAGTGAAAGTTTTGATTATCTAATGACACATATAATAAGTATTAAATATATTGTAAAGAAAGAAAGGTGGCGTTTATATTGCATACAAATGCCATCTCTCTATAACTATTATTTAATAATTTATAAATCTTGAATATTTTTATTTAATCAAATTAAATAGATATATATATATATATATATTTATATATACAGACAAATTTTTAAATATAGTTATCTACAATATATAAAATAAATATTTGATATTATAAATATAATATATGATGGAATATAAAAGAGGTGGCGTTTCCAGTACTGAAACGCATCTCTCTTATTTTAATTTGCAAAAAAATAGATAGGTGGCATTTTATAATTTATTATTAATTATAATTAAGTAATTATGTCAAAATTATTTTATAATTTATTAAAACAATTAGACAAATTAGATAGGTGGTGTTTTATCACGGAAATGCCACTAAATATGGAATTAACCAAAAGCTGTAGCATTTCATTTAATAAATATCACCTATATTTATTTATTAAAATTTTAACAAAATGTGTAATTTATAAGCAGTGGCATTTGATATTAAAAATGCCACTTAAGGTGTTTGAATTTTAAAATTAATAGCATTTTATTTTTTATTGCTACAAAATGCATGGTACTAGATCCTATTTCTATAGTAGTGTATGTTTTTTTTAGAAGTCAATTAAATAAAGTAAAATTTATGTAGATAATTTGATTTAAAAGCCAGCTTAGATATACAATGAGAAAAAAAGGACATAAATTTTATGACATACATACATACATATATATATATATTGTGACTCATTTGATATTTTTAGAAAAAATAATAAAATTTAAATTACATTTTTTAAGAAAGATAAAAATAAAAAATCTAAAATAAATTAATGCATTAAAAAAATATTAAATTTTAAAATGGTAGAATGAACTGATAAATTACAAAGGATTCAATTATGAAAAGTCTAACATAATGATGAAGGTTTAATTTTTTTAACATTACCCTCTTATGATATGTTCACAGAAATTTAATGTTTCAAGTGATAGTGAGGGATTATATATTGGCACCTCCCCCACCCCTTGGTTGATTGTTAAAAAAAAAAAAACATACCAATGCAGATTAGCACAGTAGTTACTATTTTACGATGTGAATGGCGCCAAAAGTATCATATCATATTTATTATAAAATAAGTTAATATATAATTTGAACTTTGGATTATAATCTAGGAGTGATTTAAATTACAAACTCTTATTTGATATATTATAAATTTAAATAATTAAAGTTGGTATAATTTTGCCCCACCATTAAATTAAATCAAACGTCTATTATTTGTTTGGGGGAATCGCACTACAGCCCCTAAAAACACAAAATACTATACTTTGGACCTAAAAAATTCTAACAATGTATTGTAGGCTTAGGGGCCTTTGTTGCAATTTTTCTTGAAAGTGAAAGTACAATTTTATCCTTGTGCAATTTTAAAACTCAAAACTAGCACAAAATCCTCATCCAAGAAGCACAACACAATGTTCATGAATTCTCAACATAATATCCATGCGTGTCTAGTTAATATGCAGGTTAAAATATGCAAGTCACATAGAGCATGTACAATATAATATCCATTTGTGCACAACACAATGTCTATAAATACAGAACACAATGTTCATGCGTTCTCAACTAAATATCCATGCAGGGACAATATATTGAGAATTTATAAATGTTGTGTTAAGAGTCCATAAATATCATTTTATGCACTTATGGATAGTGTGTTGTACATGCTTTGTGTGACTTGTATATTTTAATTAACCAGTAGATCAAATGGACAAATATGGATATCATGTTGATAATTCATAAATATCATGTTGTGTACCCATAAACATTATTATACATGCTTTGTGTGACTTGTATATTTTAACTTATAGATTAACTAGACACGTATGGATATTATATTGAAAATTTATGAATATTGTGTTGTGTTTCGTGGATGAGGATTTTGAGTTGGTTTTGAGTTTTCAAATCATACAAGGGTAAAATTGCACTTTTGCTTCTAAGAAAAACTATTAAGGCCTATAGTGCGATCATTCCTATTTCTTTAAAAAAATGAGGTCTATGTGCTAATTTTTCTCAAAGAAGGGTACGAGAAAAAGAGAGAGTACAAGTTGGTAAAAATTACACATTAAGCCTCATTTTATTAAGAAAAAAATAGCAGACATTTGCTTTAATTTAACGGTAAGATTGAAATTGTATCAACTTTAATTGTGTGTGTGTACATGTATATTAATATTTAAAAAATATTAAAAATATGTCAGGAGGGTTCGGATTATTACCTCTACTCTCACTCTACTTTAGTCTTAGCACTTGAGTTATAAAATTATTTTAAAAATATAAAAATTAATCATTTATTACTTATAATTTTGACTCAATTGTAACTCAGTCCTCAAACTTTGGCCCGTTGTAACTCAATATATATAATTTTAATTTAATTGTAACTCAGTCCTCAAACTTTGGCCTGTTGTAACTCAATATATATAATTTTAATTCAATTGTAACTTAGTATTTATAATTTTGATTTAGTTATAACTCAATTTTTAAACTTTGACTCTTGCCACTTAGTTTTTATATTTCTAAACATATAAAATATCAGTCCCTATATTCTAAAAAATAAAATAATAAAGATTAAAAATATGTTAAAATTTGGGACTAATATTTTAAATTACTAATCTTTTTTAAACTTTACAAATAATAAAATTTTAAAATAGTTTTAATTTTTATAATTTTATTTTTAAAATATAGAGATAAATATTTTAAATAGTTAAAATTATTAAAAAAAAAACTCAAGGCCAGGCAATCTCTCCCTACTCCCCCTCCCCCAAAATAAATAAAAAAATAACCTTGCAAACAAATTATTATTACGCAAAACTTCACATACAATATTCCAATTAATAAAATATTTAGTTCACAAACAAATCATACCAAAGGCTGCGAAATTTGACATATGCAGCATCCAAAGGTCCATGAGGACATGTGTGTGTGTGTGTGTTTAATCCAACACTACACACAAATTAAATAGCATTAAAAAATCTGCAAAGTTTTCAAAACATAGTTCAATGTCCCTGCAGCAAACATGCATACAATATCAAGTGAGAATAACACTTATCTTCACTTTCTTTCATAATATATGGATTCAATATTAGAACCTGAAATGAAAAATAAATAAAGATGAAATAATTAACATTCGTCAACTTTTCACCTATAAAAAGACATGATGATTTAGAAGAGATGAAACACATATATATGGAGGATGAAATCACAGTGAAAACTAATGATTTATTGATTAAACATATAATATCAAGATAATTCATAAGAATCATTTTTCCCTAAATAATCTAAAAGAAATTATTAACATTTGCCAACTTTTCACCTAGAAAAAGATTTTGAAGCTTCTTTATTTGCTCTCTATATGTTGATGTGTCTGCTATTATTTATTACATCAAAACATTTTATATAAAATATAAAAAAATGCAATGTTTATTTTATTTATATTATAAATTATAGGAAAAATGATAACAAAATTCTTTTGAATTATATAAATGACATTTTGTTCTCTCAAAATGTCATAATTCTACTGAAGTCTCTAAAGACTTTTCTATCATTAATAAATTAATATAAATAATTAAATTATCCTTAATTCAAATACATTTACAATAAAGGCCTTATAGAATCTGATATAATTTTACAAGCCCAAAGGCCTCTTTGAAATTAAATTTTGATGAAAAGATGGAACTGTCCCCTTAGGAAATACACAATGGAATATCCATAAATAATATTTAAAATCTATTTATTAATAACAAAACGTCTATTTCTTTCACACAGTCCATGTAGTTTACACTTGGAGGAGAAAAAATTTACAAATTATCCAAATGATATTTACAATAAAAATTCTATAATTAACATTCAAAGTCTATTTATTAACAACAAAATGTTTATTTATTTCACATAATTCACGTGACTTAGGGTTCGTTTGGATTTCAGTTGGGTATAATAGATTATAAAAATAATTGATTAAGTGGTAAATTTTAATCATAATTGATTATGTTATAACACAATTTGCTTGGATATTATTTTTTTAAAATTAATTTTAACTTAATATATGTTAGCAACTTTTTTAAAGATTTAAAATTTGAATTTTGCTAAGGAAAAAAAAAAAGAGAAGAGAAGGGAGTTTGATTTTTTTTTTATAAAATTTTGTGCTTTTTTATAATTTTTTTGGACTTTTTTATGTAATTTCTGCAATACTTTTTTATCAGCATTTCCAGAAAAGCTCAAAATATTGGCTATTGAAAAAAATTGATTTTAAGGGTTGAAATTGATTTTTTGCTTTTTCAAGTGTTTGGCTAATAAACTAAATAATTGATTTTTTTGAGAATAAAATTGATTAAAGACGTATCCAAATGGGCACTTACACTTGTTGCAGGAGAGGAAATTTATAAATTATCCAAATGAAATTTATAACAGAAACTACATAAATAATATTCAAGGTTCATTTATTAACAATAAAATATAATTTTATTTTACATAGGTCATGTGGTTTACAGTTATTGAAGGAGATAAAATTTTCAAGTTATCTAGATGAAAATAACAATAAATACTTCATAGATAACATTTAAAGTGTATTTGTTTGCAACAGAATGTCCATTATTTTATATAGTCCACGAGATTTATATTGATAAATGAGAGGAAATTTATAAGTTATTCAAATGAAATTTATAATAAAACATCAATAAATAACAATTAAAGCCCATTTATTTTCAACAAATTAAAAGGTCCATTTATTTCATAAAAGGGTAATTCTATCTTTTTAATCAATAGATTTAATTGCAAGGCCGCAAAATCATATCAAATTTTATTGGGCCTCTAATACGAATATGTTGGTTCCTAGGGTCTGCAACAGTTCTTCCTAAAATTATTACAAACTTCCAATGTCTATCCATTTTTTTAACAATGATATCTTGCTTTTCATTGCTTTCTTTATTTTTAAATTAAGATTTTTTTTCCATCTTGTGGTTCACAGCATAGGTATATCCCTACCAACCAAATATATAGTTTTATTAATATTAATAGAGTTAAAAGATAAATTTACTCTCAAACTATTTCTTCTAATTCCTATTATAAGCCACCTCTAATAATTTCATTGGAGATGACATTAAATTATTAATTTTATCTGAAAATAGAATAAACTTTTAATTTTTACATATTTGTAAATCAAAATTTTTTAATTACTTTACATTCTCTCTTAGTTAATGAGTTTAAATAGAAGTAATATTAAAAACATTTAATTAATATTCCACCAAGTGATGGCTTATATTAAGAACCATCAATTTCTTTTAGAATGTTCCTTATATAATAAAGACAAGATGGAGTAATTTTGAACATTTACCAAATTTTCATGTAGTGAAAACATGGAGGAACTTCTATAGAGCCAATAAATGGGTGAGCTCAGTTCATATATTGCACGACTCTTATGAACGTGGCTCATATGGACTTAGGACAAAAAAAAAACTCATTTATCATAAAATCAATCATTTCTTTAAGCTTGACCCTTATTGATTAACCTTAGGGCTAGACCGGTAAGCTTTTTTTTATTCTTTATTTTTTTATTTTTTTAATATTTTAAAATTTAATTTTTACATTATAATATTTCATATTTTTTCTAAAATAAAATTATACTATTTAGAAATTAAAAATAAGTAAAATAAGTTTTAATTTTAAAGCATAAGCTAATGTTTTAAAAATTAGATTTGGAGGACAAACTAGAAAGGTCAAACAAATCATGATTCATATGATTTAATTTGTTAGATTAATAGTTGAGACAGGCGATATAACAATTAAATAAAAATTATATTTATATGCACACACACATATATAATACTAAAAATATTGACAATATCATTTTTAGTATCCGAGTTGTTCAATCATAACATTTTAAGTTTAATTTTTCCATTTTTCAAATGTATATATTTTTTTTATTTACCTCATTCGTCCCCTTAAAGTAAATGGGTTTTTACTTTTCTCCATGGTTTAATTCAAATAATGTCAATAAACCAATCATTCATGTAAAATTTTAACTATAGCACTAGGAAAAGCTACAAATCAAGAATCGTTATGTACTGATCAGTGTTTATCTTTCCTTTTCACCTGACCATTTTCATTACTTTTTAATTTTTAAATGAAGATATTCCTTTACCATCTCGTGGTTCACTAGCATGCCCCCACCTGCAGCAAAATTTGATGGTTTAATTAGCATTAAGAGTTAAAGGGCATTTTTCTCTTCTAAATTGTTTTTCAACATTCCTTGAATTTTCATATGTATTACATGAAAAATCAAAGAACGTTCATTACTCCACACATCGGGAAAGTTTATGGGAGAATGGCAGATAAGTCTCAAAACACTATTTTAATTCTATAATTGGTGTAATAAATGAGCTAATCAATGATAGACTATCACTATTTTAATTCTAGAATTGGTGTAATAAATGAGCTAATTAATGATAGACCATCAGTTGTAGAGGAGTATAGCTCCACCAAATCGAACCTTATGTAATAATAACCATGGACCATTCCTTGGGTTTGAAGTGCACTTGGGAGTGAGGGATAAGGAAGATGTGACTGCACAGCGATTATCGGCATGTGGTTGTTCTGATTACATGTGAGATTGAAACTGCGACCTCCCACTTACAAGGGATACAACTCTTTATCAAAACAAGCTTTGGGCGTTGCTCCCCGATCAACTTCATATTAGAGGATGATTTTGGTTTCAGATTTGCAAATGCGAAAAGATGAAAACATAAACTTGCCTTTTGCACATATTTTGGGGAATTGAGTGAGGTTATTTAAGTAATTTGATTTTTCTCATATAATCTCCCTTTAAGACCTTAGGACTTTAATTACTAGCGTTTTATAATGTGTGGGACTTTTATATGATTAACTGGTCCTTTGAGACCCTATCTGTCATTCCTCCAAAGTTTATTCTACTTCTCATGCCGCCTGCGAGATAAGTCTAAGACTGCAACACTCATGAAAATGAAGGTTTAATTTTTTTATTTAAAGTTAAAGATCATTTTTTTCCTAAATTTTTTTCAAAGAATATTGGACATCCTATACTGATAAGTGATGTAATTTTTCTCTTAACTAATTTTTCTAAGGAGCAATTTTATCCTTCTATTAAAGAACTATAACTTTTATAATTATCTACCTACGTGGATTACATATGAGTCTCATTGATCATTTGACTTGTTTTATTATTGTAGGGTTAAAGTATTAACGCACTCATGAACTCTTTTTTTAGGAGTTCTAATAAAATATTGCAAAAATATAAAATATTTTAATATTTAATAATTTAAATATTATTATTTATAATATTCATCTAAAATTTATAAATTATTTTTTAAATATTAATAGGTTAAATTAATTTTTAAAAATTTGTAGATGACTTATAAATTTTTTTTGAAAATTTGTAAAATAATAATAATAATAATAATAATAATAATTTACAAGTTATCTATAAATTTTTAAAAAATTAGTTGTTGTTAATATTTATAAAATAATTTATAAATTTTAAATAAATAGTTATAAATAATAATATTTAAGCTATTAAATATTAAAATATTTCATATTTTTAAATGGTTTTATTAAAATCTTGAAAAAAAAGTTCACATGCAAATTAGCACTTTAACTATATAATAATAAACCAAGTCAAATACTCAATGTGGTTCACACATAATCCGCGCAGGCAGATAATAGTAAAATTGACAACTCTTTAATGAAAGAATAAAATTACTCTCCAAAAAAATGATTTAGAAGAAACATTATCTTACTTATCAATATAAGATGCTCAACACTTGTTGAAAAAAAAATTCAAAAAAAAGGCCTTTAACCCTTTTATTTATTATTTTTTAACTTTATCTCTTATGACATGTTCAGTGAAATTTGATGTTTCAACTTTTAAGTGATGTGGGACTACTATGCATTTATGCCTTTTTTTTCCCCAGGTAATCGTAGGTGTTACTACATTTTATGTACTAATAATATATAATCTTTTGTTCAAAAATATAAAGTAATTTTAATTGAATTTCATTCCCCAATAAAGTAGTCACCTACTTTCAAGCTAATATCATCTTTTCATATTTTTCCTTATTAAACAATTTATAAGAAATATAAAGTCACTATCAGTAGCGTCACTTTTGAAAAAAGGATAATGATTATATTTCAAAAAACTAAAAATGCCTTACATTTTTTAACATTCAACTTCTTAAAAAATACTTTATATTTTTAAATAGAGAGAGTACATGGCATCAAAAGTATTATATCATATTCATTATAAACTTACTAACAATAAACTAAAAAAATATAAATTAAACATCATTATCATCATCAACAATTGGGGGAACATTGTGGGTATGATGTTACTTTGTGTATATATTTTATTTTTTTAAAAAATAAAAAAAGTACATAATCTATTATAAAATGATATTTTTTAAGTTATAATTTTTTTTTATACACTGGGAGGGTTAGGATCATTGTAACTCTATTCATACCCTACTCTAGTCTTACCTCTAGTATCAAGTGGCTATGTTAAAAAATTATTTTAAGAAATATCATAGATATTAAAGGAAACTTAAATTAACTATATAAATGTATTAATTTCAAAAACTTGACCCCAGCTAGCTAGGCAAAATCTTTCTCCCTGATATATCTCTCTCAATCAAAAAACTTTAACCTTACAAATAAATTACCATACAAAACATCACATACATATCCATAATCAAAATATTTAGTTCGCAAACAAACCATACAAAAGGCAGCGAAATTTGAATATTCAAAATCAAACGTGTCATGAGAAAATATGTTTCAATCCAACATTACACACAGCATTCGAACATCTACTAAGTTTTCAAAACATAACCCTTAAGCAAACATGCAAACAAGATCGTGTGCAACTCAACATTTATCTTCACTCTTTGAGAAGAGATGAAACAGACTTATGGATTCAATATTAGCACCTGAAATGAAAAATAGAGAGTTAATAATTAACATCTGTCAACTTTTCACCGTTAAAGAGATATAATGATTTAGGAGAGATGAAACAAATATTTGGAGAATGAAATCATCATGAAAACTAATGATTTATTGTTTCAACATGTGAATATGTTATCGTAATTATCATTTCATTTGATCATATATATTCCTAATCATGCTGAAGACCATTATTAAAATGACAAAAAACAATAAATCTAGAGCATTGACTAAAAAAACAAAGTACATGTTTTGTTGTGTTGAGCAAATAATTAACAACGAATCATTATAGAGGAAGATATAAAGACATCAAGTTTACCTGTTAATCAAGCATCTTATGCGATATTAAATGATTGTAAGCTTGCATCCATCTTTCATCTCCATTCCTGCAAGATAATCTTCCATTTCTTTGGATGGCTCAGACACCACCACATTTCGCAAATCAGGCAGTGACCATAGTTCTTCTGGAAGCTTAATCAATCTCCAGCAATAATCAATGGAGAAGCTTTGAAGGCGAGGCATTGCACCTGTGCTCAAGTTCCAAGTTTTGCATCTCATGTTTCTCATTTGAAAGACTTTGAGATTTTGGAAGTATCCACTTCTACAATCAAGATTGTCGATGATACGTCCAGCATAAGAATTAACATCAAGAGTTATTTTTAAAATCTCAAACTTGAAATGGCTCCAAGAACTTCCATAGACACATCTTCAGAACCCAGCCACAATGATATCTTGGTCAATTTTGATAGAACAATTATTGCATATATTTGAGGGAACTTGTAAGCTTTAATCTTGAGTGTTTGCAGATCAGATAAGGTTTGAAGGTGTTGCCAAGAGTTATGTGGATATGAATCCCAATCGTATAACCCCAATTTTCTAAGTTTGTGCATATAGGTTAGGGAGGTACCTGGACTATCTTCAACAGTAAAATAAGAGAGGATTTCAAGATTGTCTAGATGACCATTGAGAAGGGGCATCTTTGAATTTTTTGGAAGAAAAAGATGCTTTAAACGTTTTAGTTTTTCTATGCTCCTTGATAGAATCACAGCATTCCCCTCAATCTCCAAAGTTTCTAAATTTTGTAGGTCAAATATTGTTTTTGGCACCCTTGGTCTTGGATAAAGATCAACAGTATTTTTGAACTTCAGGTACCTTAGATGGATTAGCTGCCCAATTCTTTTTGGAATTCTTATAGTCACAATAGAGGAGATATCAAGGACTCGAACCAATTTGAAGTCCTTCAAAATGACTTCCCAACATGTGACAACCCTTTCTTCTCTTCCAAAGAAAATCAAAGAACGCACAGATGAATGATTAGCACTAAGACTAGAAGCTAGGTAAGTTGAAGCTTGATGATACACGAATAATCTTTGAGGGTTGACCAAATTTGAACTACTGGTCATAGTAATGATCTCATAGAACTTTTGCCTTTTGCTTTCTTCTATGCAAAATGCTCGTAAAAGATCATGAATGCGACATACCTTCACACCCCCATCAGTCCTCTTGCTTTCAACTTGGATCAGGCTTCGGTCAATGAGCTCCATCAAGTAGTATTCTGCAACATCCTCTGGTTGCTTATTGCCTGTATCTTTTGGTATTAACCCTTCTGCTATCCAAAGTTTAATCAATTTCCTAACACAAACTTTGAAGTCTTCAGGGTAATGACCAACATACAGAAAGCATGGTTTTAGATGCTGGGGTAAGAATTTATAACTTAGTGCCAAAATGTCAGTGCATTCAGCTTTTTGTTGAAAAAGATGCCAAATTTCATTTCCAGCAACATAAGACCAACTTGCCTTAGATCTCTCTAGTTTTGCTAAAATGCCAGCCAACACCACAATGGATAAAGGTAATCCATGACAACTTTTAGCCATTTTCCTTCCAAGATCTTCCAATTCATGAGGGCACTGCTCTCCCATAAACACCCTCTTTGATAGAAGTTCCCAACTTTGTTCTGTGTTGAGAGATGGAAGCTGGTATACAAACTCTTGAGACGGACTTGCAACACGAGCAACTTGTTCTGATCGACTAGTGATCAATATTCTACTCCCATTTTTGTCATCAGGAAAAGCATCATTTATGGAACGCCATGCTTCAGGTCTCCATATGTCGTCAAGGACAATGAGATATGGATTTCTCCTCAAGCTTTCATGGATTTTTTGCTTTAACAAATTCTCCACACTCATTCCATCTTCCAGTTCTTTTTGGATCTCTTGTTTTAGATTTTCCTTACTCATTCCATGATAACTACTTGATCCCACTTGGGCCAAGAGAATGAGCAATACTGCTTCAGCTTGCCAGTCTTCTGAAACATCAGCCCACGCAAATCTATCAAACCTTCTCTTGAGATAATCATTTTTGTAGATCTTCCTAGCAAGAGTGGTTTTTCCCTGCCCACCCATGCCAATTATGGAGATGACCTTAAGTTCTTTATTCCCACCCGTGAGTCGCTTGATCACCTTATCAGAGTAGACATTAAAGCCAACCACATCATCTTTTTCAACATTTCTCCTATATTCCTTCAAAATGGCCTTTGTATCCATCTCTATCTCTGTCTCTATCTCCGTCTCTCCTTGGATATTATGAAGCAATTCCATGGCAAGTTGTTGGTTGCTTTGTATAGCTTCAATCCTAACCTTAATTTTTTCTATCTTGTCTGCAAGATCGTGAAGAAGCTTTGTGTGACTTACATAGTTGGTCAGATCCCACCACCGTTTGATTCTTTGCCGATTAAGATCATAGATGTAAGTGTCGATCACATCCTCAGCTTCATGAACAACCTCTTGGATTTGGTCAAACTCCTTTGCGATTACTTCATATTTGTTTAGCTTTTGCTCTGAATCCTTGAGGAGAGCATTCAATGTTTCCATCTGATCTTGAAGCAACTTGATATTCTGCTTTACATCTCTAGGCAAATTGTATTCTTGTAAAAGTTGCCCAGACAATTTTCTAATCGGAAACTAACAACATTGTCTGCCATTTCTTATAATCTGTAGAGAAGACACTCACTTCAACAATTTGAGATGGTTTTGATGACAGCACATCCGTTCCGCAGTTTCCCTTTCAACGATGAGAACTTTGGGGAACTGTGACTTATTGGTTTAGAAAGGCGACTGCAATTCGAACAACCAGCAATGTCTTGTTTTTCTTTAGGAGAAGCTAATGACAAATAAAGACAAACACAATTAAATATTCGGAAATGCTGAACAGCTATCTTGCTTTTCATTATTGCTTCTAGTTCAACTTGTTCACATGTATTATTACCTGTTGCCTAATCTTTATAACATTGCGCGGTAACCCAATTCTAGGAATTATTTTTCACATGACTGTTAAGCATGGAGTGGGACAAAAATATTAAAGAAATTTTTTATCTAAAACATCTAGTAGTTTAAAGTGTTAACAAAGTATTTCATAAGGTTATTTTTTCAGTACACTTATAACTAAACCATTAAAAGTCAATGATATTGACCATTGTATCATAAATTTGAAATTTAACAATTTGGTTACAAACGCACACACATACATTTTTTCTCATTTTAAGCTATCGGATGTTTTAGGCCAATGACTTCTTGAGTATTTTTGCTCATTTGCCTTAAATTATATCAATAGATCCACAGTAATATATAATAAAATGTAAACAGCATTACCCAAAAAAAAAATGTCAACAGCAAAGTAATTCTCAAATTTTAATGGTACTTGTTTGGTTTAATGGGAATTTTGATTTTAATTTGATCCAATTCCTTTATTTGGATACATAAAATTATAGATTCAAATCCAAATTCATTTTTTATTGTAATTCTTTTGTAATTTTAAATTTCTTTTACAACCTAATTATTTGAAATTTTAGTCACTCCAAACATCTTGTTCTTTTCATATTTTCACTACTAATATATTTTTGACACTCATATCTTTTTTTTTCATATTCTAGTCTCATCTCTTGAATATTAAAAAATAAAAATAAACTCATCATTCCTAATGTTTTATTTTTGTTTCAAATTTCACTTATCTATCTGCTTCATTTAAAATTTTTTAGACTATCTAAATAAAAAATTTCAAACGAAAAATTTGAAATGAAAAACTTCAAATCTTAGATTTAAATATAAATTCATAAATCCAAACATTATCTAAAATTTAGGATAAAATGGCCTGTTGATAGAAAAAAAATGTTGTGCTCAAAAAATATGGACCAAATTTTAAAAATTTAGGAGTATGGTTGATTTATATTGATCTATAAGGGGTGTAATATTGATATATAAGAGGTTTATCATAAAAAATTTAAAATTTTTTAAGGAGTTTATTATTGATATATAACAATATATCATTCACAAGTATAATAAACTAATTATAATATAAATATAATAAATATTAAGTTGTTTGTTTTATTTAGTTTTATAATATAAACTATATTTGCAAAAGCATGTAAAATTTATCATTTTCTTATATCAACGGTCTTCCATGACACGGAAGGGGGGTTGCCAAAAAATTGAAGTTAGTCCACCTAATCAAGTGTTATGACGCACGCACGCACGCACCCACGCACCCACTCTTTAGTCTTATTTAATGCAGAAACTAACTTTGTTAGCTTTATTTACAAGAGATGTCATAAACTTTAATCCTATTACAATAATTCTATTGCAAATTTTCGTCTTTTACTTTCATTAAGTATTCATAATAAAAGATATTATTAAAATATATATTTAATTGAGATAAAATTTAAAAACTTATCAATTTTTTTAAAAATAATTAATTTCAAGGTTAATTTTCATTGGTTCAAAGGAAAACAATTTAGGGTTTGTTTGGATAACTTTCAAATGTACATTCAGGTCAATGTGTTTTTTGTCTAATTCAATAAATAGTTAGATTTACAAATGAAGTTTTTCCATATATAAATTGAAAACTAAACATAAAAATTGAATACGGTGATATTTTTTCAGGCAAAAAAAAAAATTGAAATTTGAACGAGTCAATGTCGTAAGAAAAAGATCAAAACAAGATCGCAAGGCTTTGACAATTTCCTTGTATGTTGTAAGACAGAAAGCAAGCAATGGCGACTGGCAAGCCGATAACATTTATTAAAGTTACATTATTTGATGTAAGAAGTCTCGACAATGTAATTTATTCTTAATAAGATTATATATGGCTGGCTCTTTGGTTTCTACATGTGTCATGTACTGGTGGCGCCAGCAATCACTTTAAAAATAAAGTTTGGTACATTTCAAACTTTTATAAAAAGTTTTGGTAAAAAACAAAAATTTTTTTACAAAAAGTGGGTAGAATCGACCCCACTTGGAACCACATTCTTTCGTCCCCAATTTGAATTGGGGTTTATAATATTAAAATTTACGTAAATTAATACAATAGTAAATTGAAGTTGAGATCCTCTTGTTAAAAAATGTGAGGCAATTAAATCTTGCTCCCAATAAAATATTTAATTTTTTTAAATTAACACAATATTTTTATACGAAGAAAATCATTTTGGTGGTACCTATCCATTGTCTTAGTTTTTAATTTGGTACTCTAATTTTTTTGTTTTTTGTTTCTATTTCCTCTTCCAGGTTTCCTCCACCAAGCCCGTTACCCCCTATAGATTAGAAAACTCGTTGAGTGTCCAACAGAGAAGAACATGCAGGAGCGGAGCCAGAATTTAAGAATAAGGGAGGCTAATATTAAAAAAAAATATATACTATAAAATTTTCATAAATTTTATGAGGGTCGAAAGTATGTAATACCTATATAATACAAAAAAAATTTAAAAAATTGGGAGGCCATGGTCCCTGTTGGTCTCCCCTCTCTCCGCTATTGAGAACATGGATCAAACTATAAAATAAAAAAAAGGAGGAGTCTTCATGAAATAGGGCTTCTGAAACAGTGAAGGCATCACGCGATTTTTGTTCAACTAGGATTTGATGCAATTTTCGGTTTGGGGAGCGTGGCTGCGAACGTCATTCGAGTGGGTGATCTCCATTCACAAAAATAGCTTCAAGTGATTGTGCGACAAGGTGATCCAATTCACCAAAAAGAGGGTTTGTGATTTTCATCAAATTGGAATAGGTAAGCTTTGTTTAATTTCTCTATTTTTTTGGTATGGCTTCGTCTCTTTATGAATTATCATCAATTAACATTTTGTTTTGATTAAAAAATTAAAAATATGACTCTATCTCTAAATCTGTAAATGCATTAAGAAATAATAATAATTACATCTTTAATATATTTATTTCAATCATCTCTAATTCCATTTTCAAATTAATAAAAATAAAATTATAAAATTTTAAAGAAATATAGTGAGGGAATTAGAAATGGTTAAATTTTTGTCTCTAAATTTATAAAAAAAAATCTGTCTTAAATTCAGTCTTTAAATTTTTTAAAAAATATAAATTAATATTAGAGACAGATTTGGAGATAGCTAACTTATTGATGAAATTTATTCATATCTAAACTTATCTCTAACATTTTTAATTTTTTAAAAAAATTAAATTTTTAATGAATGATGATAGAAGTCAAAATGGATTTTGTGACACTTTTTTTTATAGACATATATTAGTGATTTATAAATCTCTTTTTATATTTTAAAATATTTTTAAATTAAATTCTTTTTTAAAAATATAATAGTCTCTATTTCTGTCTTTATTAGAGACGATAATTATGCCGTTTTTAATTTTTATTTTTATTTTAATAATTTTTTGTAGTGTTTGGAGCATATGAAAGAAGAGAAACAACATTTACAACAACAGTAAGGAGCACATGAACGAAGTCAAAAGAATGTGAAGAAAGAGATCGAGAACATGAAGCAAGAGATTGAGAGGTTGAAGATTGTGTTGCTTGTTGGGCCTTTTGTGCTTGCTTTTCGGATATGGAGTGTAAGCTTTATTGTGCGTGAATGTTTGGAACTCTTAGCGGAATTTAATAAAGTGGGTGGATGGATCTTCTAGTATTTTTTTGTTGTACTAAGATGTAATTTAGGTGGGTAGATGGACCAATTCTATTGTAATTTAAGGAAACATTATTATGAAATGAAGATTAGTTTTATTGCTATTGGCATTTTTTTGTTTCTTTTGCTGTTTAATTCATGTGACATTTTGGCTGTCATGAATCAAAATAATATGAAAGTTTCTTAATATATAAAGCTTTAGATATACTTGCCGTAACAAAATCAAAACAAAATAAATCCAATTTGTACTGTCTTTATAGCAAGTGCTAATATTGTGTGATAGCGTGGAGGGCACTACAAAAAAAAAAAAAAACAAACAAACAAAACAAATGGCTTTTGGTGCAACTTTTAGCGATGATAAAAAAAAATCACTGCCAAAGGTCTACTTTTGGTGATGACAATTAAAAATTATTGCTAAAAATAGACTAACACTGCTGCTAAAAGTTGCCACCAAAAGTTGATTTTTAGTAGCTATAATTAATTGTTGCCACCAAAAGCTCCATTTTAACGGCAAAGTTTAATTGTTACCACTAAAAACATTTAATTGTTGCAAACCGTGGCCACCAAAAGTATCTTCATAAAAAAATAATTAAAAATAAAAAAAATTTAATTACTTTTAGCAACGACAAACCTTTGCTATCAAAACTATTTTTAAAAATAATTAAAAAATTAAAAATAATTTATGTGATTACTTTTTAGTTGGAAACGACTTGTCAACACTAAAAGTATTGGAATACAAAATAATTAAAAAATTAAAAATAATTTATGTAATAGCTTTTAGTGATGACATTTTGTCACCGCCAAAAGTATTTTCTTAAAAAAATAAAAAATATTTTTCATACAAAATAATCAAAAAATAAAAAGTAATTTATCTAATTACTTCTAGTGCCGACAAACCCTCGTTGCCAAAAATATTTTTAAAAAATAATTAAAAATAATTTATGTAATTATTTTTTAGCAACGACAAACTATCATTGCCAAAAGTATTTTTATAAAAAATAATTAAAAAATAAAAAAAATTATGTGATTTCTTTTAGTGGCGACAAACAGTTGCCACTAAAAGTATTTTAATAAAAAATAATTAAAAAATTAAAATAATTTATGTAACTACTTTTTACGGCCACAGTTTGTCACTACAAAAAATATTTTTAGAAAAAAATAATTAGAAAACTAAAAAATATTTTATGAATACTTTTAGTGGCAAAATTTGTTGCCACTAAAGGTATTTATATATAGAATGAGAAATAAATAATATTAGAATGCTAAAGTTATATAGATATTGTAAGATACAAATGACATTATAAACTACTTGACACGTTATGCACTTGATACTTGGCTTGGTATACAAATGGTGTCTGTTTCATTTGTTGAGCTATACTTTTTACAACCACAGAATTATTTAAATAAGATGCTCCATATTTGATGGTTATTTAAAATAAGTAACAAATAAAATAGGTAGAGAATACTTGATGATTTTTTAACTTATAGATGAAATTATGTATAACAAAACTTATTAAAGTTTGTTTATTTTAAATTATAAAGTTATTAGGAAGTATTCCCTATTAACTTTATATTGGCTCAATTAAAGAGACTTTAATGAAAGTCTAAACTAATTTAAATTGAGTCAAGATAAGATTCCTTCTATTTTGATTATAAAATATTAATTTAGATTTTTAACTTGGAGTTTTTTGTGTTTAGCATCTACTTTGAGTTTATCACAACCCATTTCCTATCTCAATAATAATAAAAAATAATTGTCCAAAATAACTATTAACAAAATTTTTATAATTAAAATAAATTTTTTTATTAAAATATTTTCAAGATAATTGAAAAATTATAGATAAAATAGTATAAGAAGGAAAAGCATTTAACTTGGGAGAAGATAAAAGTTTAATAATTTATTTATTAATTTTTTGAGAAAAATATGGAAAAAAAATAAAAGATATTTAATGTAAACTAATATAATACATACTTATAAATAAATGATATACTTGATTATTTTCATTTAAAAAATAAAAATAAAATTTAAAAATTGGTAAAAATGTTTATAAGAAAATTATTTAATATTTAAAAATTATTTCATTTTAAGTTCATTTTCCTAACAATACTAATATTTTATTAAAAAAATGTAATGTGTATACACTCATAGAAATTATTTTAACATATTAATAAATGAAAATAAAATAAAATATATGTACTCCTCCATTAAAAAATATAAGGCATTTTTTAAGGAATTGGATGTTTAAAAATATAAAGTATTTATAGTCTTTCAAGATGTAATTATTTTCATTTTTTTTTCAAAAGTTCTCCTATTAATAATGACCTTATATTTATTATAGGATATTTAATAGGGGTAAATATGAAAAGATATGGTTAGTTTAAAAGTTGATAACTACTTTATTGAGGGGTGAGATTTAGTTAAAAATGCCTTATATTTTTTAACGGAGGGAGTATATATTTTTACTAATATATTATTTGATATATGTATATGTAGTTAAATAATATATATTTAATTTTACATATAATAATTGCAGGTGCATTTCAACTCAATTGATAATAAAGGAGGACTTAAGGCTTGGAAGGTGGAAGTAGCATGACGTGGTGTAAGTTGTTAGGTGACATGACATGATGTGGTGCACATATGACGGGTGACGTGACACATGTCATGGTATGAGGAAATGCACGTGGTAAGTGATGTAGCATGAGGAGGTATTGACGTGACATGAGATGTCTTTTTTATTTTTTTTTAAAGTTGACTTTTGGTGGTGACAAAAAGTCACCGCTAAAGGTTTTTAGTGACGACTTTTTGCCACCAAAGGGTTGCCATCAAAAGTGTTGTCGCTAATAGTTTTTGACTTATGGCAAAAAACTATTAGTGATAAAACTTTTGATGGTGATCATTTGACAATGAAAAGTTGCCGTTAAAAACCTTTAACAGTGATTTCCTGATAATGTTATTGTCAAAAGTTATTTTTTTATAGTGGTTTATTTTTCCTTTTCCTTCTCCATTTCTCTCCTTGTCCCTCTCATCATTGTTGGATTAAAACTTTTCAACGATTCAGATTTAATTTTTGGTTATGATTTTTGATAGAACGCACGTTGACTATAGAACTTGTCCTAATAATTTTGGATCAGAGAATATGCTTTAGTTTGATTATATTTGCTATAGGAAAATAAATAAATCCTGCATCAATTTCCCACCGTAGGAAGCCAGGTTGGAATTTGATCAGAGGAGCAAAGTAATAAAAATTTATGAGCTTCATTAGCTAGTCTATCACCTCTATAAATATTCTCTCTACATTGCCACTCAAAATAAACATATCCTAATATTTGGTGAGTAACTCACTGATTTTTCCCACAATGTCTCTATATCTCTTCAAAGTTGTCTCGCGTAATTACGTTGATAATGCCTGCACAGTTAGATTTGATTGCACACTTGTTTGTAACCTTTGCTTCAACATATATCTAAGCATCTAACTTGACACAATTCATTGCTATTTTTCAGAGTTGAGAATGTTGTTGGCCAAGAAAAAAACAAGTCTTGCGATTCCAGGAGCTCGTGAAGATCATAGAGGAAGGAAGTAGTGAACTCGTTGAAGTTCAACGCGTTCTTCTTCATCAAAACCACTCTCCCTCTGTTAATGAGCTTCCTGCAATTGCTGCAGATCCTAGTGAGTGCCTTCTTTGACCGACTCAAACATATCTTCCCACTCTCTTAATAATTTTGATAAACCTAAACTAAAAGCGACTTAATAGCAGGTACTAAAAACTCACCATATGCTTCTCTCTAGTGCAGCTGATGTGCATATGGCTGCACTGTTGGAGATTCATAATCGCCATGGCTACACGACGCCTTGTTTTCGACTTTTAGACTTAAAGGCGTGCTTTCCACCGCAAGTCCCTTTGCTATTTCTGAATGTGTAGGAACTAACCGTTGAAAACTTGAAGTCTTAAAGGATGGAAAAAAAAAAAAGGCATAGGTACCAAATTAAAAATCAAGAAAAATTGTAGGTACCAATAAAATTGTTTTCCCTTTTATATTTAACCTTATTTAATAGGATGTTTTACTTTAAGCTAAATATAAAGTTATTTATCTATCATAGACATTTTTTGGGGGAAAAACACATTAATTATATTTTAAAATATTAAAAACGCCTTATTGTTTGAGCTAAAATATGAAATGTTACTCAAATAGATCATAAGGTTATTTAGGTTGAATAATTGAAGAGTTAAGTCCAATTTAAACAAAAGGGTTGGCCCCGAGATTCAATAAAGGCCATAATAAAAGAAACATGCTGACATCCTACTAGTTACAAACATTGGACCGTTGGCACATAAAAACATGATCCCAAGTGATTTTGAAATCTATGGACATCATGTCCAAGTATCTCGGTGAGATGAGCTAATTACCAAAAGTGGAGAACACTGAGTAAAGACTGTGCCATGAGTTTTGCAGGATCCTTGATTCTTTAGCAAAATGTTCTAAGTCTTAAGGGAATGACTACTACTACTTTGATACTATAAATAGAAGACAAAGATATAGAAAGGAGACAGCCAATACTCAATCAAAGACTCGCATTCTGCACCTTTAGCTTGTAGTTTTATCAATTAGTTTTTATTTTCAATCTAGACATGTAACTTTTACACATTTTAATAAGAATCAAAACACTTGTTCTACCAAAGCCTTGTATATCTTTTACATCCGAGTGAATTGTGGTAAGGGAGCTTGAGACCCTTTTATTGTCAATTGAGACTCAACGTCTCTGGCACGCTTGGTATTTGTTGTTCACGCATGAATAATTTTTGGCACTACTGATTTGGCCTGTGTAATAAAGATAGCAAGGACAAGAAAAGACAAAAGGATTGATCAAACAGGTATTGGTTCTCACGAACCAAAAGGGACCTCTGCACACACATGGTTAGAACACTTAATGCTTGACGCTAAAAAGGCTGGACATTGTGAGCACATAGTGCTGATATCGACATGTAGCAGTAGTACAAGCCTTGGCTCAAAGCTAGGAAGTAGCCAAGCACACCTACTGATCATATCCAATGGCCCTGTGGCAGAAGTATTATGGGTAATTCAAGACTAGATGGATAAGTAACTGGAAGAAAACCAAAAGTTCTTTGCACTATCCTTAGAAATGTCAGAATGCAGGGAGAAAGAACGTTAGCAGATCATAATGCAGGCTTTGCATGATGGCATGAAGAACATAGCCGCATTATTGAAAAGCACTCCTCTAGAAGCAAGCTCAAATTTAAGGCCGTATGGAGGGCAAAAAGCAGGAATCAATGTAGCTGCTAACCCTCGGGGCCACTCACTTATAAGAGACATCCATAACCCTCAAATTTTTGCAAACACTAATCCTTTAACTAATCTATTGTATTATTTATAGGAGCCTGACATGAGGGGCTCGAGGGGCATGGCGATAGTCCCGGAGCATTAGAACGAGCCTCTTAATTAACTGGTGAACATGAAGGCCTTAAGGGATGTTATCTAGGATATATATGAACTAGGGTTAAGGCCAATTGACCACCCTACCTTTTCAAAGCCATACTCGGAGTACATGATAGGGACAACCCATACCTACAAGGATATAAGATCCCTAACTTCATACTATTCTTAGGAGACAAAATGCAATCTACCCTGGAGCACAGTAAGAGGTTACAATCCAATGTGGGGAGATTGCCAATTATGAGAAATTTGCTAACTTAAAACTAAGATTGTTCCTAAACACTCTCACAGTCTCGACGTTCACATGGTATACTTCATTGCCTCGCAACTTAATCATCAGCTGGATGGAAATAGAACAGAAGTTCCATGTTCAGTTCTACAAGGTGAAGCCAGAGGTCAGCATAGTAAAACTCTACAAGCTTACCCAATGGGCTGGAGAGACAATGGATCAATACTTGGTGAGGTTCAAATGACTGAGGAGCGAGTACCATATGTCGCTTCCAAAAACTAAATTCGTCAAGCTAGCATAAGCAGGACTGGATATAGAGCTCTGAAAAAAATTTTAAGGGATGGAATTTTGAGATTTCTATGAGCTTGTGGCTAAAGTATGGGAATATGAGGAGCTACTCAAAGAAGAGGAACATTGCCGGCAGACTACGGTAGGAACCTACTTCGGTGACCTTGATGTAGTTATGGCAGAATTAAAAAATGCTGGCAACTACACATGCCCGACATTGATAACGAAGGCTAGAGAGATTTCTAAAAGACCGAATACCATACAATACACCTTTGATACCACCAAAATAGAGGAGAACTTTAATTTCCTTCTTAAAGAAAACTTCATCTCCTTGCCCGCTGATCACAAAATTCCTTGAAAAGAAGAGTAGAGAGGAAAGGAATATTGTAAGTACCATCACTCATGGAGTCATAACACTAAGGCTTGTTGGGGCTTCAAGAACGTCATTAAGGACCTGATCAATAAGGGGATTCTTAAGTTCCTTAAGGAGGAATCCATAGTCGTAGATGAGGACCCGTTTCCACAATTTAAAATAGCCTACATGATGGAGATAAACTCTGGTAGATGATAGACCAGGAGAAATGATGTTAAGTGGAGAGACAGGAGGCTGTAAAATGTCTAGAATAGGCAGGAAGTAGCTCAAGAAAGCTTAAAAATAGTGTGGGACTACCTAGAGAAACCTACAGGCCGATCCAACAAGAACAGATCTTTTAGATGATGTGTTGGCTTAGAAGGGCAAAGTGTAAATAGCCTGGACAACTCTAAGGTGGTACGAGACTGCCTAGGAGAAACCGCAGATAGTGACAACTAGCAAAATGTAAAGACCCTCAAGACGGGATATTGGCCTGAGGGGATTGATAACAATAGAGCCAGATGGATCTAAGGTGGTCTAAGACTGTCTGGGAGAGCCGTCTGGCAAATTCAACTTCTTCATTAAGTACTCAACACTATTAGAAGTAAGTAAACTGTTCATAAGGACACCGATGGGCTAGGATATAGGCCCTGATGGCCTATCTTTAACACCATTAATGCAATCAGAAAGCACAATAAAGCCTCCTTCAAAACCAAAAGTCACTAAGGGTTCGGGCAGGTTCATTACGCCACTTGGTAACATGCCGCCTCTAAAATGGAGAGTCATAGGGAATAAAAAATTTTTAGCTACCTTAACGAGGACTCAAAAATGATGTCTTCAGTAAAAACAAGCTGTACAAACATACCTCGAGCAATAGAAAATTGAGGTACAGTAAGGCTCTGATGTGTAGGAAACTGATAAGTTTAGAAGGAAGTCTACCGTGATCAATACAAGGGGAGTGAGAATAAAAATCAATATGATGGGACTATTCATATTGGGGAGACACCTCTTAATCTCTACTGCATGGTTTTACTAATGCTCCCTTTTCAGTTTCGATCTTCCACTAGTAGGACTCAAGACTAGTATGAGTAGAACTCCTCAAGGCTAATGTACATAGGCTCGTATCGATATTGCCCAATGGAATTGAGGGAGAAGGAAGAGTATAAACTAGCCAAAACATAGAAACAGAAGGCTGTAGAGCCTATCTGCTAGGTCATCTTTCAAGCTATAGAAGGAAGTCAAAAACAGGCTATCCTCAAAAAACCAAGCTTTAAGATGACCTAACACCTAAAGCTTTTATACATTAAGGCACAGTTCGATAGGAAAACTAGGGTTCTAGTAGATAATAGCTCAATGGTGAACATACTGCTAGCCTGTATGATGCTCAAGATGGGGCTGGAAGAGTGAGACCTGATACCAATCGAGGTATCCGTAGTATGATTCATTGGGACCACTTCTAAGGTCCTTGGCATATTACTATTACAGGTTGATGTTGGCACTAAATCCTCTCTGACGGTCATTTTTTAATGATCAGCACTACAGCACAGTATCAGGCCTTCTTAGGTCAGGACTGGATCCATACCAATAAGTACGTACCTTCCTCACTATACTAGATACTTCTCATGTGGAAAGGGGAAGAGGTAGAAGTAGTCTGGGCTAAAGATAAACCATTCACAATAATAACCGACTTTGTGGATGGGAGGTATTACGACGCTAATGGAGGCCTATTCACATTTCTAAGGGCTCAGTATCTGAATAGAGTCCTTTCATGCAAAACAACCATAAATGCTATAGTGCCTTTAGCATCATAGAGGCATGAGCCCATCATATAACTGATAGATGATTGAATCAGACAAAAGAAAGGTCGTAGCAACTGTGGCCATCCAAAACTATTGCTACACAATATGCAAGAGAGACTAGAAAACTACAGACTCAAAACCTTTAGGATCGAAGTCATATATGAAGATGAAACCTAGAGAGTAATGCAACTGCACAAACTAGACCTTGCACCTCTAAAGTTTGAAGAAATAGCCATGGAGGTTCAGGATCTATTAGAAGAAGTAAACCTCAGATCTTGAAAGGAACCAGGATCACTTTCGTTAGCTCACTATTAAACGAAGAACAAAAAAATGCCATTAAGCAAGTGTTGCAGGAGTTCAAGAATTGCTTCACGTGGAACTATGATGAAATACCAGAAGAATGTCAATTGAGGTGGAGCTACGAGTAAAGGAGGAGATCAAATGCTTCCTACAGGCCAGATTTATACGGCCTTGCATGTATGCCTAGTAGCTCTCAAATATAGTCCCAGTAATCAAGAAAAATGAAAGGTTATAAGTTTGTGTAGATTTTTAAAATGTAAACTCGGCCACACTTAAAGACGTGTATGCAATACCTATTGTAGACAGGTTGATAGATACTAGAGCTGAGAATACTTTATCATCATTTATAGATTGCTTTTCAAGATATAATCAAATATTTATCATGAAAGAGGACATTGACAAAATGGCTTTTAGGTGCCTGGGCTTTATTAGGACATTTAAATAGATAGTCATGTCATTTGGTCTGAAAAATGCCAAGGCTACCTATCAGCAGGCTATGAATGCCATCATTCACGATATGATAGGAAAACATCTGGAGATGTACATAGATGATATAATGACTAAATCGAAGAATGAAACATTCTCACTCCATTAAACAAAATTAACCAATAAAACACCTGGTAATCAGAGACTTAGCTCAATAAGTTAATTACCAAAGTTCAATTCAAAAATAAGGGATTCCAAGTTTTCTAGATTAAAATGAGTTAAAATCGATCAAAATCTTTCATATCAGAGTAAAACTAAGTTACAAAAGCATGGGATATCTCAGAGGAGTGAAAGAAGTCAAAAACAGTTGAAAAACAACACACGTGTTGTGATACAGGGCAATACGTCGCGACTCGTGCATGCTACACCACGGCATGTTACTCTCTGTGCCACACACCACAACTCAAGCACCATGTTTTGCGATGTGTTACACGAAATTTTTACTGATTTTTCTATCATTTGACAGCAGAATTGGAGAACTTTTGACTCACCTCGATTCTCTATCTGACGTCCAAATGATGTGATCTAGGTGTCTATAGAAAGCTCTTTACATGAACTAGCTAATGGCATAAGTTTTACTTCCAAAACATGTCACACTAGAAAGTTGGACACCCAAACACATTTTAACCACTTTTCAATACTTTTTTTTGCAAAGTGGGTGTCCAAAACCCTCAACAAGTGTTAAAAGCTTTTCCTAAAACCTAGACCATGTCTAATGGACTTAGGACTACTAGTACAACACGTCATAAGCATTGAAACATCAGTATATAAAAAATTCACTCCTCAACCCCATTTTACCAAAAATAGAGAGGGAGCTAATTTGTTATTGCATCTTGCCCAAATCATTCAAAACATATGTATGAGGAGTAGGTATGTTCTCCAAGCAAAACTTGGCTATGTATCCCACCTTGTTGTATTTGAAGAAAACCTAACATTGCCCTTGGTGATGTTTCTCACATCTATTGCACTGTGGAGCTCTAGCTGGCATTATAGCATATAGAACCATAAATCCCTGCTAGGAAGTCTGATTTCTGACCCCGCCCATACTCCTCGAGACATTACTCATCTGGTTGGATCCCCTAGTTTGGGACCCTTTCTGGAAGCTCTTCTTCTTGCTTCCTCCAACATTGTACCTCCTAAACATACTCGGGTTAAAACCTAACTTCTCACTCACTCCGCCCATAGGGCCTGTATAGGAAGAGAATCTCCCTTGACCATCTCTCTTCTTCTCCTCCACCACTCTATTCCTTCTAGCTATAGCTCTAAACTTGTTACACATAACCTCAAAGGAAGTAATATCGAAGGTAGCTAATTGTTGGCTGAATTCAAGCCTTATCTTATCAAGAAACTGCACGGCTTTCCAATACTCATCATTATGATGACTAAGATAGGTGGGGGTACTTGGATAGCTCATTGAACTTTGCTATAAAATCCTCCTCATTCATATTTTCCTATTGAAGTCTATGAAATTCTACCTCTTTCTTTGCTCAAAATGAGGCTGGGAAGTAATGGGTGAAAAACTGCCTCTTGAACTCTATCCAAGGCAACTGCAAGCCATCTACTGGCCTCACACTTTACCACCATTGCTTTACTGTGTCCTTAAGCATGAAAATGGCTAAAAAGACCTTCTGCTCAGTCGTAGAGGTCATGACTAAGAAGATGGTCTCAAGCCTATCAATCTACTTCTCAGTTGCTCTATCCTCTATAAAACCCTCAAAGGAAGGAGGATTCAACCTTTTGAATTGCTTCAAAGCCATACCAATAGAGCCTTTCGACTCACTCATCTTAGGCTACACTAGTTGTACTGGCCTCTTAGGAATGCTTTCCTCATAGTACTTTTCATCTTTATGTCCATATACCTCAACGTGCATATCATTTCAGGCTTCCTCTTAGTCAACCCTAACTCTCTCAACTATCCTACTGCTCTCCCCAAGTCTTCTTCTAAGGATCTCATCATACCCATCTATTCTTCTCTAGATGTCTATCATCATACACCTTAATTCATTTAGGGCATTGTCTTTATTACCCTCTTGAGGTCCTGGTTATTCCTCTTAGTTCACCAGTTCTTGTTCTGGTCTTTATACATTCTCTGGTGCATTTCTTACATTTGTGGCTCTTGTTTATACTATATTCTCCCCTCTTAAGGATGGAAGAAATCCTAAAAAAGAAAAAGGGAGTTAACACTAGCTCGGTGAGGGAAATAACAAGTATAATAGGATATTGTCAATTCTTTATATGCAATGCACAACAAATCTCAACTACTCATTCACACAAACCATAGACCAGCTCTCAGAACTAAAGAAACTAAGACCAAGTTGAAACATTATCACTCTACTAAACAAAATTAACCAATAAAACACCTAGTAATCAGAGACTTAGCTCAACAAGATAATTACCAAGGTTCAATTCAAAAATAAGAGATCCCAAGTTTTCTAGATGAAAATGAGTAAAAATCGATCAAAATCTTTCATATTAGAGTAAAACTAAGTTATGGAAGCATGGGATACCTCATAAGAGTGAAAGAAGTTAAAAATGGTTGAAAAACAACACATGTGCTATGATACAGGGCAATAAATCGTGGCTTATACACACTGCGCCACGGCATATTGCTCTCTGTGCCATGCGTCATGGCTCAGGCGCCATGTGCCGTGGCATATTGCATGAAATTTCTACTGATTTTGTTATTATTTGACAGTAAAATCAGAGAACTTCTGACTCACCCCAATTCTTCGTTCGACGTCCGAATGACGTGATCTAGGTGTCTACGCAAAGCTCTTTACATGAACTAGCTAATGGCATAGGTTTCACTTTCAAAACATGTCACACTAGAAAGTTAAACACCCAAACACATTTAAACTACTTTTCAATACTTTTTTGCAAAGTGGGTGTCCACAACCCTCAATAAGTGCCAAAAACTTTTTCTAACACCTGGACCATGTCCAATAGACCTAGAACTACCAGTACAACACTTCACATGCACTAAAATATCAGTATAAAAAAACTTCACTCCTCAACCCCGTTTTACCAAAAATAGAGGGGGAGGTAATTTGCCATTACATCTTGCCCAAATCATTCAAAACATGTTTAAATCATTATTTCTACTTTGCTTTAGTATTTTGGCCCTATAAACATATATATACATCAACACACATAAAGACAAAGGGCCCAAAATACAAATCTAACATTTCTAACAATAAAATAATACAAGTATGATGACATGCATCCTAAAATTGGCAAGTCATATACTATTACACAATTAAATCTAAACTAGAGGCATACATAAAGGAATGTGCTAATTTCCCGTCTCTTTAGTCTTCTCCTTCTCAATACCAGAGCTAGAGCCTGAAAAATGTTAAATGAAAAGGGTGAGTTTAACCACTTAGTAACCAAGGTTAAACCTACCCTATACAGTTATATATCAATTTCAAACCAAGTACATGCACAAGAAAATCAAGTATGCAAAACAAGCTCACAAATATCATAATTTATCATTTATCATTCTATAACTTCTTTAACTTTCATTACTAGGTGCATTATCACCATACTCTCAGATATGTGACATGACCCATACTTATATGACTTGCTATCACTTAGCATGTGTGACATGTCATATATTTACTTAGGTAATGATCAACTAACCTCATATCCTCCTTATTTCCTTAGACTGAAATCGTGGGCTATAACATTGATTAAGGCTCTGTCCGTGTGACTGGACTACCCAAGCTCACCAATCATGAGGTGTGACCTGACTAAAGATCATAGGACTCATTCTTGGACCACGGCTTCTCCCATTCTCAAATCCTTCAGGTGTCTCATACTTTAGGCTATTCTCCTCATTGAACAAGTGGAGATAGCTAGGTTCTAATCTCTCGACAAACTATGGGACAGTCCCTTGACAAACAGTAGGATAAAGATATACCCCCGTGCACCAGAAGGTAGCCTAATTACCATAGGATTTTCTCTACCCCTAATCCCTAGGCGAACTCTCGCCATTGATCATGCCATAATTAATACTCACTTGTTTTCACTTTTTCACTTTCATATACTTATTGTTACAACAATTACATTGGGCTCACGACCATGTGCTACCCAAGTATATATTCTCATTCTTTTCTCAAGATTCAATTCTCATTAACACAAAAATACCTCTACACATCATCACATTCATTTTTCAAAAACATAAGCATATTTATAGTAAGATCCTTTTGACTTCGTGTTTTGCATTTTCAAGCCAAAAATAGCTTTTTCATGCACTCATTGAAACTAATATATAGTTTTTACTTTAAAAATCAATTCTATACATGTAACATTCACAATTCACATTTAACAACCAATTAATAATCAATTAACATATAACTACCCAAAGTAGAGTTTGCCCCGGTTATCTCATACCTTTGAGAAGTCAAAGGTTTACCCCTCAATTAACTAGCTTCCAAGCTTGAATTTCTAATCTAATAGGTGACCAAGAGCCAAAACTACAATCAATCAAGTTGAATTCCATCGATATAAACAACTCAAACATTTGAACCCTGAATCTCTACTTCTAAATTGCCCATCATTCACTCTATAAGAGTTTGAGCCTATTAATTGGGTTTAATAATTACCTTTAGCCCCCAATAGCATTAATGAGCCATTAAATCGCCATTAATGGCATCACAAACTTCCAACCACCCATAGTAAATGAGATTTTTGGATATTAATGGTGCCCAACAACTTAAGACACCGACACTCATTATACCTAGGTTTAGATATTCTAATCTACCCCCATTAATTCCATTTGAGTCAACAATTCAGACCCATAACCTATATGGATCAAAATTCTACTTTTACTATCAAAACCTAACCATAACTCATAAATGTGGAAGAAATAGGGAGATTAATAAGTGGGATACTTACCTTAGGTGTTTACAGCCTACAAAATACACTCAATGTCATCCACAAGTAAACCCTAGTAGAGCGTTGGCGTGTCTCTTCATTATCTCTTTTCTTTCTCTCTATTTCTATCTCATTTTGTGTATGATAAATTATAGAAAATAGCCATGTGCCATAGTAGACGCACAATGCACTATGGCACATGGCACAGAAAGGTCCTCCCCTCACTTAGGGATGTTTGTGTGCCATGGTGGATGATTTACATGCCGCGGTGTATAGCACAGTAACGATATCTTTTCCTTTTCTTCTCCTTTTGATGCCTGAGTGGCCCACCATGATACAAGGCCCACAACTAGGGCTGAAATACCATCAAATATGATTATTAGACTCTCTAGCCACACACCACTTCAAGTTACTTAATTACCCTAATTAGGTTTAATTAATCAGGAAATTAAGACTCGAGATGTTATAAAGAAGGCACACGATCATATTGAGCATTTGAGGATAAGTTTCCTCTAAATAAGTGAATTAGGCCTTAAATTAAATCTACTTAAGTATGCTTTTGGTGTAACTGCAAGCAATTTCCTTAGACTCCTAATCCACAGAAGGGGGATTGAGGTAGACTGAAACAAAGCACGGGCTATCCTGGAAGCAAAGGCACCAAACAATAGGAAAGAGCTTCAAAGATTCCTAGGTTAGGTCAATTATCTCAGGCATTTCATCTCAAATTTAGCAGCGATGACAAAGGAGTTTTCTGAGCTCCTAAAACTTAAAGACCCTAAAGAATTCACCTGGACCGAATATCATCAGACAGCCTTTGACAAGATCAAAGAACACTTAATGAGGCCTTCGGTCTTAGCAACCTCAAGGAAGAACACCCAATTTTTATTGTATTTAGCTTCCACTTTCACATCCATAGGTTGCATGTTAGCTTAAAATATTAATGGGGGACGTGAGCAATCGTCTATTATTTAAATAGGTGTTTAACTCTTATAGAGACAAGGTACTCAACTGTGAAAATAGCATGTTTAGCACTATACTATGCTTGTACTAAATTAAGGCATTATATAATAAACATAGTTGTATATGTGGTTTCACACTATGATTTAATTAAATACATGCTTAGTCAGCCAATCGTGATAGGTCATATAGGAAAATAGAGCCTGGCCTTGGCAAATTCTCATTAGTATTCTTGCCCCAAAAATCAGTAAAGGGTCCGGCATCAGTAGATTTCCTAGCTGATCACCCCTCAACCAAGCTCCCTAAAGATGAAAGAGAACTACCTATGTTCTCAATAGATCCAAGGCCTTGGGTACTTAAGTTCAATAGGTCTAGTACCGAATAAGCATCTGGAGCCAAGATAGTAATAACTTCTCCTACTAGGGTAAAAACTATTTATTTCTTCAATTAGATTTTGAATGTACTAACAATCAGGTTGAGTATGAAGCACTACTCATAGGGCTCAAAATCCTTCAAGAAATAAAAGCCCATGATATGGTCATAGAAGGAGATTCTAAGTTAGTCATCAAACAATTAACTGGGGAGTATAACTGTACGAGCCTAGCTCTAGTAATGTATTATGTTTGGGCTTCTCAAATCTTAGAGGAATTCAAAACTATAACATTAACTCATATTCCTTGAACTCAAAATTGGGAGGCTAATGAACTGGCTCAAATAGCATTAGGGTTAAGGCTGTTACCTAAACTCACTAAGAAGATAATTGTGGTAGAATGAAAAGAACATCCTTCGGTCTCTCAACATAGATTAACAATACAATATGGAGTGGTCTCATGGGGGTTATCTCAGGATTGGCGAGATGAATTCAAAAGTTATCTATAAATTCCTAACCAATGATATCCTTACAGAAAAAGGATACGCGCCCAACCCTTTATTCTAATTGGAGATGAATTATATAAAAAAAGTCCCCGACGGGTTATTACTTAGGTGTTTGGCCTTCATAGAATATATAGAGGTCTTAAGACAAGTGCAAGAGGGAGTGTGTGGGGCCCATCAGTTAAGGCTAAAAATGCAATGGCTAGTGTAAAGGCATGGATATTATTGGTCATCAATTACTAAATATTGCATCAAATATGCTAAAAGATGCAAGAAGTGCCAGATTCACAGGCCAATATAATAAGTACCAGCATCAAACATGTATCTAATTATCAAACCATGACCTTTTCAAGAATAGGCTATAGACGTAATATGGAAGATCTATCTAGCCTCATCCAAGGGCCACTCATTCATCTTAGTGGCCACACATTATTTCACAAAGTAAGTAGAGGCCGTCCCTATAAAGAAAGTAGAACAAGATGATGTCATTAACTTCATACGTGAGCAAATTGTGTTTTGATTTAGGATTTCTTAAATGATTATAATAGACTAAGGGATAATGTTCATTGTAAGTGACGTCAAAGCCTTTGAAATTGGGATTAAATTGTTGACATCCTCGCCATATTACCCTCAAGCAAATGAACAGGTTAAAGCTTCTAACAAAAGAATCCTTGAAATTCTAAAGAAGACAATAAAGGAAAACCCTAGGAAATGGTACATACCACTTCCTGAGACCCTATGGGCATACCGAATGTCAGAAAGATAAGCCACAGGCATGAGCCCATATGTGTTGACATATGGGCTCAAAGCTATATTACTATAGAAATAACAATCCCTTCTCTACGCGTTGTAAATAGTTTAGAAAGACCATCTGAGGACTACAATGAAGCTATGATGAACAAGCTAATTCAATTAGATGAAATACGTTTACAAGCATTAGATCATATGATCACCTAAAAAAAAGAAGTTTCAAGAATATATAACAAAAGAATAAAAAAGAAACACTTTTGAGTGGGTGAGCTTGTGTGAAAACTTATGTTACCACTTGGTTCTAAAGACCGAATGCTTGGTGAATTTTTACCCAATTGGGAAGGACCATTCAAGGTAAACGAGGTTCTTAAAGAAAACGTGTATGTGTTATCTAGTATCGAGGGACTCCACACAGATGAGCTATAAATAGAAAATACTTAAAAAGATACTGGCTGTCACAATAATAAAGTTTGAAATTGAAGAAATAAAAGACCCGAGGCCTAGAATGGCCTCAGGATGAATCAAAGCATACAATAAGAAAAAGAATTTTGTTCTTTTATTCATAAGAATTATGTTAAAGGGGACATAGAGTACAAATCAAAGAATAAAATAATAAAAAAAATAAAAAAATACATATGTCTACTATTTGCAATAAGTTTGAAGGATTTTCCATGTAACTAAAGCTATGTTTAGCTCAGTAGATAGGGACTGATGTTGACTAAGGGCCATCTCGAATTCAAGCATGGAATGAAGCTTTTCATCCAAGATGCCCTGTGCATCATCTAGGGCTTTATTCATGATCTCCAACTCAGACTTTGCAAGAACCTCTTCAACTTCAGCTCATGGTAACTCTTCTTTGGCAGCTGCTAGCTGATGCCTTAAGTTAGCCACCTTAGCCTATAGTGCTTGGAAATAATCCACATAAGGAGCAATCTCCTAGACCCAGTCATTGGCAGCAGTCATTTGATCCTTAGCAACAAGGTACTTATCCCTTACAGACCAATTATTCATCAAGTAATTTGAAAGGAGTGAGAGCTCCTTATGGTAGTAGTTGATGATACTGTAACACACTGGGACTTGAGTGCGAAGGAATGCCAACTCAGGCATAAAGACAACCTTCTCTATAGCCTTGAGGGCTCAAATCATCTCCTCATAAGTTTGCTCAAAAATGAGGAGTGGGTCACATCTGAGTTGAAACTGAACGACCCTTTAAGCATCAAACACCATGTCCATTTTAGGGATGTGGATGTAGGTTAGGAGGGTGTCAATAAGGACCACCTCCATTGAAGCAAACTAAATAAAGAGAAAGCAAGGTTAGTGATGAGAGAAAAAAAGGAAAATGGATAAGAAGAAAAGAGCATAACAGGCTAATACCTGACTTGAGTCCACGAGTGCTTTATCTTTGCCTGTGAATTGAAGGGTATGTGCGAATTGCACAGTAAGTCATAAGGCCTTCTCCATACAGCCTACAGGTGTAAAGGAGTCAGTTTGGCCCCATATTAAGACACCTTGAGTGGAGGCCAGAGTGACTATCATATTCTCTAAAGTTAGAATGCCAGTGGTTGTGGGACTGGTGACAGTCACAGCCCGAGATCCTTTTAAGGGCCTTTTAGAACCCCCAGCCTCGAGAGCACCTACTGAGCTGATGGGTAGGACTGAGCTGATAAGGGAACCACCCTTAGGGCCTCAGTAGAGTTAGGCTCCTAAATTTTATTAGCCCTAAGCGCCAACTCACCACTTGGGGTTGTAGTAGAAACACCCTCTTGGCTAATAGTAGCCCTAAAGCCTTCTTAGCCATTAGCACCATCCAAGACCATGGTAAAGGTGGCCCCTCAAACCTCAAGGGCAGCCTTAAGGTCTTTTATGTTCTCTATCACCTCTCGGGCTATGTCTTAAGCAACCTCTAATGGATCCTTATGGATTGACTCAGGGATTGCAGCAAAGGCAGCCTCTAGAGTTGATGTAAGGATAGCAAAGGCAGAAGAGATGAACACCTAAAGGTCTAGCATGGGCTCAGGCACAGAAACAGAAGTAACCACCAAGGGATCGAAGAGTTAAGCTTCCATCCCTTCGGTGTGAAGAGGACTTACCCTGCTATTGTCAAATTCTACCGATAGCATTCTGGCCCACTGGCACTTATATGTGTGCTTTCCCTTTTGGGAAGGGGGTCCAATTGGAGAAGAGACAGAGGAAGATTGGCCTATGAGAGGGAATGTTGTCTTCTTCCTCCTCTTGGAATTAGGCAAAGGAGACAAAGCCTGCTTCCTCTTGTCAAGTCCATCGCCTTTGTCCGAGCGATTTGAGGAGTGACTCTTCTTGGCCTTGGGCTTCTTTGGGACCGATACATGGGAGGATGCGTCATCCTTCTCTATCCCTTGAATGACATCCTCAACTAGGGGCTCGTCTAGGTCTCTAAAGCAATAGGGGCATTGATATTTCCCCTCAAGAAGTTCATTAAAACATGTGAATGCATTTAATTACAGCCTACAAAAAAGTCAGAATAGGTTAGATTATGTTTAAAAGTAAAAAGGAATGAACATAAGGGATAATACTTACTGGTATGGCTCTTTATTATGTGCCTAAAGCACTGGGGCTATCATTTATTAAAGTGGAGGCAGGCATCTCTATCTATAAGTTTCACCTTGCACCACCTTTAGGCAGTGTGTGGAATGGCTATCTGGTCGATAATCTCTCAGTCCAGTAGCTCTATGTTAATTTGTGGGGACAACCTTCGAGGGATGTACTGGCTCAACATAAAATGGCTCGCCACCAGTTAAGGGTGATAAGACTCTAAGTAGACCTTCAGAGACTTGGAGGAGGAACCAACGTATAGTGGCCACATCTTTTTAGGAGTGGTGGCTGAAAGGAAGACATTGTCCCTTAGTAACAAGGCAAGCTCATTCTTTTAGTCCACCAAATGTTTGTACCAGGTGGGAAGGTGTCAATCCAAAATGTTGAAGGGCTTCAGGGTCCTTTATAAGGACCAAATCTGTTGACTGAAAAACCCAAAGAAGTTCTTTGAATTGGTCAAAGGATAACCACCCAGGAGGCAAGTGAAGGGGTGGTTGGTGTGGGAATCTTTGGGGAAAGGTTCCCAACAGAGCAAGGGAAAGTAGGCCATCATCCACAACTTCAAGAACAAGACAGGCCTATGGCTTCTTCATTAGAGACTCCCTCATGCCATCATACAGATGGCACAAAAACATAGTCCCCAAGGCTATCTAGTTACTGTAGAGGAGGGATTGGGTGATCCATAGGTACAGTTGCACTAACTTCCCTACCCCTGGGGCCAAGATTCATTGGCTCAGTAGAATTTAGATGAAGACCAGGTGCTCTGTAAAGGTGATGGGCTCATTAACTGGCTTCTTAGAGAGCAGCTTCATGATTTTTGTGTAGGAGCTAGCACCCTTAATTTTTCTCTCCAATTCAGTCGGAAGTGTGACATGAGAGTCATGCTTCTCGGGGATTGCATAGAAATTCTCCTCCCTAGTGATAGATAGCCTTAGGTACATGAAGATGTCCTATAACTTGATTGACATGAGGCTCAGCTTAAAAATGAAGGCATTATAACTTGGAGCCCAAAAACTCAGCAAGGCCTTCAGTAGGTCGATTGGAATGTCGACATCGACCAAGGAAAGCTGGATAAGGTCATAAAGACCCATCTCCTTCTATTGATGAGCATAGGCTTGCTTTAAATATCTTACCTAGTTGACCTAGGCACGACGAGACTAGGGCCAATTTTGAAGCTTCTGGTAAGATGACTTGAGGAAGGGTTATTAGAAATTGTGCCCTAAGGCCAATTATTGTACTTTGCATATTGTTATTTAATGAATTTCTCTTTTGTTATAATAACAATTGCATGTTTAATATGATAACTGTATCCCTGGACAAATTATAGTGATTATCCTAAATGTCCCTGGTCAGTCATCTTTGAGGGATCATAGATGAGACAAGACTAGTATGACTTTGATTAATTATAGAGATACAAATTAAAGTTATAGGCACTTGAAAGAGTACAAGGTGCTGGACCAACCCACTATGAGAAAGCTGCATGGTACAAGTCATAAGCTTATCTCATATGTAACTATATCACTAAGCCCTTTGACCTGAGATCATCATCGATTCCTATATGATGACCACTAAACTTTGACCTAGTCAAAAGTCACCTTTGACCGAGTGATCATAAAAGGCTATGATTGAGTTTAGTGATATTTAAGCAGAGGAATATGAGTGGTCAAGATAGAATTTGTCCCTCATATTAAGTAAGAGATATTATTGGGCCTCTTGATGAGTAAGACTGAGAAAATATATGGCCATACTACAATGGAAAGGATTTTTCCATTACTACTATCAGTCTACTCAGAGATCGAGAAAGTAATGATCAGGTAAAGGAGAATGACAACTCCATGTCTCATACTTGACCAAAATATCTCGTGACAAAAGGGATGTGATATGGTTGCATGATAGGTTACATTGGATCATCGATCCTCATGTAAATTGGGTAGTTGCAATGTCTTGCTAGAGGCCACTTGTAACTTGTGGGCTAATAATGTAATTAGCCCACTACCAATTTCATATGGGCCTACAGGGTCACACACAAGAACAGCCCAACTCGAGTTATAATGTCCAAGTTCGTTGAATCTAAAATATGTCTAGATTCAATGAATGTAATATAGGGTGAATAAATTTTATATATATATATATTTGAATATTTATTTGATAAATATTTATATATATATTTATATGAAATATAAAATTTAAAATATAATTATATATATATATATACATGATATATGTAGATGACATATAAAATTAAATATAGATAATATAATACATATATATTTTCAAAATATATATGTGTGTATATATATATTCGTATATATAATATGTATATGTAATATATATTATATTATATTATATTATATTATATTATGTTATGTTAGTTTTAAATTTAATTTTATCTGATAGATTAAATTTAATAACTAACATGATAAGAGAGAATATCATGTCAGTTTTATAATTCGAATTTATAAGATAAATTCGAATTAGATATGATATTATGGATTAAATTTATGAGATAAATTTAATTAAATTTTCATGAGTTTTTAAGTGGAAGACGAAAACTCTTATTTATATACTATATATAAATAAGGATGTCCTTATAAAGGGAGTGAGAGTTAGAAAAGTTCTGACAACAAAAACACTCTGAGAGCCACGAAACACCCTATAGAAAGAAAAATTAACGTTCAAAGAAGAACAGACGCTGTGAGCGCTAGCACACTGTTCGAGTTAGAGAGTTGTTTATGTGGATACCGATAGAGGGAGCAGATCTATGTTGTTAGCTCTTAAGATCCAAACATGCACCAATATCAAAGAATTAAAAGGTAATTCTTTTATTCACCTTGACTTAAATGAGTTCGTTCGGTCCATATCAGGATAGGGACTTTAAAATTTTAATCTTCCACTATGCCTCCCTATCCAACAAGGGCAAGGTCATCTAGGCCAGAATCAAATAATGAACTGAGGTCAGCGGCCATGAATTCAGCTGAGTAGGAGCCGTCACTTCAGAAAGGTCAAGAGAGATAGTTAGGTACTTGACGTCACTTTTGTTGGGGATTTGGAAACTTCAAGGAGAAGTACCAAGAAAATAATGAATAGTCAGTATTTTTATCCCTAATAATACAAAAGGGCCAAACAAAAAGTGAATAGCTTACCAGAAAGTGACAGATCATAGAATGAAGAATTCTCCTGTAGTGAAAATAAAGAAATATCATAATGAGGACCTAATCTAAGGGAAATAAAGGTTTTTAGCAATCAAATACGTACTGCCATCAGTCTTCTAAATGAGGCGACAGGATTTTAGATGGTGGCCAGGGAATCAGGCAGACTCCCAATATACATGGTAGATGAAGAAGCAGTAGAGGCAGTGGCAGTAGTGGAGGAAGCCATTTGTGAGCCAAGTAAAGATTTGAGCAAGGGGAGCAAAAGCTTGAATGTCAAGAAATGACAGAAAGGGCAAGAGAAGTGACCAGAAAAAGAAATAAGTTTACATTAACAAAGGGCGCTCAGAAATAAAGCGACGTTTCAGTTTTTTCAAATATACCACGTGGCTTACCTTAACAACCACTAGCACGCAGGAGGCATTGTTTGGGCTAAAATATGAAACATCGCTTAAATAGATCACAAGGCTATTTAGGTTGAGTAACTGAAGAGTCAAGCCTAATCTGAATAAAAGGGCCAGCCCCAAAGCTCAATAAAGGCCACGATAAAAGAAACATGTCAAAATCCTGTCAGTTACAAACATTAGACCATTAGCACATGTCACACCCGGAAAAATGCAACGCAGACAGTGCACGAGCGGAGGTCTCGGCCTTCGCGGCGGGAATCGGATCGAACGAGGAGTCGCCACCAAGATTTTGAGGAAAATCTCGGGAAACTGATTAATGGAGGATAAAGGTGGTCTGTAAAATCAGAGAATAGGTTCGGGAGTCGGTTGAGTGTGGGGAAGGTGTTAGCATCCCACAACACCCGTTTGTCAGAACAGTTACCTGAAGTTTGTTGTGCTCTTTTAATATGGTTTTATAATTATTTTAATTATCCCTTTTGTATTCATGTGTTTGATAAAAATGATAAGAATTAAGTGAGAAATGTTTATTTATTTACGAGGCAGGACGGACTTGACTCAGAATCCAACTCTGAGGCTTACGTACCTTGTAATGGGGATCAAAGTTCACGTCGTTCAGGCTTAAAAGTTTGTTGGTGAAAACATTTTTTTGAAGAAAAATTAATTAAAAATAATTCACCATTTTGCAAATAAAACAATTTCTGAAATTTTGATATGTGTGTTTTAAATTACAAAAAGTAATTTAATTTTAATTATTTTCTCTATTTTTGAATTTTTGGAATAAAGAAAGGAAAGGGTTTAAAATTATTTTTCTTTATGTTTTATGATTGAAAATTTTAATCACAGTACCTGCAGAATCTTATTGGTTTATACGGTAATGTAATTGCTTTAAATATCTGCGGAGATTCTGAAATCTCACACGATAAAAGAATTTAACAATTTAATTTATTTATTTATATTCTTATGTATATTTTAAGTGTTAAAAATATATTTTAATTGTGTATATACATGTTTCAGAGAAACTTTAATCATCATACCTGCAAAGCCTTATTAATTTGTACGGTAATATGATTATCCCTAATATCTGCGGAGATTTCAAAATCTCACACGATAAAAGAATTAAATTTAATTAATTGATTTAATTAATTATATAATATATATGTATATATATATATTTTTTAAAAACTTAATAGTTATATCTGCAGAGTCTTATTGATTCATACGATAATACGATGATCTTAGAAGCCTACGGAGATTCAAAAATCTCACGTGACTAAAAGATATATTCAGTAAATATGGTTACAATTTAAATACATCAATTTGATTAATTAATTTTTCTAAATTGTGTATTATATGATTATTTACAAAAATTATTTATTTATTATAGAAATTGATAATCACTACATCTGCGGGAACTTATTATCCCTACGATGAGGTGATTAATTCAAGTCTCTATAGAGATTCCTGAAACCTTACATGAAACTTAAATAAATTATTAATTTAGATTATAAAAGGAGAGTTAATTTAATGGTGGGCCTTTAGAACCCATATTAATATATAAGTTTTACTCTCATATCTGTGAAACCTCATTGATTTGCACGATACGAGATTATCCTGAATAGTTGTAGAGATTCAAAGTCTCACATGATAAATGATTAAATAATATTCACTTTGAATATATTTTAATGTGTAATTATATAACACATATTTTTTAATATAGAAATCTTAATCGTTATACCTACGAAGTTTTATTGACTCACACGGTAGTACGATTATCTTAAAAGTCTACAGAGTTTCAAAAACCTCATATGACCAAAAGATCTAATTAGAAAATGTGATTATAATTCAAATTTATTAATTTAATTAATTAAAATCATAAAAAAAATTTATTATTTTATTTACAAAAATTTGTTTATGTAATATATACAAATTAAGAATCATGATATCTGTGGGGATATATTATGCCACAAGATAATGTGATTAATTGAAGTCTCTACGAAGATTCTTAAAATCTCACATGAGACTTAAATAGTTATTATAAGATTGATCCTCATACCTTTGAAATCTTATTGATTTACACGGTATAAAATCATTCTAATGCCTACGGAGATTCTTAAAATCTCACACGATAAATAGATAACCAAAATATTTATATTTGCAATTGATGCATAATATTATGGTTGGCTAAACAATTTATGCAATAACGGTAATGGAAAGAATAAATTAATTTGATAATTTATTATTCTTTCGACTTGAGGATATATTCTAAAAAAAAAATTAGATTTGGCATAAACTTTTAGCAAGATCATAACCACGACAGATATGGCTCCAAACCCCAATCAACCTCACAAATTATCAATATTTTCACAAGCTCTTTTTTTTATTTTGGCCACATAATCTTAGATATTTGGCTTAATGTTTCAAAGATATTCAAAAGGAAGAAAAATAAATAAATGAAGCAGCAACATTCTTCCTTTAAAACAACAATCACATAAACTTAAAAGGAAGCAAGGTGGATCACATATAAGGCAACTAGTCACTTTAATGTTTCCATTTTGCAATTTGTGAACATTAATCATAACCCACGTAGCTTGACAAGGCATAAAATAAAATAGGATAATTCTAGAATCATAAGTGAAGATAGAAAATACGTTACCAGGTGTTTATCAGGAAGAGGAGAGGCAGATCTAGGGAAATAGTTTCACAAAATTCTTTAATGCCCTCTCTGGTTCTCTCATGTTCTATCCCAGAAATGTTTCACAATCTCTCTCTCTAAGCTCTCCTCAATCTCTTCGGATTATCTAGCCCCCCTCAATCTCTTTCCCATTCTCTCAGTCTCTTCCCTTCTACATCTCCCAGTCAATCTGAAATTATTTTCCCTCGTCTTTTCCTCATGAACCCATCACCTAACAGCTCTCATGGGTGTCCACCAGAAGACTCTTTCAAAGTTCTCTCCCTCTGATCTCAGTCTCTTCTTTCTCTCAATCTCGTTTTTGGCTCTCTTTCTCAGTACCTCTCTTCTCTTCCTTGGTCTCCTTTATGCTCTATTTTTTTTTTCAATTTTCCTTCTGTGCCTCGTGTTCTCTACCTCCTCCAATTTCGATCCTTCGTCTGGTTTTCTGCATTTTCTTTGTTCTACTTCTTCTTCACTGGTATTTTCTCTTTATTTTCTACGTCCGCCTCATGCTCGTTCATTCTTGCCTCCCATGCTCTGTTTTTCCTTTAGTTTTTCTCCTCTCTCCTTTTCTACTGTCATCTCATGTGTACGTCTCCAGCTCTCTTTTTTTTTTCAATTTCCCTCCTGTTTCTCGTGCTCTCTGTGCTCTAGTTTTTTTCTCCGTCTGGTTTTCTGCATCTGCGGTTACGTCTTGGTGCTCTATTTTTTTTCTTCTATCCTCTTTCCTTTTCCTCCTCTCTCAGACTCTCTCTTCTTCCTCTGCTTTTTTTTTCTTCTTCTAGTTTTTCTCTCTTCCCGTCCCTGTCTCTTCTCTTGTCTGTTTTTTTGTTCTCTTTTATGCTCTCTCAGACTCACTCCTTCTGCTCTGTTTTTGCTTTTTCTACAACCTGTAATGTGCATCTCTTCTATGTAAAGTGAAGCTTTTCACGTGTTTTTGTTTGCTGCATGCATGCATGCGTCTCGATTCTATCTCTTTTCTTTTGCCGGCCAAAAGTGTGTGTACGTGTTCTTTCACTTTTCTCTTCTACCGTGCACATCTCTGGTCTTATTGTTTCTGATTGTGTGTGTGTGCTTCTAGTCTTCTTTCTCTCTGTGTGTATGGCATCTAACCGAAAGACCAAGTTTAGAACTGATGGGGTAAGATTTAACCCATCGGTTTATGTATTATTATTTTTTTTAAAAAGACTATAATTCTTTTTTTAAATCCTATTTGTTAATTTAGAAGTTAAAAAAAAGACAAAAAAAATTGATTTTGAATTAAGCAAACATATTTTTTTTTTAAGATACAAAATTTAAAGGAAGAAATTCAAAAGAAGTTGACTCTCAAAATTAGTTCCTAATATCTTAAATGGTTGGGATAATTTGAAGAGAGATTTTGAAAGATTTAAACAAGATTTTTTTTGTTAAAATATAATCCTAAAAAGGATTAAATTTTATTTTTACATTTTTATATTTTTTTTGATTATTTATTATCAAATTTTAAAAAAATGTTCGGACAAAATACAGTGTTCACAGCACATAAGTGATTTTGAAGTTTACGGACATCATGCCTAGGTATCTCAGTGAGACGGGTTAATTACCAAAAGTGAAAAACACTGAGTAAAGATCGTACCATTAGTTTTGCAAGATCCTCGATTCTTCGGCAAAACGTTCTAAGTAAGAGAATGACTATCACCACTCTAACACTATAAATAGAAGACAAAGACATAAAAAAAAGATAGTCAACACTCAATCAAAGACTCGCATTCTGTACCTTTAGCTTTGAGTTTTATTAGTTAGTTTTTATTTTCAATATAGACTTATAACTTACACATTTCAATAAGAATCAAAACACTTGTTCTACCAAAATCTTGTGTATCTTTTACATCTAAGTGAACTATGATAACGAAGCTCGGGACCCTTTTGTTATCAATTGAGATTCAACGTCTCTAGTATGCCTAGTATTTGTTGTTCATGTATGAACACTTACATTTTTAATATTCAGTCTTTCAAAAAGTGTCTTATATTTTTTAATGGAAGAAGAATAATATAATTTATATCTTATCCTATATATTGTAAAGTTTGTCATTGTTACTATTAATCTATAGTCGGATGAACAGTGACAATTCTTTTTTTTTTTGTAAAAAAAATATTTTATGATTAAAGATTATGCGGGATCTGCAATAAAAAAAATAAGTGTGGGACTCATGTATGATGATGGTGAAAATGATAGACATAGGACATTATTTGTTGTTTTATTTTGTATGTGTATAAAATAATAAATTGTGAAGATAAAAAATATAATACATTGTCTGGTTTTTTTCGTTTTGATATGGCTTCAGTTAACCCGGGTTGGATCAACCCGCCCAACTTCAGTTCTTCAATGTTCCTCTAGTGCTTGCGTTCTCTCTTCAGTCTTCTCGGCTCTCGTCCATCGTCCACTCGACCGTCGTTCGTTGTCCGTCGTTCGTCGTCCTTGATCAACGGCTCGCTTGTGATTGCAATTGCTCGTCTCTCACTGTGTCTCTTGGCGCTGCTTGTTTGCTCGCCCAGCAAAAGAAGATGAAGAAAGAATAAGACGGAAGAAGTAAATGAAGGAAGAACGTGGAAGAAGAAGAACAAAAAAGGAAAGAAAGAAGACACCAGAGTGTGATCCACAAAACTGAAATGAAATAGTGAAAGGGGAGAGATTCATACCAAAAAATTTTGAACAAAGGGTAAAGGAAATATTGGAGCTCTTGAAGCCGTTGAATTGAAATGACAACCTGAGTTCCTTGACATTTCGTGATGCTTTGGCTTTCCTTTTGTTTCGTTTTCCAATTAAAATAATAAGAAAAACACATAATCATCCGTCTTCATACTTTTATCGGATTTTATTTTAACCCTTATAGTTTTTTTTTTTCAAGTGTTTTGAATTCTTATATAAATTAAAAGCACAAAAACAAACTAAAATTAAAATTATAGGAACTTAAAAAATAAATATCACTCAATTTTTTTAAAATTATAAAAACTGAAAATATTAAAAAAATTATAGGAACTAAAAGCAAAATTTAATGTATCTATAAAGACCAATGATTGTATTTTTCAAAAATAATAAATTAAACACTAGTACAGAATTACGCATATTTGATGCATATATATTTGACGGTTATTGAAAAATCCGTTAAATAAGGAAAGGCGATAACTGGGAAAAATAATATTTGATGGTTTCAGAAAAAACTGTCAAATATATGAATCAATATATTTGATGGTTATATATAAAACCATTAAACTTAAAATATAATATTTAAATTAGGAAATTTTTTAAATTTTTTTTATATAAGTTTGACGGTTATATAGTTAACCATCAAATATAGTAACACAATATTTGACGGTTAAACCTGATAACCGTCAAACTTATTCCATTCAAAATTGCCTCTGCCTTACTCATATCACGTGTTGCTCTGCAGAGACCAGACATGCCTGGAAATGTTCAATCTCTCTAAAATTTCTTCTCCACCCAAATGTCTTTGCTACTTTGACTCGTCTGGAAGCATTGATTTTTGAAGATCCCATTGTTCATCGTTATGCCCTAGCTTCTCTAAGCACAGAATTGCGTCCGTAATTAGAGCTTGGTGAAGAATCAAAGCCTTCACAAGCGATCGGGCTGTTGCTCTGTGAAGAATCAGAGCATTCTTACGGTCTTCCTCTGTCAACTTGGTGGAATCCATTGAAGCTATTTTGTTATGCAATTTGCTGCATTGACCAAAGAAATTCTGAGGTATGTTTAAGCTATTCATTCTCTTTTTTTGTTCAAATGCTGTTTGAATTGGTGACTATGGTAGCTATGGTCTGTGATTGATACTTATATTGGATTGCTTGCTTTACATTGATCATTTTGTACTATGGCTAGGTGCTCAATGAAAGCTCGTTGATGTTGTTTGCTTTTCTTTCCATAGATGCGTGCAAGGTGCTCGGTAGAATGCCTCTAAGAAATTGAAAATCACCCAAGCACTCTTAGCCAAAAAACTTAGACTAGAATATTAATTATTATACCTAATTAGAGCAACCCTTTTTACAAATTAATAATGCAAAAATATGCTGAATGAAGATTCTCAAGTGTTATTACCTCAATTTCTCAGTCATATGTACATATAACAGGCAATTAATCACTGAAAATAGTCAATAAGAAAGAAAAGTGCCTAAACAGTATAATAAAAAAGAAGAATATTGCTCAGGGAGGACGAAGGAGGAAATACAAGAGGGAAGGGACTACAAAATTCTTCTCTGCCTTCCACCATTGCTTTACTCCTTCATATACCCAATTCCTTTCCATTAAGCCCATTTCTTATGAGCCTAAACGTTGCCATTAGCCCATTAGTTGACAACTCATAACCCAACCCAAGTACTTAGGCTAATCCATTACAATTTATAATTTATAGTTGGCATAAATGAGGAAGAGAGCTGGAAATATATAATATCTAATTATTTATATATATAGTATTGAGAAAAAGGTTTAGAACTTGGGGGACTTCTAAATAATGGTCAATCATAGGGCAAAATGATTTATGATTATCTCGACATCTGACGGCATAAAGTATATGTAAATAAAATAATTATTTTCAAGAAATTTCACATGGAATATGGCCTATATATCTATGAATCTAGCCTATATATATATATATATATATCAAAATTAACGTTTATTTAGAGCATCTCTTTCAAGGCATATATATGAGTGTAGCTTATATATCTACTGTTATTAGAATTCAAAGATGAGATATCATTATTTGGTAGTTCTTTAATTCCTATGTCAAGATAAAAATCAAGATTCGTTGAAAAGAAGAAAAAAAAATAGAGAGGATACTGTTCTTGAAGTATTCCATTGGGTATAGATATATTTTGATTTACTGCTATTGGAATCCAAAAATATAGTAGAAAAATGCATGCTTGTGCACATGACACTAGCTAAATGTTTGGCATTTTTTTGGCTTAACCATTGACTAAGAGAATAAAAATATTTCACATTTATTTTTTTAGTTAACATTACAGAAATTGACTTGTTGCTGTTGAATTAAGTTTGATTAAACTGTACAGGGATTGAATTTAATTCGAACAGAGGGTAAAATGCTCGAGAAACTTCCAATTATAAGTCATTATGCTACTAAAGTTTTGTTAAATAGTAATAAAATTTGTGGCTTTATTAAGTTTCAAATCTTTGAAATTATGTTTTTGTGAATTTAGTTGTTATCCTAACTAAGTATGAGTGAATTAGATTATAAGCTATGAAGTTTTATTACTTATTAATAGATAGTGAAATTTTTACTAAAACTAAGTTCTTCAAATTAGTTTTAGTACTTATAGTCAATAAAGTTTATTGAGGAATTATGTGTGAAAGCATGTGACTCATGATTCATTATTTGATTGATGAAGACCTAATATCAATGAGTCACTAATCACACTTTTCCTCAAAATGATTCTTTCTAGATCTGGAAGATGGACAAGGAATGGATGTTTTCCAATTGATTAACAAAGGAATACTTGAATAGGATGAAAGATTTTATTAAGTTTGCACTTAAGCACACAAATGATCATACTAGTATAGTGTGCCCTTGTGTAAAATGTTGTCTGATGAAGCGGGTTTGTGCATCTAAATTAGAAGATCATTTAATATGTTATGGAATTGATCAGAGTTATAAGTGTTGGCACAAACATGGAAAGACAAGAGATGCAAGCTGGGGTTATAGTAAGAGCTACTTGTCACATGATTTTGATACAAGTACATATGAGGTTGATGAGGAAGACCATCTTGAAGAGATAGTTAGGGTAATTAAAGAGGAATTGAAGGATTATCCTAAAATGCTTGAGAGATTAAAAAGTAATGCAAAAAAGCCTTTGTATAGTGGGTGTACTGAGTTCACATTATTGTCAGGGGTGTTAAGTTTGTACAACTTGAAAGCGAGTAGCGGTTGGAGTGATAAGAGCTTTAGTGAATTGCTTGCACTTCTTAAAGTAATGCTACCTAAAGTGAACGAGCTTCCTATTAACACGTATCAAGCAAAACAAATGTTACGTGCTATTGGCATGAGCCATGAGAAAATTTATGCTTGCCCAAATGATTGCATATTATTTAGAAATGAATATGAATCATTAACTAAGTGTCCAAAATGTAAAGCATCACGCTTCAAAGATAATGGGAAAAGTCCGGAGAAGGCATTGTGGTATTTTCATATTGTGCCTAGGTTTAGACGATTGTATAGTAGCAAAGAAGATGTAAAAAATTTAACGTGGCATGCGGATGAGAGGATTAAAGATGGAAAACTATGGCATCCTACTAACTTTCCCCAATGGGGAAGGATTGATCATGAGTACCCTAAACTTGGTCAAGAATCAAGGAACTTATGCCTTGCATTATGTACAGATGGAATGAATCCGCATGGGCTCCAAAGTAGTACCCATAGCACTTGGCTAGTGATTTTGATAATTTACAATCTGCCTCCATGGTTATGCATGAAACGCAAATACGTGATGCTATCCATGCTAATTTCAGGGCCAAAACAACCTGGAAATGACATAGATGTGTATTTAGCTCCTCTAATTAAAAACTTCAAGTTATTGTGGGAGATAGGGGTTGAGGTGTATGATAGGTATGGGGAAGAAAAATTTAGTTTAAGAGCCTTGTTATTTAGTACCATAAATGACTTTCCAGCATACGGTAATTTATCGGGGTACAATATAAAAGGGAAACTTGGATACCCTATTTGTGAAGAAAACACAGAGTCAATTAGGTTGGAGCATGGTATGAAGAATGCTTATATGGGGCATCGCAGGTGGTTGCATCTAAGTCATAATTATCAACAATTGAAGAAATGTTTTAATGGGAATTCAGAAGAACGTGGCTTGCCTTTAATGTTGACTGGTGACCAATTGTTTGAAAAGGTTAAGGATTTATATATTGAATTTAGGAAACCTTTTTCAAAGCACCTTGGGACAAGTGGGTGGAAGAAAAAGTCTATTTTTTTTAAGTTACCATATTGGAAGGTTTTTTATGTTAGGCATTTTCTTGATGTGATACACATTGAAAAAAATGTTTGTGATAGTGTTATTGGTACATTACTCCATATTCTTAGAACGACCAAAGATAGCATCAATGCAAGGTTAGACATGCTTTATATGGGGATAAGGGAAGACTTAGCACCAGAGGAGAAGGGGAGTCACACCTTTCTTTGTCCAGTAGCTCACACATTGTCTAGAAAAGAAAAAATTTCTTTTTGTGAGTTTCTTACTGCAGTTAAAGTTCCAAAGGATTACTCATCAAATATTAAAAACCTTGTGTCAATGAAAGAGCTAAAGTTGAAGGGTTTAAAATCTCATGACTATCATGTTTTGATGGAAAATTTTATTCCGGTGGCAATATGTTCTATTCTACCTAATAAGGTACGAGACACAATCATAAAATTATGTTTCTTCTTCAAATCTATTTGGAGTAAAGTTATTGATCCTAACAAATTGCCAAAGTTACAAAGCCAAATTGTAAAAGTATTGTGTGAGCTGGAGATGTATTTCCCACCTGCTTTCTTTGACATAATGGTTTACTTAACCATTCACTTAGTGAAGGAGGTACAAATGTGTGGCCCAGCTTATTTAAGATGGATGTATTCTGTGGAGCGTTATATGAAGATATTAAAAGGATATGTCAAAAATCGTAGTCAACCTGAGGGTTACATTATTAAATGGTATATCAATGAAGAAGCGGTTGAATTTTGTATTAAGTATTTAAAAAATGTCAATTATGTTGGGCTACCAGTGTCTCGGCATATGGGAAGGGAAGGTGGGGAAGGGATAATAGGAAAGAATATAGTTACTGACTCAAATTTACAGTGGGATCAAGCACATCTTTATGTGTTGCACAACTCAAAAGAGGTTCGAGAATTTGTAGACAAGCACTTGGCTGAGCTTAAGAAGGATAATCCCAATAGAGGTGAAACTTGGTATGTAAAAGTACATAATAAGAAATTTGCACATTGGCTGAAAGAGCATATTTGTGATATGTTCAACATGAATCCTGATTCTGTTTCTGAAAAAGTGAGATGGTTGGCTAGAGGTCCGAGCATGCAAGTAGCTTCTTATGCTGGCTATGTTATCAATGGATACACCTTCTATACAAAAGAGCAAGATAGTCAAAGCACAATGCAAAATAGTGGTGTCACTCTTATTGCTCATGCAATGCATGTAACTAGCTCTAAAGACAATAACCCAATATATGCAAATATGTCATATTTCAGGCTAATTGAGCACATTTGGGAGTTACATTATGTAAAGTTTTAGATTTCGGTTTTTGGTTGCAAGTAGGTTGACCATAAAAATGGCTTTTTAATTGATGATAAGTCAGGGTTGATACAGGTAAATCTGAACAAAGAAGGGTATAAAGATGAGCCTTTCATCCTTGCTTCGCAGGCTCGACAAGTGTTCTATATTCCTGATGCTGCTAAAACTAATTGGTCCATTGTTTTATTAACAAACAAATTCATTGAAGACATGGATGATACTGTTGTTAAGGATGATCCATTTTTAGGAACGTCGCTTGAAAGTAATTTTATTGAATGCGATGCGTTCTATATGAGAAATGATCATACTGAAAGTATTTGGATATCAAAGAGAGGAAAAAGAATTCGAGACCAGAGTAAGCAAGGAAAAGATCAAAAGAAGACAAGAAAAAGGAAAAGACCAACTTAAACATGTGTGTTTTTATTTTATAAATAATTATTACTTATATTTATTTAATTATCGCATATGGTTTTCTATTTTTTAAATAACTGTTATATGTATGTTTGGTTAATTTTGTAAACAATTATTTTATGTGTCCATTGATTTTCTAATTATGTGTTTTCTTGCATTTTATAGGTAAATAGCTCCCAAGAAAGGTAAACGCAAAGGTCGTAATGATCTTGATATTCTCAGGGGTGGCCCCAACATTGACCCCAGTAGTGGTCCCAGCGTCGACCCCAATGGTGGCCCCAGTATTGACCCCAGCAGTAGCCCTGATGTTATAGCTAGTGGTGATGCTCCCAGTACTGCTCCTAGTATGATAATGAATGATGATTAGCTTCAAGAGGAAGCAACTGAGATTAGAAAGGGCTTAGTATTAATGACAGAAGTGAATAGACGGAGGATAGCTGGACAAAAATATCCCCTCCAATGGAATGCTAAAGGGCAACCAATTAAGGACAATAAAGATAAATTCATCAACTATATTGGAGCTGTCACAAGAGAAAATGTGCCTATCACACTCAGAAATTGGAAGAAGGCAGATCAATCTATAAGGCAGTATATTTGGGAATAAGTAGAGGTATATTTGTTAACTTACCATTATGTGACTATTGTGCCTATAATAGTTTATCAATTTACTAATAACATGCTAATATTTTGCAGTCAGCATTTATAATTGATGCTAGTCGAAGGAAGTATGTCCTCCAAATAGCTGGGAGAGCAATGCATTCTTTTCAATATTTTATGGAATCAAAATATATTAAAAGAGCGGGTGGAAACATTAGTTCTGAGGTCCCCACTTTAATTAGACATTTGGTGACCCAACAATAATGGGATGAATTTGTTGCATCTCATTTTCAAATGGAATTTCAGGTGATTTTACTTTACCAATTGATTTTAATTTTCTAATAATATTATGCTATATTATAAGTTTAATTGATTTTAATTTTTTTCACAGCAATTGAGCCAACAAAATCAGGAGTTGGTTAAGAAAAATCCTTATCCTTTTAAGAAAGGGCGTGTGGGGTATTCAGGCATAGAGGAAAAGATGGTATTTATTAATTACTAATTTATTAATTTTAAAATTACTTCACATTTATTTATTATATTTGCTAATTGCTAATTCTTTTGCTATTGACATGGATAGATTGAGCAAGAAGGCACAGGAGTTAGTAGCATATCCCGCTATGTTCTTTTCATAGAAGGCCGAACCAACAAAGAGGGTAACATTATAGATGAGCATGTTCAGGAGATAGCTAATAAATGTGTAAGTGTCAATATTATTATTTTGACATAGTAAATTCAATTTTTTCATTCAAACAAATAATTTAAGTTTTTCAATTTGTGTCACATAGGCTGCTATCTCAGATGAAGTCTCAAAGGGTGAGCGTCTAGTGGATGAAGATATCTTGGGTCAGGCATTGGGTAATCCTGACCACCCCGAATGCGTTAGGGGTGTTGGTTTTGGTGTCACTAAGAAGCAAGTATTTGGGACTACAAAGACATCAAAAGGTGTAACGCCTTCTTCAGCTGAGCTTAATACACTAAAAGATATGGTTGATAGGTTGCATTGGTTGGTTGATGTGTTGCTCACGTCCCAGGGAAAGACATCCACTCCTGTGGACATTAGTCCTAATAGTAAGAGAGATAGTTGCACTATAGCTCAGCCTTCTCATCCGAACCTTCCTAAGGTAATATTACTATTTTTTTACTTATATTCATTTTTGTATTAATAACTTATAAATGTTTCCATTGCTTTTGGGTGAAGTCGAATGTGATTTTTTAGCAAACAGTCCAGATCGTCGTGTGGTTACAATTGGTATAATGTACAATGTCCCTGGGGGCACTATACATAATGTGCCAATTCCTTTAGGCCACATACGAGTTTGTATAAAAGTTTCTTTGGATGACAACTATCAGCTACCTATTCCCACGAAGGATGTGATGACTGTAGGAGATGCATTGGGCACCTTTGTTATATGGCCCACCACCCTTATAAGGCCAATATCTAACAAAGATAAGGTACATACATACATATATATATATATATATAATTTATAAAGCTGATCTCAAACAAAGATAAGATATCTATATAATAACTTTTGATCTCTAACTATCTCTAGTATATAGTCTAAGGAAAAAGACTTCCCTAGCAAACAATCAACTAGCCATGAGTCAAAGATTATCGCACCTCCCTTGCTTCAAAAGATGGAGCCTCAATTGTCACATAAATTCTTGACTTCACTAGGGGCATATACTACATGCAAAGGAGTATTCATGATTTTATTGTTGTAGACATCCCATTCGAGCATGGCATGTATGATAGAGATCATACCAATCACATAACACTTGAAGTCGTAGATGAAGTACTCCACTATGGCATGATTAGCACGACCGTCATAGATTTTTATTTGAGGTACTTCTTTTGCACAAGAGTGGTCATTATTTTTATAAATATATACTAATCTATTTGATTGATTAATTTTAGGTTTCTCTATCATACACTTGTCGTGCCCCGCAACCTTACTAGGATATTTGCCTTCATTTGTCCTTATGACAGTGTTGCTTTCCATGACATTCAGGACTCTGATCGTGAAGATCAAGCAAAGCGACTATGTGATTCATTCAAAGCCAGGACTACTAAAAAAGGGGGGAGGTTATTCTTGATACCTTACGTACAAGGGTTATTTATTTGTTATATTTAATGTGATTTCTCAATTTTATTAACTATTTCAATTTGTTATATATTCTTTACAATTGTTAATTATTTTAGGGATCATTGGATGTTGATTGCCCTTGATCCGGCTGAAGAAAAATATGAGAAATTGGCCATCTATTACTTGTGTTCTGCTGGCGGACAACCAGATAATCACAAAGATATGATGGAATTAATCAACAAGTAAGTGCATTAATTAAGTTCATACTTGTGTTTTTTGATATTTCAAACTTACCGACTTCTGTGCTTTTAGGGCTGTGTTTTTGTACCGTACGGATGAATCTTTAACTGTCCCTAGGGTCAAACCATTTGACCAATTGTTCACATGGACGGTAACAAGGGTACGTGTTTAAACATTAATTGTTCAAGTATTTATTAATGATTATTCAATAGTTTAATATATTTTGTTTGTTTTGTTTTTAAAGTGCCCGCATCAAAGACCAGATTCAGTGGACTGTGGATATTGCATGATGAGATTCATTAGGGACATTATCACTCACGCAAAGACTTCAATCCCTACCAAGGTTCATATTTAATTTAAATATACATTTTATATATGGCAAAATTTCATTAGTTAGCTAATTAACTTTGATACGGTTATAATTTAAATTGCAGTATTATGATGACGCTTATTGTGAAGAATTTGGGGATGCTCACATCAATGAAGTGGTGGAAGAGTGGTGCCAACATATATTTCAACTTTGGATCATGCAAAATTCATGCATTTAGTGAGTGCACATTTGGAGCTTGAAGGCAAAAAGAATGTGGCTTAGGATAGAATTATTGTTTCATTTTTTATGATAGAATTGTGATTTAGGATTAAGATTTACAACTTTTTGTTTATAATTAATATGACTGTGTATATATGAGTATATATATTATGTACATGTTCTTTTAATTCTGAAAGAATGTTGCTGATGATAATATATATTTGCTAGATTGTCTGGATTATGAAATAATGTTAATTCTATTGCAGGGGGGTTGCTTAAATGCAGATGTTATATAAAAAAATTCTATAACATATTTGACGGTTATTTTGATAACCGTTAAATTTGTTAATATATTTGACGGTTATTTAGTATAACCGTCAAATATATACATAAATATTTGACGGTTCTAACATCTAACCGTCAAATATGGCGTTGTTTTTCAGTCAAAGCAAGTTCTTGTACCTTATACTTGACAATTATTTAGAACCGTCAAGTATAATATCACATATTTGACAGTTAAAATAACCATCAAGTATATGCAGCTGCATAAATGACGGTGTCTTATTTGAGGGTTTTTAACCATCAAATATAAGTGAAAATAACCGTTAAATATGCATAATTCTGTAGTAGTGTAAAGATATGTATGATGTATGCATATATAAATATATTATGTATGTTTATAAATTTTTTTATTACTTTAATGTTGTTAAAGTATAAAATAGTAATTCAACATTTTATAGCAATTTTTTTGTCATATTTTAATTTTCTTTATCTTTCTTCATTCTATATTTGAGTTTTTTTAATTAATATTTCAATGTTATTTTCATATTTCTTATATTAGTTGTTTTTAATTAATTTAGAGTAAAATTTGAAATTTTAAGTTAGGATTATTAAATGTATTGAGGATTAATGAATTTTTATTTAAAATATATTATTTTATTATAATTAGTCTGATTCTGATTTGACCCTCAATTTGATACCAATTGAACCCTTGATCCCTTATCTCTAATCTTGGCTAGTTTAATAACTGGTCCAGCGTTCAATATCTTCATGAGAGACCCATCATTTATTGATTGTATTTGTTATATATATGACATAATAAATGATAGAATAAAATATAAAGCTAAATAACAATTTATAAAATAAATTTTTTATTATTTAAATTTTAATTTATGAGTGAATAAAAACATCTTAAAATAATATATTATTTTTTTATATTTTTAACATACATAAAGTAACAATTTTTTTTTTTGGGATTATACAAAGACAAGTATAAACTTGAAACAAACACTACAAACTAAAGCCCAAAACAGTTAAGCATTGGGCACAAATTGCCTATCCTCCCATAAAATTTGTAAAATTCACATCTCACAGGTGGGTCTGGTTTCACATGATAAGCAATCTAAACTATTTAAATTAAAAATTTGGATAGTCCCGATTTACAGGCTATATTTTTACATTTTATTTTATATTTATTAAAAAAATTATAAATTTTAATAACTTTACTCTCATCAATCTGAATAATGTAGATTTAATTCAAAAAATTCAATTTAATATTAAATATTTTTATAATTTGACTATTCAAATATATTCTGAACAATTTAGATTTAAAATTTTGAAATTACAAATTTTCTTAATTTTTGAAAGTGCCAGTTTGAAGATTATTTTCATCTTTATTTTTTAATATTATATTTACTAAAATTAAATTTTATAAAAATTCTAAAAATATTTAATACTAAATTCAGACGGTCCAAAATATTCAATGTTAAATTCTAAAAATATTTAATATTAAATTCATCAAATGCTAAAGAGTCGGCACACCTGATGGTTGTTCTAGGAGAATGAATAATTCTTACATCCCCGCCGTCAAAAATGGCTCCCCTAATTTCAGAAATCTCTTTCCCAAATGGGTGGTCAGCTGTACAATCTCTTAAAAGGAGACTAATGGCATCAATCAAATCAGTATATATATGAATATGAACTTGGCAAATCCCATCATCTTACTTACTTCCAAACCAGCTCTAATCGCAAGAAGCTCAGCTGCGGAAGTTCCTACACAAACCAAATTTAGTTTTAATCCCATTAACCACTTGCCTTCTATGTTTCTGATTACACCACCGCACGTAGCATGGTTCTGGCTCCAAACTGGATCCGTCACGTCCGCTACTCTCAGCGTACCTGTGGGTGGTGGCGTCCAGTTAGAGGGTCGTCCATGATATGCTTCTACGCATCAAAGTTACATCTTTCGACAACATGTATAAGCATCCGCGGACAATTTCCCTGGCTGTTTTACTTTGACCTCCAAGAACGTGCTGACACCTTCGTTTCCAGTTTAACCAGCATGCAAAACTGAAAATCTATTACAATGGCCAGTGTTATTTATGTATGCGGCATTGTTCTCTATACACAACAAGAACACCAAGCAAGCGCGTTAGAGATGTTAAATTTCAAATAATAACAAAAAATTCCTAAACTCCCTTACCACAGTTTACCTGAATATAAAGATACAAAGAAATTGAAATAACAAGTGTTTGATTAATAGAATATACAAATTACAAAATCGTAAAAATTACAAAGCTAAAGATGATGCTAAAAACTACATGAATAAATAATTAAAAGTGTAATGGGCTTTAGTGATTGGTTGCTGTTCAATCCTTTCTTTTTATTATATTCGCAACGTGTATAAGCTATCGGTAACTGCCAGCCTATGTCTCCAACATATCCGTGAATAATGGCCATGATTTTGCAAGATTTAGGACTTGTTAAGATCACGATCTATTGTAAGGCAACGGTCTAAATAAAAATTCTGAATTTTAAGAAATTCATAGACCCAAACTAACTATGATTTGGACCAGCTTTGTTGTGGGATCATCTATTGGGCCTAACTCTTCATTCAACTAGTCTAATTTTTGCTATAACCGTTGTATCTTTTTAAATAAATGTCATTTCAGTCTTAACCAAATAGGTATATATATTTTTAATATGTATGGGGTCAGTTATATATTTTTTTAATATGTGCTATATATAAAAAAAAAAACTAGAGAAAGGGCCCCGTGTGTTACATAGGTAATTTAAGGACCAAATTTTTGAAATCTAATTGATCTTGCCATATTATTTTATTATTCAAATAATAGATTACATGTATATATATTCGTATGCATAGTTCTGTAATTTTATTTTTATTTTGACAATTTTTATTCACAAAGCTCTTTCTCCTTCCTCTGTGGAGGGGCCCATGCTTTGCACAAGCAATTAATCAAACTTTAAATAAAAATATTACAATATAATAGAATATTAAAAAGTTAACTATCATAGAGGAGCATAGCACAGGTTATAACTCACCAAGCTTCCCTCCGGATAGCATAGGACTTTCAACAGCTTTAACACCTCACAACTACATCAAGAATGAAGGGAAACAAAGAGAGCACAAATCCATGACATAACTGCATAATGCATTAGTGACAAGTTATTCTCCATTTTCTAATAGTTAAGCCAATAGCTTAAGATAAATTTCAGCCAATAGCTTTATAGTAAACCAAAGCATCAATCCTAGCTTAAGATAAAGTGCATGTTTGGATTGATTAAATAATCAATTCTAAATCCACAAAACCATGGCTTTCTATTTGAAAACCCAAATACCCTCTTCTTTCTTTTAATGGATTTTGGACTTTGAACTCCGTTCTTAGAGAAGCTGACTACAGCTACTTTTGCATATTAATTGTATCGTTTGCTATACTAATTTTATCTAAGAAATCTAAACAAACCAAATATACTCATGTGTGGCTTGTTATTTTTGAAGAACCTCCATATGTTTTTCTTTATTTGAATGAGTGTGAAGTCCTCCCTCTAACAATTGCTATTTGTTCACTCTGATGAAGAAGTGCTATTTTTTTATTTGTAAAGTGTAAATACTCGTATACATTTCCCCCTTTATCTGTTTATCAAACTAACAAATATTTTATTATATATTGGGAGATTCATATTCATATATTTCCCCTCTTAAAGTTTTCTCTAGTAATTTTAATTTTTTTTATTATTGTTTTAATGCCAACCAACCATTGGCGATCGAATTATCAACATTACAACATAATGTAATTTAAATATTAAATAAATCATTATTATACATTTATTTACCAAAACGAATTTAATAATATTACAAGTAACTTTATTAATATTTTTACTATAAAACTCATATCCTTTATGATAATTTATATGCATAAAATTAATTTTGATTAAATCATTCAAATATCTTCAATTTTATCAAAATCAAATTCAAATAAACAATATTCAAGCATGATCATATTATAACATAATCAATTTTTTCATAATCAATTATACCCAACTAGAATCCAAACACACCCAAAGACTACTAATACTTAAGTTGAACATTCACCATTCCAAAACAATTGACAATCCAATAACAACATATTAATCATAAGCAAATAACTTAGAATAAACACAAGTACCACTCTCAACCCAGAAAAATAATTTATTTACATTTAAGAAGTTTAAACACCAAATAAGATAATTGTTTACCAATATAACAAAATAATCTATTTCTATACAGATCTCAGAAGACCTACAATTAACATTCTTTCTAGAATATCAAGCTCCTCAATTCCATCATCATTCTATCATATATTTCTAGAAAAGAATAGGCTCAAATATCTCCTAATATGAACTCTAGATATATTCATGTAGCTTTAGGCTTTGCTATCAAGATTGCGGCAACTAATGAATATGACCGAGTAAATCTTGAGCTTATTACAAAGCAAAAAAGCTCCAGGTGCTTGCCTACCTAGCCTTCCGTCTCTTCAGCTTCTTGGCCTATAAAATATGTAGTAATAGATAGTTATGTGAATTATCTAATAATCCATCTATAGTGACAAATAAGTAAAATTCAGATAGAAAATATCTCATTAAGAGCCCCATGGTTGACAACTTCTTCCTTTTTTATTGGACAAAAAACTTATTTCTTGCTTATGGACAATGAAGTCCACTATTTCATCTTAACCAATGTTTGCATCCTCCTCCTCTTCACCTTAAGCCCTTTTTGTTTTTTTTTACAATATCTTAAACTTTTTGTATAAATAGACAATGTATTTAAATATGGATTCATCAAATATGTCTTCATCATCATCTAATATAGATGGGGTTACAAAAATCTTGTATACTAAACGTTTAACAACCAATTCAAACAGTAAGAGAAAATAGGAAACTATAGAAGGAAGAAAACAAAGCATATTGGTTTGGATTATAGCCGCTAATAATAGTACAAAATCATTAGAATTACTGTGTAATAGTTTCAAATTTTAACCCCATCACACCTACATTGCAAGCCAACAATATAGCTTTAAGAGAAAAAGCCAATCACGGTAAAAAGAAAAAATAATAACCTTTGAAGAATCTAAGATAGTTAAAAGGAACTAAAATTTCTTCTGAGTTAGGCCTAAGAATTTAAGGTACAATTCTAGCTAAAGTAAGGTCATTTCACTTACACACACGAAACCCTTATCTAGCTAATTGAGTTCCATATTTGTGCATTAGAGTGCTACATCCCTTCTTTTCAACAAAGCTAACTTCCTTAACCTGAGAAAGACACAGAGAGAAGGGGGTGGGGAATTCTTCAATAATAAACCATGGCTATTTAATAGGTTTAAGAATGTTTGAAAGTTAATTTGTCATTTGTCTCTTATCAAAGGGAATAGTTCTTGTGGAGTGTTATAGTTTTATAAAATGTTAATGTTAGTTAGTTAGAATTGAATAACGGTTTAGTGGTGCTGTGAAATTAGCCGTTGGGTGAGGTAAGTGGGTCAAGCCTATATATATGTTAAGGCATTTGAATTGTAGTTTTTATCTTAGCAGTGACTCATTAGAATTTCCTTTGTTCCTCAATTTCTCTAGACCTCTTCTTAATCTCTCATTCCTTTCTGCCTCTACCTATCTTTCTATTCTTTTCTCATCTTTTCCCTCATCTCCTTTTAATTCTTATAAGTCCAAATTATTTCTATACAATAGTGGTATCAGAGCAGACGCTCCTCGGCCTCTCTCTCTCTCTCCCTCCAGTTCGCACGATATATGGTCAAGACTCGGAGACAAATCAAACAAGATCAGCATCAAATGAAAGACTGCTTGGTCAAGATTGAAGAAAATAATGGCAAGATTGAGGCTGAGCTGACTTAGTTGATGGGCTCTCTCAACAACTCCAATTACTGGTTAGGGACCGAGATGCTAAAAGAGATGGTAATCCTCGAAACGGATAGAACCTTGACTGGTATCATGAAGCTGATGATTGTAGGTGCTGAGAAGGGAATGAAAGAAGAGAATATAGGAGACCCCCTCAGTTTACGAAGATGGAGTTTCCCAGGTTTACAAGGAAGGATGTGCTCGGTTGGCTCTTGAAATGTGAAAGATATTTTGAGCTAGATGAAATGCCAGAAGAATCTAAGATCAAGATTGCAAGTATGCATCTTGACCCACGAGCCTTCCAATGACATCAAGCATAAGACAAGACGTGGGAAGGAATTCAGCCTACTTAAGAAGAATATACCAAGGAGGTAAAGGACTATTTCAGACCTGTTCATAAGACCCTGATGAGCAACCTCACTCGCCTAAAACAATGTGGAATGCTGACCGACTACAACGATGAGTTCGATATGATCTCGTGCAAGCTTCGGTTACCCGAAGAATATCTGGTAGACATATACCTATCGGGTCTTCGGGAGGACTATGAAGGGCCAGTTCACCTCTTTAAGCCGTACACCTTGAGGGAGGCTTAAAAATTGGTCAAAATGTAAGAAGTGATGATGGAGAGGCAAACTAAAAAGAAGACGCAAGGCAGGAATGGAGGGTACATGGCACAGACATCTTCGGCCACCTTATCCTCAAACCAGAACACGTGGGATGTTAATAAAAATGTGTTAACAAGGAGTGAGGCCTAACCGAAGGAAAAGATAGCCTCTTTATCAGTCAAAAATGTTTCTTTTAGTCAAAAAGGCAGCAGACCCACTACGAAAATCCTCTTAGTTGAAGAAGAGGCTGAACATAGAATAAAAAATTTGTGCTTTTATTGCCATGAAAAATTTTCCTGTGACCACAAATGCCTTCAGAGACAAAAATTGCATTTATATTTTATTGAAGTTTAAGATAATTTTGAGAAAGATGCTCGCTAGGAAGAGGCCAGTGAGATAAAAGATAAGGACCAGTCTTTTATTTCTCTCCATGCCATTGATGGAGTGAATAGCGTGTCCTCCATGAGGCTCACAGGCTATTGTAGGAAGAGACAGCTCTAAATTTTAATTGATAGTGGCAGCACTCATGATTTTTTGGATCTCAGTATAGCCTAGAAGCTGGGTTGGCAACCTGATAGAGCTCATAAAACATGGATGGAAGTGGCAGGCGGAAGAAGGCTTAGAGTACATGGCATTTGGGAAGGATTTAAATGGAAAATGCAGGGCTTAGAATTTTCTTTTGATTTTAGAGTTCTTGATTTTCATACTTATGATTTGATACTTGGGCTTAAGTAGCTCAAAAGTATTAAAGATGCTTTCTGGGATTACGAGTCTCTAACTATGTTCTTTTTGCTTGAAGGGAAAATGTGTAAACTTCAAGCTACCCCTCCCAATACCTTATGTGTGGTATGGCCAAAGAGGCTGGAAATTGAAGATTTTAATACTGGTCAGGTATTTTTGTTACAGTTAATACCGAAAGGGCAAGAAAAGGTGGAAATTTTCTTTATCCAGTGCTATTTAGAAATTCCAAAAGTAATCTCTTCCACTTTACAAGAGTTTTCTTATCTCTTTAAAGTGCTTAAGGGGTTACCACCTTTCAAGGAAGGGCATGATCATTCTATTGTTCTTCAAGAGGGCACTAATCCTATAAACTTAAAACCTTACAGATATCCCTCAGCTCAAAAGGATGTTATTGAGGGGTTAGTGGGAGAGTTATTGCAAGGGGGGTAATACAAGAAAGCTCAAGTCCATTTTCTACCCCTATAGTTTTAGTTAATAAAAAAGATGAAACTTGGAGAATGTGTATAGACTATAGAGAATTAAATAAGAAAACAGTGAAAAATCAATATCCCATTCCTTTAGTAGAAGACCTTTTTGATGAATTGAATACTACAAAATATTTCACCAAGCTGATCTTAGAGCTGGTTATCACCAAATTAGAATGGTGCCTCAAGATGTTGGGAAAACTGCTTTCAAAATGCATAGTGGGCACTATGAGTGGTTGGTTATGCCATTTGGCCTAACTAATGCCCCAGCCACATTTTAAGGAGCCATGAATAGCATATTTCATCCTTATTTGAGAAGGTTTGTGCTAGTATTTTTTGATGATATATTAATTTATAGTGCTAATTTGGATGACCATGTGCAGCATCTTAAGGGAGTCTTTTCTATTTTGAGGAAACATCGGTATTATGTCAAGATGAGCAAGTGTTCTTTTACAGCTAATGAAGTAGAATATTTAGGTCATCTAATTAGTAAAGGGATGGTTAAAACAGATCCACAGAAGATTCAAGCAGTTGTTGAATGGCCTGAACCTAAGACCATGAAACAACTAAGGGTGTTTCTAGGATTGGTAGGTTACTACAGAAGGTTTATCAAGGGTTATGGAGCTTTAGCCAAGCCACTAACTTGCCTTCTTAATAAGGATGGGTTCAGATGGTCAGAGGTGGCCTCCAAAGCACTTAATAATCTCAAAGAGGTATTAACATTAGCACCTGTCCTTTCTCTTCCTGATTTTACTAAAGAATTTGTGGTGGAGACAGATACATGTGGTTTTAGCATGGGGGCAGTACTAATGCAATAAGGGCAGCCAATTGCCTATTTAGTAAAGGTTTAGCTGAAAGACACCAGCACCTTTCGATTTATAAAAAGGAATTAATGGCAGTGGTCCTTACTGTCCTTTATTGGCATTAGTACCTTGAGAGGAAACGGTTTATAATCAGGTCTGACCAATAAAGTTTGAAATATCTACTAGGACAGAAGCTAAAGACCTCATTTCAGATGTTTTAGGTTACAAAACTAGCTAGGTTTGACTACGAAATACAATATAAGAAGGGGAATAATAATTCAACAGATGATGCTCTCTCAAGAATACCCAAACAACAACTAATGTAAATGGTTTTAGATACTTCTTCTCCTAAATTGCTGGATAAAATCAAGGGAAGTTGGAGAAGTGATGTTGTAGTTTCAGAAATAAAAAAGAAAGCTCAAGAAAATAGTGGTACATAGGGAATTTTTCTTGGGATGGAGAATTGTTGAGAAGGAAGTGAAAGCTAGTAATTGGGAATGAGCCTAATCTGAAACAACAAATTTTGGAGTGGTTACACTCTAGTTCCCAAGGAGGGCATTCAGGAATTCAAGCTACTTATCATAGAATTAAGGCATTATTTTGGTGGAAAAAACTGATTAATGATGTGATTGATTTTATCAAGCAATGTGATACATGTGCTCATTGTAAATATGAAGCTATTGCTCCACCAGGGTTGTTGCAACCTCTTCCAATTCCAAGTCGAGTTTAGGGGAGTATTACAATTGATTTTATAGAAGGACTTCCTAAATCTCATGGTAAGGATATAATTTGGGTATTAATTGATAGAATGAGTAAGTATGCCCATTTTATACCTCTTATCCTTATTTAGCTTCTTCTTTAGCACAACTCTTTATGGATAATACGTATAAATTGCATGGTGCACCTGCTGAAATTATTAGTGATCGTGACCCTATATTTGTGAGTGGATTTTGGAAGGAATTTTTGCAGGTTTTGGGAGTTAAGCAGTAACTTTCAACTGCATATCACCCTCAAACATACGGACAATCCAAAGTCCTAAATAGGTGCTTAGAAACCCATCTTAGATGTATGTGTTGGGAACAACCAAGAGATTAGAGCAAGTGGTTGTCACAAGCTAAATGGTGGTATAATACCACATTTCATACAGCCACAAAAGCAACTCCTCATGAACTTTTATATGGTCAGAAAGCCCCTATTCATTGTCCTTATTTACCTAATGGTTCTATTTTAGATGTTTTAGACAGGACTTTTTCAGCTAAAGAAGTTGTGCTAGCTGTTTTGAAGTATCATCTTCATCGAGCAGCCAATCTGATGAAACAAAAGGCTGATTCTCATAGGACTGATCGAGAGTTTGCTGTTGGTCAATGGCTTTTCTGTAAGTTGCAACCTTATAGACAAATTTCTGCTGCTGCAAGGAGTAATCAAAAGCTAGCTCCTAGATATTTTGGTCCTTACAAGGTCATTGCAAGAATAGGTGCTGTTGCCTACAAATTAGAGCTACCAGCTGAATCAAGAATACAACTAACTTTCCATGTTTCTCTATTAAAGCTTTGTCTTGACCCTAAAGTAAAGCAAAGGCATCCCCCTCTTGATTGGCTAGAGCTACCTCCAGCCTTAGAACCCGAAAATATTCTACAAAAACGAGTTGGAAGGAAGAAGGGATGGATTATTACTGAAGTTCTGATTAAGTGGAAGTAATTACCTGATGAGGAAGCATCTTGGATGCCTCTACATCAACTGCAACAAAAATTTCCTCAATTTGTTATCAATGATCCTTTAGGGAAAGGATTTTTTAAGGGGGTATTGTTATAGTTTTATAAAATGTTAATGTTAGTTAGTTAGAATTGAATAACGATTTAGCAGTGTTATGAAATTAGCCGTTGGGTGAGGTAAGTGGGTGAAGCCTATATATATATGTTAAAGCATTTGAATTGTAGTTTTTATCTCAGTAGTGACTCATTAGAATTTCCTTTATTCCTTAATTTCTCTAGACCTCTTCTTAATCTCTCATTCCTCTCTGCCTCTACCTATCTTTCTATTCTTTTCTCATCTTTTCCCTCATCTCTTTCTAATTCCTACAAGCCCAACTTATTTCTACGCAACATGGAGCACATTGTTGTTCTCTTAAAAATGGTCATTGGAAGTAGTCATAATCATGTGAGAAAGGTATAACCTTTCTCCATGCCTAAAAAGATTAGAAGGGCAAAAGATGGATATTCATTGAACTGTACACCTAAAATATATAATCAAACATTGACTTTCATTATAGTTTCAATATAATCATTCAAACGAATATACAGAAAGCGACCATGAGAGACATAGAAATAGCACCACTAAATTACCTGCCCTGGTCACCCAAGACTGGTCTAGCACTTGCAGCCATTGTGTCTTTGCCATCTTCAGTAAATCCATATGCAATGGTCCCTATCCCAGCTATTAATATACACCTATGAAGTTTGCCTATTGTTCTATATGCCAGAGCCACCAAAGCATCATTCTAAACATACAGCCTCACATGGCTTTGGAATATATTTTTGAAATGGCAAGGCCAAAGCATATTGAAATTAAGGGATTCATTCTTACTCCTATTTGTAAGAGAATAAAGAAACTAATATGGCACCATACATGAAGAAAAACTTGTAAAAATTGCACCAGCAGAATACACAAACAAATTAAAATTTAATTAGCACCGTATAATGGGTGAAGAAGCCTCCTTATACTATAATGCTGCCCCACTTTCATTACCTAAACTCATTAAAACATTATGGAAATGATATACAGCATTATTCAATCAAACTTACATAAAGTACCATGGAGTAAAACATTAACCAAGAAGCTGAAGGTATCAGTGATTTTTATTATCACTCCACCATTCAAAAATAAAGACTGCTACAATTGATAATTATTTATGGTAGCACTTAGTAGTTAGCCTATATTGTTTTACTCCATACTATAAGGAACTAAATCCTGAAACTCCATATCCAATTAAAAAACATGCTTCTTTAAAAATACCATTTACTTGTAGTAATAAAAAAGAAACAAGAGGAATATGAGCATATAGCATCTGTGGTCTATGCTTTTTCTTTGCATCTCTATTGTACCTTGATTATTATGATAACTGATAGTCTGATAGTAGGACCACATGAAGATACTTATATAACTTTAAATGCATACATGTAAATTTTACTAAACACTAACTCTAATTGAGTTTTCTAAATCCATAAAACACTCTAATGGCGTTCACTACAAATAAATTTTTACTTAATCCACAAAGCTTTCTTAAACACTAACTCTTAAATAGATGTTTTTTTAGAAACCATAATTATATAGAAATATCATAGCATTACCGCAAGGTAGCTCTGATTTAAGTTTCGATGTAGACATACATGGTCCATGAGAAAATTTGACAAGAGGCAAAAGGGTCAAGTGAGGGAAAAAGGAGAGGAGAAGTATCAGACAACTTGTTTTCCCCTTATCTGCATTCTTTGTTAATCTTAAGGCATTCTTCATGCGTATTTATACTTGGGCAATCCTTTAGACTTTCCTCAGTGACCCTATAACTTCCTATAAAAGTAGATAGATCTCTTTTAGTGATCATAAACAATAACAGAGGATGCATGAACATGTATATATAAGAAACAGAGACTATTTTGTCAACTGCCTAATTAATAGCATTTCCATCAAGTGTTAAGATGTCTTTTTGATGTAATAAATGACAGAAAAGTAAGACTATTGAAGCATAAGCTTTATGACAAGGATTATACAGGCCCTAACTTAATATTCTAAAGAGTGTAGGAAAAACAAATCAAGACACAGTTCTTAACTCACTGGATTTAGTGATTTTCATTCCACAGGAGGATCAAAAAAAGAGGCAAGTAATCGTAGATAAAAAAATTTGTTAAAGAATCTCTGATAGGGCACTTCTAAACCAATTTAGGCATTCCATGACATTCTTAAATAAGTGATAGATTACCTGAATTAATCTTTGATATCGTCATGATATTCTTATAGGACACTTCCAAACCATATTATAAATTTTCAATTTCCTATATTTACCTTCTCTATGTCTTACTCAATAGCTTCTAGCCTCCTAGGTTTCTCATGATATATCTTTGATGCTTCAATTTCCCATATTTACCTTCTCTACGTCTTCCTTAATAGCTTCCAGCCTCCTAGGTTTCTTTTGAGATATGATAGAATTCGCTGAGGTGATAGTAGAAGTATCAATGATAGTTGCATCCAAATGGGAAGAAATGAGGAAGCCCATTTACCACCAAATAAATTTGACCTAAGAAAAAAGGGAAGATGCAAGATCACACACATAATATGTATAAATATATGTATCTTAGAATAATAGAAAGAGGAAAAATAATTGAACAGGCAATTGAAAAATAGTAGTAGTCACCAAAAATTCGCCAAGGACTACAAGGCATCTGATTTGATAGTAGGATTTCTCAACTTATATAACAAATTAGTAAATTGAAGAAAGATCACAAAGAAGATAGCATATTGCAAAGAAAGATTATACCAAACAGCAAAGGCAAAAGATGCCTCTCTTCAGGGAAGGGAAGATGAAGAAGCAATGAGGCCGTGAGGGAGATGAAGTTGAAGATGAGGTTCTTTGAAAGGGAAGGAGGAAGCTTGATTGAGATAGAGAGAGGGTGCCATGATGATGAAAGAGAAGCTCAGTTGTGGGTGCAGAGAGCGTGAGAGGGCAATGATTTTTTTTCCGGAGATGGAAGGCTAAAGATGGAAGGATCTGGAAGGTGGGGGAGAAAATGGGGGCCCCTTTTTCCCAACAAAAAAAAGGGCCACAAAACAATGGGTCCCAAATTAGAGAGGGCATTTAGGAGAAATTGCTATAGAAGACTCTAATCACTATAGAGTTGGGAATACAGGCGGGCCTGGCCCTTAAGGGCTTGAGCCTTAAAGCCCAATTCTCTATTTTGAACCCCATTTTTTAAGTACGACCCTTATGTGAATGAGTCAGGGTCGGGCCCGTAAGCCATTTTTCAAAAAAATAAAAATAATAAAAATAAAATGAAACATTATAAATTAATTAAAATATTGTGAAGTTAAAAAAATAAAATTCTCATAATTTTTTAAAAATTAAACAACACACTTTTAGAAGTCTAGTAATAAAATTTATATCTTGGTTAAAAATAATTCATTTTTTATAAATACACAAACATAATAATTATAGAAAAATAAAAAAATATCAGGAATTTTATACTATACATTGATGTTTATTAAATTATATTAAATTAATTTTAGAATAAATTAAAATTAATAATAATATAATGTGTGTAGGATCAGATGAGCAGGTCATTGACTTCAAACATGTGTTCCACCAAAAAAAAAAAATAATAATAACATAACAGGGCTTGAAGGGCTACCCAAACCTGAGCCCTTTTTTACAGGGCTTATCAGAGTCAAGCCCTCAAGCCCAATTACTTTTAAAAAAATTATTTTCAAAGCCTAAATTCTTATTTAAATAGGGCCTCCAAGTCTGGCCCTTCAGGCCCGACCCTTATTCTCGGCTCTACTAATCAGGCAAGGCTATTGAGGGAAAACACTGATGGTGAATAGTATAAAAAAAGTTGACAGCTTTATAATATGTAAGATTAAAATAAGACAAGGTGTTATTTAAATTTTAATTTTTTTTGTAGATAATACATAAATTTTAAATTTATACTTGTAAAATATAATTTCATTTTAATTTTTAAAATACGTAATTATGTTTAACTTTAAGATATTTTGAGTACATAAAAATAAATTATTTTTTAATTTGTAAATTTTATTTTATTTTTATCTTTTAAATATCAAAATATGCACAGGGAATAAATCTAATTTAGATGTAAAAGCTTCTCACCGTGATTGTCTATAAAAGCAAATACAAGTTACTTTCATTTTAATTTACATTAGGCTTTAAATCGCAATTAGCTATAAATATAATCTAAACAGGATAAAATATTGAAACCATCTTTTTAATCCTCTAACCAAGGTTTGGATCAACTCAACGCTAATCCAAACAAGCACTAAGCTTTAAAATAATAATAATAATAATAAACGATATGAAAGCAAACCACAAGTATACAAGGGAGTAATATATTCCTAACATCACTACCACAGAAATGAGATTTAGTAACATGCCTTTTGTAGCAACAAAAAATAAAACACCACTAAAATTAAAGTCAAAGCAAAAAAGTGGTGTTTCTTATTTTAAATGCCACCGCTTATAAATTATTTTTCTACTTATAATTTTAATAAATAATAAGAGGTGGCATTTCAAAAAGGGAAAAATGCCACATTTCTTCTTTTTTTATTAAATTAATATTTTTTTCACAATTCTACTCTATTATTAATTTTAACATTTTATTTTATAATATTAAACAATTAGTTTATTATAATTTATTTAATTAATAAGTTTAATTAGTATATTAATTATTTAATAAGAAAATAAAGAGAGGTGGCGTTTTCTCTTCCTTTTTCAACATTTTATTATAAGATAAAATATTATTTTATTATAATTTATTTAATTAATATTAATTATTAATATGTAATAGTATCTAATAATTAGAAAGTAGAGAGGTGGCATCCCTATTATTGATTTAATATTTTATTCTATCAGATTAAACAATTATTTATTATAATTTGTTAAAGAAATAATTTTAAATAGTATATCACATCAATTAATAAATAAAATAAGAGAGGCCAAGTTTTTTGTGCTAGAAAATATCATTCTCTATACTCTCTTATTGATTTAAAAATTTATTTTATCATATTAAAAATTATTACATTATAATTTACTTATTAAGTATTTATAACTAATATATAAAAAATTTAAAAAAATAATTGAAGAGAGTTGGCATTTTCAAACTTGAAAATGCCGCCTCTCTTCCTTTTTCTATATTTTACTATAAAATAAAATATTATTTTATTATAATTTATTTAATTAGTATTATTTATTAATATGTATTATTATCTAATAATTTAAAAGCAAAGAGGTGGCGTTTCTTTAGCTTGAAAATGCCACCTCTCTACCTGTTATTGATTTAATATTTTATTCTATTAGATTAAACAATTATTTATTATAATTTGTTAAAGAAATAATTTTAAATAGTATATCACATCATTTAATAAATAAAATAAGAGAGACCAAGTTTTCTGTACTTAAAAATATCATTCTCTATATTCTCTTACTAATTTAAAAATTTATTTTATCATATTAAAAATTATTATATTACAATTTACTTATTAAGTATTTATAACTAATATATAAAAAATTTTAAAAAATAATTGAAGGAGGTGGCATTTCCACTCTTTCCATTTCAACATTTTATTATAAAATAAAATATTATTTTATTATAATTTATTTAATTAATATTAATTATTAATATGTATTATTATCTAATAATTAGAAAGTAAATAGGTGGCATTTCTTCAGCTTGGAAACGCCACCTCTCTACCCTATTATTGATTTAATATTTTATTCTATCAGATTAAATAATTATTTGTTATAATTTGTTAAAGAAATAATTTTAAATAGTATATCACATCAATTAATAAATAAAATAAGAGAGGCTAATTTTTTTTTGTTTGAAAATATCATTCTCTATACTCTTTTACTGATTTAAAAATTTATTTTATCATATTAAAAATTATTACATTATAATTTACTTATTAAGTATTTATAACTAATATATAAAAAAATTTAAAAAATAATTGAAGAGAGGTGGCATTTTCAAACTTGAAAATACCACCTCTCTTCCTTTTTCATTATTTTATTTTTAAAATATATAAGTATTAAATATTATTTACTTATTTTTAAATATTAAAAAATTATTTAAATGAGAGAGGTGGTGTTTCTATTGCCACCTCTCTCTTCAAAATTACTTTTTTTATCAATGATTTTAATTTTTAAAAAAATTAGAGAGGTGGCGTTACTTCCATGAAGAAACGCCACCGCTGTAAGTTTTAATTATTTTTAAAAATTATAGATATTTTTTAACTCTTATTTAAATTTTAAAACTCTAAGTTTTTTCATCTAAGTCATGCTTTTTGTCCAACCGCTCACTCTTCTCTCTTATAGTCCACAAGTTATCTATTCACTCATTGTTGAAGGTGCTCTCATCGCCTTCTCTAGTTAAGGTTACTTGTATATGTATACTAATAACAGGTTTTTTTTTTATTTTTATTATCTCTTATCTACCTATCCATATATATATATATACACATGGATCTTTATGGTTTTGTTGTTGTTTATCTTCAGTTCACAATTTTTCTTTCCATTATTGAAGGGTTTGTTCTTTTAATTTGCTACCAAGCATATTTGTTGGTAAAATAATTCTCTAGGTATAAATCTTTATTTGGATCTAGGGGACAGATAGTAAGATCTTAATCTTTGTGCTTTTAATGATACATGATTTGGTTTTGTCAAGTTTTGAACTTTTAAGAAGATAATGATGATAATCTTTATTAATCATTGAGGAAGAAACTTGTTAAACATTAATTATAATTTTTTTTCAATTTTATTATTTATTTATTTTTTTTTGCACGTATTATTTTTTACAACTATATTATAAAAATTGCTGATAAACCTTATTATATCTCTTAACTAATATTTAATTTATTTTTTTCTTTATCTTTAATTTTTTTATGACCTTGCTAAATTTATTGTAGTTTTTTATAGTATGAAATTGATTATTTATTTTTGTTAATTATATGATTAAAGTTTATTGTATAAATTAACTATGTATTTACTAAAAAAATTGTGTATATGAATTGATAGATATATAAAAAATTTTATATATATATTTTAAAAAAAGTGATATTTTTTAATTTTTTTGAAAAACAAAAGGAGATAGATGATGTTTCTTATGTAGGAAACGCAACCTATTTCCTTTTATTTTTTAAAAAATTAAGTAGAGAAGTGGCGTTTTCTTGCAGGAAACACCACTTCTCTTCCTTTTTATTTTTTAAAAAGTAAGTAGAGAGGTGGCGTTTCCTGTAAGAAACGCCACCTCTCTTCCCTTTTATTTTTTAAAAGTAAGGAAAGAGATAGCATTTCTTTTTAAGATCGCCACCGTTGTTGCTAGCTTCTTGTGTCATTTCATTAATTAATGAAATGCCACTTAAGATCTAAGATAGCATTGAATTTTATAGCGTTTTATAAATGCCATAAAATTAAAATTTTAAATGCCACTAAAGCCCATTTCTGTAGCAGTGCATGTTCACTCTCCATACGTTTGCATGTGAAGGTAGACCATTTGGTTGGCTTTAAGTTAATTTACACTCTTGGTCCTATTTATAGAGAAGGGAAAGAATATTTATTTTGATCATATTTATAAACCACATCAATTATTATTGTGTTTGTCTTTACTTTTTTGGCCCTGAATGTTGGGAATGTTATTAAATAATAAAGTATTTTTATTAGATAATCTACTCTTGGTGGATCAGATCCAATATAAGCCCATGGATTTTTATCAAAATATAGTAAAGACTTGGGTTTGAAAGCATAATATGCTTTAGGGTCAAATGTGTGATTTTTTCTTAATTGTTTAATTAGAGAGGGAATGGTTGCAGAGCACAATGCACACATAACGTTGACTAACTCCCACCGGTGTGGGTAGTTTTAAGTAGAGAGCCACAAGAGATAAGAATAATCAATTGAAAAACTAATGGCTCTTGGTTGTTCATTCATTTCTTCTTTCTTCTCCTCAAGTGCATTTACTGTGAATTAGTAACAGAGTTTAATACCTTGACTTTATTCCTGCATTTTATATATGTGTGACTACCTCCAAGTATGTCTTCCTTATCTAATTCATACATTAGTATCAGAGCCTAGTTTTTTCTGGGCTATGTTTTCTGTGTTTGAAGAGCATATGATGATTTACTTATCCAATATACATGCAAATTTGCTTTCTCATATTTTTCTATTGTTCAGTAACAACGAGACCTTCCTCTATTTTTTTATCATTGTTCTAACCAAATGAACATGTTTATATGCTTTTTGGTTGATATAAATGTTTTATATGAGGCTTTACATATTATCCATCGTTGTATACGAGTTCAGACAGTGCCAAAACTTCCAAACGTAACAAAACCAAAAGTTGGGTGTTTGAAAATGAAGTTTTTTGAAAAAATAGATTCTACAAACATGTAGAGCACAAAAAATGAATAAAATGACACTAAGAATGTATGAAATGGATGTTAGACGAAGAAGAAAATGCCTCCTAAAGAATCAGGTCTGTCAGACCTAACACACATCGCATCCAGTTTAAGTGACCCGGCTGGAGGTCAAGGACAACTGAAACGCACAATTTCAGTTGCCTAAAATTAGAAAGAAAAAAAACCTTTTTGCTTTTGGGCTGGTGAGCCCAGAAGCCCCTTTTTCTTTAAAAAAAATTTGCTTCTAGGATGGCAAGCCCAAAAGCCTTAGAATTTAAAATAAAAAGGCAATTTTTTATAATAGGCTCTCAAGTCTAAGTTAAAAAAAAAAGGAGTTTAATGAATGGGTCCACAGGTCGGATACAAAAAACCCAACCTAGTTTAAATTAAAAAATAAAATAATATGTTTTTAAATAAAGACACGTGGCGCGTGGGACCCACAGGAAGGCCCCACCAGCTTGTGCTGGACCTACCATGAAGTTGTTGGCACGTGGAGCACAATTGACCAGCGCATGTCATTACTGGAGCACAAGAAGATGGCGCGTGACATACAAGCGCCACCTCCGAGAGTAGGTGTTTTTTGTTTTTTAAAATTTTCAAAATTTTTTAATCTCGAGATCTTCTTGAGGCATGTGAGGGCATGTGGAGATTTTGATTGGGATACAGTTTGTCTTAAAAAATCTTTAAATTTGATGTCTTCATTTTGATATGCTATTTGCCTATATTGAAGACAAAAGAGGAATTTATTTTTGGAATTATTCAGTGTATTTTATAAGTTTAATCATTTAAAAAATTTCCTAATTTTTTTATTTGTTAGGAAAATATGAAGCAAGAGGCTTCCGACAGTACTGATAACTCACAAAATTATTCCGTTAGCATTGAGTATGTGAATGAGCCAGATTATGAACCTCTTAGTGAGGATTATAACTTGGAACCCTTCGAAAAGGAGGAGAAGGAGTATGAACCTCAAAATGAGGATTCTGATCTTGATGAGGTTCTCAATGTTGATCTCAAGGATATACCAGAAGGATCTAAAGAGGTGTGTATGCTGCCGAGACCAAAATATGAATCAGAGGGTTATGAGAATCTTCAAGATAAGATGAAGATGTGGAACAACCATTCACACCCTTAGTGATAATGAATATAGCAAAAAGAGAAGCTAAAAGAATTAAAAAGCTGGATCAAATTTCTCCTATAGTAAGAGCATACTCAAGCTTTATAAGAAAAGATAATCAAGCCCTGGTTGTAGGAAAAATTTTCAAACAACATAGGAAAGAACTTGTGCAACATAACAAGCAAAACAAGTCATACTTAGGAATTTTCTTTGAAATAGAACTATCAAGAGGATGAAAGTATAGGAAACATATAAAGACATAATTAAGAGTTTTCATTTTAGGTCTAAACATTTTTCTGTTTTTCCATAATTTGCTTTTAGTTAAGTTATGTTGTATTGTTTTTAAGACCTTGATGATTGATGATATATATGAAGCATGTCTTTTTTTTATATTTTTTTTGCTCTATATATACTTTGTTTGAGTGGGACCTTTAAAGTGACAAGTCATTTAAGAGCTATATAACCATTATAAAAATATTTGTAAAATTATTTATACATGATAGTGATTTTGTTAGAATCAATGTGATGGGAGATACATATGTAGCCTCCTAATCGTTGACCTAATAGTGTTGTTATCACTCTAATAAAGAATAATAAAAATATAAGACATTATATGTTTCTCATAAGTATTTTATTCTTAGTTTAATATAGAGAACTATTAATGTGGGATAGTTTCATCTCAGAACTAAGAACGGCAACAAAAAACATAATCGTTGAGTTGAATAAGGGCGACAAGTTAAACAAGGATAACTGGGATATATGGCACCATAAGGTGGTATATATTTTGGAAGAACAAGATGCTATTGAGCCATGGTTGAGCTAGAGGTAGGAAACTTGGCTCAACATAGGAGAGACCAAGAGGCATTTGCAGTTTAGAAATGAAAAAATAGTATCACACAAATAACACTTTTAAGTGCTATAGTGGATGATCCAATATGTCAATTTGAGAAGCACTCCATTGACTAGGCCATGTGGACCGCCTTAAAAGAGAAGTTTGGTAGTATCTTAACCACCAAACTGAGAAGGCTTATAATTAAGTTTGACACCTATAAGCTAAAGTCGAATACTCCTATGTGGCAGCATCATAGGGAGATGTCCAACATGATTTGTGAACTTAAAGAAGTTGGGCATGATCTGTCTGATAAATAGCAAGTACAGGCTGTAATCAAATTGCTCCCAACTAGCTGGGAACATATGAAGGTTAACCTAACCTACAATGAAAATATCGTTAACTTTAATGATGTGGCTAGGCACCTAAAGCTAGAGGCTGAATGTCTGGAGGCTTACAAGTCATCTAGACAGGTTTATCTTGTTGAGGAAGGTGGTCTTTTGAATGCTAAGCCCAAGAGGGGCAAGAAGCAATAAAAGGTGGGTAACGAGAGTAGCCCTAAGGTAAAGAAGGATAAATAACCTTTCAAGAAGAAGGGAAAGAAGAGTGGCAAAAAGAAAATTAACCTTAAAAATGTCAAATGTTTCGCTTGTCAAAAGATAGGCCATTTTGCAAAGGATTATCTTAAGCAAAGTGGACGTGATTAAGTACTTATGGATTATGTGAATTCACATATTTTTTATGTTTTTAGTAATGTTATTCTAACAGAAACTGTTTCTTCTTCTTAGATTATAGACCTAGACTCCACAGACCACATAAGCAAGGATCGTGGATCTTTTGTAGAGTATCATCGGTTGCCAAATCAAAGCAAGTGGCTTTTCGTTGGTAACAACGCGAGGATCAAGGTGAAAGGCATAAAAACTTGCAAGTTAATCTTATGAGATAGCAAAACCATAATTCTCCACAATGTTTTACATGAACTAGACATCCGACAAAATTTAATTTCTATTACTTTCCTTTTAAAGTTTGGGTTTGTAATTAATTTTCATGACAAGGTTGTTGACACTATGTACAATTCAACCTTTTATGGTTGTGCTTTTCTTTCAAAAAAGTTCTTTATTATGAATATTGTTGACAAAGTTTATTTTCATGATTGCTTTACGACCTCTTCCAATAATGTTGATATGAATATTTGGCATGCTAGCAAGCTAAACTATAGCATATTAATAAAAATAGAATGATTAAGCTAGCTAAAGAAGGAATGCTAGGTCCAATTACAAATATCAAAATGTCCTTGTGTGAAAATTGTCTAGTTGGTAAAGAAACAAGAAAACCTTTCGGTAAAGGTGCTAGGGCTAAAAATTTGTTACAATTAATCTATTCTAATATATGTGGTCTTATGAGTATAAGGGCAAAACATGAAGCTTGGTATTTTGTTACCTTTATCGACGAATTTTCACATTTTGGTCATGTCTATTTGATATCATAAAAGTCTGAAGCTCTTGAGTACTTTAGACGATACATTAATGAGGTTGAAAATCAAATGGACAGTAAAATTAAAGCATTACGAACTGACTGAGGACGTGAATACTTGTCTAATCAATTTAAAGAACTCTGTGAAGAAAAAGGAGTAATTAGACAACTAACTATTATTGGTACTTTACAATATAATAGAGTTGTTGAAAGAAGAAATAGGACTTTTCTAGACATGGTTAGGTCAATGATGGCACAAGAAAATCTTTTAATCTCATATTGGGGGATGCTTTGCTAATTACAGCCTTCATACTTAATCGTGTGCCCTCAAAATTAATGACTTCCACACCTTATGAGTTATGGATAAAACACAAACCAAATTTAAATATCCTAAGACCATGGGGGTCTGCTGCATATATCCATGATGATTCTTATAAATATGGAAAATTAGGTTTAAGAGGGAAGAAATGTATTTTTATAAGATACTCTGAGCAATCAAAAGGTTATGTTTTCATTAGTAAAAACGATGATGGAACTATAACTGAAATTGAATCTAGAAATATCACATTTTTGAAAAATGAGTTTCCCAATAAGGGAGAAGTTGATCAAACTGTATCTCTTTATGAGACACAGGAGCAACATAATATAAAACAAATAGATAGGCCTAAATCATTGCAAAATGCTGATCTAAGTAAGATATCTAAAAGGTCTATGAGAAGAACTAAAAAGAATCAAAATCCACAAGAGACCCCACTCAGAAAAAGTAATAGAGAGAGTATGCTAAAAAAATGCTTCCAAATTGAGGATGAAGCGTTGATGGTAACTCCTCAAGATGATGATGAGCCATATTCTATAAATGAAGCTTTATTAGGACTTGCTAAGGATAAATGGAAGAAAGCAATGGGTGAAGAAATGGATTCTATGAGGACCAACTAAGTATGAAAATTAGTTGATTTACCACGTGGTCGAAAGGCTATTGGGAACAAGTGGTTCTCAAAATCAAAAGAAAAATAGATGGATCAATTGATAAATACAAGACTTACTTGGTAGTGAGGGGTTATACACAACAAGAGGGAATAGATTATGAGAATACATTTTTCTCTTGTTGTACGCTTCAATTCTATCAGACTAATTTTGGCAATAGTAAATAGTCTGGACTTATAGTTACACCAAATGGATGTAAAAATTGCTTTTCTAAATGGTGATTTGGATGAATAAATCTATATGCAATATCCATTAGGTTTTATTGAAATAGAAAAAGAAGATAAAGTATATAAATTAAATAGATCAACTTATAGACTAAAACAATCATCCAGACAGCGGTATTTAAAGTTTCACAAAGCAATAACCTCATATGACTTCTAAATGATTGAGGAAGACCATTGTGCTTACATCAAGAGGTTTAATAAGAACTTCATAATATTATCTCTTTATGTGAATAATATTCTACTAGTCGAAAAAAGTCTAGATTCGATAATTGCTATTAAAGAATGGCTTTCATCGAATTTTGAAATGAAGGACATGAGTGAAGCATAATACATTCTTGGAGTTAAAATCTAAAGAAATTGCTCTAAGAAGGTCCTTTCTCTTTCACAAGAGAATTATATAAGAAAAATTCTTGAGTATTTTAATATGAAAGACTGTAAATCCATGGATACCCCAGTAGCTTTAAGGGTAAAGCTTAGTCCTGATATGGGTCTTAAAACTGAGATAGCAAAAAAGAAGATGGAAAGAGTTCCATATGGCAGTACAACCAGAAGTCTGATATATGCAATGATGTGTACAAGACTAGACATTTGTTATGTCGTAGGACTTATGAGTCACTATCAATCTAACCCCAATGAAGGACATTAGAAGGCCGTAAAGAGGATCTTAAGATACTTAAAGTGTACTGTTGACTATGCACTGTGTTACTAAGGGAGTGATTTACACCTGTTAGGATACTTTGATGTGGATTTATGCAAAGATGAAGATGAATGAAGATCAACTTCAGGCTATACTTTCTTGCTAAATAATGGGGCCATTTGTTTGAGTAGCAAGAAGCAGACCTACATTGCCTGACATTCTATGGAAGTTGACTTTGTAGCATGTACTGTAGCAGTGTAAGAGGCTATATGGTTGAAGAGATTTTTAGAACATATTGGATTTGAAAATGAAAATACAAATCCAGTGTTAATTCATTGTGATAACACTACAGCCATGGCCCACATGAAAGATCTTAAGTACTACAACAAAACCAAACACATAGACATCAAGTATAATTTTATAAAGGATTATATAGCACAAAAGGTTATTACTATTCAATGCATTTCCATGAAGTGTATGATAGTCGATCCCCTAGCAAAACCCATAGCTAAGGAAATATTTGAAAAATATGTAAGGGCTCTTAGCATGGTTAGATTGTGAAAAGACAAACTTGATGTAATATTTTGGTTATATTAATAACAATTTTCATTACTTCCATATATGTGTGCTCAAGAATAAACAATGTCCATTATGTTGTACAAGTTGATAAGGTTGACTCTCTCATAAGAGCAACTACCTTTGACATTTAAATCAAATATAAGACATTTGTATTCACTAGTAAGGCAACAGAAATATTGTTATAGTAGAGAAGAAACACAAATCATATGTCACCTTGATCAAAGAGCATGTCAAGATGAGATCTAAGAGTATACTTGGATCGAGTTATAGATCCCCATATCCATGATATCTATAGCCAAACAACAAATTCTTTTAAATTGATGTCATGCGAGATCAATAGAAAAGAAAAATTTAGGTTTATGTACAGTGAGTATCTAAACTTAAGTTTATGTGGTGTTAATAATAAATGAAAATAACGTATGGTCTTACAAGTAAGAGTAACACCATAACATGTGTTTCATACCACACATGCTTAAGAATCGTAATAGGAACCAAGTGAATAAATCCTTGCTTCATTACGGTGTGAGTCTCAGAAAGGAAAAATTCTTTCAATGATGTCCTTTGACTTTGACATTATCATAGAGATATGTCACAGTATCTGCTATTTTAACATACATCCTATGGTCATGGTTGATGCGACCTAAAGGTACGATGTTACGAAAGTGACTGTCTCCTATCAAAGTGGTATATTGGCGAAAGGAAGATTATCTTAAATATACATGCTTATACTCGTATTCAAGACATGTCCCTTATGAAACAATTTGTTGATTCATAAGTATGGATATTATGCATATACAAGAGGCTATCTGAGTCTTAGACTGACTTAAGAGGGATCAGACTAGTCATAATGAGAAAAGTATATATTGATAAATTTAGGACATTAAGGCATAAATTCAATTAAGAATAAATTCAATTTTAGGGTTATTTGTGTTGGTTCTTAATAGGATTCCTAGTATAAACGCCCAAAATGAAGGCGTCAAGTTAATGCGGTCATGGTAAAGCACATAGGATGAAAGAAGAGAGAAAAAGAAACAAGACTGATATTAAATTCTTCACCAAAATATGAGTGGAAGATGTTGGATAACCCACTCTTAGTGGATCAGGCCCAATATAAGCCCATGGATTTTTATAAAAATATAGTAAAGACTTGGGTCTGAAAGCATAATATGCTCTAGGGTTAAATGTGTAATTTTCCCTCAGTTGTTTAAATTAGAGAGTGAACGGTTATAGAGCACAATGCATGCACAACGTTCAGTAACTCCCACTGGTATGAGTAGTTTTAATAGAGAGCCATAAGAAATAAGAATAATCAATCAAAAAATTGACGGCTCTTACTCAGTTGTTCACTCGTTTCTTCTTTCTTCTCCTCAAGTGCATTTATTATGAATCAGTAATAGAGTTTGATCCCGTGACTCTTTTCCTGCAATTTATATCTGTGTGACTACTTCCAGGCATGTCTTCCTCCTCCAATCCTTACAATTTTATTTTTAAAATATGTATATTTAATTGAAATAAAGTTGAAAACTTGTTAAATTTGTAGAAAAAGTTAAATGAGGTTTACAATTTTTTTGTATCAATGAAAATGCTAAAAATAACTTATAAATATGATTAGAGAGAATATTCAAAAGAAGAAATTAAACATTTCAAAAACTTAGGAGTGAATCATAGCTATTACTGACCCAATCCAGTGCTAAGCTTCATCGGACAACCACTTTAATGGCAACAGCTTGTAAGCCTCATACATGTCGTTTAGGTTTCTTCTATTTACTCATGTTCCCATTATAATTATAAATATTACTAAAGCATCACTCAACTAATTATGTGTCAAACTATAACTATAAACGATCTCATGAAAAAATTAATAAAAATTACTCATCACATTTGTGAATTATAACAAAGGAACACCACAAACAAGTGATGCTACATTACATATATTTATCAAACTACCGATTTTAATTAACCATTACATATCATCATTTCATGAATACAATTTTTTATTTATATTCCAACAATTTAGAATGTCAAAAATATATACTATTTCCGTTTCAAATTTCCATTTTATTAAAACTATAGAGACCTCCCTTCTATTTTCGAAAACATACACCTTAGTCCAATCTTTAATATATCATTAAAAATATTCTGCCAAATATTCAAAAATGTTTAATTTTTTATTTGCAATAATGTTAAAAATTTTAAAATCATTAATTTGTCCCTATGATCTAACTGTCTACTCTCTCTCCTAATCTAATGTTTTTAAAATAATTAAATATGCCGATACTTAAATAAATAATTTAAAATTTTGTTTTTAATTAATGAAATTATAAAAATAAGCATGAATTATATTGAGTAATTTATTATATTAAATTCTTATTTCGTAAATCCTTTTAACTGTATGTTTCAATATTATTTTAGCCAACTTAGCTTATACATAATTCAAAAATTTTAAATATAAATAAAAGTTTTAAAAATATATGCATGATTTTTTTGGTAATTTGAATTATTTTTAGATCATATTTATATCTAAAGAGGGGTATTTTGGTCTGATATATGTGACTTAACTATGAATTAATGGTTGGGTGGGTGAAAATTGTAAATGATCCCAAGAGGGGTGTGAATTGGGATAATTAAAAATTTAAATAAACTTTGCAAAAATAATTAGAGTAAAGCAGGAACGAAATCACCAATCACGAGAAATAGGAAAGATAAGCTTGGCACTGATGATTTATTCTAATTCAACTCCTATCATTTGAGTCTACGTCCAATTATCAGGAACCTCTTGAGATTTTCAACTATATTATCAAGATTAACTTGAACCCTTGGTTGCCTCAGTATATTAATAGACTTTTTAATAAGTCTAAATCTCTTCCCCATATAAAGGTAATGACAATTCCCCTTAAGCTTCCCAAGCTTAAGTTCCTATATTTTGAAAATGTAAAATAGAAATAAATAGAGTAAGTTTAAGAATGAACTATTGTCATTATAAACTCTCTCTAAAAGCAAAAATATAAACAATAAAGCTCTCAGATAATAAATAATTCACAGAAGGTTGGTAAAATTTAGTGCATAAATAATAATAGAGATTTTTTCTTGTTGGCTCTCTTTCGTTCTCTATCTTCAACTTTCATAAATGAGTCTATTTATAATTGAGCATCATAAATGATTTGTTAGACTCATAAATCTTCCAGTTGAAGATTGCTTGCATTTTGTCTTCTTCTTTTCATTGTGTTTTCCTGGATATCCGAGCTTGTTTGAGTTTTTCTAATGGGTGAGGCAATAGAATAGTGCTTTAAATGCTCTAGCAAAAGTAGGTGAAGTTTATACGTTTGCATTGTAGATAGCATGAGTGTTATGAACCAGGAAAAGATAGATAAAATGAATATGTTCAAGGAAATAATTTTATTTAAATATCATTTAGTAAGATTATAGAGAAAATACAATTAATTGCAAATGAAAAGAACAGCTAAGGAATGAGTTTCCAAGAGATTAAATTTAGGCATGAAAAATAGAGCATAAAAGAGCATAATAGTACTGGTGTTATTGATCATAGTACCGATGCTATATAGATGAGAAAGCTCTTATAGAGAAGTTTAGCACAAGTGTTGCTCTAATAGTACTGATGTTGAGCTTCTTTATAAATAATGAAGATTTTTAATGATTTTGAATGAATGCAAGATATTATTTAAGAACTAACTTAGCACGGGTGTTAGAGAATATAACACTAGAGATAGAGATTCAACGCTTAGTCCCTATGAGAAAAGTTGAAAAGCAGTACTAATGTCATGCTACTAGCACAGGTGTTTCAGGAGTTATAAGCAGTCTAGAATCAATGCTTCTTGATAGCACAGGTGTTAACTTATCTCAAAGACAAAGGACCAAGACACAAGATAGGTGCAGTACCAATGTTATATAAAGAGTACCAGTGCTAATCAAGGATAATCAGATGAGATAAGATCAATTTGAACAAACACCAAGGGTAACACTAGTGTTGAAAACTTATAATACTAGTGTTAATGAGAGCTCGAGACAAAAATGAAAGATAGGTAGCATCAGTGCTAGAGGCATAATACCAGTGTTAAAGACACTTAGCCAAAACAAGTTCCAAAAAAAGATTTTTAATATAAGGTATAGCTGGAAATATCTAGCATAAGAATTATACTTAAGTCAAATACTTAACTAAGGTAGAATTACTTTTAAAGAATAGAATTTCTACTACACAGATAAGCTATTACTTAAGTTAGTTTAGTTCAATGTTTAGCCAATTTGATTTTTAGTTAAAATTAGATAACCAATAAAACATAATGATCAAAACCAGGGTTCAACATTTCTCCCATTTTTTAATGATGACAAAACTAAGATGCAATCCGATAGTTCTTGAAGAGACTTTGGTCTCTCTTTTAAACATAGAAAATATACCAAGATAACTGTAAAGATAGAGAGAAGTAGGAGAAATTAATGATATATATATATATAATCAAGAGATTTACAAAAGTTTAGATAAAGACAGAACATTTATCATAAACAATCAATAAACAAGCACACTGTTTAGTCTTTAAAGATAGTACTTAAGAAATCCATTAACTCATGGAATTTCTCAGTAGTGGGAAATGAAGATTTGGGAGTTTTTGTAGGTGGTTGAGAGGTTTAAGGTTTAGAGGATTTTGATGAAGATTGGGGCTTAAGAATTTAAGTTTGGGAAACTCGAAGTCCTTTGGGCAGAGCACTTCTTTGTCTTCTCACAACATTTTTACCCTTATGCTTGCCACTTCCTAAATCCTCAACTTCTTGTTCTTTTGAACAACTTTTCATAAACTCTTGAACCTTACTTGCTATTGTTCTTGAATCTTGATTCTTCTCCCCCTTTTTGTCATCAGTAGGGATCTTGGATAAATGAACAGGCACAAAAAGATTGGATGAAGGAGTATAGGATGAGGAAGCTCTATTTTCATCACATATTAGGGTTAAATCTCCTTGGAGGTTTGAAGACATTACCAAATTCTATGAAAGCAGTAAGAGGTGTAAGAGATAGCACAAAGTCAAGATTTCTCTTGATCAAGTCTTGGAAAGCCTTTGCATAGTTGATGCTAAAGAAGAAAGGAGTAGATGACTTTGCAGACTCCTGCTTTTCTTCATAATTAGAGATCTCAATATATTCTCTAGTAATCTTTGCCACAACTAGTCACTACGATAAGAAAGACTTTGAATAATGGTTATTTTAAACTTTTTACTTTGATTATTAGGGAGAAGTAAAAAGAAAGGAAGTGAAAAGTTGACTTTCTATTAAATTGATGTAGAAAAATTTTTTTCACATCAGTTATTTATATAACCGATGTGAAAAGTATTAAAAAAAATTAAAAAATAAACATTTAACAATGGTTATAGAAAAACCATTGTGAAAATATATAGATAACCATTTTTTATATAATCATTGTTAAATGTTCAATTTTTTTTAAAGAAAATTGTTTGTTTTCCTATACATCCAAAACTTAAAACTTGTAACTTGTACAGATTATACAACAAGTATAAACAACCATTTAGCAAAATCACAATTATTATACAACAAGTTATAATTACACTAAATATATGTTTATAAAATGAACTAATATAATTTTTCTCTATATAACTAATATGTTAATCCACACACACATACACATACACATATTTGTTCAAAATAGTGAAAAGTATACAAAATATATAACTAATCCAATTTCAATAACAATGTTAGCTAAATCAATCCAACAATCTAAACACTCAAACGTAAAAATATTTAATTAAATCAACTTTATGAAGTATAAATTTAATAATTAAAATAAAATATTTGAGAGTATAAATTCATCTATTAAAATACTCAACTGTACAAATATTCAATTAAATCAACCAATCATAATACCAATAGGCAATAAAAATTAAGAAAAATAAATAAAAATAAAGACTTACAATATAAAAGCTAGCAAAATCTCTCTAATGAAAGAGGAAGATGAAAGATGAGCAATACCCATACTCATAAATTGAAATAGCAAGGAGGAGATCACAAGTGAAAGACCCACACACTGATAACCACCAACGTACCACCAAAGGCAACCCACACACCACCCACAACCAAGAAAGTAGAAAAGGAATGAAAAAATACTTCAAATGGAAGGGAAATATAAAAATGGAGGAGAAATGTTTGCTCTTTCAGTTCTATAAAAAATGGAAGAGAAATGAAATATGCATACATATGGAACCCAAACGATGATGATGACAGTGAAAGGCGATAAGACGGCTATAGAATAGTAACTAACAGGGCTTTAGATGGCAGAGGGAGGAGAAAGGTGGAAGCTTTGAGTGAAAAATGAAGAAGAAGAGATGAGAGAAGAGTTGCATCACGGATCTAAAAAAGATGAGCAAAAATATATCTAAAGAGTATTGTTTGTGACTTGTCAAAATTTAAATTGAGATACCATGTCGGTTTCCAAAACGGACATGGTATCTATATTCCACATTGATTATTTTGAAACAGAAATGGAAAATGAAGCAAAATTTAAAAAAATAGTTTTCCATGTCATTTTTTTAATAACCAATGTGGAAAACCTTTTTTAAGTTGGTTTTTTAGAGAACTGATGTAAAAACTTGTTTAAAAAATTATAAAATTGCCACAGCCTTTTTTTACTTTTGTTTTTTGTAAAACTAATGTAAATTAGCGACATTAAAATTTTTTTTTTCTAATAGTAAGTGCAAGCTGATTGGTGTTAGGTGTATAAAATTAACTTCTTCTAAATTGTTTTTATACATTGCTCTAAGTTTTCAATTAGTAGAGGAGATTGGCCTAACCTTGAGATTACCAATCTTAGAGGGTATATGCAGATCACTATCTACCTCTTCTGCTTCACCCTTTCTTTTCCTTTAAATAGTAGTAGAGGTTCTTGATGTGTGTATAGAGACATGGTCTTTGAGAGGTTCCTTTCTAGCACTCTCATGTATTGAGTCATCAGGAGGAGTAGGCATTTTGAAGGCAAAATAGTACTTAGATGAGTCCTTTGGTTTAGGTCTTCCTCCCAAACTCATAACTTGCATGCATTGAGTCATTAGAAGGAGTAGGCATTCTGAATGTAGAATAGTGCTTAGATGAGTCCCTTAGTTTAGGTTTTCCTCCTAAACTCATAACTTGATCTCTGAGCAATCCATGTTTTTCTTTAAACTCATTTATGTTCTCCTGAGACACTTTCTTCAATTATAGATTAAAGTCTTCTACTTGCCTTTCAAGACATAGAGTAAAGAGCTCAGCTTGTATCTTGAATCTTTTGTCTAGTTACTTAACCACATTTGAATCCAAGAAGACACCTTTTAATAGTAGAGGGACAGATGAACTAGGTTAAGCAATTTGAAAGCTTGGTCTTGCTTGAGTACTAGGAGCTACAGTTGATTAAGCTTCTATTCGAACTCCTACTCCTCCTTCTTTCTCCTTTATGATCTCCATCTTTTTCAAAGTGATAAAATTGATCTCCTTATGTCCAGAACTTTATTGCCTTCTTGGTATATGATCTTTTGATCTTTTAAAATTTTGAAAATTACATTTCTATAAATGAGATACTTCTTATCTCGCTTTCTGCTTAGCTAACCAGTTGTTTGATTTTCTCAAAAATGATTGAGGCTACATCTAACTTGAACCCTTTGATCAAACCAGTCAATAATTTTAAATCTTCTAAAATGAGTTTATTGACTCCAAACCTTTTGTAAGTAATTGACTTTGATAGAATATGATAAATTACCTTGTGAAATGTTGGCATTGATTTGGGTTTCTCCATTGCCTTAAAGCTTTCTTCCTAAGATGGTACTAGAGCTTTGAACATGATGGGTTTGTCATAGGACAACTCTGAAGCCTTTAAGAGTCTTTCATTTGTTGGAAATTTTAAAAGAGTGCTAAGATAATCATCTGTGATATCAAAAGTTTTCCCTCTAACTATTTCTCTAAGAATTTCACCATTATGTAAAACTTGAAGGGAGCAATAGAATGCCCTTATCACTTCTGGACATACAACCATGTTTAGCTCAAGCAGGGTCTTGTATGGCTTTATCATCTCAATTACATTGTAGCCCTTTTCTTTGAGCTCAAACAAATTGACAATCCAAGATTTGCTTACTTCTTTTCTTACCATTTTCAAGGCTAGACTCGAAATCTGTCATGTATGTACAGAATCATAACAAAACCAAGTAAAATCATCACTCTCATAAAAAACTTTAGCTATAAATTCTTTTCCTTTCATCTTCTTCTTGTTCTATTCTTCAACATTCCCATAAAGAGGTTGACTAGGAGATGTACCTTCAGGAGTTCTTTCAAATGAACATGAGTCTTACACTATGGGTATAGGAGCTTCAGCATTATTTTTCTCTCTTCGTACCTTTCTAACCATCCTTGTGCTTGAGAGGTTTGGTCTCAGTTATTGCCATGAGTTCTTCATTCTAAATTTTCCTCTTTATTCTTTCCTTCTTCTTTCTTACATTTGTGACTTGCTTAGCTTTAATCATAACCTTATTGTAGCTACTTAGACTTGGATTCTGTTGTCTTGATCCTGCTCTCTTAACCACAATATCCATTACTTTGAAGAAATCAAACACTGAGAGACCACGAGCTTTCAAAGCCTCTTTTATCATTTTTGTTCTTGCGGGTTTCATTAAGGGTTAGGTTGAGCAATCTCAAGAATTTATGAGATATAAGAAGAAGATTAGGATTGAGAGGTGTTTGCGATTAGCTTCTAAATATTTATAGGCAAGAGGGCTCATAGAAAGGGGTTAGAGGATAAAAGCGAAGGAGAGTAGCACCAGTGTGTTTAGGGCAAAAGAGTTGACTGGTCAAAAAGAATATATATATATATATATATAGACGCATATAGTATCAATGTAACTCACCACAACATCAGTGTAAAAAAACCTATTTAAAAAGAAGTCTAACGGTTACCTTATCTGTAATGAAAATTGATTTTATTCTCATCCATGCTTACTCAAGTAGAAGTGTTAGAACCATCTCTTGGCTATAGCACTGGTGACTTTGTAATTGCTTCACTCTTATTCTGGAAATGTATTCATAACACCAGTGTTATCATCAAAACATATTATCCTACAACTACTTAGAAAAGCCATTAGTATTGGTGTTGTTATCTTAACACTGGTGTTACTTATCTTTATAAAACTAATCAATGATTTCTTTCAACAGAGACCTATACTTAAATTAATATCCACTCTGATGCTTAAGTTAAAATGAGTTATAAACTTTAATAACTTAAAAGAAATGACAAAAATAGAGTTTCTTTTAATTCATTTGGATTTAACAAACTCTATTCTCATCTTATAAAGATAAACTGCTCTGCTCTAAGAGACTTTGTAAAAATATATGTAAGTTGAATATCAGTAGGAATGAATTCCACTAAGACATCCTTCTTTTGGATATGATCTCCGATGAAATGATGATGAATGTCAATATGCTTGGTTTTGGAATGATGAACTGGATTCTTGATTAAGCATATTATACTGGTATTGTCACACTTAATTGATATATCCTTGAGCCTGATTCTAAAGTCCTTAAATTGCTATTTCTTCCATAAGAATTGAGAACAACATAACCCCACACCAATGTATTTTGATTCTATTGATGATAGAGAAACAGTGCTTTGTTTCTTGCTTGCCCATGAAATAAGTGATCTACTAAAAAAGTGACAAGTTCTACTTGTGCTTTTTCTCTTTGTTTTACAACCTCCAAAGTCAACATTAGAATGCCTAATCAAGAATTCATTTCTTCCTTTTGGATACTAAAGACCTAGTGCATTGGTATCTCTTAAATATCTGAAAATTCTTTTAATTGATGTCATATGGAACTCCTTTAATGCTGATTGAAATCTTGTACAAAGTCTAACACTAAAGGATATATATGGATGGCTTACTATGAGATATAAAAGAGACCCAATTATTCCTCTATATGATTTGCAATCATATTCTATTCCTACAGCATCTTCATCCATTTTGATGATTGAGCTTATTGAGGTATCAATTCCATTGGCTTGATCCATACCAAACTTTTTGAGCATTTTCCTTAGATATTTAGTCTGACATACAAAGATACCATCCTTTCTCTGCTTGATTTGTAAGCCCAGAAAGAATGTTAGTTTACCCATCATTGACATTTTAAATTCACCCTACATCATCTTAGAAAATTTCTTACATTAAGATTCATAAGTAGCACTAAATATAATATCATCTACATAAATTTCAACAATTAATAAATAATTCTTCTTTCTCTTGATAAAGAGGACAGTATCAACTTTACCTTAATTAAATCCTTTTTATAAGAGAAAAGAACTCGATCAATCATGCTAAGCTTTGGGTCCTTGCTTGAGTCTATAGAGGGCTTTCTTTAGTTTAAAGATAACATCAATCTTCTAAGGGTCTTCAAAACTAAGTGGTTGTTCAACATACACTTCGTCAAGGATGTATCCATTGAGGAATGCACTTTTTACATCCATCTAGTATAACTTGTTGTCCTTTATGTATGCATAAGCTAGAAGTAGAAGTATTGCTTCTAACCTTGCAATAGGAGCGAAAGTTTCTTCATAGTATATTCCTTTTTCCTGATTGCATTCTTTAGCAACTAATCAAGCCTTCTTTCTAACAACAATGCCTCCTTCATCAAGTTTGTTCTTGAAAACCCACTTAGTTCTAATTATTATATATTTTTAGGTCTTGGCACTAAATCCCTAACTTGACTTATTTCAAATTGGTTGAGTTCATCTTGTATTGCATCTATCCAATATGAATCAGATAAAGCTTTGTCAATTATTTTAGGCTTAATTTCTAAAATGAAACCTGAATGACTAGCTATAGTTTGTAGTTTACTTCTAGTGCTGATAAGTTCATTAACATCTCCAATGACTTGATCTAGAGGATGATCCTTGTTATTTTGACTAAGGTTATTACTGCCCTAGCAAAATATTACTAAGTTACACTAATGTAGTGATAGTGTGAACTTAGGTCATTCTTCTGTGAGGAGGTTTATATAGAAATTTAAGTTTGAAGAGTGTTAAAAGTTAAAAGGTGTGTGGGATAGATTTAAACTCAAAACTAATTAAGCTATTAAACTTAATTTAAAAGTGAATTAAGTGGATGTGTGAAAACCTATTAAAAGTAGGAATTCCTATGTAGATTTGGTCATCTATCCTTATTTGATTAAGGCCTAGATAGTGTGGTCTCCTCTCTCTTCTCTTTAGTTTTAATGACTTAGTTATATTTCTAAGACTTAGCTAATCTCTTGACTAATCCTAATCCATAATTATGGTCTTAAAATGTGCCAAAACCTAGCTAGCATTATGCCTAACCAAGGTGCTGCATACTTGAATCAATTATATTAAGTACAGTTAATGGAACCAACATGATCAAGATTATGATACATGAAGATATACACATGCATTCAAGTTGAAAAGATTATGACAAGTAAGAAAACATGCTAATCTTGTCAAGCAAGCCAAGATTATGAACAAGCTATGAAGAGGCCAAAAATTCATGCACTAAACATAACTAAATTCAAGTTGCAATAAGCTCCTCTCAATCAAATGAATCATCGCTTGAGATTACAAGTTCAAAGAGTCATACAAATTTATAATTCTAGAGAGATAAATTAGAAAGGGAAATTCAAACTAGCTATAAAATAATACAAACTAAAGGTTTTCTCCTCCTCATAGTAGCTCCTTTAAGAATCTAGCCTTGCATCTTTAAGTAATCTCCAAGTTGAAGCTCTAAAATTTAAGCTCTTTTTCCAATGAATTTTGCCTAAAACAAACAAGATTTGATCCTTATGAAAGTTATAAGGTTTTGTAGAGGAAGAAGAGAGGAAGAGAATGGTGGTGATCTGGTGAAATTTAGATGGTTAGAATGAGAGATAGGGAGGAGAAAGAGTGGAAGTGTAGACAGAGAATTGAGAGAAAATTAACAACATGAAGAAGAAAATATGAAATTGTGCTTGCTTGATCTGAAAATCTAATCCTAAGCCTAAGTAAATGTGTTTGGGATGAAAATATGATGAGCTACTTGCTAAACAAGTTGCCACAAAACTCAAAACAAATCATTAGGTCAAGTAAGGTTAAGGGTAGTCTAGGTTGCAAGTCAACTTGGGTGATAATTCCAATGTTGCTCTTCTATTCCCATATGTGCATGTATATGATAAACTCTTATGTTCTCTTAGTTGCCTTGGAATTCACTCCTAATTCCATTCAAATTCAGATCTAAGATTTGCTTCTAAGCTTCTCAAACATATTACAATTATCTTAAACTTTGACAAGTCAACTTGATCCCTTGTGCACAAATGCATGGAAACTTCATGTGTGACTCATTAGACTTGATAAATCACACCATTTAGAAGCCCATTAAGGTCTGGGATTTCCTTCTCGATGCTCCTTGGAAGCTCTCTTCAATTTCCTTGAGTTATGTCTTCATTTGTCATACTAATTCACCTAAGTCACAATTAAAGCAAATAATCAAATAACCATGATATGAAATTTATTTAACTAGACTAAGATATGAAATATTTAATTCATCCAAAGTATTAAAATGACTAAGAAAAAATGAATATGAAAGCCTCACAAAACTCAAGTATAGACAAGCACATATTTGAACCAAAATCAAAGGCTAATTAGAAACCCTTAAGGAGACAACTTTAAAATGTTGTTTTTTCCTAAGAAATCTCAAGCTAGGATGAATCAATAAAAATTAATTAGACCAATCATCTTATCTCATTAAAAGATATAAATCTCAAGCTTAATCCTAATTTGGAGAAAAAGTGCATTTTATGATCAAATTACCCTTAATGCATGTATTTGAACATTTAGGCAAAATTACACTAAGAATGTAACATCAATGCATATGGAGACTCTTAATATATAGAAATGGTCCTAAAACTAATGCACACATAAAATTCTCAATTTTTCCTTGAATTTCTAACAAAGTGCAAAATGATCAAAATACCCCTAATATGCATACTTTCTCATTAAGGCCCAAAACTTTAATTCATCACCAAGAATGCATATTTTAGAGTTTCTTATTATAAAATGTGGTCCTAAATGCCTAATAAAAGTGTGTAACAAATTTGACCTATCATATTTCTCCAAGCAATTAGTTGATTAATTTCCTCAACTTCATTATCTTTAGTTGGAGTTTCAGATTTTTCTTTTAGATTTTTTGCTGAGTTGCTTTTCTTGAGTTGAACATAGCTCATCTTCTCTGTAACATCATCAACATCAGAGATCTTCTTCCTTTCCATAGGAAATTCATCAAACATAACATGTAAAGATTCTTCCATAGTCTTAGTTCTAAAATTGAATACTTGATAGGCTTTACTTCTACTATAGTATCCAAGAAAAATGCCTATATCTAATTTGGGATCAAAATTTTCTAGATTCTAATTGTTGTTATTATGAATGAAAACTTTTCTACCAAACACATAAGGAAGAGATATGTTTGGCTTTCTTCCCTTACATAGTTTATATGGTATTTTGTTGAGTTTAAGCCTTATGTAAGCTCTATTGATGATGTAGTAGGCAGTGCTTATAGCATCAGCCCAAAATACCTATGACACACCATTGTCACTAAGTATGGCTCTAGCCATTTTAGTAAGCACTTTATTTTTCCTTTCTACCACTCTATCTTATTGAGGAGTTCTTGGTGCAGAAAAATTATGACTGATTTCATTACTATCACAAAAGTCTATAAAGTCACCATTGTCAAATTCTCCTACACGATCAGACTAGATGGACACTATAAAAATACCTTTCTTATTTTAGAACTTTTTAGCAAATTTATTAAAACCATAAAAGGTTTTTTCTTTAGAACTAAGAAAATAAATCCAAGTAAATATAGAGTAATCATCAATAATAACTAAACTATATAAATTTTCACCAAAACTTTTTACTTTTAAAGGACTCACGAAATCCATATGTAAGAGCTAAAAGGGGCTTTTCAGAAGAAATAAAATCTTTTGACTTAAAGGATGATTTATTTTTTTTTCAAATTGATAAGCCTGGCATACTTTCTCTTCATCAAAACTTAAGGGTGGTAGACTAATGACCAAATCATTTTATAAGAGTTTTTCAATTTGCCTCTTATTCACATGAGCCAAGTGTTTGTGCCACAAATAACTTTCCTCAAATTTACGTAGAAAATATTTTTGTGAAAAAGGTTCACATTTTAAATTAACAGTATAACAATTACCGTCTCTGTCAATATGAAGAAATATCTTTCCATTGGCTTTTTGTTGGGCAATGCATTCTTTTGAGTTAAAATGACTATTTCCTTTATTGTAGCTTTGCTTATGCTAATAAGCTTATAGAAAAGACCTTTGACATACAATACATCTTCAATACTCACTTCTTTTCCTCTTCTTACTTTTCCAATGCTAGTAATATAACCTTTCTGATCACCTCCAAAAGTAATATGACTGCCATCTCTCTCATGCAGTTCTATGAATTAGTTTAAATCTTCGACCATATGTTTGAAGTACTTATTGTTTATGTACCATTTCTTTTTCTTAGAGATAGTGAGGAATACCTCATTTGATTGTGGTTCAATCAGATCTACTTCTTATGCTACCAAGCATAAATTTGCTGTCTCTTCCTCTTCTTCATCATCATCTAAAGAACTATCTTCCCAAGCAGCAAAGGCTTTTTTTCTTCTGGGACTTCTCCTTTTTCTTCTCCTTTTCTTGTTTCTTTTGCCAATATAGATAGTCCCATTTGATGTGGCCTGGCTTCTTGCATTCATCACATGTCAATGACTCTTTTTGATTTTTCTTGTTGCTTAAGGATCATTTTCTAAAGTTCTTCCTTCATTGGTAGAATTTTTTGAATCATTTGACCATCATCTTGAATTCTTCGTCCTTGTCAAACTCTGCTTTTGATTCATTTTCTTCAATTTTCAAGGCAAAACCTTTCTTATTCTAGGAATGAAATTACCAATCATAGGAAAGATGAACTTGGCATGGATGATTTATCCTAATTTGACTCCTACCACTTGAATCTACATCTAGTTCCTAAAAACCTTCTGAGATTTTCAACTATATTATCAAAATTAATCCAAACTCTTAGTTCCTCAGTGCAATAACAGACTTCTTTGTAAGTTTGAATCTCTCCCTCTTACAAGAGTAATGACAATTCTCCTTAAACTCCCTAAGCTTAAGTTCTTTTGTTTTGAAAATGTAAAATAGAGATAAACAAAGCAAGTTCAAGAATGAACTACTACTGTTATAAACTCTCTATAAGAGTAGATATGTAAACAATGAGGCTCCCAGATAACAAATAATTCACAAAAGGTTGGTCAAATTTAATACGCAAATAATAATAGAGGTTTGTTCTTGTTGGCTATCTTTCATTCTCAATCTTTAAGTTTCATAAATGAGTCTATTTATAGTTAAGTGTCATAAATGATCCGTTAGACTCATAAATCTTCCTGTTGGAAATTGCCTGCGTTCTGTCTTCTTTTCTTTGTGTTTTCATTGATATATGAGCTTGTTTGAGTTTCTCTAAGGCAATGGAACAATGCTTTAAGATGCAATGTAATGGCTAAAAAAATTAAATGCTCTGACAAACCTATAATTTTCAAAAAAAAATTTATATGTATGTATGTATTAATTTTCAAAAACTTGACCCTAGCTAGCTGGGGTAAAAGTGAAAATTAAAAAATGTCTTTAGTAATTTGTTGGGGTAAAAGTGAATTATATTTTGGATCAATAAATTATTCTAAAAATGTCCTATAAAGACTAAAGGGAGTATATTTGTAGGTGTGCACACACACGAATATACGTGTGTGAATATATATATATATATATCTATTAATATACATACATACATATATTAACATATACATATTGTTGTATCCCTTTTTATAAAATTTGAAGATTTTTCCTAATTGTTTGGCCAAAAAATTCATCAACCTGCTATGACATATGAAAAATAAATTAAAAGTAAAAATTTTTATATAGTTTTTGTAATCTTTTTCTTAAAATAAGCCACCTCCCAGGGACGTGAGATCTAAGGTTCAAACCCTACATATGCATGTTGTGATGTCAAAAAAAAAATTACAATATGGTTTTACTTTATATTTTTTTAATTTTCAAAACATTATATAATCTATCTATATATATATATATATATAAAAGTAGAACCGCAAGCTCCCCTCCAAGCTTGACATTTGTCCTATATTCAAACTGCTACAAATACAAAATACCACATAAGCTTCATTTGATTCTATTAACTTATTTTCATAGTTTCTATTTCTATTTTAAACACTAATTTATCTTAATTCAGTTTTTTTTCTCATTCCTTTCTCTTCATCTCTCCCACTCTCCCATCATTAATCTTATTCCTATTTTAAACATTTAATTTTAAAAACTAAGAGATCATGGCAATATAGAAATAAGAATAATGATAAATAATATATTATTTATTATGGTAAATAGTATAAAATTTTAAATCAACTAAATTATGTATATATAAAATTAGAATGCTATCATTTATGCTCTTATTTTTTAAATATAAATAAAAAATAAATATAAAAATACTCCACAGCAAGTATCTCTTCATTATCCTAACTTTCTATTAATTTATTTACAATTTCAAATTTTTGATTTAAAATTTAAAAATTACAAGTAAATATGTGTAACTTATCACCAAAAATCTCTCCATTATCCTAACTTCCCAACTTTTTACTCATAATTTATTGTTTTAGTTTGTATTTAATTAGCTGCTTCATAACTGCTTCTTGCTAAGGAATATTGGAGTGGTGGGAGCAGTTACCACTTACCGATTAGCAAATGGATGAAAACGTGGGTCACAACTTCTCCTGCCATGATCAGTCTCTTTAAATACCTCCGTATCATCATTAACTTCCTCAATCATTATTATACCTTCCTCCTCTCCCATTATTATAATAAAATTGTTGTCGTCGGAGCATTTAGGGGGGAATTGAATGATCCACATTGCCTAAAGCCCAAAATAAAAGGAAGAAGAAACATGCTAAAGGAGATAAGAGAACACATGATAAAGAGGAATTTACAATTACATTTGTAGTGAATAAAAAAGAGAAGATGTAGTCACTACCACTTTTGTAATGGTGAATATATCTCAATAATTTCATAATGACTAATATTATCACTATTACACAGCAGCCACTTTTGTTATGGTGAAAGTCTTTACAGGCTACTTTATCTTATTGTTATCCTCAAGTCATTTACATCCTATATGTGGCATAGAACTTGTGTTTATTATTATTTCTCATATTATTTGTTCGAATATTTTATTAATGCATTGACCAAAAACTATATTTTACTAGTATGTATTCATAATTTTCATCAAGTTATGTTCACTTTCACCAAATGCCATATGCACTAAATGCAATACTAAAAGTCAAGATTAGGAGTAAAGCCATATTTTTCTTAGTTTTTGATACATGTAAAATCTATTAGGATTGCAATAAGGAGGAAAAGGATCTGTCTTATTGAAATTTTCCTTTTATAACTCAATTTATTATGATGATCTATCATTACTTTTTCTATGCTTCTCCTCTCCCTTCGGCCTAAGAATTTTATGATGTGGTTAGAGGTGCCTATTAGATTGTTTATGAGGTGTCGTGTAGGCATTATGGACCAAAAGCAAGTGTGTGGAGTAGTAGTACTGATGCTATTCTATGTATCTTACTAGGTGTGGTCCTACCATTTTGGGCTAGTAATTAATGGTTTTATTGTATATATGAGATTTCATATATGTAGTGTGTGTGTGAATTTTTTTATCATTATCTAAACTACACTTACTTTTTCTTATTACTTGTAAAATTGAGTTGTGAACTTTTATGTAGATTTCAAATAGAGTCATAGATTTTGAGTCTTAACAGTTGTCGATCATCTTAGACAGTGCTATAGATTTGGTAAACATGATGTTTAAGTGGGATCCCAAGAAAAGAATTTTTGCTGAAAGTTTATGTGAGTTCCTTGCCTTGGTATTGCATGCCATAAATTTTAGTATTTCTATAGCTAAGTTATTGTGATTATTTCATTTCCAAAAAAAGTGTGAGGAAATTAGGTGATGCCCTTTTTATTTTTACTATTGAATGTCATTTAATCACAAGTTTTTATTATATGTGTAGGTAAAAATAATGTAATATTTTGAAAGAAATGTATTTTGCATGCTTCAAATTGTGTGGGTATAATTTGACTTTAGATGACATTTGGCACCTCTCACCATGGTATGTGATTTTATATATATTAATTAATCAATTCTCATGCTCTTAATTGTCTGATGTATTATAAGAACTAAAGTGAATATTAAAAGTAAAATAACAACTTAGTATATAACATATAAAAATTGTTGAATGTATTTAAAATATTAAAAATTCAAGATTTCTAAATTATTTTTTGACGATCATGATCTTTTGTTCTTTATATTCATTCCTTTTATAGCAAGTTCTTTTTTTAAAAAAATAAAATATAATAATCATTCATAAAATTTAGTGAAAAACAAATCGATATAAAATTAATTTTTGGTGTAAATTAATTTGAACCATTTTCAATTTTTTAAAATCAATACAGGATTAACTATTGGCTTAGCATTGTCAAACTTATTTTAAAGATTGCTTTAAATTTAATTGATCTTAATTTTATCATAATTACAATTACAAAAAGAATACAAAAAAAATATCATGTGCATAAATTTTTTTAAAAAAAGTTAATAGGAAACGTTATTGTGATATTTATAAATTTTAGTTTGAAATTAGCTTGTACTTTGTAAATGTCAATAGCTAGCACTAAAAAAATTATTTTCACCAAATAACATCTTATATTATGAATAATTATTAACTATTATTATTTATTTAATTTTTTTTAATTTTTTTAATGCTCCGTGCATCGCATGAGCCACATACTTGTTTATTATTGGGTTAATGATTAGGAGGTGTGAAAATAAAGCAACTTAATTAATATTTTATTTTTGAAAAAGATATAATGATTAAAAAATTTATAGAATATAATAACTATTTAAATATTGAATTTAGCTCATTTGAATAAAATATGTTTAAACTACAGTTATGCCATCTAAATTTTACTTCAATTATTACATAATATATATTTTTAAAATTAGTCATTTAAACGTATGGCATGTGACTGCCAGTTACCTCCTATAACTCCCCCTAATATGGTTATCCTCTTAACTCAAGTTATTTCTCACAACCCACCTATTGCAGTTATCTCCAATGATCCCAAGATGTGATATGAGTTTAGCTTCTTACAGTTAGTCTGTTTCACACAAACAAGCAATCTTATTTCTATGTTGGCTTTCTATTGTTGCATTAAACACTCTGATGTCTCATATGGCAACCTTTCATGCTATGTGAGATATTGATAGCACCTATAAATAATGAAAAGTCAAAGTTTAAATAGTGCAATTATGGTCTGTGACTGCTGCTAAGATGCAAGATGATGATTTTGCCATTAATACGATTTTCCAAGAGGGATTGGTATATGCTTTATCAATTACATATAACAATTTATGAATATTAAATATATATTTTTGACTAAAAAATATTGGGATATATCAATATTAATTAATATTAATATATCATAATTAATATTAATATATTAATATTAAAAATGTACTTTGTGTCAAAAATTGCTACCATTTCAATTCTTCATTCCTTCATTCCAACCTACTAGCTTCCTTTCTCTATTTTGGGTTGTACACACAATTCTCTCCGTTTTCAATGTTTGCGTATGTTTTTCTTCACGTCCGTTTATTTCAATTTCATTTTACTATTGGTAATCAATTCAAAAGAACATTTATTTCTTTATTTTCACTCATGAAAATGAGTTCATTTGTTTTATTTCTTATCATGTGGGTCTCTAACAATTAATAATATATTTTTGGATACATGTAGGTTGTAGGCCATGAACATTGATGTGAGTGAAGAACCCTCCCATTTGTCTAACAAGACAATCTTAAAAAACAAGGCCGACATTTTGAAATGTGAAGATAGGAGAAATATAGATGACCTTCAAGATGGTCCCATTGTAAATTGAACATCATTTATTAGTCTTCTAATTAGATAAAAATTGTTGCAACATTGTTTTATTTAAATATCTGATTATAGGATGTTGATGTTGTAATATTGGCTACTTAGCTAGTATGGACCTAAAATTTGGATTGTATTATAATGGATGCATCACCTATGATAAGAAAGTTCTTCCTGATGGTGACTCTTTTTTTTTTTTTTGTGTTAAATGCCATAAAAAGATTTCTCATGTGATTTCTCGATATATATGTAGCATATATTAGATTTTCATTTTATATATTGATATAAATGTATATAATTCTGATTTAGCATTACTTTGCTTGTTTTTTTTTTCAAGATACCATTTACCTTGTCATGTCTTAGATTTTTTTGGATCAACCGATTTAGTGATATTTGATCATGAAGTTTTTGAATTTTTGAAAATCTCAGTTAAAGATCTTGTAGATAAAGTTAAAAATGTAAGTCATGTTATTGTGCTTTGAAATTTCTTTTTGATGTCATTATATTTCTTCTTTGAGTTATGCATTTAATTATAACAAATTACTCATATTACTTTTTCTTATAAGGTTACTGGTGAAAGTTATCAAAGGACTTTCTTAATGGATTAGCTTGTGGCTGTGTGGTAATAGGGATGACTAATAATAAGGATATCATTAAATTATATCTTCAAGAATTGGAAAAGCTAGGATACCCTACCAAAGATGTGGCTTCTGAAGAGCAATTAGTCTTTTTTAATACATACAAATTCTTGGGTTCTTTGTTATGTTCATTGCTGTTCATTTTTATTGATATTATGCTGTGGCATTTTATTTGCAAGAGTTAGAGTTGTCTATGAAAGATTTTGAATATGGAACTTTATCAAATCGCACTCCTATTGATGTGATCAAAGCTGGACTTCAAATTAAGTAGAAGATAAGCCAATACCTAAAGCTGATAGATGTCATTTGAAAAAGAAAATAACTTTAGCAAGTCTTACTCCCATTGGTATGGCCAAAGTTGGATCCTCAAATGAATTAGAAAAAGATGATCCGACTCTTAAAGCTAATAGATGTCCTTTGAAGAAGAAAATAACTTTATCAAGTCTCACTCCCATTGATATGGTTGAAGATGGGTCTTCAAATAAAGTAGAGAAAGAGGAGCCAACAACTGAAGCTAAGAGATTTTGTTTGAAAAAGAAAATCAAGGTGGAGTGTGATGATTGAGGATGGACAATAGTTTTTTATGTTGAATTTTATTTTATTTTTTGTTTAGAATTTAGAGTTATAATGTTATCTGCTTTATGTAATTATGTTGTTACTATCCAACTTTAATTTGATGTTTTTAATTATTCACTTCTACAAATCTTAACACTATGTATCACTTACTTCCCTCTTCAAAACTTCTCACTTTGTCCATTCTTTTTTCAAAAAAACTCACATGCATGGTGTACCATCTCTTTGGTTTTGGATATATTTCTAATTTTACATGGCAAAATGAAGTTATTTTAGCCATGTATTGCATATCTGAAGTCTCTTATATTTTCCTTTTCTTATCACGTTACTTGTTTCTATTTAACTTTCATAATTCTATAAAATCATCCAATTGGTGCTAATCACCTCTAATATAATGTGGATCATTTAGATCTAATTTGAAATCAAAATAAATGCATTTAGAATATAATTCAATCACTCCAAAGCAAGAAGAAATGTTATCATTTTTAGGGAGAATTACAACCAGGTCCTATAGAAGAAAATTAATTATTGCAAGATTCATTGACAATTGAATTAAACTACATTGAGAATTAATTGACTTGTCAATACAGTTTAGTTTAGTTGTTAATGAACCTAACAGTAATTAATTTTCTTATGTGGGACCTCAATGTAATTCTCCTTTATTATATAAAAAATGCATGTTCTTTTACTTATATATCATGCAATAACTTATAAAATTCACATTGATCTACAAGCTTATTATTTAATATAGCATTATTGCTAATCACACTCAATAGTCTCACACCCCGTGCATCGCATGGGTTACATACTATTGGGTGTAATACATGGGTGCAAATAGAATAAATGATTGTTAATATACATAATAGGGTTTAAGGTATATTAAGAACTTATGTTTTCAAATTAAAATAACTTTTAAATTAAAGTTACTTTTTTTGGGTAGACTAAAGTTACTTATTTTATTTACATAACAATATTAAGTTAAATATTTAATTGATTAGCATTGTTTAAAATAATTATAAAAATCAATTATTTAACTTTATATAAAGAGTTTAGGATGATCTAACTAAATAGAATCCATAGACATTAGATTTAACTTTTAAGCAAAGATGTGGAGCTAAAATTTATGGCATGCAATACCAAGGCAAGGAACTCACGTGAACTTCAATAAAAATTCTTTTCTTAGAATCCCACTTAAACATCATGTTTACCAAATCTATAGCACTTTAATTTGTAAGATGATTGGTAATTGTTTAGACTCAAAATCTATGTTTCTATTTGAAATTTGCATAAAGTTCATAATTCAATTTTGCAAGTAATAAGAAAAAGTAAGTGTAGTTTAGATAATGATTTCAAAATTCATACACACATATACATACATTACATATATGAAATCTCATATATACAATAAAATCATTAATTACCAGCCCAAAATGATAGGACCATACTTAGTAAGATACATAGGGTAGCACCAGCATTACTATTCCACATGCCCGCTTCTAGTTCATAATGCTTGCATAACGCCTCATAAACAATCTAATAGGCACCTCGAACCACATCATAAAAGGCTTGGGCCAAAGGGAGAGTAGAAACATAGAAAAAATAGAGATGGGCCATTGTAATAAACTGAGTTATCAAAGGAAAATTTTAATAAGACAAAATCTTTTTCCTCTTCATTGCAATCCTAACAAATTTTACATATATCAAAAACTAAGAAAAAAATGTCTTTACTCCTAATCTTGACTTTTAGCAATGCATTTATTGTATATGGCAATTGGTAAAAGTGAACAAAACTTGATGAAAATTATGAATATATACTGCTAATATTTTTTTTTTTTGCCAGCGCACTAATAAAATATATGAATGAATAATATGAGAAACAATAATAAACACAAGTTCTATTCTATAGGATGTAAATGACTTGAGGATAACAATAAGATGAAGTAACCTTTAAAGACTTTCACCATCAAAAGTGGTTGCTGCGTAATAGCGATAATATTAGTCATACTAAGATTACTAAGATATATTCACCATCGTGGAAGTTGTCGTGAATGCATCTCCTCTTTTTATTCATTGCAGATGTAATTGTAAATTCCTCTTGATCATGTGTTCTCTGATCTCCCTTTAGCATGTTTCTTCTTCCTTTTATTTTGGGACTTAGGCAATGTGAAACATGTCCCCTTCTCCTAAAAAAAAAAAAGCTTCGATGACAACAATTTTTTTAGAGTGACTCATCGCTGCAAAAGAAACAAACAAATTAGAAGGCAATAGGAGAGGAAGAAGGTATAATAATGATTAAGGAAGTCAAGTGATGATATGGAGGTATTTTAGGAGACTGATCATAGGAGGAGAAGTTGTGACCCACGTTTTCAGCCATTTGCTAACTGGTAAATGGTAATTGCTCCCATTACTCTGATATTCTTTGGTAAGAAGCAGTTACGAAGGAGCTAATTAAATACAAACTAAAATAATAAATTATGAGCAAGAAGTTGGGAAGTTAGTATAAAGGATAGATTTTTGGAGATAAGGAAGTTACACATAATTTACTTGCAATTTTTAAATTTTAAATCAAAAATTGGAAATTGTAATAATGAAGAGATACTTGTTGTGGAGTAGTTTTATATTTATTTATTTATTGTTTATTTATATTTAAAAAAATAAGAGCATAAATGACAACATTCTACTTTTAAATATACATAATTTACTTGATTTAAAATGTTATACTATTTATCATAATAAATAATATATTATTTATCATTATTCTTATTTCTATCTTGCCATGATCTCTTGATTTTTAAAATTAAACGTTTGAAATAGAAATAAAATTAATGATGGGAGAGTGGGAGAGGTGATGAGAGGGGAATGAGGAAAAAACTTGAATTAAGATAAATCAATTGAAATTATAAAAATAAGTTAATAGAATTAAATGAAATCGATGTAGCGTTTTGTATTTGCAACATTTTGGAAATAGGACACATGTTAGATCTTGGAAGGCAGCTATTAATGTGGAAGTGATGGTGGGCCTACTATTTTTTTTAAATGTAATTATTATTATTTTTACATCTTATATATAGTAAAATATAAAGTTTTATTGATGGTGGGCATATTATTTTTTTTTTTCAAATGTAATTATAGTATAATCCCGTTTGTACATAATATGGTTTAAGGTAATAAATTATGCTATTATAATATAAGGTTACTCACTATTGCTTTATCTTTTAGTCCTTACACACTATAGCAATATGGTTTTACTTTATATTTTTAAATTTTCAAAACATTATATAATTATACATAAATTAACATCTACTTATTTTTCAGTTATAAATCAAAACAAATAATATACAGCACGCACGGCGCAACACAACATTTATTTTCACTTTCTTTTAGAAAAGATGAAACAAACATGACTTTTGGAATTTAAAACTTCAACATTGGCATTTGAAATTAAAAAAAAATCAGGGAAGAAATAATTAACATCCGTTAATATTTCATGCAGAGGAAAAAATGATCACATAAAAAACATAAAGAATTTTCATTATTCTGTACACCGGAAAAAGCTTAATTAAATAAATACTTTTCATTGCAGTGAAAATGGTATGTGGGGACAAGATTTGTGTCTAATATAAATGTTATTTTTAAAAAAATGGTATAAATATTTGTTAGATTAACATGAAAAAAATTATTAAAATTAAATACTAAAGTTAAAAAATAAAAAAATTAAAGGATACTTAGTTATTTTTTTTAGAGATTCCAATTTTACTTCTAAATTTTAAATATAATTTATTATATTTTGTAAATTTCTAAAATTTATTTTTATAATAATCTGGAAGAAAAAAAATATTATTTTTAAATATATATATATATATTTGTGATATTTTAAAATTTTAAATAATATTAAAAGAAATTCTCTTATGGAAGCATAATTGAAATGTTATTATTTCTTTTTTTTTTTAATGGATGAGTGGGCCTGACTAGTGAATTTTTAGGGTTTATATATGAAATTTGCTCTCTCAATCAGAGTGACTGTTCCCCAAAGCCAAAATACAGGCGGAAATATTACAACCTTCCAATGTTTGGCTTGCCTTCACCCCCCTTTTTTTTTTTGACAATGGTGTCTTGCTTTTCATTGCTTTTTAGGAAAATTGGTAAAAAGGATAGGTTAAAACAAAAATTAGCCCCAAAGACCAAATTCCATTGTACGACCAAGTTGATTTTTTTTTATTTTACAAATTACAGTCAAATCAAAATGCCCTTGCCATAACAAAGGAAATTGAAATCGAAGACCACTCTGTGCTTGGTTTCTTTGTGCAAGTTGAATGGGAGAAGAAAGTGAGGGACATTTTCGTGGGACCATCAATGGCGGTGTAAGCTGTGAGCAAGTTGTGAGCAATGAGTTTTGAGAAAGATAGCCCCATCTCTTTACATGATGCCCTAATCGGATGAGTTTTGAGGTTTTGAGAGGTCCGACGGTGGAGCAAATGGTGGCGTAAGTGTAACACACAGGTGGCGAAAATGAGCCTCGTTATTTCTTTACTTGCCTAGTTAGAAGGGTATGCTACATAAATGATTTCCATTGGTTACCTTGATTAAAAGAATATATTTTGAAATAAGACCATGTAGCTTGTAATTACAACCTGCATGAGAGGATGCCTTATCCAATGGGTTAGTTAGGTATGTTTGTATTATTGTATTTAACTCTAAACTTAAAACTCCCACTACCAAAGCCTTTGTTCTGGTGTAAGTATGTTCTATTAAATTTTTGTAATGAGTTAATGCCCTCTTTCTTTTGGATTTTTTCTTCCCATCTTCTAATGCTATCATCATTTGTACACAAGAAGTTAATTATATTGATTTTAGAAATGGTGTTAGCACCAATATATGACTTACTAGTGAAAGAAAGCTGCTAATGTCCTAAGCACAAAGGCAAAACTAGATTATATTCTAAAACCAGATTGTAGAGGATACTTTTGATCTATTGAGAATTTGACTAGTTGATCAGTTAGGAGCTCACCAATTCTTCATCTTCCCTAGCTAAAGTGCAAAATACTATTCTAAATGACCTTTCTTTTGAAGAGCACAATCAGCATTACTAGGAGGAGAAGCTGATACTTGTGGCATCTACAACAACTTTGTGAAGACCAAGGCTTTGCTCGAAGCATCTCAGTAGTATAGTAAATCCCTTTAACAGGAGGCCTCTTGACTCAAGGAGATGCTACAAGGAGTAGAATCCCAACAAAGCTCTTGTGAGATGTATACTCATCTTGGTGAGATCAGTGCAAGGATGATGGACATTGAAGAAGCCTTAAAAATTGCAGCAGAGCAAGTAGACATTGCAAGAACATCAGTCAAGAGATAGAAGTAAAGCAACTTGCAGAAAAGATAGCTTTAAAGAAGTCCAAACTTGAATTAGAAAGATAGCTTTCAATATCTTAATATGTATATAAGGAGAAAAAAGAACCTTATTTGATATGTTCATTAGAAATCAAAAAATGCTAGCTGATGTATAAAAATAATGATTTACATGGCAACGTATAACTTGGCCTCAGTATTTGCCATTAAATGCATATAGTTTAAGTTGTGTTTTTCTTTTTTTGTAATGTTAATCAATTTCTCTTCCTTAAGAAGCTATTCTTTGTAATAGCAGCTATACCAAGAGTTTATCTTTTCTTGATTTGTAATTTGCACAATGAAATACCAAAACCAACTATTCTAAGAGTTTATTTGTTCATAGTAATATGTAAAATTGGAAATTCAGTTGTCTTTCATATAAAATTGTTGAATCCTCACATTTTATTACCATAATTATATGTAATATGTTGTGGGTTATGATAGGGTTTAGTCGCTTATCCTCAAATTAAACTAAAGCTAACCCTAATGTAATATAAGATCAACCCTAAGTCATCTCTCAAGAAATGGTCTCAGTCTAATTAAAAGTTATTTAGTGAAATAAATCACCCAAAGTTGTACGAATTTAGTTAGATAATTATCTAAACTAATTACCTAGTAATTAAAATGCTAAATAAAGTGAGTGGAATATACTTCCCTTTTCACAATAATAGAACCTTAGAGATTAGTTGATTTTGAACTCATTATCTTCTCATGATTAGGCTAAGTTCAGCTTTCCTTTTCTCTTGACTAAAGCTGTCATGACTTAAGAAAATTATCCTAAGCCAATTAACCTAACTGACTAACTTCCCTAGGTCTTAGATTAAAGTCCCTATTTTAATTAACCAATTGGTATAAAAATTAGTCAAGTGATTCACTCAAAATCTCCTCTCAACAACCACGGTCAAAACAACAATGTGAGTAACCACAAGATTATGTCAAGCTACTCAACAACACAAGCATTAACACCACAAGATTATGCAATGTTAACACAAGTAATTCACTAATTGAAAAACACAAATTATGTGCTAAACAAAGAGTGGAAAAATTCAGCCATGGCTGTCCAAGGAAGAAATTAAATGAAATAATCCTCTCTCTTTACATTAACATCAAATTCAAATTAGAATTTACAAGCTAAAATGATTAAACCCTAGATTAAGGAATCTAACTATCTAGTAAAAAGAGAAGAGGATAGAAAATAAAAGAACTTAGCCAATTTGAAGCTTAAGACTCATCCACCTTCTTCATCTCTCTAGGATTCCACCAAGAAACTTGGCCAATTTTCATCATCTTCAAGAACTCTAAGTTGGAAGCTTATTGATCGAAATTCATGGAACTTGGGATAAAGAAAATGAGCTTAGAACTTTGTGAAATAAGAAGGAATGGAACAAAAATGAAAAGAGGAGAAGAATGGTGTGAGTTTTATGGAGGTTTAGTGGCTGAAAATGGAGGTTAGGGTACTGGAAAATGAAGAACAAAAGAGAGAAAATGAAGAATACTATGAACAAGAGAGAGAAAATGTGGAAGATGAATGAGATGAGTGTTTGATCTGATTTGAGGGGTAAAATGGCATTCTCCCCCTTGTTTCCCATTAGCTGAAAGCTTAATTAAAAAATAAGCAAATAAATTAAAATGAAAATGGGAGCTTTATCACACTTACAAGGTGGCAACCTCCTATTGGTTTGTAGATAATTCTAATGTGTGTGTAATTTTTCATGTGTCATCCACATTTTTAAGCTAATTTAATCCCCAAATAAATTCTAATTCACATGCAAACCATCAGCTTTGACCTCAACGAGTGTTGACCTCAATTGCCTAATTGATGCATAAGTTACATATCACTTATGTCACATAAATCACATGATTCAATTAAATAACATGTGATATAAAAAAATATAATTAATGTCCAAAATTAAATTCATAATTAGAAGGGAGAATTTATTAAATTGACTAAGTTCCAGGCTGTATAAAATTATATAAAAATTTTCACATAAAGGCAAACCGAAAATTAGGTCAAACTAAGACACTTAAGAAAGTGTTGAATTTTTTATTTAATTACTCTCAAAATAAAATAAATTTTAAAAATATAATTTCACCACTCATTAACTAGACATAAAATTCACTTTGTCAATTTTTCTTGTATATTTTCTGAAAAGTTTATTTTTTGGACAAAATACCCCTAGTGCACTGAACCTAGAAACTTAGGCAAAATTTCAAATCTAATGTAATGAGTGTACTTAAAGTAATAAATCATTAATAAAATGGTCCTAATTAAAAAATAAAAGTGGGTAACAAATGTGTTCTATTAGGTTATGTGTAAACAAAGTACACAGGGAGAACCCACTGTCAGTGTCCCTGTAATTACATGAAAAATACAAGTTATTGCATGTTATCAAGAAGAAAAAAAATTACTTACCTTGGCTGAGGAACAATTTACATGTAATCCTTAGTAGATTACATGTAAACCCATCAGATAGAAATGGAAGGCCCTGTTAGTTAGTAAGAATTACATGAAAATGGCTATAGATTACATGTAAATCAATGATGTAATTAACAATTTATATGTAATCTTCACCGATTTACATCTAAAGCTGTCACATAGAAAGGCAGCCCCTGTCAATAGCCAAGAATTATATGAAAACAACTATGGATTGCATTTAAATAAATAATAGTATAACAAAAGGCAAAACCCTTGCACCCCAAGCCTAAAAGTTTGCATCCAAACCAAAAAGTTTGGATCTTAAGCCCCTTGCACCCATTCTAAAATTACATGAAAATGTCAAAAGATTTACATGTAAATCAATGTTGCCATTGCACAACCTACAACAAGCTAGAAGGCTTGCACCTTAAGCCAGATGCTCTACACCCCAAGCTAGGAGGCTTGCACTATAACCATAACCCTTGCACCCAAACAAGAATTACATGAAAATGCCAAAAAGTTTACATGTAAATCAATGTTGCTATCACATAACCTGCAATATGCCAAAATGCTTGTACCCTAAGCTGGATGCCCTATACCTCAAGCTAAAAGGCTTGCATCCTAAGCCACATGCCCTACACCCTAAGCCAAGAGGTTTGCACTGTAGCCACAACCCTTGTACCCAAACACAAATTACATGAAAATACTAAAATATTTACATGTAAATCAATATTGCCATCACATAACTTACAACAAGCCAGAATGCTTGCACCTTAAGCCAGATGCCCTACATCCCAAGCCAGAAGGCTTATACCCTAAGCTAGATGCCTTGCATTTCTAGCTAGAAGGCTTGCACCGTAACCACAACCCTTGCACTCAGACCAGAATTACATGAAAATATCAAAAGATTTACATGTGAATCAATGTTTCCATCACACAACCTATAACAAGCCATAATGCTTACACCTTAAACCAAAAGGGTTGCACCTTAAGTCAAATGCCTTGCACCTCAAGCCAAAGCTTGTACTATAGCCACAACCCTTACACCTAGACAAAAATTACATGGAAACATCAAAAGCTTTACATGTAAATCAAACTTGCCATCCCACTACACATAACACTTACACCTAAAGCCAGAAGGCTTGCACTTTAAGACAAACTTATTATTTTATTCATTTAATAATTTCTTGTTTGACCAAAATACCCCTAAAAGGAAAAAGGCAATAAATATAGGAAGAGTATGCAGAGGTTTTTGAACATTAGAATATCAACATCTTAGGCACGCTCGAGCATTGTGGTTCGATGATCATCTTTGTCCGAGCATGGTGGATGAAGTTTTAAGGATGTTGAATAATGCTTCATTTATGGACTTGATGCTTGGGTTGACCATGTTTGCATAGCAGTAATGGATGCTTTATTAGTGTGTTTGAAAGCAAGAGAGCATTTGTTTAATGCAACTATGGTTCTACTAATTCTTTGTTCATCTCATAACATCCATATAGCTTCAAGTATTCCTAAGGTGCTATCTCTAATCTGTAAAATAGGGCTTCCTTTGAAGGTAGATTCTTTAAAATTTATAAGAGATATTTACTAGAGAAATTATGAAAGAACAAATGGAGAGTGATTTTGGGATGTATGATGGTGTTGTCATCCTATTCCTTATTGTAACCTTTACTACCTCACTGCCAAACATCACCCTTAACAAATGCACTAAACTTAAAAAGCACATGACACTAGTTTTTTACTTCATTAGTTTTAATGTATTTCTCTCACATGTGAAGCTTATGGTTCTTGTTTTCCATTGTCTTACAAACTAATATGACTAGTATGCAAGAGAGTGAGATATATTGCTTCTCTTGCATGGGTGGGAACATTGTGACAACTTTTGAGGGATTCCTATATTATGGTGGGATAGCACATGAAAGAATGGTAAGAGAAGGAACCATAATTTTTGAGTTAAAAGGCATTATATCTTCATGCCTTAGTATTGAATTGGAAGGATGTATCATTAAGTCATTACTTATAGACTTGGACAAACAGACTCTAGTAGATGTAGATGGTGATGAGGCTGTGAGGCAAGTACTCAAGTATAATCATAAATGTGCACATCTATACATACTAGAAGAAGCATGTGAATTCAGACATGAAGGGCTCCTACAATTCACAGCAATTTCACGAGGGTGAACTGTAATGATTATTAAAAGGTATTTTTAGTTTTTTAAGAAATGACATTTATATGACTATTAATTGTGGTATAGGTTAGAATTGTGCCATAGGGATATTGCAAGTACTGTCCCAAACAATTGTTGGATCTTCATCAATAATTTCATCACAAGAGTTCCCATTCGTACCTCAAAGTACCCCTACATCCATTCCTAATCTTGGCTTAGAGAAGTGAAAGGACTTATTAACAAGTCTAAATCAAAGGTTTAAACATGCTGATGAAGTAAGAGAAGTACTCTACAAGTATAGTATAGACCATAATTTTACATGAGTTTAACAAGAATGTTGCCAGCAAAGTTATAGCTAATTGTAAGGTTAATAGCTATCCTTAGAAGATCACTCTTTATAGGGTAGGGGAAGAAGGGTTAGTTTATGAGAGTGACAACTTTTATTAGAGAACACAACCACTCTGTTTAAGACAACTGGATTATCGGCAAGTCATTTCAGTCAAGCTTGGCATCTGTATTATAAGAGATGGGTTGAGGGGTTGTGTTGGCAAGTCTCTCAATGAGATTAGACTCGAGTTGCGTAAGGAGCACGGTGTGTCTTTAAACTATAATCAAGCATGGATGGGCAAAGAGAAAGCTTTAGAAAACATGGAAGGACACCCTGACTAATCATACATGCTAATTCCTCAGTACTGTCAAAGATTAGCAAAGGCAGATCTAAAAATAGTGGCAAGATAAGAAATAGGTATTGACCACAGGTTTTGTAGGGTCTTCATTGGTTATGGGTATTGTATAGAGGGTTTTATTAGAGGATGCCTGATAAATGGCAATTTTATATATTTTTATCCTTTTAATTTAGACTTTTAAATATTTATTTAAGGCTAATTGAGTTTAATTAGATATTATTTAATTTTATTGGCCAATATTTAGTTTTAGGATTTTAACTATCTAAATCTTTGATTTTAAAATATAAATAATATCTTTAATATTTGTGCATAGGTGCTATTTAATTTTATTTTATTTGTGCAGATTTTTTAGATTCAATTTGAAGGACATTGATAGAAGATTATTTTGAATGAGAAGAATATGGGCATACTTGAAGATTAATTCAAGAATCAAATCTTTAAAATTTTGTTTAAATTTATTTTAGGTTATTAAGTGTAGTTTTCAATTAGGATTATTTAGAGTAGTTTTATCATTTTATTAAATTAGTAGTTTTGCTTTAGCCACTGAATAGGAGACACAAATGGATATATATGTATATATATTTATTTATTTATATATAAAGCACGCCTTTAATGGGAGAAAAGAGAAATAGAGTTGGCGACGGGAATTGGAGGATGAAGTACGATTGCTCTTCGTCTTTTATTTTGTTCGTCATCCTTTAGGCAAAGAATGTTCTAATGTTCTCCTACTGCTCTGTTTGATTTTAATTTTCATGGAGAGTTAAATTTTTAGTGTGATCAATCACAAACTATGATCTTAAGTTTTAATCACAGTCTTTAATATTTAAAGAATATTTTATTTTAGCTTTATTCCAAATCACTCTTCTTTTTTCTATCTCTGAATCTTATGCTTTAACTGCTATTGCTGATTAGAGTAGCTTTATTACATGATTTTTGAGTTATAAATTTTATCTGAAGTTTTATTTGTTATAATCGATTGATATAGTAACATAAAAGTAATTTGGCCTAGCTTGGGTGATTTTTCATGCTTTGTTTCTGGTGTGGCTAAGTTAGATCAATTGTTAGGTTGTGGGTTGAGGGAGATGTCAATTAATCTATAACTTAATTTATTATTTAATTCTTGAATGATAATTTGAGAAATATATAATAAAACCAGAATAATAAATTTAAATAAAATTAATTTAATTTGTGGATGAGGAAGATTAAGTTTAGATGATTGGGTTATGATTGATTGCGCTGTTTGTTCTTGATAATTTTCTCAGTTGAATTTTCTTTATTTATCTAATTTTAATTTATATTTTTTTAATTAATTTCATTATAAAACCCCCCACTTTTTAGCTTTTCATAATCATAATTCAAATAGTTATTTTATTGACTCTTAGGGAGACGACCTAGGTTGTGCTTTACTGTAAAATTTAGTTTTTATTAATTTTAGTGCTATTCGAAAGTAGTGTCAATGCCTGCCTGTCCTATACATTGATGAAACTTTCTTTAGTAGACCTTATCACAAAATGATGTTATTAGTATTAGCTCTTGATGCTGATAATAACTTATACCCCATTGCTTTTGCCATTGTATCAAGTAAGACACATGAGGAGTGGCTTTGGTTCATGTGTCTCTTAAAGGAGATATTGGGATCTCTCATAGTTGTTATAGTTTCTAATAGACACAACGCAATCATCCATGCAGTTTAATTTATGTTTGGGAATGAGAGGCATGCATTCTGCTATAGGCATATGAAAGAGAACTTCAATTCAGGATATCCAAAGGTGTATAGAGGTCTAAATGGGAATACTAGAATTAGGAAGGATGTGCATTGAAGATGTTAGACGAGATTGCATATGCTAAGGTTGAGGAGGATTTCCAAAGAGCCATGAAAAACTTGCGAGCTTATAGTCTTCTACTAGCAAGGTCGATTGAAGAACAAGGAGACATCGATAGGTGGGCAATGTCACGATTCCCCCACAAGAGATAGATGATATAACATCAAATCTGGCTGAGTTATATAATGCATGCCTCGTGACTAAGAGGAAATACCAAATTTTTACATTAATAAAGGCACGTCGAGAGAAGCTTGCCAATAAGTTGTTTGCAATGCATGATGTAGTAAGTTTGTGGTCTAATAAAGTAGGACCAAACATCGAAGCTAAATTAAAGGAAAGTATAGCTAAATCTGAGTCAATGCATGTTATGCAATGCTTTATTAATGAGTTTGAGGTAATACTTGAAAATATCCATGTTGCTATCAATCTTTTATTGAGGGAATGTGCTTGTAAGGGATGGGAGATGATTGGCTTATCTTGCCCACATGCATGCGCATGCATTAGAAAGGTAAATCATAGTGTATATACCTATGTTGATGAATGTTATTTGAAAGCAACTCAAGAAAAGATATATCAAAGAACTATGACTCCAATTAACATGCACGACATACCAAGATTGGACAACTTGGATTATGATGATTATCAGACTAACACATTCTTAGGGCCCCCAAACACTAGTCGTAGTGGTGGGAGACCTTACACTAGGAGATGAGAGTCTCAGCTCATGCGTGTGCAGACATATAAGTGTTCAAGGTTCCATCAAGAAGGGTATACCAGGTGAAGGTGCAAGAACCCAAATTTAAGCTAACCTTACCTTCGACATGTATACCTATTCACTTGCACCTTCATTATATCCAAACATTTGATAGAATTTTTGTTGTATTATGAAATGTACCTATAGCCATCCCCATGTATGTTTTTTGTACGAGGTTTTATGTAGGATACCATAGGTATCATGTTGTTCTTATCCCTTAAGATATATTTTTGTAATATGAGGTGTGTCACAATCATTTTATATTAGTTATTTTTTTCTTGGTACTCTACTAGAGCGACTGCAATGGTATTATACTAATGTTATTTCCCTGAAATTTGTGTTTCTCATATTCTCCCTATGCATGTACTTTTTTCCTTAAAAGATGCTGCTATCATTAATGAAAAATTACTGAATACTCATCTACTGTTACTGCAATTATTACATATAATTTCCTCTATCTTACATGTAAACTAAAGTCACAGAGGGGTGCCCTTATGAGGGCTAAGTTTTACATAGAAGTGTATGAGGTTTACATGTAAATCAGGAGGTGGGATTCATGCGTCATGCATGATTTACATGTAATGCCCTCTATCTTACATGTAAACTAGAGTCACAAAAGGGGTGCCTCTGTGAGGGCTAAGTTTTACATGCAAATATATGAGGTTTACATGTAAATTAGGAGGTAAGGTTCATGCATCATGCGTGATTTACATGTAATGCCCTCTATCTTACATGTAAACCAGAGTCATAGAAAGGGTCCCCTTATGAGGATCGAGTTTTACATAGAAGCATGTGAGGTTTACATGTAAATCAAAAGGTGGGGTTCATGCATCATGTATGATTTACATGTAATGCCCTCTATCTTACATGTAAACTAGGGTTATAGAGAGGGCGCCCCTATGAGGGTTAAGTTTTACATGGAAGTGTATGAGGTTTACATGTAAACCAGGAGGTGTGTAAATTCACACTTAAGCCAAAAGGCTTGAACCCACACCACATTTTATAAGAAAATTTGATAAACCATTTTCACATTCTCTATCCATCTAGCATTGATGGAAAATTTAATAAACCTCTACCTTAGTGAATAAAACAAAATGCAGACACGAAGTTCACCTAGTACACAAAATAGTCCTTCAATTTTAATGGCTAAGATGAAGCGAAGGAATGTAGACTAAGATGAATTAGGGGGCGAAAAGCCAAAGGTAGAGTAGAACCCAATTGAAAGGCAAGGGCAGCACACCCTAACCAAAGATCAGTGGTAGGAGTTCACTTAGGGATTGGGAGTAGAAAAAAATCTATATGGTATTTAGGATGCCCTCCAATGCACGGGGGTATAGATTTGTCCCACAATTTTTTGTGAGACTATCCTATAGTTTTTCAAGGGACTAGAACCTAGCTATCTCCATCCCAAAGATTCAAGAATAGGGGAAGCCATAGTTTGAGAGTAAGTCATGTGATCTTTGGTGGGGTCATACCTCACGATTAGTAAGCTTGGGTAGTCCAATCACACAGACGGAGCCCTATTCAGTGTTGTAACCTATGGTTTTAGTCTGAGAAAATAAGAAGGGTATAAGGTTAGTTGATCATTTCCTATATAAATATATAATGTGTCACATGTGTTAAGTTGTGGCAAGTCATGTGAATAATGGGTCATGGTCACATATATGAGAATATGATGACAATGCACCTAGTTTATGTGAGATAAAGAAGTTATTTAATGATAAATGATAAGTTATGATATATGTGAGCATGTTTTACATACTCGGTTCCATATGCATATACTTGGCTTATAATTGATATATAACTGCATAGGGTAGATTTAACTTTAGTTATTAAGTAGTTAGATTCACCCCTTTCATTTAACACTTTTCAAGATTTAGCTTTGGTGTTGAGAGGGAGAAGGCTAAAGAGGCTAGGAATTAGTATATTCCTTTCTGTATGCTCTAGCTTAGTTTATTTTGTGTAATAGTATATGTTTGCCAATTCTAGGATGCATGCCATCACACTTGCACTATTTTGTTGTTAGGAATGTTAGATTTGTATTTTAGGCCCTGAGTCTTTATGTATGTTGATATATATATATTTTAATAGGACAAAAATATTAGTACAAGTGTAGAAATCGACATTTAAGCATGTTTTGATCGTTTTGGGTATAAAGTAATGCCAATTTATCTCCCCTTCTATTTTTGGTAAAAAGGGGTTGAAGAGTAAATTTTTGTTATACTGTGGTTTCAATATGTGTGATGTGTGTTATGCTAGCAGTCTTTAATCTAATGGACATGATCCAGGTGTTATAAGAAGCTTTTGGCAGTTGTAGAGAGTTTTAGACACTCATTTTATGTGAAAGTTGTGAAATGTAACTGAAATGTATTTGTGTCTAACTTCTTGGTATGACTTGCTTTGGAAGTGAAACCCATGCCATTAGGTAGTTCATGTAAAGAGCTTTCCGTAGACACCTAGATCACATCATTTGGACTTCGGATGGAGAATCAGGGTGCATCAAAATTTCCTCAATTCTCCTATCAAATGATAGCAAAATCAGTTGAATTTTCATGCAACATACTATGGCACATGGAGCTTGAGCTGTGACGAGTGGCACAGAGAGCAACATGCCATGGTGCAGTGTGTATGAGCTGTGGCACACTGCTTTGTCAAACATTATAAGAGTTATTTTTCACTTGTTTTTAATTTCATTCACTCCTTCAAGGTATCCCATGCTTCCGAAACTTATTTTACTCTTATATAAAGGATTTTGATTGATTTAAACTCATTTTTATTTAGAAAACTTAGGATCTCTTGCTTTTAAATTAAACCTTGGTAATCACTTTTTGGGTTAATCCTTTGATTACCATGAGTTTTATTAGTTAATTGTGTTTAGTGGACTGAGAATATTACACATCATGACTCTGCTCATAATTTAGCATCTTACTAATTACCAACATCACCTACAACTAATCATATAGTGGGAGATTTAGACATGAAGAAACAAAAGATAATAGATGCATTAAAGTACATGACATTTAAACTTATCCATTGTTTAGGGACAAGGCAATACATTTCTTTTCAAGTTAAGTGTAGTCCATCAACTTGATAAACAATCTCATCCTCATGAATAGCTTTAGGCTTCCTAGTGTACATAAAGTACAACCTCTCCTATTTTAGAGGGAACCATGCATTTGAGAAGAAGGGTGAAAGCAAGAAACATGAGGGCTTTATATTCTTAGAGGACCTTCTTAAAATTAGAGGGGTAGCCATGGTAGTCTCGCTATGAATCGATCCATAGAAAACATCCTCCTCTTCTAGCACATCCAAGCAAGAAGGCTCTACCACTACCAACTATAACCCATATGCGGTGTCATAAGTTTCCCTAGAGTCAACAGTAATGGGGTTCACTTTAGTACCAATATTAGCTTTGCTTGGGTCATTACTTTTCACGTCCACCCCATGTATGTCTCTCCCTTCACCAAGGTCATCTCTATCGTGCACATTTCTTTCCCCAACTCCCATCAATACCTCCTCACATTTACATTTCATCTTTTATAGCTCAACCTTCAGCACAAACCAAATGATATCTTCTTCATTTGATTCATCAATGGCTAGAGCAACACCATTTGCCTAACTCTAGTTGTATTTGCAACATCCTTTTGTTAATAGCATCACCTAGTGATCCTATTATATAGCTATAGACACGAGGCATTTTTTGCCTAAGAGATAGAATATAAATGATAATGGCATATTAACTACAATACTCAACTTAAAACATATCGGATCATTAAACATTAGGTATAAAGGATCACCAACTTAGTTGTCCTTTTACTACCCAAGTTTTATAGGTGATGCTTGTAGGGTAGATTTTATATGTGCCTTAATCATTCTGAGCAGTATAGGTCTTGTGCATTCCACCTCAAGTGCAGACCTTGAATGCAAGACCCCTTGGACACTCTCCCTTTCCCTCACGATAGCTTGCTTTATCTTCTCATTGTCCTAATAGAGTAAAGAATTGCTTCATTCAGCAACCTCACTTTCATCCAAGGAAACTATTGAAGAAACATAATCTAAAATCACAAGGTGGAAAAGATGTCATATACACAAGTTAATCAACATGTAAAAAACAATCAAATAATGCTACTTACCATCAAGAAATAGAGGCAGCCACTAATGTATGATTTTTTCTCACCACTGGTTGTAGCCTTCTTGTATTGCTTGACCTCCCTCATTAGCTCTTTTACAATAAAATCACTCCAATTGGAGGAAGTCAGAGCTATTCTCTTATAAGAGATGATCTTCACCAACTATGAAGTCACTTGTCCTCTTGCAAGAGGACATACAAGCGTACCCAATATGTACAAAACAATCAATACCTCAAATGATTCTTCATCATCGCCTTTAATGATCATGTTTTTAATGTCTAAAAATATACACCTAAAACACTTCCCTTTCAACTCATTATATAGCTCACCTGAAACATCCTAAGTTCCCCAATTAGTAGTTATTAGTGTTTCTAAGGGTAATTTGGTCAATTTAAATAAATTATTAATTAATGAGATTTATGGGAGACTATTATAGTTTTTTAATCCTTGGACAGCCTTAGAAAAAGATTAGATCAATGTTTAAGCAGGCCGTAGCACGAAAGGGAGTTTAAATTTTTTTGAAACTTTTTGTGCCATACACTACGACAAGCATGTCAATGTGTCACGGCACATGTGCAAGATCTACACTTATCAGAATGCGAACCAGACTAAAAATCAGAAGAGAGGAAAGGGTGAACTCAAGAGCAGCAATGGAGAAGAGCTTATGGCTGCTAAGGCTTGCTTCCAATGTGATTTTAGAGGCCTTACAAGCTTCATACACATTAGGTAAGCTTTCCTTTCTTCTCCCTCTCTCTTCTTATGTAAAATCTAGACATTTGGGACAATAAGGGCTTTAATCTCAGTTCTCTTGGGTTTAGACTGAACCCATTGGTCTATTTAAGGTCTTAAGGAGTTAAATCAAGCTTCTAATCCTAAGTTTATGAGTTTTATGGTGATTGAAAATTTTATTGAGGGTTTATATGAACCTAGGCATAATTTAAAGATTTTGAGATAATGTGGGATATTGGTTAGTGATTTTGGTGTATTGAGATATTCAATAGGATGGTTAGAATGTTTGGGAATGGTTGATATTGTTAGAAAAGGAATTTGGGTATTTTAGACCTTTAGGAACTAGTGAATTCAAAATTATCCAAAGTGATAATTGACGATTATCACTTGCTTATGTAGATTGAGTATTTCCTGAGCTACCTTGTGAATATAGAATGTGTGGAGCTAACATTGAGCCATGGTAACTCTTTTGTGTGACAAAGGGTTGAGGTAACAGAATAATTTACACTGATTGATTATATTGCTTAACTGTTTACGAGTAGATATGTTGAGTTGAACTTGAGATTTGATAACCTTGTATATTGCAAAATATGGTTTTGTGTATGAAAAACTATTTGTGAATGATGAGAATGATGAAAATTTTATACAACTTGATTAAGAAAATTTGAAGCGTATATGTGTTATATACGATAAGTGTGAGCATGATCATGTTAGGAGGTAGTAGTTCACCCATAGGAAAGAGTAGTGAAAGTCCATGTAGCATGTATCTCCTTAGTGTTTAGTGAAGCACAGTGTTGGAGATTTTTTTCATTAATATTCATGTGGGATATGGTGTTAGAGAGTGACGCTCCTTAGCATCAATGATGTAGTGTTGGAGTAACAACACCCTGAGTTGTATGTAATAGGGGGATATCATAGTCCGGGAGTGGGATAGGACACCTTTGGCTGGGTGATCCTACCACTAAAGGTGAGCTCAAATCATTGTGAATGTGTACTTGGTTCAAGAGCCTATGGTTTCAGTTAGGGTGATATGGAGGCTCAGATAGTAAAATGATCATGTAGTGGTAAAAGATTTATACTGATGAAAAGAGTATGTGGTGATATGCTAAAAGTATATTTTAAAGTTTTATAGTTTTACTCTCTTATAGTTGTGCATGTTAATTAATAGTAGTGAATTATTCTGTTATTGAGATGTTTATCTCACCTTATGGTTATATTTTATAGGCGAGGGCTCTGGTAGGGGCAAAGGGAAGGAAGGGGCATCTGAAGAGTGAAGAGCATAGTTGTATAGCTATTCCCTTTCCTCTTTTTAGGAATTGTAATGAATATTGTTAATATATAATGCCAATTTAGGAACATGACATTATTATGATTATCCCTTAATATGAATTTGTGATAAGGGTATATGTATCTTAGTCCAAGGTTGATGTTATAGAATAAGTGTGCGTGCTAGGCTAAGTTACACTTATATGTGATATATTCAAAGTAATTGATGTGCTAAAATGACCAAGTTGATATGTGTGTTGGATATTACCTACCCCTTTATGTTGTTATGAATTGAGGTTTTGGTGATCATTTTGAGTATGAATGCTTAACTGTGTGTTATAATTGAATTGTCATATTGTGTGTGGTTCATTTAAGGTGATCAAAGTGTCTCTAGGGCTAATGGCATTTGGTATTGTGAGTTAGACACCTTTGTGTGTGTTTTGAGGTGAAAATGAACCATTTTAGGTTTGGGTGTCGTCTCTTTAATGGATGATCATTTGAGTGTGTGACTAGTGTTATTAGCTAGAGGGCTCGAAGAGCATCATATGGATACTTGAACCACTCAAATCAGACGTCAGATGGCAAAATGGCGTACTCTGGAAGTTTAGAGAGCTGTTATGATAGCAATTTGATGTCATGACAGTAGGTGCATACCACAGCACATAGTAGTTGCAATGCGGTAAAACTAGCCTTTGAGGGACTCATCCCTCTGTGCCACGTACCACAGAAGATGAGGCTTATACCACAGCAGACGGGCCAAATTTTTAGAAAAATGGCTTGTTTCATCCTGTTTTGAAATGGTTTAATTTCCATGCTTCTATATTTGTTCTTAATTGATCTTGAACTATGGTTTGAGCTCAAACAATAATATTTAAAAAGGATTTTCTTAAGATCCTATTATTTTAAACTAATTATCTTTTAGACCCTTGGGTTGTGATAAGCTTTACTTGAAATTTTATTTAATTCTAGTTATCACAATGGCATGTATGAGTGTTGTCCTGGTAATGTCAAAGCAGACATTACAATTTGGTATTTGTTTCAAGCATTTTGAGACTAGTATATGTGTTACACTTACCTTCCCTTTGCATAGTTATCTCATTTAACACTTACTTTTTGTGTGGTAACTTCCATCCTTAGGAGGGGATAGCAAAAAGAAGAATTGCTACCGGTGGTAACCCATCCAATATAGATGTGGTATTAGAGATTAATGAGCTACCGCCAGAAAAACACATTTTGATTGGTTAGAACTTGGAACAACTGAGGAATGAGCTGCAGGGTAATGAGGCCTTGCTATCAGAGAAGAGGAACTTAAGGTAAGAAATACGCAATTCGGTGTGGGGTCAAGGTGTACCAAGGAATGATAAAGCAAGAAGTGATAGTAAAACAATAAAAAATGAAGAGATGTATGAGGAAGAAGATGAAGTTTATGAGGAGAGTACACCCAAGCAATCTAGAGTTGTCGGTGGCAGTGGTCCATAAAATTCTATGGATCGAGTATGGAAGGGTTTTTCACGATTTCATCTACCGACTTTTAATGGAACAATGAAAGAGGGTAAAGCCCAAAAGTAGATTGAGAGAACTAAAACAATCTTTAAGGTTGTGCCATGCTCAGAGGAGCAGAAGGTGACTTTGGCCACTGTGTCGCTTGTAAAGGAGGCTAAACATTGGTAGAAGTTGATGAGATCGACGAGTGAAGTTAAGTGGACATGAGATGAATTTAAAATGAGGTTTTTCAACTTCTACTTCTAGTGGCCTTTAGAGTAGAGAAAGAGGTTGAGTTCTACAAATTCAAACAAGGGAATCTTGATGAAGAAGCTTTTATTGCCAAGTTCAATCATTGTTAAAGTACTCTACCTATCTCATAAGAAATGATGACTCGAAATGAAAGGCAGAGAGGCTACTTCAGAAGATGATGTAACCTCCTTGAAATTAAATTGCAATTGACTCCAAATCATGGCAATCTAAAGTTTAACCCTCAAAGGATTACCAAATTGTAAAGTTTTATAAAAGAAATTTCTCAAAATTCTTTCAAAGGAATCCCAATTTCAACAATTCAAATTTCAAATATTATTTAATAAGTTCGTATCAGAGTTTTGAAAGTAAAGTGAAAGTTTGAAAATCAATTAGGACCCAAATTTATGAATTTTAAAACTCAAAAATAGATTGTGTAAAAAGTGTCACGTGTGTTATGGCTTACGGCATGTGCCACGACGTATTGCATGAAATTTGACAGCATTAGTGCTATCATTTGACAGCACAAGGAGTTGACTTTTGATGCGTCCCAAATCCTCATCCAACATCCGATTGAGGTGGTTTCGGTGTTTATACGAAGCTTTCTCCTAGCTCTAGCTAATGGCATTTGTTTCACACTCAAACTCATTTTCTATAAAAAGTTGGACATCAAAACCCATTTTGATCATTTTTTTACAAAATTTCACAATTAGGGTGTCCCAACTCAACCACACATGCCAATAGCTCACACCAACCATCCGACCACACTTAATAGATGCAAACACGTGCAACGCACCATACACAATCAAAAACACTTATCTCATAAAATCACTACTTAACCCCGATTTTCACAAAACATAAAAGGGGAGGAAATGTTACACAAAATCAATAATTTCATTTTAAATTTCTCAAAATACATATGTTTCTACTTGTACAAATATTTTGGCTCTGTCCATGGGTTCACAACCACAACTCACTAACCTAAGGCACAAAATACACTAATTATACACAAAATCATGCAAGTAGTGCATAAAACATGTCAATTAATTCTAGTTGGCAATTACATTAACAAATACACATGAAAGTAACAAAAGTGAGGCATATAGAGGATTACTCCACAATCCTAAGCCTCTATATGTTTTCCTCGACTCAAATTCGATAAGCTAGGTACTGAAAATATTGAGAAGTTTTACTTAACTTATACAATTGCATATCAATTGTAAATAGATGTAATTAGGCAAATAAGCACAAATAACACATAGCACTCAACCACGGTTCGCAAAACTAACAACTATGTGACCGGGCTTGCCACAAAACACTTTATCATGTTACTTAGCAAAAACATAATACAGGGTTGCAAAAATAACAACCATAGGGCCTCACACATGCCAGACCACAAAACTAACAATCATATAGCCAAACTTATATGCATGATCATATGCCAACCTTCTATCCTCTTATTACCTCTGACACGAAATCGGTGGCTATCACGTGGCTTCGTCCTTCACGGACTAATCCAGCCTTCTACTTGTGAAGAGCTACCGGGCCAGAGTGAACTCACTCACTTATGTAATCTGATTTCCCTAATACTAACAACCATGGGGTGTCATACCCCTAATCTAGCCTCCTCATGAACTGGTGGAGATTAGTTAAGTTTGAGTCTCTCATAAAACAAGTAGGAAAGTCCCAAATCAATTATAGGACAAGGGCTACCTCCTGATTCCAACGGTCAGTGCCAAGGCTAGTTCTCGGTTCCAACAATCACTACTAATACTATGTGGATTTCAACCAATCTACTCCTCTCCTTAGGTGAACTCCCGCCAGTGATCATACTATGTACATTTCTCACATAATATGCATTTTAACAATCAATTCATACTACATGAACTCACATAACTCAAATACTCTATAATTCAACACATAATTCATCACAATTCTCCACCCATAGTAATAAATCACAATAAATTTTGTAAAACACTAAGGTTGGCATAATCAAGGTTTTCTTTTCAAAAACCATTTCACAAATCAAATACTTGCCAATATGCATCATTAATTTAACTCATAATTCACATTTCACAAACACAATTAACATTGAACTATAAAGATTAAGTTTTTCCCAGTTATCTCAAACCTTTGAGAGGTCAAAGGTTTACCCCTCACTATGCCAACTTCCCAAAGCTTCAATAAGCTCGAATGTTGTTAAAAATGAACCTTACTACATCCATACCACAAGAATTTCATTATTGTCTAACTCTTAAAGCTTTATCAACATATAACTTCACACACTCTATTTTTATCAACTCATAATCACTACCTATTCATACCCAGTAGACTCATTAAATTTCATTAATGCACATTATCACTAATAATACATCAAACCATCATTAATGCACATTAACCTCTCCCAACTACCATATTTATGTTAATTTTTGAATAATAAATGCTTTCATGGACCAACTACTTTCAAAATCATCAATATGATGTTTCAATATATTAAACAACTCCTATTATACTTATTTTAACTAATGGAATCGGACCCATATTCCTATGAACCAAAAATCTATCTCCCAATACAAACCCTACCATAAATCATCATAAATGAGGGAGAGAAAGGAAGAATAAGGCACTATAAACTTACCTTGAGTGTTTGGGAATTTCAAAATGCCAATAATGGAAGTCAATGCCGTGCCCTAATAGAGCCTAAGTTGAGCTCTTCATTTTTCTCTCCTCTTCTTCTTCTATTTTCGCATGCAGAACGTAGCTGATATATTAGAATTTTGGTCGTGCGCTGTGACGAAGAACTCAAATTAAGTGACCACCTCTTGCTTCTCCTCCATGCCATGTGCCCTAGTATACGCTGCCCTCCATCGCGATGCATGGCACAAAGGAGAAGCTAGAGGTGATCGCTTAATTTGAGTTCTTCAATCTTTAGAAAGTTAAGTGAGCTTAGGGTTTAGCAAGATCTCTTCTTCAAATGCAATGTTCGACAAAAATTTTTAAAAAATTGATAATAAGATAATAAGGCTTGAAGAGCTTCTCGAGCTCGAGGCCTTTTTTTATAGAGCTTATCAAGGCTAAGCCGTCAAGCCCAGTTATTTTAAAAAAAATCTAATTTTCAAAATCTGAACCCTTGTTTAAACAGGACCTACAAGCCTAGCCCTTATTCTGACTCTATCCATTGACCATACTTAATTATATTCAGAGCCTCCAAATTTTTAAAGTTTCACTATAGTCCAAGGTACTAATTTGATATTAAATTTTTTTAAAAAATGACAAAATTTTCTTTCATTTAAATTAATATCAAAACTATCCTACTTTACTCATTCATTTAGTTATTGAATGTTATTAATTGCCCTACTTTACTTGTAAGTGAAGTAGGGCAATTAATAATAGTTTATAAGTAAATGAATAATATACTAAGGTTATTAGAATCAAACCAGCCGGTTAGATTGGTTCAACCGACAACTAGTCAAGTATCCAGTTTGGAAATGGTGCATAAACGAGAGGAAGGAGAACCACCCTCGAACAGGACTGAACCGACCATTCAAGCGATCCAAACAGTTCACTTATTTTTTTCTTCTCGTCAGTTTCAGCAAGACGGTGTCGTTTTGGCCTTTTCCTTTATATATATATATATATATGACAAAACCAAATGGGTTCCAAATTCTTCCTAAACCTCAATCAGCAAACCCTAAGCCGTCTTCATGTTATTCACTTCTTCCTTCCTTGATGTTCGACATCGACGATCAGCCCCAATGCCCATGGTGGTGCCGACACTGGCAGTGGAGGTGGTAGCAACAATCTGGTTCTGCTGATTCCTTTTCGGGGTGATCCTCTTTGCTTTATCCTTGTTCTTCATCTTCTACATCGTTTTGGGTATATATCTGAGAAGAAATAGGAAAATTAACGACTGTAATTTATTTTGGTGGATCAATTTCCATTCACCTATCAGTTTAGATATATGACCCAATATTCATATAACTATGTACATAAAAAAAAGAAAAAAGAAGAAGCAATAGTAAATTTCATTGGCTCCAATCCCACACGTTAAAGTGTTAGTGAAAACATGCACATGCTCGCGGCTAGTTGAAAATGATAAAGGTAGGATGAGACGTAAATATATATAGATCAAAAGTTCAAACTTTCTTAATAAAAAAGAAACAAATACACTCCCAAACTCTAATGTATAATCCCTAGTCTCAACTATAGTTGATATATATACATACATGTGTGTGTGTGTGTGTGTGTGTGTGTGTGTGTGTGTGATGAACTATAGTTGACATATGGTTGAAGCTAATTCTGCCTATAATAAGAAAACAGAATGCAATAATTCAAAATTTATGAAATTAAAATATTTGGATTCCCTTCGATCAATGAAAAATCAACACTTTTCCACGTACACGGAATCCATATACGCGTTTTATGTATCCACACACCCACCATCAATCGCCCATCAAAGAAAAATCAACCGACATAAAAACGAAATTCGTCCATCGTGACACTTATCATCAACTTGATCAAAGTCCCACCCCATAATATGGATTATAATGACATGCAATCATCTACTTCCTCTAACAAGGATAGGTCTCAATAGTAGCAGAGCAAGACCTGGAGTAAGAGATGCAGGATAATTTAATAAAAAAATAACATTTTTTTAAATAATAATTTAATAATTAAAAATAATAATCATGATAGGACTAAAATTATAATAACATAAATAAATTGATCGTCATTTTTTATTTTAAAAAATTATATTAAAAAAATTGATATGATCTTTTATTATAAATATGCTCTTCGCATCATATCTAGATCATTAAAATATTATATATTTAATAAGTTTTTGAATCCAAATATTTTTTATTTCATTCAAAGAGCACAAAATATCAAGAGTAAGGGGTAAATTAAATTGCAAAATTTACATACAAATTTTATTTAGTAGTATATAAATATTATATACTTTCAGCCTCCAAAAATTTATGAATACTTTGTAGTCTATAGATATGCTTTTTTTTTTTTTTTCCAACCTCAACCTCTTATAGTTAAATCATGACTCTGCCACTAATTTCATACATACATACATACAAGTGGCTCAATCACCATCAGAGATTAATCTTTTTCTTGCAATTTAAAGTGGTCCCCTTGAATTATACAAATATTTGTCATCCTTACACACACACACACACACACACACAAACAAACACAAACACTCACACAACTTCTCCCTCTCAACCCCCCTCACGTACAATTGTGTGTTTTTAATTTCTTTAATCCAATCTTATTTCGTCCATCGGCTTTCGTGCCACGGACTTGTTCGATTCCTGTTTTCATTTTTTGGTTTTAAAAACAGTTTTGTAATATAATTCTTAAAATTATTTTTAAAACAAAATGAAATGAAATTCCATTTGGTTATGTCAATTGAAAAACAGTTTTAGAATTAAAAATATAAACTGATAGTGATTGTTATTAATAATTAATGATAGTAATTAATAAGAGAAATTAGTCAAGATAACTATAATTTTCAATAATCAAATGCAGTGTATTTTAAAAATAAAATGAAATGAAATGAAAACAATTTAAAGTTGTTTCTACTTTTTTGTTTTTAAAAAAGAAGAAATGAAAAAAGGTTTTAAAAACAACTAAATGAAAAACTCTTATCTAAATAAATTTTAAATTTTTCTGTTTTCAAAAATAAAAAATAGTTTTAAAACAAAAAACAAACAAGCCCTTACTTTTCATCAATCTTCACCGTGTTGGAAGTGATAAGAGGCTAGCTGACTTCTTTGATCCCTTTCTAGAGAACAATGAAGAAGTTTCTAGTGTTTACAATCTAAAAGATCACATTACATTGATCTATCAAGTATGGAATCTTATATGACACTTGTGACAACCATGAATTTAATCATTCAGGTACGCTTTCACATTTAATTCTATGCCTATTAACTTATCGATATGAGATTATATTTAAATTTATGGAGTTTTAATTGCAATCGGTTCTATGGGATTGATCTAGAACAACCAATTTCAACATGGTTGCCTCACATGCACCATGCTGCTAATAGCATTCTAAAGGCCTTTGTTATATACTGTATTATTTCATATAATCTGATTTATGATATGTAAGTATTTTATCTTTTATTCTTTTTAATTAGCAAATAAACTGTATGGATTCTTTCAAATCCAAAAATCTAGGTGGCACACCAAGAATGTAAATACATACAAACCAAAATACAAATCAAACTCCCCATAGCTAATGTATATAAGGAATCTTTTGCATTTCCTTAATTACAGGGCAGTTTTCAAAGCGTTGACTGAAGCTAAGTTTGATGTCTCATCTTGAAACTTTGGAACATAAAGCTTAAACACACACACACACACCCAGGGATGAATCCAAATATCTTTGTATGGGAGAGCCATAACTAAAATTTTATTTAAAAGTGGGGGCACCAAAAGTAATTTCAGCATTTATCATCAACAAAAACTTACCTATTTGCAAAGAAATTTTTGAAAAATGGGGGGCCTATAGCCCCCATGGATTCGGCGTTCAATTTCGGCACTTAGCAACTAATCAGCACTATAGTGCTCATCAGGTCGAAACGCATTGTTTCATCAACCATGGAGAATCTCTGCCGTTCATTGTGTTTTTATCTCAACCATTCATTCATTTTTTAAGTTAATTAAACTTTTAACAATGCCTTAGGTCAAATTTACCGCTCGCTGGCTATCGGGTTCAAGAAACTCTCAAACTAGAGATCCATCATCATCTCCTCTTGTCAGTGCCGTCACAATCATTGGGTTCTAAATCTCCATCTGGGTCTTCTTTGTCAAATCATTGCCAAGGGTAGCCTTTCTAGAGAATTATTTCCTCTACCTCAATGAGCTCTCTCTCGACGGCACTGCCTTAGCCATTTCCATTGCCTTCATTGCCAATTACATTTTTCTCGTACGCTTCTCATTAGCCTCCTCCTTTTATTCTTTATATTGACTATCTTTTGGTTTCATTTCTGTTTCATTCTTCAATTCATCTTCACTAAACATGAAGGTCAAGTATGGCTCTTAATTTCTCTTGCAATGTTGTCTTGTTGATTTTTTTCATTTTGTTGGCTTTTGTGCTGAATTTTCAACCATGGGGTGCGAATTGACCATTTGTAGTTTTATCTTTTTTATTGTGTCATTGATTCTTTTCTATGTCAAAACACTGTATGATTCAATTTAAATGAGAGTAAGTTTTCCATTAGATAACCATTAAAGAAAACGTGCGTTACTTGTGGAAGACAAATTGCCACATCATAATGCAAGAAGCCATATTGGCTGTTATGGTATCTTTGATTCTTTTCCTTACAAAAAGGCAAGGCTAAATGTGAATGTGAATGAAAAATTATATATAGAAATCATTAAATCTAAATTTAGATTACCTACTATACCTTTTTAAATTAATAATCTCTTTTTTATAACATATCATCGTGTAATGTTCACTACAGTTTACTATCACTAAGAATAAGGAGAGAGGATTTAGACAAACAAATACTCTATATATAGAGCAGCAATGATTGGCTTGTTCACCAAGTTAACAATGATCATTGAGATACCATGATTATATTTTTGTAATTGTGCTAGATTTTTATGATATTAAAAACACCCTAGGACTAGAATAAAATGTTTCTATAATTGAATTTAAAACATGAAGTTGTGATTACTTATGTTTGCTAGAATTTAGAGAAATCAAAGGATGATTATTTATGTTGAAGAAAAGCCGAGAGTGATGGTCTTAAAGAATACTAATAGGACCTCGAAAGTTGAAACTTGTTACTATGGATGGTCTCCAATCTCCATCAATCTATGTTGTTGCTCCATACTCTTTAATGCTTCATTTCACATGCATTTCATTAATTGCCCCATCCCCATCTGTATTCTAGCATTTATGTATGAGACATCACAGTAAACATCTTCACAACCGCAACAATTTTTTTTTTCAAAAAAAAAAAAACATTGCCGCTAGCTAGCATGCTAGAAACAATTGAAAGGTTAAGGCTACAGCATACAAGGTGTCAGCGTGTATGATTAGTCAGAAAGATAACTACACAATCGATTCAATGAGACAATTTGGATTTTTTTGTTTAAATGTTCTTGGGATCTTATAGTTTTATTTAATTTTGTGTGGTTTTCTAGTCAGTGGTGCTGGACTTCAAATAAATTATCCTATTTTTTTAGATTTAAGTTCTCTAAAGTTGAAAACTATATTTCTGTGAAGTTCGTATTTCTCCCATGAAACTCTTGTAGATCTCCCAAACATCTCCTTTAAATGACTTGAATGTGATTGTCTTTTTCACTACATCTTTTTGCCCTTCCTCTCGAATATGATATTCCCCTATCTTCATTTTAATTGTTATTAACTCATCAACACTTATTTGTTTCCCACAACTTCAAACATCAGTCTCAAAGCCCTTAAACCATCAATATATCTCTCATTCACTCACTCATCATTTGGCTTATGATCGATAATATTTATTTCAAAAACTTTCAATCCCACTATATAAACAAATATGTATTCATGAGGAAGTGAGAAGTTATGTTTGGCATCAAAATTAGATCTACATTCCCAAAATAGAGAAGATAATGTAAAGCTATAAATGGATAAGGATAGAAATTGATTTGCTTTATATTGGTTGCAGGATAAATGTTGCTTACAAAGTTGGGAAGAAATCTGATGAAACAAAGTAAGGACCATCCCATAAAAAATGGATAAGGACAATTGTTTCCAAAATTGAATTATAAAAGGATCCAAAAGCTGGCTTACGGTTGTGGTGGTTGCAAAATCAGTATGTTATGGAAAAAAAAAGCAAAATAGAGAATATGTAAATGCTTGAAGACTCCAAACTTGCGATATGTAGCATGCTGATTTGAACAAAGAATATAGTGCTAGTTTGTAAAATTGTTAAGTAACAGGGATTGTATTAAATGATGTAAAAGTGTCATTTTTCATGCAATTTTGAGTATGTAAATGTTGTTAATTGTAAATAGGTCAAAGAGACAAATGTTGTAAATTGTATATGACATTATGAAAATGAATAAAATTATGTTTTTGCACAAATTGTGTATCTCTTTTTCTATGCATTACCTTGTGAGTAGTTTTCTATAAGATCTATGGCTTCAAGTGATGCAATTTCATTACTTTGTGCCTGTATTTACAAATGTTAATGACTATGACATCAAAATAGGATAACAATATATACCATTTAATAGTAACCAATTTATTGCTTCATACAGCTAGTAAGCTTGTAAATGACAATGATTATAATGTAGCGGGTGAAAAAATATGTTGTATTGAAGGGATTGCATATGAAAATGTTGAATCTTGTATTTGTACAAGTTGTGTTGGAGCTTTCAAATAAGAAATTGCTAAAGCTTGTAAATCTTTCATTTAATCATCCTTTCTTCTTCTTTCTGATGATGAGGCCTTTTCTTTTTCCTTAGATAGATGTCTTCTTATATAGTGAAACTTCTTAAGAGTCCTACAAAAAATATTTTCAAATATAAAATAAGTAATAATTTCTTTTTGTCTTTTATATATAAATTAAAATTTACTATCTTTGATACAACTCTTCTTATTTTTAAATTCTTCTCTTCCCAACCTTTCCAATGTCTCTTTTTTTGAAGCCCTTTAGCACATTTTTTGACTCTATAATTGGTTTAGAAGTATCATTTTCATTACCATTAGGAATATGATTTTATAACTCAATGACACATCTTTGAACATGAGTAAATCCCTTAAGTGTCTTAGCAACCTTGGATGCTAATCTTCCCATCATAAGCATTAATTGTCTATACCTCTGTGTGATGTCAAGTCTAGAATGTGCTTGAATCTCATTTCCTCTAACATCATAGACAACACCAAACATTACTTCCTAGGTCTAATGCTTTAGAATATACCAGTTAGGCATTACTTTTACATCATTTGACTCATACACTTTTAAAGTGTGACAACACAATATTCCTGTGGACTCAAACTTTTGACAAGTATAAGAAATTTCATGGCTGTTAGGTTTAAACTCAACTCTCTATTCCCTTTCCTGATCAACCATATGGGCAATATATACAAATAATAACTCTTTCTCATCATGTGCAATTAATTCCATAGAAAAGTGGAGATCCCGTTGTTCTTGAAACATGTCAAAAACATTAGGGCTATAAACTTGCACAAGTTAGTGTAGAATAGGCGCACTTTGATTAACCATCCTCAAAATCTTTTTATCAAGATTCATACTCAAGTTCCACTTCCTTGTATTGCTTCTTTGCCACAACCTTGTCAAACCTTTTAAAGAATCACTTAATGTCCAATTTTGGCTTTGTACATCTCTTCACATCAGCATTCACATTTTCACTAATATGTGTGCTCTCCATGCCTAATGTGCATGTTTCCTTCACATAGCATCACACCTATTTCTCCTTAATATCATAAGTAGAGTTTAACCATCCATTTTTATGAACATTATAAGAAGTAATAATTGGCTCCATGCTTCTTCAAACTTCTCTACATCAACACAATTAAACATGCATTTCTTGAAATTGGTCAAAAAATATGACCCATCTTTCATCAGTTCCCAAGGTGCTTAAGACCATTTTTTAATCAATGCCAACTACACAAAAAATGTTTTGTATTAGGAAGAACTTCACATAATGCTCTTGCCATAGCTTGATCTTGGTCTATAAACACAATTTGAGGCTTCTTTTGTAAATGAGCATCCAAAAATGTTTTAATAACCATTTGAAAGACTCAATTGTCTCATCATACAACAATACTGCTCCAAAAATGACCACGCTTCTATAATGATTGAAACTAGAAAATAGTGCAAGGGGTTTATGATTTTGATTTGTGCTATATGTTGTATCTAGTAATACAACCTCACCAAAATGTGCATAATCTATTAGCATGTGAGCATTGGCCCAAAAAACATTAGTGATGTGTTGATCTAGGTCTAACTAATATTTATGGTAGAATGCTAGATTTTCTTCAATTTGTTTCTAAAAGTATTCAAGTAGACAACCAACCTCACCAAACTTCATATGTATTTTCCTTTTTCACATCAAGTAATTCTTTGCATCTGTCATTATGTAACTAAGATTTTCTTGACCACTAGCATATATACTCATTAAATCAAAAGCAACCTTAAGTTCAAGTCCAGATTCTTCTATAAGATCCATTTCATGGGCTTGAACTTCTAATACATTTCTCTATCATGGTAACAAGCTTACTGTTTCTTTTGTGTGAAGCGGGTGATTATGTTCTTTATCAAACACAATGATTTTGCATTTTTGGCAAACACGAGATACTACCATTCTTGCCTTGCAGTTGGTCCTTGTATCTGGCCAATGTGTAGAAGCATATGCCCTTTTTTTATTTTTTTTCTCTGTAAACCTTCCTTGCAACATAAAAATCTATATGTGATAATAATAGATTTGTCTACTATACTTTTTGTAGAAGTATCCTTTCTAACTCCAAATCCAATTCTTTTACCGTATTTTATCCAAAACTCCCATGCCTCATCCAAACTTTCAAACTCCCTCCCTATTTTGGGTTCCAATTCATCTTCCTCTTGCATGGTTTCTATGAAACACAAAAAAAAAATTGTATTATACTTTTTCATCAAAAACATAATTTTTCAAAACATATAAGATTATGGTAAAGAAATTATACGCTCTTCAAACATTATATATTAGTTCTTCAATTATGGTAAAGAAATTACACACCTACACACACACACACACATATTCTCTTATTTCCTTTCATATACATATGCACAAACTTATTTCTTCATATCCTTTTCAATGAATATATATACAAGGTAGAATTTTCTTTCTTCATATATACACAAACATATGTTCGAATATTTTTTAACAACTATGTTTGTGTGGGTGGAGGGGGACATAGATTCACATTTGAAGATGAAAAATTCTAACTTAAATTTGCAAAACTACCCACATCCTAAGATTGCTCTGTAATTAGAATTTATGGAAAAGGGTATTAAAATATCAGGACAAGTTGCTAGTTGCCACAATCATCCTTCCACTTGTATATATGTATGTATCAGTAATTAGATAGCATTTGGTATCCTCTGCAATCTATTTCTACAAGATGAATATGGGTCTATTACTTGTTGTCTTCATCATTCATGTTTGCATTCAGTTTCAATAAGACAGCAACAAAAAAACATGAAGAAGAAGAAATTAAAATGAATTAATGGAGTTCTTTAGCTTACAAGAACCCCTTCTAAACGAGTGATGTTATTGGAATTGAATTGTCAAACTTGAAGCTTGAAAGAAAGTTAGCAGAATGGTGCCAAAACACATACTCTCTCCATCTAACTTTTGATTCTATACTGCCGCAGAAAAGTAGAAATGAATGAAATAATTGACACCCAGATAAAAATGTAATGAACGGCGGAGATTCTTCATGGTTAATGAAAGGGTGCGTTTTGGCTTAATCATCAGTCGCTGAGTATCGAAACTAAACGTCGTGGATTCATCACTACTGACTGCACACACCAGAATTATATATATATATATATATATAAAGTCGTGGGCTGGTGTCTTGCAGATAAACTAAGGTTTTTGTTTGCCCAAAATGACTCAACCCATATCATCAAGACCCATATAGAGAAAGGGCATTTTGCAACCCAAGGGGCTAGGCCTACAAATCAACAAATTGCTTTCAATATATAATTAATTACTTCTTCCATTTTTTTAAAACAATATTCCTTTGCTTCTTTTTAGAAGATTTATTTTAAGAACTTTTCATGTTTTAAAAAATACAATAGTACTGTGCCATTAAGTTCTTTAAAAAATGCTCATAGTTATCAAAGTTTAGAATATTATTAAAAAGTTCATAATATTATTAATTGTAAAGAGAGAAAATTATCATAAAAAGAACCAAAAGAGTAATTTTAGAACATGACAATAAATTTTGAAAAATAAAATTAAAATATTAATTGATTTCAATTGGTTTTCTTAAACCAAGTCAATCCTATCAAAAAAAAAAGTAAGGGTGTATTTTTTTACTTTAAGCTATGCATGCATATTGAAAGTAACTAATTTATACTCCTTTCATCCCATTTTAAAGTATGTTTTTGGAGATAATTTGGTGTCATAAAATATAAGATGTTTGGAAAACAAATATGATTTCATTAATAATGATTATCCCAATATTATCCTTTATTATTTTACTCTTTAAATAAATTTCCTTCTCTAATGAAGGGTATATTTAAAAGTTTATAGAAAAATTAAAATTATAAAATAGGAATATGCAAAAGTCTGATGGTCCTGTCCAACTTGGACAAGCTAGTTCAATAAAAAAATTGGTTCAAAGGACCAAAAAGACAAGATTAACTCCTTAGGTTGGATTGGATAAAAACTAAACTCTCAGATCATGTGGTTTAGTCTGGTTCTATGAAATTATTTTAATATAATTTTAATTATTTTTAATATATTTAAATAGTTTGAAGTCTAAATACAATGTTTTAATTTCATTTCATCCATTCACATCTTGCCATTCTCTTTACTTGGCCACTCCGTCACATCTTCATTGGCTCTTCATGCTGCTAAAACTCCAGCCCAACCCTGCCTCCATCATCTCATTGTTCCCTTAAATGCCTCTGTCAAGTGACTCATTTCTACTGAGCTCCAATTCTCAAGGCGCGTCTTGCTCATATTTATAAATTGATATGTATAATTTTCTAAAAAATACTTTATAAATTGGGATAGTGAGAATAATCTACAAATTGCACTTATATTTTACTAAAAATACTCTTATTTTGAAGTGGTTTTAGAATGATGATAAACTTTTTTTAAAAAAAAAAACATTTAGGTTACATTTGGATGGGTGAATTTGGGTTGGAAATTTGAATTTGAAATCTCACATCTAAAATTTATAGATTCTAAATTTTTTGTTTAGACAATATAAAAAATTTTAAATTATAATATTAAAATCCTTTGTTTGGATCTTAAGTAAAATTTCAAATTTCAAATTTTATGTTTGAAGTCAAAAGCAAATCAAATAACGTCGGCGGTTTGATCCTCGTCAAAGTCGACAGTTTGTATGGCCGACTTCCACTGTGATCGAACCATTGGTGCCTACCTAGATCGAACAACATCCTTCCACCAGGACCTTACTGCTTACGACGACTAGGATAGGACAACTAGTACTGGCCAGGACTAAAGTGCAAGCGATGACTAGGACCAGATGGCCAACTTCCACTAAGATCGAACCATTGGTGTCGACTGGGACCTGAGTGCAGGTGACAGTTGGGATAGGATAGCCAACTTCTATTAAGACTTGACTGTTGACACCAATTGAGACAGAATCATTAGATCTGACTAGGACCCAGCTCTAACTAGGATTGGACAATCTCCTACGATTAGGATCAGCCGGTCGAATCTTATTGTGACTGAATCCTACTCAATCAAGACTAGATTGTTGGTGCTGACCAGGACAAGACTGTTTGGTCCTTATTGTCGCCTGCACTAGAGGTTTGGTCCAAGTAGAAGCTGATTGTCTAGTCCCAGTTATTACCTGTACTCTAGTCTCAGTTGTCATGGTGGTCTGGTCATAATAGAAGTTAGCCATTCTATCACTATTAGCATTAGAGGTTAGGTCTTGATCAAAGTCAATCATCCGATCTCGGTTGGTGCTGACCATCCAGTTCGAACTGGTGGTGGAGGTGATGATCTAGTTATGGTTGTCATCTGCAATCTGATCTTGTTCGACATCAACATGCCAGTCAAACTATGAAAAGATTGTAATATGATTTGAAATAACAAGGGTTTAAAAAGAGTTTTAAATTATAAAGAAATAATAGCATTAACTAATTTCAACAAATTTTCTTGATGTATGTGATATGATTAAGTAAATCTTAAAAAAAAATAAAAGAGGGTGTAGGCTCCCCCTTTTTCTGAGAGTCATATATGCATGCATAATAATAACTAAGTAAAATATACTCTTGTTTATTATTTTTAGGTAAATATTTTTCATTAATTATCTTTTTCATTAATTATTGTAAAACTTAGTAACAATGTTTCTATGCTCATGTCAATTCTATGCATTATTTTTATTTATTTTCTCAATTTTCTTCACACATCTTATTATGTTTCCTATAATTATTTCAATTTATAATTCTAACAACATTTAAAATATAAAAAAAATGTGATGTGTAGAAAAATTTTGAGAAAATCACAATAAAAGACCTTAGAAGAACATTTATCACACATTTTTTCAAGGTAGCCAATGCAAGGTTCAAACCCCAAACCCTTGGTCACCCAAAAAATGGTAGCCACTAAGGTTCCAATCATGTTTGATAATATAATGCATAAATTTATATACATTATCAAATTTATTTTCAATTTTCAAACCAATATTTGTCAGGAATTTAATGATTACATGTCATTTTATAAATGATTACTTGTTAAATTACTCATAGGGATTTGTTAAAAAGAATTTAATACATGTTACCAAAAAAAATTAATATGCATAGCTACTTTTTATAAATGAGAAATCACATCTAAGGACCTAACCAGAAATTTATTTGCACATAAAGACTAATAATAAGTTCTATTCAAGAAAAAAATAAGTTCATATTCCTAATTTAACAGCAATGTATTATGTATTGGTCATTATCTAAGAATAAATTTCTTGCCAAGTCTTTGAATGTGATTCTCCCTTTTATAAATGTTTACTAAAATAATTTGACAAGAAATATTTCTTTGAACAAGTCTTTGTTAGTAGTCTAACAAGTCTCCATTACTATATGGCCCACTTTGCCACATCTAAAATACTCCAACACCTGCCATCATGAAATATGCCTCACTTTAGGCATTACATTGGATGTGTAGCACTCCCAATCAAAGCAAACATAATAAGAGCTTGTGGCAAGGTAGTGAAGGCTACACTCTTTTTGCTTCACCACTTCTCTAAATTGAGCCTCTAGCTTAAAATCTTATAGTGTAATTATTCTTTCTTGAAACCTTAGCATTGCTCAGGCCATAATTGCTTCTCCTAGATATTACTCTTGTAGATCCCAAATGAGATGAGAATCTCCCATAAGTATCTTTTATTCTTTCAACTTTAGTCTCATGGCCTCCTCTTGCTACCATCTACAATCGACTACTACCAATTCCTACTTCTGGCTGAGACAGCCCTTTTCCAAGGTCTCTAAATGGCTATAGTCTACCCTCATTGTCTATGGTCTTTCTCTTATCACCACCTCAATTTTGGAGCAAAGCATCATGTTCATGTACCTTATTATAGATATCAATCAAAATTTCCCACATTTCTTCCAATAGAGCATCACTACCTCAATTTCATGGTTGCTCACATACTAATTGCTCCTTCAATATTGGTTCAAGATTTTTTAGTACATTATTGATAGTCAAATTCTGACTCATTATTTCTCCCCTCCTAAGGAACAAAGTATTGATAGGATGAGTATTGTATAAATGCAAAGACAAAGGGAAATAGTTGTATAATGAATGTATATAAGTTGCCAACGACTATGTATGAATGTAACACACAAAACACAACATTCCAGATCTTAAAACTCATGAAACTAATGCCAAATTGTAATGTCCACTTGATATTACCAATATTCACCATACAATTGTAGCATACAACAATAATTAAGAGTCATTAATCCCTCCTAAGATTACCATAATCATAAAAGGATTAAATTAATTAAATATCTGAAATACATTTGAAAGCCTTTGAGATGCCAAGAAAAACCCTACAAATATATGGTTTGAGCTCAAACTTATTAATATTTAAAGTCATGGAGAGCATGGTAGACAAAATCAATTAAAATATAGCAAAATAGGGTTAAAAATGTATTTTAACACATTTTGACACATATGCCATGGCATGGGGGTCAAAGGGCTTAATTTTGTTGCTATGCTGTTTGCTGTGGCATACGCAAACATGCCATGCTACTCATGCCATATCATGATAGTTTTTCAAAGCAAACTTTTGACGTGTACCATTTTCACATTCAATATCCAATTGAGAATGATTCAAATACTCACATGAAGCTTATTCAATAATCTAGCTAATAGAACAAGTTTCATTATGATCTAATGTCATATGTGAAATTTGGACACTCGGAAGCAAAAGTAAGTTATAACCAATATAGGGCATACAAGTGCTCAAATCTTTAGAACACATTTTAATACATTATAGCCCTATGTTTGAAATGTCATGAGTAAACCAAAGCAAAAGCCTAAGCTACATTCCACACATTAATAAAACTATTTGACCCTTGGAATGGATTCTGACATTGCATTAAATACTTGAAGAGAAAAGTGTCTTTTTTTTTATATATTTTTCACTCCTACATGTCTTCAATAGCTATAATCTCTTCACTAAGTGTTCCTAATGATCTAAACTACCTAAAACTATACATAGAGCCTTATTTAAGTTAGTGGATAATCTTTAGAACACATTTATTAAGCATTAAGTGTTTGCATTCATTCCCTTGCCAACTTCTTGACAATTTTATGAAAAAGATGTCACAAGTTCATAAGCCTTTAACGTAATTCATCTACTCTTTTGGAGATTCTTTTATGAAATTTTTATTTGTTTTACTGTAGTTGAAATATTAAAGAGTTTTCTAAGTGCATTGTAACAGCTTGTTGGTGTAACAAGTGTTGTTATTGAATTAAGGCTGGTGTAGTTTTGAGAGTTGTACTGTGGTGGCAAGCACTCATTGAAACTTATAATTATAGTAAAAAATTTCAAGGATGATCTTGAGGGTTGGACATAAGTTAAGTGGTTATGCTGAAGTAGGATCAATCCTTTGTGTCAAGCTTTTATTCTCAAGTTTCTTATATCTCTACTTTCTGTCTTGCATTCTTGTTTGCATTTTTCTTGGGTTGGGAAAAGGCCTAGAAAATTTTTTGAATACCCAATTTACCTCCTCTTGGGTGTCAACCTTACCTAACAAAAAGGACTAAGAAAATTACAAAAAAAAAAAACAAGAACCAAAAATTACAAACAATGATCCAAAAAATAAAAAAAAATGGCCGAGAAAATTCTCTTGGTTATTTTCTGTTATTTTTTATATTATTTTATATTATTTTCTGCTTAAGAAAAGCAAAGTTAATTTTGGTTAATGTTAGGTGTTTTTAAAATTTTAAGAAAAATATTAGGAAAAAAAAATCAATATACTAGATTGCCTAGACCAATTCCACATTTTTACAAACCATCAAGTGTAAAATAAATATTGAATATTTATGGAACGTGTAAAGCTTGTCTAATCCCTAGTTGCATTGACTTGAGTGGTATGATGAATGCACAATGGAATCTCCTTTTGCTGAAAATATAATTATAACACAGTTAAATTGTTTAGTAAAAGTTGTATTTTAGTCTTTTATATGTATAAGAAATAACATTTATATTGCTTAGTATTTATATGTAATTTAGGAAATTTAATTGATATTAATTTTTTTATAGAGTACTTATATATAATTTTTTGAGTCTTTTTCTACAATTTTTTAATGTTTTGTTACGCAATTTTTGAGTTAATTAACTATTAAAATTAACTACTTTTATGGCAAGGTGGCTAATGCACTGCTTTCAAATGTTAAAGGAGGAAATTGCACCACATGTAAGTTTAGAATACCAAACACTTTTGAATGAATAGTTAAGAGACAAAAATGCCTTTTAACCTTAATAGTAAAACAAGTTCTGCTTATAATATTCTCCTATGTAAAACATATTTTTTATTCTCTTGAAGAGTATGTATGTATCTATAGTATGTATGTGTATGTAAGCTAAGGCTTTTTATCTTTCTTTTTCTGGATTCAATAATTCATGTGAATGTAGAAGATATTTTAAAAAGAACTAACCATTGACCCTGACAATACCTCAAACTCTCAAACTCTGGGGAAAGAGATAAAGTAGGCAGGGTTGTCGGCAAGAAGGGTTAAAGAAGAAGACAAAGATGAAGATGGTGGTGGATGGACATTGATCCATTAGACTGATTGATAGGCAGATAGATGTAGTTGCAAGTCATATAAGTTTAGGGGAATGGCATTAAGGGCCTTAAAAATAAAGTTTATTTCACTTAGGACCTAAATGAATCTGAAATTTTTCTGCAAGCCTTGAGGCCTCAAGTGCAATTTTTTTTTCAAAGTGGAAATACTTTTTTACCCTTAATGGACAAAAATGAAATCCAATGCAGAGAAAGAATGACAAACGCGGGGATGGGTATTCAGTTGGAGAATGGGAAGGTTTCTGATCTCTAATGGTGTGGAATAACTTTCAAAGTGTGTAGATTTCAAAATCTCTCCATTTTAAGTAGTGCTTTGATGATTTCATGGTCTAAGGTGGAGGTTTCTTGGTTTCTAACGGTGTTGCAGCAGTAATGAGCTGAGATTTTTAATGTTCCTGCTATAACAATGAGAGGTATATATTGTTGCTGCATAAATCATTTAAGGGTAAAAATAATTTAAGGTTTTCCATTATTGCATGTGAGTTACTAGTGAAGTAGCGACAGAGATGATCTTCACTCATTTAATATGTAGTGGTTCATTTAATGGAAGCATTTGAGGGGGGTTTTACATGAGATAGTAGGGTGCATATGAGATAGACTTTTTGTTGTACAAAGTTAAATGTGATATTGTTGAAATTGAAATTTTATTTGTGATTTTACTGCCGATATGAGGTAAAGGTTGTTGAACAATTTTGGCCGTGAAAGTTTTAGAGTGGGTTAGTTGTTGCACAATGATGATGGTTGACTTATTTATATTAGAGTTTTACACATGAACTGAATGAAATATGATCCAATATGAAGAAAATCTTCTGCCAAAAAAGTTAGAGTATTTGTTGTGTAAAAATAAACTTTGAGCTTTTTTTTGGACGTTAAGATGTGCATTATGTTAAGCGTAGTCTAGTGATAAATTGGAATCATGTGATGTTCAGGTGAGAATATATGAACTTTGTGTTGTACATAGTGGATATTATGTTGTGCCTTATTTACCTACTTTGATCATTCCTTTTGTTAAGCCTAGCCCAATGATAAATTAAAATAACATGGACTTTCAGGTGAGAATAAAGGAACTTTATATTGTACATAATGGATATTGTATTATACATGATTTACCTACTTGTGCAATTTATTGAGGAAGCCTAAGCTACTAATATAAGCTAAAGGTTGCTGAATCATTAAGTTGATTCAAGTGAGAATATATGAACTCTGTGTTATGCACAATGGATATTATGTTGTACTATATTTGCCTAACTTGAGGATTCCATTGAAGCTCAGCCTAATGATAAACTGGAATAACATAGACTTTTAGGTGAGAATATATGTACAATATCTATAGTTGACCTGTTAATATTGAATTTTAACATGTGAATTGAATACAGTATGACTCCCAATGTGAAGAAAATTTGCTGTCAAAGATGTTGGAATATCTGCTATGTAAAAATGAACTTTGAATTGTTTATGTTGAACTTTGTGTTGTGTAAAATAAAAGTTAAGCTTATGTATGTGAACATTTATGTATCTTAATTTATTCATTGCAGGTTAATATAAGAGATGGAAAGTAGTTCTAGAGAAAAATTATTTTGTTTCTTCCACTGTGGCGGTGAATTTATGAGGAGTCCTGATGGTGGTATAAAGTATGAGGGTGGAAATGTAATTTCAAGAACCATAACAAAAGGAATGAAATATATAGAGCTAAGATCATTTATATCTTCAGAAGTTTGCCATGGTGATAATGGAAATGACGTAAAGTTCACTGTTAAGATTGATTCAAGCACATTCATAGATCTCCTTGATGATGTTGGAATTGAACAATTGTTTGAATATAATAGAAGAACTGCTCATGTGTATGTTGCTAGATGGGGCTGCACTTGAAGATGATCCTGAAGAGTATGTACTGACATTCATGTCATTTGGGTCAAAAAATGCATTGTCAAGAACATTGGATTATATAATGTGCAAACATGAATATTTACTTGTTTATATTGAATAATTAGTCATTTAAAATATAAGTTATTAATACAAAGCACTAATAATGTGGTAACTTTTGTAAATGCAGGATAGACTAGTTTTTACCATTTTTTGATGGAAGTTTACGATCTCCTCAGCATTGGGATATTGATTTGGAAGGCTTCAACTTACACAACTCTAGAGGAGGCATTCCAACAGAAAGTGGAGAAGATAATTTAGCTATCTAATGCATTCTTACCCCTATTCCAGAGATGAATGCTAGCAAGTGGAAGGATTTTCTTGTTGGAGTAGGACAAACTTTTGCTCATATTGTGGCGTTTAGGAAGGCATTATACAAGTATAGCCTAGCATATAAGTTCAGATACAAATTTTTGAAGAATAAACCAGGTCAAGTTATTGTGATGTGTGCAGTTGAGGGATGTCCATGGTATATTGGAGCATACAAGTTAGGTGGAAAAGATAATAGTTTCTTAAGTATAAGAACTTTCAAGGATCAACATCTTCATTTTGCACAAGGCAATCTTGATATTTCCCATAAAAGTAGATCAACACTAACGTCATCCATAATAATTGATGAGTTGAGGGCTTCCATAGGCAAGTCTCCTAATGATATTAGATGAGACATCTATAAGGAGTATGGTTTGAAACTTAGTTATTATCAAGCATATAGAGGCAAGGAGAAAGCTTTGGCTGAAATACATGGTCAATCAGACAAATCATATATGTTAATTCCCTGGATGTGTCAAAGGCTAATTGCAAGTGATCCGACCACAGTTGCAAAATGGATAGCTGGGTCGTGCAATAGATTTCAATGTTTGTTCGTTGCATATGGATGTAGCATAAAAGGTTTCACGGAAGGTGCTCGACCCATACTATATATAGATGGGTCTTTCTTGAGTGGACCATATAAGGGAACTCTACTATCAGTATGTGTATATGATGCAGATAATGAGATGTTTCCTATGGCATATGCCATAGTAGGTGGTGAGACAGTTGAGGAGTGGTCATAGTTTCTTCAAAATATTAAGAACATAACAGAATCACGAGAGATAGCACTAATGTTTGAAAAACATAATTCAATCATTAGGGCTGTATAAGCAATATATGGTTGTGACAGGCATGCTTTCTATTACTGTCATGTGAAAGAAACTTTGGGTCAGAGTTTTTAAAAGTCACAAGAGGTAAGAGAAAGAACGGAGTGACAAAGGATGTAGCATTCAAGCTCCTGGATGCAATAACTTATGCAAGACTCCCTAATGAGTTCAATGTTGCAATATCAAATATGATGAATTTTTGTCTGAATTTATTGCAATGGCTTGAAACACACGGTGACATAGATAGATGGGTACTTAGCAAGTTTCCCCATAAGAGGTGGGATAACATAACGACCAACATTGCTAAGTCCTTTAATTCTTGGGTTGTCAAGGAAAGGAAATATAATATTGTTGTTTTTATGTACGAGCATAGGGAGAAATTAGCGAAGAAGCTACACAACAACAAAGTGGCATTGGAAAAATGGACAAATAGTGTTGGACCAAATGTGGAGACCAAGCTAAAGGAAAATGTGTTAAGAGGTGATACATTGTAAGCTAATTTTTATGCACTGAACACTATTAGGGTGAAAACATTAAATGGAGATGTGCGAGTAAATCTTGAATTATGTGAATGCTCTTGCCTGGCATGGCAGATGTCTGGACTACCATGTCCTCATGCATGTGCTACCATAAAGCTTTCACATGGCAATATATATCAATATGTTGAGGAATGGTATCATTTAAGTTGTCAAGAAAATATCTATGATAGTAATATGATCCTGATTGAGACTTTTGACATTCCAAAGCCCGATACAGTGACATTATTAAATAACTTATCACAAATTGCAGCCACCTTTAACCAGCCATCCTCCTGGGAGGCTAAGAACAAGGAGGATAGAGTCTCAATTTCAAGATAAAAAGATTTATCATTGTTCAAGATGTGGGGAGGCCAGACACAGGCGCAAGACATGCAAGAATCCTAACCCATCATGACAAGTAGTTACATTATACTTCTTTAGTGTGTATAGGTACCTATAATTATACATATGGAAGTATTCCCAATTAATATTTTTTTAGGTAAATAGGAATGACATATATTTTTTGTTTGTATATAAAGAAGCAATTGTTAGATGTTTTGCATATAGTGGGTAACTTTTTATGTATGTCAAACTTGAAATGTGATGTCAAATTTCATGTGGCTAGTACCAACATGAAATTCTTATCTGATGTAACTATCCTTATTAATATTGAAAGTACATGGACATTTCATTGTCTATCTATGGACAACGTCTTGTGTATACTGGGTGGTCTTTTGTGTATGGTCTACGTAGCCATTTCAGCAATAGAATTTCTCAAAATGCATGGACTTTTCATTGTGCATACATGGCCATTGTATAGTTCATAGTAGGTGTTCTGTCGTGCATGGTTTTGCATAACCTATCTTCAGGGTAGTAAATTATTGAAAAATCATGGATTTTAGTTGTGCATACATAGACATGGTGTTGTGCATAGTGGGTGTTCTGCCGTGTATGGTTTGTGTAACCTGTCATTTTCTACAAGATAGTGAATTACTGGATAATCATGGATTTTTAGTTGTGCATGCATAGACATGGTGTTGTGCATAATAGGTGTTCTGCCGTGCATGGTCTGCGTAACCTATCATTTTCTCCAGGATAGTGAATTACTAGAAAATCATGAATTTTTAGTTGTGCATACATAGACATGATCTTATGCATAGTGGGTGTTCTGCCATGCATGGTCTGTATAAAGTAACCTGTCATTTTCTCCAGGGTAGTGAATTACTAAAAAATTATGGATTTTTAGTTGTGCATCCATGGACATGGCCTTGTGCATAGTGGGTATTCTGTCGTGCATGCTTTGCGTTGCCATTTTAGCCAATATGGTAACCGAATTACTCAATATTCATGGATTTATAGTTATACATGCATGGACATTGTCTTGTGCATAGTGGGTGTTTTGTCGTGCATGGTTTGCGTAGCCGTTTCAGCCAAATAAAGTAACTGAATTACTCAGAACTCATGGATTTTTAGTTGTGCATACATGGACATCGTCTTATGCATAGAGGGTGTTGTCCTCTACATAATAGAAAGGTTGAGACTGTAGCTTTCATTTTCTTTTCATGCAAATATATACATAATTCCAATTCCAAACAAAAACTATTCCAAATTACAAAAAAAATCTTCGAATATGTACACAATCCTTGTCGGAGAACCTAATTCTACAATCCTACATTTGTCTTTTCATGTGCCTATTTCTACAAGTGAAAGTGGACGTTCACAAATGACATTATTAGGATGCTCCACCAGCCAGCATAATATGTCACACCTCATGACCGATAGTTCTTGTGTTGTGTATTTAGGCATGGTAAACGGAGGATGATCAACATTAACAGTATTGTTCCAGAATTTGAGCCACGTAATGTGATGAATTCCATAATCATCATTGCACAACGAAGGCAATAGAGTGAGATATGAATGAAGGCAATAGTGAAAAAGATTATAACATTATACCAACATAACTTACTTGTTCTCTTGCTTGAAGACCCGTGGATAAAGTATGTCATTAGTGTACTTAACTTGAGATAAATCTGGCTTCACCTTAAGTAAAATTGATCTAAAATGCTCCCTCTATAAAGGTAAATAGTCAGCCAACAAACACTAAAAGGGTGACAAATTCAAAAGCAAGTGTTCATAATTTAAAGCATACAATATTTGCGCCCATCATTATTTGGCCCTTGTACACTAGATCCTTTAGGCATTTTTTTGCCAACTTTCCTTTCCTTTTTCTTCCTGCTTTTCTCATATCTTCCTCCTCAACCTCTAATTGCTCATGATCAACTATAGAATCAAGAATATAAAATTTCATTGTCTTTGGCTCCAGGACAAAGCAAAACCAATGGTTTCCAACAACCGTAGGCCAAAATATGAAATCATAGTCACCTAAGTTATATCCCAAATGCTCGGGGATAACATGCTTTGCATTCTCATCTATATTCCATCGTGATGGATTCTTTGTCATCCTAGCCATGAATTCAGCATAAAAAATATGACACATGACATGAGATGACTGCTCCTTCTGATCACCTACAAGAGTCCTGCTAACTATAGTAATTACCTACATGGACATATATAGACATTTAGTTATTCATTTATGAATATGTAGTTATACATATATGGACTTCCATTGTTAAATACAAGTTTGAAATTTTTTTACCCAATTGCTTATCCATTGTGCTAGTCCAAGAGAACATAGCTCACTCTGTGTAAGATAGTAGTCATACATTTAGACAAATATCCTGCGACATCCAACCAAAAAAAATAGTTACGATGCTTTGTAGTAAGGAACATTTTTTTTTCAATTTCTTATGACAGTAATTTTTCACTTACTCTCCACCATCATCTGTGGTACACCAATCTATGCACAATCCGTATAGCTGTTGCTTATCACTAACTTTTCTCTTCTTCTGGGTAACAAGTGGCATCCACAGAGATTTAATGACAGCTTGCTTCTTCCTCTTAGATCTCCTCACTGGAAGTTTCCCTTTCTCTTCGGCAGCCACTTTGTGTTTAGATGCATCCATGTCTGATTCCTCTGCTTCTTCTACTACTTGATCTCTATCTTTCTCTTTATCCTCCTTACTTTTGTGTTTTTTAGATCCTCTACCTCTGCTTGTTCTTCTATCTCTATGTCTGCATCATCCTCATGCTTATCATGGTCCCCCTCCTCACCCCTCCCCCCGTCGTCCTTGTCATTCTCACCTACCTCATCTTCATCCTCTTCCTCTTCTATGACAGCCCTCTTTGCTTGTAACTCTAGCAGCTCATTAGCCATGTAAGACATGACTCTCTCTTGTACTTCTTTCATTTCCTACAAAACATAAAATGTGCACTTATTCACAATAATATGTTCTTGTTTCATAATGAAATGTTCACAAATTAACTTTAGCAAAACAGACCTTCTCTATCTAAGCCTTCACTCTTACGTACACATCCTTTGTGTCCTGCACATCAAAAGGTTCACTTGTTCTAAACTTAGGGTTTACTTACTCATAACTAAGGGATCCAAAAATACTATTGGGTTAAAAGTATACACACCTTGTCATGAAAGGTAGTAATTGGAGGCAGTTGTGTCGAGGCACTAAGGTTGGCATCACGGTGGGCTGGTGCTTTAGTGTACAACAGGCCATGGCAGCTCTGCCGCTCAACCTTCACCATTTTATTAACCCTTTCTTCAATCCAATACCCTATTGCTTTACTAGCTAGGGGTACAACTTTGTTCAGAGGAAAATTTTAGAGATAGAAAATCTAAAACATTAATTCAATGTAAGGATAGCTGTAACAACTAAGGTTCATGAGAATAGCAAAAATAACTTAGCTTACTAATAAGAAGTAGAGGCATCCTCCAATATATTTGGTTCCCTTTGACTTTCCCTTCTTAACATGCTCCTTGTAGAGCTGAATCTCCCAATTCAACTCCTCTAACACAAAAGTAGCCCAATCAAAATTAGACCATGCATCATTCGTACATGCCAACACCTTCAACGCCTTATCAGTAACTCGGGGACTTCTACCAAGACACAAAAGAGTTCCAAGTGTCAACAACAAAAAATGGAACTCAAACTTGTCATTCTCATCATTTGAAGTGATCTTGTTCTTCAAGTCATTTAATGACATTGATGTATAATCACTCTTCAATTCTACTACCAACTCCTTATTAACATTCAACTCTACTACCCTTGTAGTATTAGGTAGCCCCATAATAGCCTGTAAGTCCCCTGCTCTCACTAATACCGTTTTCCCCCTTATTGTCATTTTGAGTCAAGGGATCATAAGATCACATGATCTCACGACACAACTCTCTTGGGATTTTCAAACCTTCAATATCCAACAACTTAGAAAACCCAATTGCCTCAACTTTCTCTTTTAAATGGCCATTCTCTTTTACGAACTCAGCAATTTCTTTAAATTTTGCTGGAAAGCATCAAGTGTGGAAAGGAATGTTATATTTTTTCTACATTTTCACCTCTCTATTTTTAGTCGCCTTCATTCTATACGACTCCCTCTTCTCTATGCTCATTTCTTTCCATATCTCATATGTAGCCTCATTTGAATCGCCTACCTTTTTGTACTTGCCTTTATTGATCTCCAAAAATTCTCTTCTAAAATCATACCATCCCGTAGTTGATATCGCCTTTTGTGGCTTGTTGGAAGCCATTTTATGCTTAGCACCTACACAAATTAACTATGATTAGCAGAAGAGAAAATAATCAAGGATAGCAAAACAAATCAAGAAAAGTGGATTTACTAATATTGACCTAATAGTGACATAATTTTTGAACCAAAACGAAACAAGAAAAATATAAAGACAGATTCAATCCTCATTTATGCACAACTATAAATCCATGAATGTTGAGTAATTCAGTTATCATATTGGATAAAATGGCTACACAAACCATGCACAACAGAACACCCACTATGCATAAGACCATGTCCATGGATGCACAACTAAAAATCCATGATTTTCCAGTAATTCACTATCTTGGAGAAAATGATAGGTTGTGCAGACCATGCATGGTAAAAGACCTACTATGCACAGGACCATGTCCATGGATGCACAACTAAAAATCCATGACTTTCTAGAAATTTACTAGCTTGGAGAAAATGACAGGTTACGCAGACCATGCACGGCAGAACACCCATTATGCATAAGACCATGTCTATGCATGCACAACTAAAAATCCATGATTTTCTAGTAATTCACTGGCCTGGAGAAAATGATAGGTTATGCAAACCATGCACGATAGAAGACCCACTATGCACAAGACTATGTCCATGCATGCACAACTAAAAATCCATGATTTTCTAGAAATTCACTAGCCTAGAGAAAATGATAGGTTATGCAGACCATGTACGGCAAAAGACCCACTATGCACAAGACCATGTCCATGCATGCACAACTAAAAATCCATGATTTTCCAATAATTCACTATCTTGGAGAAAATAATAGGTTATGCAGACCATGCACAACAGAACACTTACTATGCATAAGACCATGTCTATGGATGTACAACTAAAAATCCATGATTTTCTAGAAATTTACTAGCCTAGAGAAAATGATAGGTCATGCAGACCATGCACGGCAGAAGACCTACTATGCACAAGACTATGTCCATGCATGCACAACTAAAAATCCATGATTTTCTAGAAATTCACTAGCCTAAAGAAAATGACAGGTTACGCAAACCATGCACGGCAGAACACCCACTATGCATAAGACCATGTCTATGCATGCACAACTAAAAATTCATGATTTTCTAGTAATTCACTAGCCTGGAGAAAATGATAGGTTATGCAAACCATACACGATAGAAGACCCACTATGCACAAGACTATGTCCATGCATGCATAACTAAAAATCCATGATTTTTTAGAAATTCACTAGCCTAGAGAAAATGATAGGTTATGCAGACCATGCACGGCAAAAGACCCACTATGCACAAGACCATGTCCATGCATGCACAACTTAAAATCCATGATTTTCCAATAATTCACTATCCTAGAGAAAATGATAGGTTATGCAGACCATGCACGACAGAACACCTACTAGCATGAGACCATGTCTATGGATGCACAACTAAAAATCCATGATTTTCTAGAAATTTACTAGCCTAGAGAAAATGATAGGTCATGTATACCATGCATGGCAGAAGACCTACTATGCACAAGACTATGTCCATGCATGCACAACTAAAAATCCATGATTTTCTAGAAATTCACTAGCCTAGAGAAAATGACAGGTTACGCAGACCATGCACGGTAGAACACCTACTATGCATAAGACCATGTCCATACATGCACAATTAAAAATCTATGCATGCACAAAAAGCATTGGAAGCAACAATGAATGATATAAATAACTCATTTAGAAAGGGAAGTGTTACAAGATTAGGTAGTGCGGGAGGAGCTTTGGTGTATATATTTTCTTAATATATTTTGTCTTGTGCTCTTACGTACATTCTATGGGCAATCATATATGGTGCTTAAATTATATTGAAATGTGGCACTTTGTGAGATCTATGATAGGAACTATTAGAACAAGCTTGTATAGGCATATAAATACTCTAATTCTTCCATCAAATGATCCCACAGCTTTAAAATAATATGGTACCTATTTCACATACGCTTCGTACATAACTCACACATTCTCTTGTTCCTTCCAAATTTAAAGCCCCTTATCAAACAAAAAAGAACAACTCAAACCCGTATCCCTCCCCTGGGCACTTATTCTATCCACTTTCTTTTACTAGCAATGCATCAAATTTTTCAACATAAAAAGGATTAGAGCCAACACCATTCTCTTGCAGCATTTCATACAGATAATTATAGGAATGAAGCAATCTTTAAAATTGTTATATGGAGGAGTTATTTTATTTAGCTAGACACATTATTTACTTTAGATGGAGGGAAGGCAATCTACTAATGGAACAAACCATGGAAAGGCAAAGTGCAAACTACCAAACTACCATATACAGAGTGAGGAAATTACAAGTTTCAGGCAAACAATAGAGGAAATTACTAAACCCACAGACACCAGAGGGTTCAGATGCACAGCAATGGCAGGAGACTGGATTTGACCGTGTCACGATGAGAGCTTCAGACGACTAGAACGAGACTCTAACAGAATCTTAGGGTGAAGCTGTAGGAGCGTTGGTGATGAACGGTGTCGCCAACAAATGGATCAGGTCGATCGCGAGCAATAATGAAGAGAGCACGACAACACATGAAATGACGAGCACCGCTCGAGCAACCAAAAACAGACAATAGATAAGGAAATTAGAAGCTTTTTGAACAGTGGTGAAATGATAACAGAAAAGAAATGAGAATAGAGAACTGTTGTCAGTTTTTTCCTCTGCTAGAGCAAAGAGAACAAAGGAAAATAGGAAAATAGGGAGCAATGAGAATAGGGGTTCACACATATTTTATGATTCAAATCAGACAAGGGGCAAAAAAGTATTTTCACTCTGAAAAAAATTACACTTGAGGCTTCAAGGCCTACAGAGCAATTTCAGATTCATTTAGGCCCTAAGTGAAATAAACTTTATTTTTAGGGCCCCTAATGCCATTCCCCCTATAAGTTTTTCACCACTGCGTACTGTGGTAATTTATACATTTTTTTAACTGAATCAACTATAAATGTACTTCGTTGCGCCCCCCATCAGTTAAATTTTCTTGTTCATTTTGATGATTTCAAGTTGAAGTGAATTTTAAGTCATTTAGAAAAGCTTTCTGTTCATGGTATATAGAGCGGCTTCTTGTTATAAGAAAGCCTACGTTAATGATGGCGCTAGCAAAGTCATTTGGGGCCAAAAAAACACGTTTAGGAAAGCCAAGATTTATTTCCATATCAATTGGTTGAAGAAAGAAGGAAGATGAGGTTTGGAAAAAAAATATAACATTAGTATAATATTTAAAATATGTTAATTTCATTGCAAATATTCCTGCCTCATTTTGACCCTGGTCTAACCTTTGAACAGTGAACCAGTGCGTCAACTAATTTAATAGTCAATTCGGTTCTAATAACATTGCAACATATTGTATAAGAATCAGTAAGTTATCTTAAGATGATTTAAGCACCTAAAATAAAAATAAGTTAAGTAGAGCCATTAACAATATTTTATAAGTAAATGAATAAGTGAAGTAAGGAAATTAATAAGTGAAGTAAAAAAGTTTTGATATTAATTTAAAAGAGAAATAATTTTTTCATTTCTTTCAATAATTTAATATCAAATTAGTACTTTAGGACTATAGTAAAATTTTAAAAATTTAAAAGCTTTAAATGTAAATAAATTTGGTCAAAGATCGTTTATTGAAATTCTCCCTAAAAACTAATCATTCAACTAGTGTATTCGAGATTTATACATAAATGTGTTTTTCACATTACATGAGTTGTGAATTAAAATAGCATGATAAATTATAAATCTTCATCCGAAAATATTTATAGGTCATTCTTCAAAAATTTACCACAAGTGTAAAAAACACATTCACTTATATATCACATATATGCTAGTTACGTTTTTTTTTTAATTATAATTTGCGAATCTTAAAGGTTAACATGTAATTTGTAGGTGAATGTTTGCAAGTAATAATAATATTTAAAATATTAATATTTTTTAATTTAATGAGATATTGTTCAAACAAATTCATAGCCTACTTTTACCCCAAAAAAATAAAATTTCATAACCTATGTCATCGGCCGATATGGCTACTAGCTCCTTCGAAGCCTTGGCCTAGTTGATCATTTCAAGCGAGTCCTTCGTGTCTTTGTCACGCTAGCTATCTTTCCCTAAAATTAAAGGAAATGTTATATTGAAAGCTCACGTAAAAAAAAAATTAATTATCATAAATTTTATTAATAATTGAATTAATTTTTTATGTAAAATTTGTATGTAATTTTTCCAAAATTAAAAACACATAGCACATTAAACCAGTGTTACTCCCGTGGAAATTCTTTGCAAACTTATGGGAATTATTTTCTTTTTTTCTTTTTTGTTTTCCGAGATATACTAGTTGTCATGAAAAGGAATCTGAGTGTTATTCAAGTGATTGCCTTCTTCCAAGCAATGTTCTTCATACACAATTTTAAGAATTAAATTTTAGAATGATGCTTCAGGGGCAAAAGCCATTACCATCTATGCCACACTCATTTGATAACTAATTATGAGAATTATTATATATACTTGAAGCTTGCTTGATAACTTATTCGGGTCTTGTAAATTGAGGGCACAGGGTCCATTGCGTTCTCATTTCATGCATAGAGACTGTTTATTGAAATTAAAAATTTAAACCCTTTTTTATTTTGGCAATAAATTGTCTCTCTAGTAAAAAAAAATCTTGTATCTAGAAAATATAAATTAACTTTTTAAAAATTGGGGTGTATGGCTAGTTCATATTGATATACAAAATATTTATCATTGATATACAAAATATTTATCATTCATTTACAAAGAGTTTATTATTAAAATTTTAAAAATTTACATGGGATTTATCATTGAGATATATAACGATATATCATTAATAAATATAATAAATTAGTGATAATATAAATCATAATAAATGTTAAATTGTTTGCTTAGTTTGGTTCTAAAATAAAGGCTATATATGTAAAAACCTCTTGATAAGGATAAATTTGAGTCTAAAATCAAAATGGAAATAACGAATGGAAGTCGAGTGGGATTGGCTAATAATTTTTTTATCTTTCTCTTTAGCTTGACAAAACTGCCCTTAAGTTGGATCTACGCGTGTAAACATGGAATAAAAATATTGAAATTAAAATCCCATGTCATTTGCCCAAGTGTTTTTAGTTAGTCTCAGGTGGCACTTTCTATTAAATTTAACGGTTATTTTAACAGTAAAAGGTTAACGAATAATATTTGAAAGTTCAGCGTGTGTGTGTGTGTTTTTTTTTCTTTACATTTTTAATTAACTATATGTACTAATCTATATATATATATATATAAGTATAAGCACAAACAATGTCTTATGATGACACGTGTTCTTCATTGTATTTTCTTAAATTTATTTTTTAATTTTTTTATTTTTAAAAATAGATAAAATCACTTTACCTTCAAATATCTCCCATTATCTCAACTTCTTAAAAGAGCCTAACCATAAGTAACATCTAACCAAGACATGTGTCCCTAATTTTATTTTTCTCTATTTATTTTTTATTTTTTAAAAATAAATAAAACTATCTCACCTTCAAACATCTTCTGATCATATTAACTTTCTAAAAAAGTTCAACTGCAAGCAACATTTGATGACAACACATCTAACATGTCCCTAATGTTGTTTTACTTTATTTATTTTTAATTTTAATTTTTTAAAATAGATAAAACTGTCTTACCTCCAAACATCTCTTCATTATATCAACTCTCCATTAATATTTTACTAAAATAAATTATTTTATTGTTACTAACATATATTATGATGACAAGAAATTTGTCATTTAATAGTTAGAATCAAGATTGATAAATCCAATAGTCATTTGTATTATATTGAATTTATCAATCTAATATAGAATAATATAAATTTACCTTCTAAGTTCGAAACATGTCCAATTTACAAAATCCTGTAATTTTAAAGAGCCACACAAGATTTTAATAATGATATATAAAACAATCTAATTTATATATTTTAAATTTCCTTTTACTTCTCCTAATTTTCAGATTCCACAATCTATTCACTTTAACCAGAACTTCATAAATGTTGTTTAAATTTAATATTTTAAAATATATAAAAAAAGTATCCACGATGAAGAGGATTTAAAACCAAACATTACAACTTCCCTACATTCGATTTTACCTATCTTTTATAAAATAATTTAATTTATATCCCCTCTATTAAAAAATATAAGGTATTTTTAACCAAATCTCATCTCCTAATAAAGTAGTTATCTATTTTTAAACCAACCCTATCTTTTCATATTTATCTTATTAAACATCCTATAATAAATATAAAGTCACTATCAATAATGGTATTTGTGAAAAAAAAAAAAAAAGCAATGAATACACCTCGAAAAACTAAAAATACCTTAAATTTGTAAACATCCAACTCATCAAAAAATACCTTATATTTTTTAATAGATAGGGAGTATGTTTTAAATTTTCTTATATTTCTTTTGATATTTCAAATTTCACAAGCTATCTACTTTAATCATAACTTCCTTAATTTTATTTAATCTTAGTACATTTAAATATATAAAAATTCAAACACTATAACTTCCCCTATATCCTGAAAATTTCTCTCCTATCATAGCCACTCCCCCCCATCCGAAAACTTTCCCACTATCATATCTTCCAAACTTCTTATTCCCAAATTTAAAATTGAATTTAAAAGATCAAGAGAAATTTTAATTTTCAAACTTCCCCATTCAACTATCAAAGACCAATTCCATTTATAGTTTTCAAGTAATTCTCACTTTTAGTTTTAATGCAACCGTCACATTCCACTCCTACATTCAATCTTTAAAATGCTAACCTGTTTTTTTTTTTTAATAAAAGACACAAAAACCAAAGGGTAATTTGCCCGTGTCATTATTCCTATGCTTACTCTCCTTGCTTAGCATAATTACAGGATCTAAAGGAACATGAATGACGAGATGAAAGCCATGAAGCACACAAGATCATGATTGTTTTTGTGTGAAGAGGGTGAGAGATTAGTGGAAAAGCTGCAAAGCATGTTTCAATATGCAAATAAGGTGGACAAGTTGTTGACATTGTTCAGGATGTTGGGAAGTTTTGGAGAAGGGATATTCAAGTTCTTCTCATGATGTTTTTAATTTCTTAACGACGTGATTACTGCATATGGAGACACAAATATCATTTTGACAAAGCATGATGTAAATAAAGTTAGCTTCCTCAATGGAATATTCATTCTATACCATATAGATAACAATTCATAAGTAATTTTCCCAACATGTACTTAATTGTAAGAATTGTATGTTTTTAATTTCTATTCAAATTGTTTATACAATAAGCTTTAAGGCTAGGTACAATAAGGCTATTATAAGAGGAATTGTTGGGAAAGAACTACAAAGAGATAGACTTCAAGAATGAGAATGGAATACCTGAAATTCGTACTTCAACAAAAAGGCAAATTCTTTGGCACTCAAGTATCAAGTTTTTCAATAACATACCAAGTTGTCTCCCTTATTACAGTGGATGTCAACTCAATTTAAGATGCTTTAAGAGAAAAGGTTCCATCTCATTAGGTTTTTTCTATCAAAAGTGAAACCAATTTATTTGATAAAAATCATTATTGCTTTAATATTGATTTTAACTCTTTTTGGATAGGCTCTCAAATTAAGTTGAAAAAGAAAATAAAGCATGAGAGAGGATTAACCAAATGAGAAGTAAGATTAAAATAAATGGTTGCAATTTTAAAGCTCACTCGTAATCATATTAGTATAAGTGAAATATATGTCATAGATTCTTAGCATATTGAAAAACAAAATCCTTACAGATGCATTTTATAATTTCATTATTTACTTCAAATATATGAATTTGTCCATTATGGATTGCGGAGGCATTGCTTTTAGAACACATAGGTTCTTATTTTTTGGTTGATAATAACAATAGAAATTGAGTTCTTAAGATAAGAGATGAGTCACACTAATTGTTGAATGAGGCATTAAGTTAGGTTGTATGACTTTTGTTATTATGCATTGTGATATTATTAAATTTTATTTTTTGTAAAATCTCTAAATTTAATTTATGAGTCAATCATTTTTATTTAAAGGCAATTTACTCTAAATGTTAAGTAAATATCATTATTTATTTAAATTATTTTTAAAATTTTCACATCCCGTACGATGCACAAGCCACATACTAGTTAATTATCAAAAACTTGGCCTTAGGCAAAATCTCTCTCTCTCTCACCTCCCCCCCCCCCCCAAAAAAAATAAACACACTCTCTCTCTCTCTCAAAAATTTAACATTACAAACATACAAAACTTCACACAGTCATATTTATAACGCCCATAATAAAGTATATAGTTCACAAACAAACAATATAAAAGGTTACGAAATATGACATATGCAGCATCCAATGTTCCATGAGGAAATATGTTTAATCCAACATTACTACACAAAGAGCATTAAAAAAATTTGTGAAGTTTCCAAAACATAATAGTCCAATGTCCCTGAATTAAGCAAACATGTGCACAAGATCGATCAACTCAACTGTTATCTTCGTACTCTCTTTTGGAAGAGATCAAACAAATATATGCTGAAATGAACAAAACAAACATAGAGGAATTAAATAATTAATATTTGTCAACTTTTCACATACAAAAAGATATGAAAAATAATATGGAAAATGAAGTCAGTATCAAAACTAATGATTTTATTGATTAACATATAATATATCAAGATAATTTCATAACCTAAATAATCTAAAAGAAATTTTATTATGTAAATCTCAATTATGGATAACATCTTGCTGAAACATTTGTTCAAATTTAAAATAGTGAAAGATTCTCAAGCCTCTCAGTCTGCCATTATTTATTAAATCAAAACATTTTTTTACAAAATATAAAAAATGCAATCTTCATTTTATTTATACTACAAATTATAATTGCAATAACATTTATTATTTGTTTATATTTTTATTCTATTGACTTGACCCATTAGAAAGACTAAGAATTGAATTGATATATTCACCTTGTTTCCATATTTTGCATGGAATTTTACTTTTAATATAAGCTCACCAACAATTGGTCAAAACAGAACTTGTGTTGAACTAATCTAATTTCAATTCTCAGAACTCTTTCTAAATTCACGTGTAAATACGTTATCCTAATTATTATATTATTCAATCATATATATTCCTGATCATGCCAAAGACCATTATTGAAACAACAAAAACAATAAATCCAGAACATTGACTAAAAAACAGAGCACATGTTGTGTTGTGCTGAGGAACTAACAACAAATCTTCATAGAGGAAGACATAAAGACATCATATTTACCTGCTAATCAAGCATCTAATGTGCATTAAAGGATTGTAAGCTTGCATCCATCTTTCATCTCCAATCTTGCAAGATATTCTTCCATTTCTTTGGATGACTCTGACACCTCCACATTTCGCAGATCAAGCAATGACCATAATTCCTCTGGAAGCTTAATCAGTCTTTGATAATAATACTAAAAATAATATATACACCTTCCCTTAAAAAATATAAAGCATTTTAATTGAATTAAATTTTAAAATAGTATAAATGTTATATTCCCTCTGTTAAAAGGTATTTTTTAAGGGTTTGAATATTAAAAATATAAGAAATTTTTTGTTTTTCAAAGTGAAATTAATATGTTTTTTCAAAAATGCCCCTAATAAATAAATTACTTTATATTTATTTTAAAGTCAAACACCTTATTAAATAGAAGTAAATGTAAAAAGATTATGTTAGTTTGAAAATAACTAATTATTTTATTAGGAGTGTAATTTAATTAAAAACACTTTATAATTTTAAATGAAGAGGATATAGTTTTTTTAACATTCAAATCTTGAAAAAATGAATTACATAGAATGAGATGGTAGTTATTAACAACAAAAGAAGGGCACAGCTGATCTTGCAACCTCCTCTCTTCCACTGACTGTCCCCAAGTCCACCCTTTTGGCTTCTTCCATCCCCATGTTTACCCTTTCCATATTATATTTCAATAATATAAAATAATTTCCATGCATGTATTATTTATTATTTATTAATATTTATATAATATAAGCTTATATAATAAATAAGTTAACATTATTAATATCTATTATATAATACAATATCACGGGAGTTAGTAGAACAATTCACAATAAATAGATAATTTATTTTTGCATGTTTAGGGAAAAATATTTAAACAAGCCAAAAAAATATTGATCTTTTTAGCTAAATTTGTGTTCCATTTCTTGGTTGCAATTCATTTTCATATTCTATTAACTCCATGACAGCTTTTGCGAGGTATGAACTCTATCAATTGAAGACAAACAAGGACCAAATGTCAATATAGTTTAGGTGAAGTTTTATGGAGTCAATTGCAATATAAAAAGGGACAAGTGAAAATTTTGCTGATGTGTTATGGGATGAAAAATTTTGTTATGTAGAAATGATAAGATATCCAGTAGCATTAATATAGTACACAGAATTTTTTTGGGATTTTAAACTTTATAATCTTTTGATTTGTCCGACATAAGAAAATTAGCATATTTTATCATTAACATTTTGAATCGTGAAATTTACTTCACTCATTAATTTCATCTATTATTTTGTCCAGGGCCGTGTCATTAAGGAATTTTGAGCCCTAAAGCAAAATGAGAAAAGGGACCTAACATGTAATAAATTATCAATTCTTATATTACTTTTCTAGTTTTTTGAGATGCAAAATTAGATAACAAAATTTTGTAATTGAGTAATTCTAACATTTCATTCTCAATAAATAATAAGGCTAGTCCATTTAATCTATTTTATAACATACTTGATCTCAAATCAGATTTAAGTAACTTTAATTTTAAAAAACTTCTTTCTGCAGTAGCAACTGTTATAGGTATTGTTAATAATATTCTATAAGCAATACACGCACTTAAAAAAGTATCTAATCTTTTGACATAGTTTAATATTTCAATTGGTGTGTTAATTTCTTCTATTAATATTTCTTTCAAAACTTTTAATTCTGAAAATAAATCAAAACTATCAATATTAGAATTGTCATTAAAATTTAAAAAATTTTAAATATTAATACAAATTTTTTTCAATTCATCATCATCCAAAGCTTTAAATTTGTTTGGATTCAAATAAAAAATTAAAATGATTTCATATTTTAAAACTTATTTAAATCGACTTTCAATAGAAGAAATTGATTGATCTGAGATGTATCAAAAATATTCAATATGAAAAGAATTTTTAGCTGAAAGTAAGATTTCATCAAAATATTTTTTTTCCTATGACTTGTACATTTTTATGAAAATTAAGATTTATGTTTATTTCAATAGTCTTTTTTTTTAAATTTCAAAGCAAATGCAAAACCATTTTTTCTGTAATCCTTTAAATAAGGCCCATAAATGCCCTCTTTGATAAAAGTTCCCAACTTTGTTCTTTGTTGAGAGAGAGAAGCTGATATACAAACTGTTGAGATGTACTTGCAACACGAGCTACTTGTACTGATTGACTAGTGATCAATATTCTACTCCCATTTTTGTCATTAGGAAAAGCATCATTTATGGCATGCATACTTTAGGGCTCCCATATGTCATCAAGAACAACAAAATATTGCTTTTCCCTCGAGCTTTATTTTATGTACTAATATATACATGACATCAAAAGTATCGTATCATATTCATTATAAAATTACTAACAATAATAAACTAACAAATAGAAATTAAACATCATCATCATCAACAATTGGGGGTACGTTTGGTATGATGTTATTTTGTGTATATATTTAATCTTTTTTAAAAATAAAAGTACATAATCTATTATCACATGACATTTTTAAGTTATAAAATTATCTTTTTTTCCCATACATTGGGAGGGTTTGGATCAGTTATGATATTTTTAAAAATAATTTTATAACTAAGCCACTTGACACTAGCTCAGGTGGTAAGACTAGAGTACGTTTGGGGTATGATGCTACCCACCCTGCAATAAGCAAGATGTGGGTTCGAGCCTAGAGTGGCCACAAGTGTGCGTGTTTCCTTCCATGGGAAAGAAGTAGGCAACACACACACACACACACACATATGTGTGTGTGTGCATGCATGTATCATAAATATTAAAAGAAACTTAAATTGGCTATATATATGTATTAATTTTCAAAAACTTGACCCTTGCTAGCTAGGCAGAATCTTTCTCTCTGATCTTTCTATCTCTCTCTCAATCAAAAAATTTAACCTTACTAACAATCCATACAAAACACCACACACATATCCATAATCCAAATATTTAATTCACAAACAAACCATACAAAAGGAAGTGAAATTTGATATGCAGAATCCAATTGCAATGTGCCAGAAAAAATATGTTTAATCCAACATTACACACAAAGTGCATTCAAACATCCATAAAGTTTCCAAAGCATAACACTCCAATGTCCCTTAAGCAAACATGCATACAAGATCGAGTACAACTCAACGCTTGTCTTCACTCTCTTTTAGAAGAGATGAAACAAACATATGGATTTAATATTTAGCACCTGAAACGAAAAAACAGAGAGGAAATAATTAACATCTGTCAACTTTTCACCTATAAAAAGACAATGATTTAGAAGAGATCAGATGAAACAAATATGGAGAATGAAATCAACATGAAAATTAATTATTTATTATTTAAACAAAATATATATCAAGATAATTTCATAAGAGTCATTTTTCCCTAAATAATCTAGAAGAAATGTATCATATAAAATCTAAGTTGTGGATAACATCTCGTTGAAACATTTGTTCAACGTAAACAAACATGAAAGATTCTCAAGCTTCGCAGTCTTTTATTATTTATGAAATCAAATACAATATTTATTTTATGTATACTTCGAATTATAATTGCAAAAACAATTATCATTTTTTACATTTTTATTCTATTGATTTGACCCATGAAAAATACCTAGAATTGAATTGGTATGTTCACTTTATCACCATATTTTGTATGGAATTTTACTCTTAACATAAGCTCACCAACACCCAATTAAAACCGAACTCATGTAGAACTAATATGCTAATTCCAATTTTCACTAAATTCACATGTAAATACGTTATGCTAATTACTATAATTTCATTCGATCATATATATTCCTGATCATGCCAAAGATCATTAATAAAATAACAAAAACAATAAATCTAGAGCATTAACTAAAAAATTAAGTACATGTTGTTTTGTGCATAGCAACTAACAATGAATCATTATAGAGGAAGACATAAAGACATCATATTAATCAAGCATCTTTTGCAGCATTAAAGGATTGTAAGCTTGCATCCATCTTTCATCTCCAATCCTGCAAGAAATTCTTCCATTTCTTTGGATGGACCTGACACCTCCACATTTTGCAAATCAAGCAGTGATCATAGTTCCTCTGGAAGCTTAATCAATCTCCAGCAATTATTGATAGATAAACTTTGAAGGTGAGGCATTGCACCTCTGCTCAAATTCCAACTGCTACATGTCACTTCACTCATTTTAAAGACTTTGCGTGTCACACTCCAAAATATAAGATGTGACCGGTATGAGATATATATACAAAACTCATATCCCATAAGTCTTAACTAAAAAAATTTTAAATTTTTAAATAATAAACACATATAATATATAAATAGAAGTGTTAGATATTTTATTTTTATTATTATTAATTAATTTTTTTTATATTTTTCATGCAACCAAAATTCAAAATTTCCTATAAAAAATTTTAGCAAAATGTACCCTAAAAATGAGACTTCCCATAATTTATCACCAACAAAGAACAACAATAATACAAACAAAAAAATTGCACTCCTTACCAACAATTACTCAATCTTATAATAAAAATGAGGATCTTGCCTATAATTGAAGTGCCTAGGGCCAAACCATTGATTTAATACAAGGTCTAAATTACATCAAATGCGTCTTGCTGAAGAAATTCTTTCACTCCATTTGCATGATAAAATGCCACAATGAACATGTTAAAATACAAGTTGAGCATTTCCATCTGAGACTAAAAATATTTTTTCAGTAAATAACATCACAACAATAAATAATTGAACATGAATAAAAGAAAAGTTTGAAATAATTATGTAAGTTGGAGATAACAATTTTCATAAAAATTTAATAAACTTCAAAATAAAATGGCTCTGTATAATTTTAAATAGAATTTTGAACCATTAAACTATCAGATTAAATATTGTTGTCATGTGATTTCAAAAAAATAAAGAATTTTGAACCATTAAAATATTAGATCAAATGTTGTTGTCACGTGATTTCAAAAAAACAAATAAACAAAATAAATAATTATACATAAATTACTAAAAAAATCAATGAAATGTAAAATCACCAAATAATCTAATTTATGATTATAGGGGCTTATCAGAACTTTAACAAACGTGAACACACAATTCACGAGGGTAAATAACTAAACTCGGCTCATGCCATGAAGACAAACATGGACACACAGTCCATAAAGGTAAGTAACCAAACGCAGCCGAAGTCACGAAACAAACGTGAACACACAGTCCACAATGGTAAGTAACCAAACACAGTTGAAGTGACGAAACAAATGTAAGCACCATGCTTACAAATAACCATCCCTCTATTCCACGTGCATTGGCTATCGCATAATACCTCCGATAAACACCCTGCTAGCTAGGTGTACCATGACGCGCCAAGGGCTAACGAAATTATTATTAGCAACTAGTGTTTTATATAAAGTCTCTTTTTAAATTCACTTTCAAACATATGAAAAAATAATCACTTGCAAAATATAATTTTTCTTCTCAGTATCAAACTCACATGAACCATGTAAAACATCAATCTTTTTAAAAAAATTTATAATTAATATTTCATAAATTGTTCACTAATTTTCATAGTTGCCTTTACCAAATAACAGACTATTAAAATTTGTAAAAGTATTTTCATCAATCCAAAAAGTATAAGTCATGACTCTAAGAAGTAAAACAATTTAATTAATAAAAGGAACTAATGCAAGAGAAATATATAATATTTATAAATTGTAACATCTATAAATTGTTAAAACCATATTTTGATAAAGAAAATTTTCTAGTATATAAATTGATTGGGACGTTATCCACTTACCTGAAATTTTTAAAATGCAAAATTTCTCTCTAAACTTTGATCACATTTTTCCTTTTCCCAACACCCTAAAAATCATGTTAAGATTTTAAATAAACTTTTAATAAACTCAATAATTTCCTTCCAATATTACCGCTATCAAAATTTTGCTATAATTATTTGAAATTTTAAAATCAGGACTCTACACATGAAAATCCATCAAAGCCATAGCTCAATGCTCAGTTAAAATACAATTTCATATTAAACTTTTTTATCAAAATGCTAAAAGTACATTATTTCCAAAGAACTCAATTGATTGCACAATATCTTCACAATTAAATTTCTACAGCTAATGCCAAGCTCAGTTGACAAGATAATAGTAGTCAAACCATTTTTGTCTTTCAAATATTGAATAAAATTTTAGTGAATTTAATTTCAAGCAAAACTGTTCTAACGAGCATTTTATCAAACACCTTATGAGCATTAATACTCAAACAAATACCAACATCTTCCTCTTCAATTTGCAGCACGAAACAAGGGAAAACTCACAGTCGAATCTTCGACAAACTTATTGTGGCAGCAAACTCACGGTGAACTCACGATGAATGCTGGAAACTGAATCAGAACGGAAAAGGCGAGTAGGAGATGAAAGTTGATCAAAGGTTCTCTCTACCTAGGTTCTGGAGCATTCGACGATGGAGGAGAAGGAAAATGTCGGTTAAGAAGAAAGAGAATTGCCACGCTCTGTTTTCACGCACCGAGGAGAGAAATAAAAACCTGAACATAAAGATAATTGGAAAAACTACAAAAAAGAGCACAGAAAAAATTACAACAAAAGAAAAAACAAAAATTATTAAAAAAACAATTTTCTTATAATTTAAAACAAAATAAAATTAAAAATTTCTTTTTAACTCTGAACCTTTAAAAAATTACTGGTATAAATTTCAATAAATTATCACTCTTCACTTGTTATAGAAATAAAGTAATTAAATAAAATATTAATTAGGAGAGAAATTTATTTAATTTTAAATTTATGGTCATTATATTCTTCCTTCATTAAAAAAATTTGGTCCTCCGAATTTAAACATGCTTACATGAATCCTTGAACAAATATGGATATCTAACATGCATATCACTTTCAATTCCCCGTGTAACTTCTTATAATGATCTTTGGAGTTGGAAAGCGAATTGAGAATCTCTATCAGATATTCCTATCGTTGGAACCTTATATGGCTAAACTATCATATCTATGTATAACTGGGCATATTTACACACATTATAAGTTATAAAATGAGCTGAGTTAATCAATTTATCAACAATTATCCAAATTGAGTCATATCCTTTCTTAGTACGAGGTAATCTAGCAACAAAGTCTATTTTAATATTTTTTCCATTTAATAAGCACTTATTGCTATTGAATAGTATCCATAGTCTTACATATTGCGGAATGTTTTTTTCCTTGAATCACGTAAACCATCTTAAAAGTTCTATGTTAATTCATTAATAGCATCAAGACAGTTGAAAAGTAAAAACTACTACACTTGAATTGATTTCTCAACCTTATTTTCTCTAACCGACAAGGTAGCATATCGAGCATAACATGCAATGTAAAATAAACCTATAATCAATCACATTGCCGTTTGTAACTTATCCCAAAGAATTTCATTTCCTCCTTCTTTCTTATTATCTTTATATATATATATATATATATTATATGAAAACATATGGTTATAAGGCCACTTTTGGTTTCAAAAGATTGTACACAATCACAGCTACCAATTTATCAATTTTTTTGTCAAGTTGAAAATAGAATATATTAACATTACATTATATTATCACAAGTTTTTTTTCTGCATAATTAATATAATCAAACAATCTTTCAAGCTCGCACTAAACCATGCATCCAACCAACTAAAACTTTTCCTTAGAAAAATTATCACCTATTGGCAACGTTTAAAGTCAATATCATTACAAACATGCTCAAAACCAAACCAAGGTGTTCCTGAAAGTTCATGGTAAACTTAAACCTAACTCAATGAGTGAAGCCATTAGTTCCAAACTTTATATGCAAATAACAATGAACACTTAAATATTTGGAAATAACATAACCGAGTCAAGTCAATTAACATGACCAGCCATTCTATGCTTTCAATGAAATGGGTCATGTGCTACGCTTCCTAAGGTTGAGACAAGAGCATGCTATCAAATTATTCAAAACAACTGTTTATTGTAAAAATTAAAGCAATATGATCGATATTTTTAGCAAATTATACTTTTGTATTAGCCTCAATCACAACCAATTTCATGATCAAACTAACTCATATATCTCTCTCTACGCTTGCAATATGATTTATGTGTTCATAGAAGTTAAATCCTCTTTACAATGCAAAACTCAAGCAAGCAAGATAGTCATTATCTTTAATTGGAAATAAAACCCAATTTTATTTTAAACAAAGCAAAGACAAACATTGATTTTCACATACTTAACCAAAGCTTGAGAAGATACTGCAACTTTTGATGAAAGAAACTTAAAGTATTTGTATTGCTTTGAAACAAAAATAACATTCATATGAAAGAACCATTTTAGAATACAAAGAATTCTTTTCAAGGAAAAGGAATCAAAACAAAATGACAAATTTCTAATTTCTCAAGTTCTAGATTGAACTCAAGCGTTCATAGCAACAAAACAAAATCTTAGCCAAGTAAGTGTCTTTTCCTTTTCCTATGATAAAATTGAATCAACATACCCCATATTTAATATTTAACCTACTATCTTGACTTCAGAGCATTAAGGCGTGTGGCTTTCTTCAAAAGACTTTAAACCAGACTAATGTGTCACTCTACATTAAAATTTCACGTTCAAAAGAAAAATAAACTTAGTTATGTGTTTATTTTCAATCTCCAACCAAGGAAGATTACTACAACGAATTAGTTAAATTTTATTCTTATAACAAACAAAGCCCTCTAGTAAATTTCAAACTAAGTTAAATATTATTGGAACAAAGATTGACTTCACAAAGTCCGGTTATTTATATTAAAGCTCGATCAAAATGATGCATTGACCACTAAGCAAACATTAAAAGTTCATCACAAGCATTTTAAGAACAAGAACATGTATAAGGAACAAAAGGTAAAAATGTGAAGACTCTAAACTTAATCAAGTGATAATAAACTAAGAATCAATCTTTATGTAAAAAAATAAACAAGAGTCTTATGGCTAACATATCTTGCTTTTAACATGTAAGTGTCACGGCATGACAATCAAGTATTAGATTTCGAGCAACAAACTTCGAGTCTGTTTGGATTTCAGTTGAGTATAATATATTATGAAAATAATTGATTAAGTGATAATTTTAATCATAATTGATTATGTTATAACGCAATTTGTTTGGATACTATTTTTTTAAAATTGATTTTAACAGAATTGAAAATGTTTGGATAATTTAATCAAAATCAATTTTAGCTATATAAATTACTATATAATTTAATTCTTAAATATCAAACATTAATTTTTTGAGTATACAAAATTTGAATTTTATTAAGGAAAAAAAAAGGAGGAGAGAAGAGAGTTTAATTTTATTTTTATTAAATTATGTGCTTTATTTATAATTTTTTTGTTGGCTTTCTTTTATAATTTTCTCCAACATTTTTTGATAAACTTTTGACAAAAGCTGATTCCATCAGCATATGAGAAAACGCGCGTAATTTGTCAGAATTGATTTATATGCTTTTTGGACCATTTGGGTAATTTGCTGAAAAAATCGATTTTGAAGGGGGAAAATGGATTTTTTCCCTTATCGAAACACTCTTCTTTCTTTTTAGGTGATTAGAAAAGCTAGGCACTTAATAAAATTGTAGGAATAGATGCTTCACACACAACAACATCAAATATAGCTCATTTTCAAAGAAGAGTTTCTAAATTAATGAGACTGCATGAGGTTAAACAATCAGTTACTTTAATATGCATTACACTAGATATAAGTAAGGTGTTACTTCTTCCCACTAAGAATTGGCTATTACCGGTGTGTAATAATTTCCACCAAGATATCACAAGTTAAATAGAAGTTAGGCCAAGAACTTAAACAACTTAAGCAAAGATTTGATGAGGTACATTCAATACCTTTTATGCATCAAAATATTATAAGTCTCCAACACGAAAAATTCATATATGGGTAATATATACATAATCACTCCCATGCTCAAGCTCATAACAAGTCACCAAGCAAAACAATTCACAAAAATAACCATTTCAAACTTGCTTAGGACACTTTCCAAGACACTTAAACAATGACAAGCCCCTAGACCAATCAACAAATCTAAGAGTAAACGAAATGGACCTCTATAAGGTTTTCAATAATGCCGCAAATATAATTATGCCCGAATTCATAATTATATCTGAGACCCCACTAAAAAGCACTTACTCCATGTACTATAGGAAACCTAAGCTCCAATAGCAATCTGTCACACCCCAAAATATAAGGTGTGACCGGCATGGGATATATATATGCAAAACTTATATCCCATAAGCTTTAACTAAAGAAATTTCAAATTTATAAACAATAAACACATATAATATATAAATAGAATTGTTAGATATTTTATTTTTATTATTATTAATTAATTAATTTTTTTAAATTTTTCATGCAACCAAAATTCAAAATTTCCTATAAAAAATTTTTGCAAAATGTATCCTAAAAATGAGACTTCCCACAATTTATCACCAACTAAAGAACAATGATGATATAAACAAAGAAACTGCTCTCCTTACCAACAATTACTCAATCTTATAATAAAAATGAGGATCTTGCCTATAATCAACGTGGAGCACCTAAGGCCAGACCATTTATTTAATAAAAGGTTCAAATTACATCAAATGCATCTTGCTGAAGTAATTCTTTCACTCCATTTGAATGATAAAACGCCACAATAAATATGTTGAAATACAAGTTGAGCATTTTTATCTGAGACCAAAAATATTTTTTTCAATAAATAACGTCCGAACAATAAACAATTGAACATGAATAAAAGAAAAGTTTGAAACACTTATGTAAGTTGGAGATAACAATTTTCATAAAAATTTAATAAACGTCAAAATAAAATGGCTCTATATAACTTTAAATAGAATTTTGAACCATTAAAGTATCAGATCAAATATTATTATCACGTGATTTCAAGAAAAGAAAAAATTTTAAACCATTAAAGTATCATATCAAATATTGTTGTCACATGATTTCAAGAAAACAAATAAACAAAATAAATAATTATATATAAATTACTAAAAAAATCAATGAGATGTAAAATCACCAAGTAATCTAATTTATGATTATAAGGACTTATCAGAATCATTAACAAACATAGATACACAATCTATGAGAGTAAATAATCAAACTCGGCTCTTGTCACGAAGACAAACATGGACACATAGTCTACAAAGGTAAGTAACCAAATACAACCAAAGCCACAAAACAAACGTAGACACACAGTCCAGGATAAGTAACCAAATGCAATCGAAGTCACGAAACAAACGTGAGTACCATGCTCATGAATAACCATCCCTCCATTCCACGTGTATTGGTCATTGCACAGGGCTAGCACCTCCTATAAGCACTCTACTAGCTAGGTGTACCATGGCGCCCCAAGTTCTAATGAAACTGCCATTAGCAATCAGTGTTCTGTATAAAGTTCCTTTTCAAATTCACTTTCAAACAAGCAAGAAAATAATCACTTGTAAAATATAATTTTTATTCTTAGTATCAAACTCACATGAACCATGTAAAACATCAATCTTTCTAAATATGAAATTTTATAATTAATATTTCATAAATTGTTCACTAATTTTCATAGCTAGCTTTATCAAATAACAGACTACTAAAATTTGTAAAAGTATTTCCGTCAATCTAAAAATTATAAGTCATGACTCGAACAAGTAAAACAATTTAATTAACAAAGGAGCTAATGCAAGAGAAATATATAATATCTATAAATTGTTAAAACAATATTTTGATAAAAAAATTCTAATATATAAATTGATTGGGATGTTATCCACTTACCTGAAATTCCCAAAATGCAAAATTTTCCTCTAAACTTTCATCACATTTTTCCTTTTCCCAACACCCTAAACTTTTAATAAACTCAATAATTTCCTTCCAATATTACCCCTATCAAAATTTTGATAGAATTATTTGAAATTTTAAAATCAGGACTCCACACATGAAAATCCGTCAAAACCATAGCTCAATGCTCGATTAAAATACAATCTCATATTAAACTTTTTGTCAAAATACTAAAAGTACATTATTTCCAAAAAACTCAATTGATTGCACAATATCTTCACAATTAAATTTCTACAGCTAATGCCAAGCTCAGTAGACAAGATAATAGTGATCAAACCGGTTACGTCTTTCAAGTATTGAATGAAATTTTAGTGAATTTAATTTCAAGCAAAACTGTTCTAACAGACATTTTATCAAACACCTTATGGGCATTAATCCTCAAACAAATACCAACATCTTTCTCTTCAATTTCACTTTCAAAAATTTCATAATATTAATATGATAACCAATAACCAAATCAAACTTAATTAGGACTGAAACCCACATCAACATTATCTTATCCTTAGTACTAGAAGGTTTAGCTAAACTCAATTCACAAGATAATAGCATCCAAATCAATTATGTTTCCCAAAGAATTTTTTTTAATGAAATTTTAAGAAGTACCCAATCAATAATTCCTTCTAACATGCATTTTGACAAATATTTTATAGGCACCAATCTCCAACTTTCATGTCTAAGATCTTCTATTCCATTCTCATCCTAATTAATTTTTTTTCTTTTACATTAATCAAATCAAATGAAAATCAATTTAGCTCCAAAAATTCTGACCCATGTGTATCATTATCAACTTTAATATAAATTTTCATGTTAAATTTCAACTTCCTTCTCGCCACACAGCACGGACAGTAGCAGAACTCCAGGGGAAAAAAAATTCAATGCTAACAATATTATATCACACACACTCAAATGCACACAAAGCTAACTAGAGGAAGGTGCGAAACTCCTCATCCCAACCAAGCACCACAGAACAGGGAAGGAGTAAGGAGGAGGAGAGACTAACCATGTGAAGCTAAAAGAAGGAGGAACTGTCGCACCCAAAGCAACAACAAAGAACAATAGTCGGTGATGCAGATAAACAGAGGACGAATAAACTGAACCATAACTAATAAAGGTGAGCGATTTGCAGTGCGAAACAGGGGAAAAACTCACAGTTGAATCTTCAACAAACTTATTGTGGCAGCAAACTCATGGTGAACTCACGATGAACGCTGGCAATTGAATCAGAACGGAAAAGGCGAGGAGGAGACGAAGGTTGATCGAAGGTTCTCTCTGCCTAGGTTCTGGAGCATTCGACGTTGGAGGAGAAGGAAAATGTCGGTTAAGAAGAAAGAGAATTGCCACGCTCTGCTTTTACGCACCGAGGAGAGAAATAAAAATCTGAACGTAAAGATAATTGGAGAAACTACAAGAAAGAGCACAGGAAAATTATAAAAAAAGGTAGAACGAAAATTATAAAAAAGGACACAATTTTTTTATAATTTAAAACAAAATAAAATCAATTTTTTTTGGACTCTGGACCTTCAAAAAATTACTAGTATAAATTCTAATAAATTACCACTCTTCACTTGTTATAGAAATAAAGTAACTAAATAAAATATTAATTGAGAGAGAAATTTATTTAATTTCTAATTTATGATCATTACATTGAGATTTTGGAAATATCCACTTTTGCAGTCAAGATTGTCAAAGCTACATCTAGGTTGAGATTTAACAATATGGAATGTCAAAGCTATTTTTAAAACCTCAAGACTAGAAATGGCTCTAAGAACTTCTATAGAAATATCATCAGAATGCAACTTCAACGTTATCTTGGTCAAATTTGATGGAAGAATTGCATCTATGGGAGGGAAATTGTAACTATCAATCTTGAGTGTTTGTAGATCACATAAGGTTGGTAGGTTTTGCCAAAACATATTTGGATTAACAGTTTCTGTCCACGAAAAGTTTAACCCCAATTTTCTAAGGTTGCGAATATAGGTAAGTAAGGGACCTTGATTGTCTCTAATAGCAACATAAGAAAGGATTTCCAGATTGTCTAAGGGACCATTAAGAGGGGGAATATGTGAATGTTGTGGAAGCAAAAGAAGCTTTAACGTTTAAATTTCTCCATGCCCTTTGGTAGAATCGCTTTAATGCCCACAATCTCTAAAGTTTCTAAATTCCATAGGTCATATATTGCTTTTGGAATTCTTGGAAAGAAAGGACCAATATATAACTTTAGGTACCTAAGATGGATTAGATGCACAATTCTATTAGGAATTCCTATTGCTGGCATCTGAGTAGAGGAGATATCAAGGACTCGGACCAATTTGAAGTCCTTCAAAATGGCTTCCCAACATTTGGAATCATTTCCTTCTTTTCTAAAGAAAATCAAAGAATGTAAATATGAATGATTAGCATTAAGACTAGAAGTTAGGTAAGTTGAAGCTTCCTGATACACAAATAATCTTCGAGGGCTAACCAGATTTGAACTTCTAGTGGTAGTAATGATGTTGTAGAACTTCTGCCTTTTGCTTTCTTCTGTACAAAATGCTCTTAAAAGATCATGAATGTGACATATCTTCACACCTCCATCAGTCCTCTTGCTTTCAACTTGGATCAAGCTTCGATCAATAAGCTCCATCAAATAGTATTCTACAACATCCTTTGGGTTGTTATTGCTTCTATGTTTTGGTATTAACCCTTCTACTATCCAAAGTTTGATCAATTCCCTAACATAGATTTTGAAGTCTTCAGGATAATGACCAACATATAGAAAGCATGGTTTTAGATTTTGTGGCAATAACTTATAGCTTAATGCCAAAATGTCTGTGCATTCAGCTTTTTGTTGAAAAAGATGCCAAATTTCATTTCCAGCGATATACCACCAACATGCCTTGGATCTCTCTTGTTTTGCTAATATGCCAACTAATACCACAACGGATAGTGGTAAACCATCACAACTTTCAGCCATTTCCTACCAAGATTTTCCTATCCAAAAGGGCACTGTTCTCCCATAAACACCCTCTTTGATAAAAGTTCCCAACTTTGTTCTTTGTTGAGAGAGGGAAGCTGATATACAAACTCTTGAGATACACTTGCAACAGGAGCTACTTGTACTGATCAACTAGTGATCAATATTCTACTCCCATTTTGATCATCAGGAAAAACATCATTTATAGCATGCCATACTTTAGGTCTCCATATGACATCAAGAACAACAAAATATTGCTTTTCTCTCAAGCTTTCATGGATTTTTCGCTTTACAAAATCCTCCATACTCACATTTTGGAAATAACCACGATCCAATTCTTTTTGGATTTCTTGTCTTAGCTTTTCTATGCCCATTTCATGATAATTATCTGATCCTACTTGAGCCAAGAGAAAGAGAAATAATGTTTCAGCTTTCCAATCTTCTAAAACATCAGCCCACGCAAATCTATCAAAGCGTCTTTTGAGCTGATAATCATTTTTATAGATTTTTCTAGCAAGAGTGGTTTTTCCCTGCCCATGCCTACCGATGATGGAGGCAACCTTACGCTCTCTATGCCCACCCATGAGTCGCTCGATCACATCATCTGAGTAGATATTAAAACCAACCACATTGTCTTTCTCAACATTTCTCCTACGATCCCTCAAAACAGCCTCTGTATCCATCTCTGTCTGTATCTTTGTCTCTATCTCTCCCTGGATATTATGAAGCAACTCCATGGCGAGTTGTTGGTTGCTTTGTATTGCTTCAATCCTGGCCTTAATTTTTCCTATCTTGTCTGCAAGATCGTGAAGAAGCTGTGTGACCTACGTAATTGGTCAGATCCCACCACCGGTTGATTCTTTGCCGATTAAGATCGTAGATGTAAGTGTGGATCACATCCTCAGCTTCATGAACAACCTCTCTGAGTTGCTCAAACCCCTTTGCGATCACTTCATATTTGTTTAGCTTTTGCTCTGAGTCCTTGAGGAGAGCATTCAGTGTTTCCATTTGATCATGAAGCAACTTGATATTATGCTTTACATTACTAGGCAAATTGTATTCTTGTAAAAGTTGCCCAATCAATTTTTCTAACAGAAAACTAACAGAACTTTCTACCATTTCTAATCTAATCAAGAGAGCACACTCGCTCCTAATGATTTTGAAGGATCAACCTGATAGACACTTCCTAACTCAGATGGTTTTGAACACAACAAATACGCACCTTACTCGCTCTTTCTCTTTCAATGGCGAGAAACATCATGGAATATAATTGTTAGTATGCAGCAACCAAAAAAAAAAAAAATCAAGAAGACTTTCAATCACTATTAGACTAGGATTCCTTTTCGATGATGTGGTACGTTCACATGCATCACCCAATCAATATTGTCGGCATCATAAAATTCGAAAGAGATATAATGCATGAGGGTTATCTTTAATATCTTTTATTTTATTTTTTATATGTGTAGCATATAAATATACTATAATAATATTACGAGAATTATGTATTCCGTGGGTAAAATAAATAAATAAAAATGCTTTTCATCTCAGTGATGGACCAAAAAAATGGCATGTGGGGACTATTAGAAGATTAAAAAAAGTCTCACATTTAAAAATTAAAAGATAGATTATAAATATATAAGCTTAAAAAATATCTAAGCAACTAGTTTAAACTATTTTAGTAGAATATATTATCCTTAAGCTTACTTCATATGAGAAATGTAACCGGGACAAAACTTGTGCCTAATACAAATATTTTTTTTAAAAAAATATAATTATAAAATATATATAATTTTACTTGTGAATTTTAAATATAATTTATTATATTTTGTAAAATTTACTTTTATGATAATCTGGGAGAATTTTTTAATTATATATTTTTGATATTTTAAATATTTAAATGAGAGAAAATGAAATTCTCTTATGGAGGCATAAATTAATTATTGATGAGTTGGTGTAAAAAGTTAATTTTAGGGTAGCTCACAGTAGGGGCAATTATCATTTATCCCCGCAAGCCTAAACATTCTGGGTCTCATTTCCCACTGGAAAAAGCCGCAAACCATTGAACATAAGGCAGAATTATTACAAACTGGCAATGTTGGTCTTGGTTTTCGTTTTTCTTCCTTTTCATTATTTTTTTTTTAAATGAAGATTCTTTATCCATGTTGTGGTTCACAGCTGGTATGTCCCAATCTTTGCTTTTCCATCTTGTGATTTTGTTTTTTGTTAAAAAAAAAGAAATTCTTTTTTCATCTTGTAGTTCAATGCATGGTATGTCCCTACCTACCAAATTAATAATGGTTTAAATAAAATTAATGGAGCTTACTGCCAAAAAAATATTAGCATAGTTAAAAGATATTTTTGCTCTCAAATTTCCCTTTGATTTTATTTTAAGCCACCCCTAATCACTTTATCAAAATTAAGAAAAAGTTGTTAAATCATTAACCTTCGTTAAAAATATGTATAATAAAATTTTCCAATTTTACTCATATTTGAATGAAAATTTTTTAAATCGGTATTGCATTTTCTCTCATAATTAATGTGTTTAAATTGGATGTCCCATCAAATAACTTATATTGAGAATCATCAATGTCTTTTAATATGTGCTTTGTAATAAAGGCCGGAGGGAGTATTTTTCAACATTTGTCAAATTTTCATGTAACAAAAACATGGAGGAACTTTTATTACTCTACACATTAGAAAGTTAAAATAAATAAATAAAAAAATATAATTATTGATCATTATAATTTTATTGTATTTTGTTATCAGTCCTTATACTTTTTAATTATCAATGTTTCAAGTCTCTCTAGTTTCTTTTGTATACAATATTAGTCCCTCTACTTTTAATGTTCTTATAAGGATGATGATGCGACACTAACAGTGTTAAATTATTTGGCACATAACTAATAGTGTTAAACCTTGTGTTAAATGTGAAAATAATGATGAGATAACAATCTAATTAGCAGTGAAGAAAATGAAAGGGCAAAAGTTTAAACAATAGTAGCACTATGCACAAGAACTACATGCCATTTAACTTGGTTAAAAAATTTGATTAGGGCATCTGACTCATAGAGGTAAAAGACTTGATCGATAGTGATCGAAAGCTATTTTTCTAATTGATAAATATCGTTGTTAGTACTGTCTTCATCATAAAATAATTGTGGATTCATCTTGATTTAAACATGTCAATATTTTCATTAACACCGTTATTAGTTACATATAAGATAATCTAACATAATAAGTATCATCTTCTCTTTGATATTATTTAAAAATAGATAGACTAATGTGGCACACGAAAAAGATTACAAGGACATGAAACATTTTTTTAAAAAAAATAACTAATAACGAAATATGATAAAAATATAAACTTTAATAATTGTGCCTTTTCATAAATAAAATACATTCCATCATTTTTCATTTGAAATCGAAAAAGGCTACAAATTAATAAACATACAAAATCATTACAAAGTCGAGTTTTATCTTGCTTTTCACTTTTTTGACCAACTTTTGCATTACTTTTTTATTTTTAAATGAAGATTTCTTTTCTATCTTGAGGTTTGACTAGCATGGCCCAACTTACAAAATGTATGGGTTAGTTAATATTAATAAAGTTAGAAGACATTTTCTCTTCTAAATTATTTTTCAACATTCCTCAATTTTTTATGCATTGAAAAAAAAAATCAGTGATTGTCAATGATCATGTAATTTAGTGATATCAAGGCTTCTCTATAGATGAGATATTGCAGGTTTGATCTCACTTATTATAACCTCAGGTTATAAATACTTTTCCCTCTATTTAAAAAAAAAACCATCATGAGAAACATCAAGTAACTTTCATTACTCTGGACACTGGGAATGGCTAAAATAAATAAATAAAATAGCTTTCATCATTCAAGAAACATGTTTCGTTTTACAAGGATATGAATTTTATGATATATATTTTTGTGACTCATTTGATATTTTTAGCAAAAATAATAACCTTTAAATTACATTTTTTTAAAAATACAAAAAATCTAAAATCTAAAATAAATTGATACATTAAAAAATTCTTAAATTTTAAAATGGTAGAATGAACTGATAAATTAGAAAGTATTCAATCATAAAAAGTCTACATCTTGTGCCACTTGAGATAAGTCTAACATGACAATGAAAGTTTAATTATTTATTTATTTATTATTATTATTTTTAACTTTACCATCTTATGATGTGTTCACAGAAATTTAATGTTTCAAGTGACACTGAGGGACTGTATATCAGTGCTTTTTTTTTTCCCTAAGTTGGTTATTAAAAAATAATACCAATATAGTTTAGCACAGTAATTACTCTTTTATGATACGCATGGCATCAAAAGTATCATATCATATTCGTTATAAAATCACTAAGAATAAAATTTTAAAAAATAGAAATTAAACATCATTATCATGAAAATTTCGGTATATATAAGTTGGTGGTACTGGCGTAGTTTGATGTTACTTTTGTATGTGTGTGTACACACACACAAATATATATATATATACACTAATATTTTAAAAAATATTAAAAATAGATTGGGAGGGTTCGGATTATTACCTTTACTCTCACTTTACTTTAGTCTTAGCATTGAGTTATAAAATTATTTTAAAAAATATGAAAAAATAATCATTTGTTCCTTATAATTTTAACTTAGTTGTAAATCACTTTCTAAACTTTGGCTTATTGTAACTCAATCTTTATAGTTTTAACTCAATTTTATAATTTTAATTTAGTTATAACTCAATCTTTATAATGTTGACTCAGTTGTAACTTAATTCTTGAAATTACAAACAACCTAGCCTACTTTTGAATTTTTTTAAAAGTTTAATAAATCCATTAGTGGTCTAAAAATACTATTAACTCGATAAGTGCTTAATTTTACCATTTTACCCCTGTTTATACTTTAAATTCCAACTTTAAAATTCAAGAATATTACAAACAACCCCTTGAATTTGCTCAAACGCCTTAGCAATTACCTCATATGTGTTTAGGCTTTTCTCTGAAACAATTGAGGAGAGCTTTCAGAGTTTTCCATCTGATCTTGAAGCAACTTGATTTTGTGCTTTACATCACTAGGCAAATTGTATTCTTGTAGAAGTTGCCCAAACAATTTTTCCAACAAGAAACTAATAGCACTAGCTTTCTGCCATTTCTTATCTATAGAGAGAGTACACTCGCCCTAACGATCGATCTTGAAGGATCAACCCAACATATAATTCCTAATTCAGATGGTTTTGAACACATCACATGCCTTCCTACGTATTTCTCTTTCAATGATGAGAGACACAGAGACTTTCAATCACTATTAGAAAAAGATTCCTTTTCATCAATCATGGGGCTCAACTTTGCACCACCCAATCTATATTGTCGGCACCCAAAATCCAAAAGAGATAATACATTGTTAGGGTTACCTTTGATATCTTTATATATATATATATATATATCAATATATATATAGCATAAAAATATACTATAATAATATTTCGAGAATCATATGCATTGTGTGGATAAACTATGGACTGGCCCACGTAATTATGTTATAGCTTGTTTAACTTGAGAGTTAAGTGAGCATCATCACTAAATTGATTCTACTAAATTATGTCCCCTCCAGTATTAAAAGAAGAATTATTCTCACAGCCTGCAATTATGCATTCTCCTCTTTTGTTTTCAAAACCCTTTTATTAAAATTTTATTATATACAATTGATCTTTACCCACAATTTATATATAGATGTTGAATAAAAGTATATTATAATAAGTAGTCTTTTATAAAGTCTCTGAGGGGGTTGGAGGCCCTACGCTTTTCACTTACTACCTCTAGTCGTTATTATAAGTTATTTTCAACTAAGTAAATGTGATTAATTAACTCATTAAATAGATATGTCTTAAAATTAAAAAAAATTAACTTTGCCCCTATTTGAGAGAGAGAGAGAGAGAGAATCAGTCTTAACTGGTTCCTTCCTTTTTAGCTCTCTCACACACACACCGAGAAAACATTTAAAGTGTCATATAAAGACACTAAATTAGAATCAAATTCTCCTTTTAGTTATTTGTTAGGGATAAAATTAAAAATATTAATAAATAACTCTCTATGTAACTTATATTAATTAAGGATAAGAAATTCTCCTATAAGACGTCATATAATAAGACAAGGGGGAGTATATTTGCAGGAGTGTATATACACACAAAAATGTGCGTGAATATATATGTATATGCATGTATATGTGTATCTTTATTAATATATTTATTAATGTACATATATATATAACATATACATATATACATAATGATATGTGGGATTCCGGTATTTGTGTCTAATGTAAATATTATTTTCTTAAAAATATGTAATTATAAATATTCCTGAAATAAACATAGAAATAAAATTTATTAAAAGTAAATACTAAAGCAAACAAAACAATTATTAGAAGCTAACATCGCGTGGGAAATTTATCTCTCTTTAAACAGATTCTAAGATCAATAAGGATTCCACCCACCTACCGATTTGCTAACCCTTTTAAATTTTGGTAGCTAGAGATATACAAATGTTTTAAAGCCAGAAAAATAGAAAGAATAATTTTTACGTTATAGTATTTAATATTTTATCTAAAGTATAAATTACAATATTCAGAAATTAAAAATAAGTAATATAAGCTCTAATTTTAAAAGCATAAGCCAATGTTTAAAAATTAGATTAGACGGAAAATCAGAAAGGTTATCAGGTCATGAGAATTTAACCCATTAAATCTACAGTTGAAACTAGAGAAATAATAATTAACTAAAAAATTATATTTATATGCACATATATATATAATACTAAAAATACTGATAATGTTATTCTTAGTATCAGAGTTATTCAATTATAATATTTTAAGTATAATTTCCCATTTTTTACATGTATCTATGTTTTAATCACTCTTTATCTTAATTAAATGACGAGAAACATCAGGCAATATAATTGTTTCTTTTTTGATTTTTGGCCAGCAGGCAATATAATTGTTAGTTTGCAGCAACAAAAAAGAAAAAAAGAGGACTTTCACTCACCATTAGACTAAGTTTCCTTTTCAATGTTGGGGTACGTTCACGTGCATCACCCAATCAATATTGTTGGCACCATAGAATTCAAAAGGGATAATGCATGATGGTAATCTTTGATATCTTTTATTTTTTTAATGTATAGGATATAAATATACTCTAATAATATTACGAGAATTATGTATTATGTGGGTAAAATAAATAAAATAAAATACTTTTCATCTCAGTGGCGGACCAAAAAAATGGTATGTGGGGACAAAATTTGTGTCTAATATAAATATTATTTTTAAAAATATATAATTATAAAAATATATATAATTTACTTGTGAATCTTAAACATAATTTATTATATTTTGTAAAATTATTAAATTTATTTTTATGATAATCTGGGAGAAATTATTTTAAAATATTATTTGTTATATTTTAAATATTTAAATTAGCATAAATGAAATTCTCTTATGGAGGCATAAATGAATTACTTTTTATGGATGAGTTGGTGTAACAAGTTGATTTTGGGGCTTATATAAAAAACTAGAAAACTACCCGTGCAATGCACGGGTCTTGTATTACAGTTTTTATGGATAATTGTTAATCTTGTTGGAAAAAGTTTCTCAAAAGAATAACTTATAACAAACACTTTCAATCTCCATATCATCTTATATGCAGTGGGGCTATATAATTATTGCCATGAATATTAAATATGCATATTAGAGTAAAGTAGATGATAAAAAATTAAATACATACTGTCAAATGGATATGATGGGAGGAAAATTAACAAAAATTCATAATTATTTAAATCAAATTGCCAAAGATTTTCCTATAAGTGACATCAGAAGTTCTATCTACAGAGCAACCATCTCCATCAAGAATCAATATTTTTAAACCTTAATTCCTGCTTCAGACATGCGAAACAATAGCATATAATTGATTGTGAGGTGAGAACAGGATGAGGCAAGCACAAACTAACATAACACATGCTCTAGCCTTAGCTCTTATTAATGATCATGGCAAAAAATAACATAATGAGAAACTACCCCTTTATCATAGTAAATAGCAACATGGAATTAGATGGACATACACACATCAACATGGAATATATATATATATATATATATATAATTTTTTCCTGTATTTGATCTATAGACATTTATTTGGCTTAATAACATATTTTTTAATTCTTGTAATCATGAGACATGTATCATTACACAACCCCATAAATATATCAATGTTCTACATTAAAATAATTAAAGCATCCACTTTAACCTTAGTTCATAATTCAAGAGGGCCTAGCATTGAAATTTAATTTAGAAAATCTATAAAGTCAAGTAAATATATGTCCCCATCATCTTTCACAACACTATCAAAGCTCAAGTACACAATTTTTCACCAAAAAATAAGAACAACATGTACCTATTTACTTCTTTAATCTTAGTCGACATAAGAGTTAATATGGCCATATCTCTAAAATTCAAAGAATTATAGACACTGTTAAGGATAATTTGAGAAAGTTGAATCAATAATGAACTTTATTGGGTTATCCAAACCTTTGAATAACAAATTTAGTGGGATATTAATATCCACAGGTCTTTCATTAATTCTAGTAGCAATTCAATCACCAGTTGATAATCTGATAAGAAAAATAGTGAGGAACACTAATAGATGCCCTAGTATTTGTTGTTAGAAGTCATATGTTTCTTATTAGTGTAAGGAGTTGACAATTATCTCATATGTACGAGGAGTTAATAGTGGCAAGAAAAAAAATCATCTCTTGACCTACTTGGAATAACATGAAAGACTTGCTTAAAATCTCAACCAAACACAACAAATTTTCCTTCAAAGGGAAAGATCGTCAATTAATGGGTTGTTTAACTTTAGAATATCCTTTAAGCATATGTTAAGAGCTTTGATACAAAACTTATGTGTCATTAGAGCCTTATCCTATATTAACAATTTCAAAATAGTAATTCACAACTTTAGTTTAAGTCTTAATGACACGATCATAACTTCAATATTGTTGTCTAATAACAAATGTATTTATCATATTAACAATTTTACCTTTGTTATTGACAACTTTAGTTTAGGTTTTAACAATTAAGTTGTCTATTATTTTATAGAGGGTTAGAAACATAATTACTAACAAAATTACTCCATTTCACAATCCTATTTTGTCATTTACTTATTTTAAAGAAATTTATTTGTCATTTTCCAAAAATTATATATGTATATGTATGTTGTACTTATATTCTAAATTTTCTGGCTCCGTCACTGGAATTGGGTTAGTTATCAACTCGATTCCTAATCTTTATGCACTCAGATCGGGACCAGCCAACCTAATATAAAATATAGGTTTGATCTTCTTTTGGAAACATGATCATTATCAAATAAGTTTAAAAGAACAAATAAATGTTATATACTATCTCCGTCTAAAATTATTTTCTCTTGAAAAATAATATTTTTAAATTATAAAAACTCAATGATTATATAGTATTTTAGCAAACAAATTAAAATTTTGAATTAAAATAATATATTAATTTTTAATATTTTTTTTTATAATAACGAAGTAATTTATATTAGGTATGACACATGAAGAAAGATAATCTTATAAATTCAACTAACATTAATAAAAATTCTAAATAACACTCACCAACAACTTTTCTTCATTTAATTATTAATGTCTTAAACAAACCACAGCATAATGGATATGATAACGATATTAAATGTTATTAAATATTTTTTAATTACTGAAAAATATTTTTTTATTGGAGGCAATATTATTTATTGCATGGTTAGGCAATAAAATTGGACATCTCTCCCAGTTGAGATATTAAATATAACACAACTATGATTATTTAATAATGAATCTATCATTTTTTTTTACAAAATAAAATCAATAGAAGAAGAAACATTCAGGTAGATTTGGTATAAACAAATGACAGACTAATTAAATATTGGCAACGTAAATACATGATGGGATTGAATGATAATTAGAAATTTATGATACACTAATTTACACAATAAACTCATGAATGATAGAATTAATTCAAGCTTGAATCATGAAATGAAATCATAGCCAAACTCATGTTTATTAATTTATAATTATAATTGGCATAGTATCTACATTGGAGGAAATTTTGAATTTAAATTGGCAATTTAATATAATTATCAGATATGTTTTGAATTTAAACCTAAAGACATTTTCCTAAATAATAACATAATTCTTTTTTTCTTATTTTATTTCTTAGACATTAGAATAAAAGGTCAAAATCACCCCCAACTGATTAATTGCATAGTTTAGATTTTTAAAGTTTAAAATTACTACCTATTGACTAATTGCATAGTTTAGATGTTTAATTGATCTTTTCACAATAATCAATATTCTTCCCTTTAATTATGAGATATTAGATATTATGGATCTCCATCCAAATCTAAACAATTAAAATTCAAATCACAATACTTCATAATTATATAAAATAACTTAACAACATAAAATGAATTAGTGTTCAAATAGGACTGTTTGAATTAAGGAAAATAAAAAATTGAAGAACATTAAAAAAATTAAATAATTGAAATAAAAATCATAAAGTATAAACCAAACTGATATATAATATATTAAGAAGAAAAAATTTCATATGCCTTTTTACTTCCATGTAATAGAGTATACAGCTACACATTGCATAGATATTAGATGGATGGCATTAGATTAGAATTGTGCAATCTTACACCTTTTTTAAATAATATTGTTGTTACACTTGAGTGATCATTTGAACTAATACATTATTTTTTTAATTATTAAAATTGGTGTCATTTAGAAGGTAGAATAATTATGACATTTTTTGTTTGAACGATTAATTTAATAAAATAAATTAGAAATATAAAATAAATTAGTGTTTGTATTTGAGTTGATAACAATTTGAATTTAGTATCAAGATATTTGAATTTAAAAGTCTTATTTATATTATGTAATTAAATAATTATTTTTTAATTTGAAACATGTCAGATTTATCGAAATAGATTAAAAGAAAATAAAATTAAAATTTAACATTTAATCCGTTTTAAATTGGTTCAGAGATTCTACGATTGATCAAAAAAATTATTCTAAGCATGCATTTTTTTTTGATTATATGGTTTTTAAGTTAATAAGTTACTAATTTTAACTTTGGAAATGGCACACATAAATATTAAAATTTGAAATCATTTCATAATTATATAAAATAAGTTGATAGCATATACTAAAGTGATGTTCAATTAGGAGAGCTCATAAGAATATTTAAGTGACCGGATTTGAATCTCAAATATTCATATTATATCATTAATAACTTTTTTTAGTTTATATAAAAAATAATTAAAAAATTAATTCAAAAACTATCCACCAATCAACAATCAAAATTAACTCCTGAAGCATAGAATTGCATAAAAGACATTGTGAAATAAAAAATTTTGGGATGCACAGATAAAAAATATTTTTTAAAATATATCCTAACTTTTATAGTCTTTTCTTTTTCTTTTTAATTTTTTCATTAATTTTTTAATTTAGTGAAAAAGCTAAGTCAATGCTATTTAAGTTCTCAAATGCATTTCTACTTGGCATTCTTCAAACATGAATCACTTGAACCAAAATATACCACTCTTTTTTCATTGTGTTGATAGTACGAATTGTATGAATATCATATGTTAAAGCCATAGATAGTATGAAAATTTAAGATACACATACTACAAATAAGAAAATAGATAAATTAAGCTTTAAACAATATCTAACAAAACAATGAGCTTAAAAAATAAATTGAAGAATACTTGGCAACAAAATAAAATTGAAGAAGTTATAGGCATTGGTTAGATCTAGGGACATATGAAATGCAATATTAGCAACCTTAGTTATTTATAATTAGAATAATATAAATTAATTTAAAAAATTAATTCACATTAATGTAAAATAAACGAATAAGCTTTTGTGGAAATAAAAATATATTAGTTCTTAATAAAATTCACATTAACTAAATATTATATTTTGGTTTGAAAATTTGAAATTATATAGAATAAAATTCACATTAAGTATATCATATTATCAAAAAACTGTTATAAAAATAAACATATATTACATATATCATATTTAGAATTCAAATTATATTAATAAAAGATAAAATCCAAACCATATTTGATGAGCCAATGTTTTCATGTGGAAGCATTGCATATGCATATTTTGGTGAAAATAATACTATAAAGTACAAATAGACTTGCTGTGACTATAAACATTTACTTATTTAACTTTAATGTTTCCATCATATCCACATCTCTCTAACATAGCAAGTCTAACTTAACATGCTTCCTATAAATAAAGTATAATGCTATGTATATATTTCATTAAGTAAAGTGAAAAAAATAAAGTTTAAGATAAGAAAAATTTCTGAGTGGGTAGAGTATTATATAAGGGCATTAAATAAAGTTTTTAAATAGATAGGAAAAGTTTAAGATAAGATATTATCTTAATAGTGCTAAATAAAGTTTTTGAATAAAAAATTCAAAAAATTTAATAATATACCCACTAAGTAATTGTCATTCATTGCCTCTCTATATGCAATATCTAAAATATTAACAAAATTTTACCCAAAACAATGGATAGAAGTTGTCTTAGGATGCAACTTCACAGTAGTCAAGTACATGAAGCTAATCTTTATATGAATGGTTTGTTGTCTAATATGATCTAAAGCATTGGAAGACCTCAAATTTTGAAATTTCACATATCTTAAATGGCTGCAACCTATCTCTAAACTATTTTATAAAAAAAAGCTTCTAAATTACTACAGAGATCTAGTATTAGATAGATTACATAAGTATTACATATTGAAAAAAATTGGACGTAATTGATAGGTTACAACTATAAAAAAGAAAATACAAAAGTCATAAAAACTTACTCCAACATCATGGAAGACCAATTCAACACCGTTGGAGTTTTCAAATATATTTTTACCTAGCAATTTCCACATATGATGAATCACCTAAGCAAAATATGCCAATCCTTTTTTGTTGTATTGTTTGGATTGTACAAATTGTATGAATCTCATATGTAGAAGCCATTGATAGTATAATAATAGTTGAGAGGAGAATAAACTTAATATGATTACAGGAGTGACCTAGACATAGAATTGTAAAGTATGATATTAGCTTAGTCTAGTAATTTATAATTTAATAAGGTTGAATTGAGAGGGAAAATGAAGAGAAGATTTTTTAAAATCATGATTATATATATTAAATATTAATTTTTGTGATGATAGATATCTAAAGTGATTCAAAATTAATTTAAATTCAAAAATCAATTAGCACTTACCATGCACACACATATTGTAAATCCTAAACGAAGTTAATATTTTTAAACTATGCAATACTAAGTACTTATATCAAACCATTGAAAGTAATATTTTTAAACGTGAATAATTGATAATATACATTTCCTTGTCTATAAAAATAGGTATTTTACTATTTTCAAACCCATAATTGCATTAATTATTTAGATAGATTAATATTAATTTGACTTCAAATAAATAGATATCTCTACTTTATTATATGATATAAATTTTTTGAAATCATGAGAATAAATCTAAATATTCAAACACAAATTATTTTTGTCAATATATATATATATATATATGTGAATTTGAATTCAAATAGATAAATACACACACACAATCATATGAACCTTGATTTTTGACAAATCTTTAAGATAGGTGGAAATTTTCAAAAATGATGATGATATATGGAAATCCTAAATAGAGTTATTTTTTTAACATTTCAAAATAGATAGATATTAATTTGAATTCAAATATGATCATATTTGAATTTTAAAATAGGTAAAAATAAATTTTTATGTACATATAAAAATTAATAATTTATCCCGCATTTAACTCCAAAAATTAATTATCACTTACCACACACACATATATATTGTACATCCTAAACGAAGTTAATATTTTTAAACCATGCAATACTAAGTACTTATATCAAACCATTGAAAGTAATATTTTTAAGCATAAATAATTGATAATATACATTTCCTTATTTATAAAAATAGGTATTTTACTATTTTTAAACCCATAATTTCATATTAATTATTTAGATAGATTGATATTAATTTGACTTCAAATAAATAGATATCTATATTTTATTATATGATATAATTTTTTTGAAATCATGAGAATAAATCTAAATATTCAAACACAAATTATTTTTTCAAAATATTTAAATATATATATATATAAATTTAAATTTGAATTCAAATCGATACTCCCTCTGTTAAAAAATATAAGATATTTTTTGAGAAGATGAATGTTCAAAATGAAAGGCCTTTGTAGTCTTTCGAGGTGTAATCATTGCTTTTTTTTAAAGTACCCGTATTGATAATGATTTATATTTATTGTAGGGGTTTAATAAGGGTAAATATAGAAAGATAAAGTTAGCTAGAAGGTAAGTAACTACTTATTAGAGGTAAGATTTAATTAAAAATATCTTACATTTTTAAATGAGGGAGTAAATACACACACACACACACACAATCATATGAACCTTAATTTTCGACAAATCTTTAAGATAGATGGAAATTTTCAAAAATGATGATGATAGATGGAAATCTTAAATAGAGTTATTTTTCTAAATTTTAAAATAGATAGATATTAATTTAAATTTAAATATGATCATATTTCAATTTTAAAATAGGTAAAAATGATTTTATATATATATATAAAAATTAATAATTTATCCCGCACCTAACTCCAAATTTAAATAATATATTTTATAGACATTAAAAAATAATAAATCATTCCAAATCTAACCCTAGATATGACTCTGAAGCACAAAATTACAACAAATTTAAAAATAAACATGTGATATTCTCACATAATTTTTAACCCTATTTTTATATATATAATGATTTGCTCTCTCGGTGGGGGCAATTTTCATTTATCTCCGGGAGTCTGTGGATCTCCTTTCCCACTTGAAGAAGCTGCAAATCATCGAACGTGGGCAGAATTATTACAGACTTGCAATGTTTGTCTTGGTATTTCATTTTTTTTTTGACACTACATTTAAAAAAAAATAAGATTTTTTATCCATGTTGTGCTTCACAGCTGGTATGCCCCTACCCTTGCGTTTTCCATCTTGTGATTTTTTTTTTTTTTGAAAAAGGAATTCTTTTTCCATCTTGTAGTTCAATGGTATGACTCTACCTACCAAATTAATAATGGTTTAATTAAAATTAATAGAGCTTACTACCAAAAGATATTAACATATTTAAAAGATATTTTTGCTCTCAAGGTATTCCCTTTGATTTTATTTGAAGTCACCCCTAATCACTTTATCAAAATGAAAGAAAAATAGTTAAGTCATTAACTTTATTGAAATAAAAATTTTTAAATTGTTATTGTATTCTCTCTCATAATTAATGTTTTTAAATCAGGTTAATATTAACAATTAAAAAGTTCATTAATGCCCCATCAAGTAACTTATATTAAAAATCATTAATCTCTTCTAAAATGTAGTTTATAATAGAGGCGAAGGGAGTATTTTTCAACATTTGTCAAATTTTCATGCAGCAGAAACATGGAGGAACTTTTATTACTCTACACATTAGAAAGCTAAAATAAATAAATAATGAAAAAAATATAATTATGGATCCCTATACTTTTATTATATTTTGTTATTGATCCCTATACTTTTTAATTATTAATGTTTCAAGCCTCTCTAGTTTCTTTCATATACAATATAAATCCCTCTACTTTTAATGTTCTTATAAGGATGATGATGCAACACTAATGATATTAAATTATTTGGCATATAACTATAACTAATAGTATTAAATCTTGTGTTTAATGTTGAAAGAAGGATGAGATAACAATCTAATTAGCAGTGAATAAAATGAAAGGGCAAAAGTTTAAACAACAGAAGCACTATTCACAAGAACTACATGCCATTTAACTTGGTTAAAAAAATCGATTAGGGCATCTGACCCATAGAGATAAAAGACTTGACCTATAATGATCGAAAGCCATTTTTCTAATTGATAAATATCGTTGTTAGTGCTGTCTTTATCATAAAATCATCGTGGACTAATTTGATTTAAACATGTCAATATTTTCATTAGTACCGTTACCGTTATTAGTTACACATAAGATCATTTAACATAATAAGTGCCATAATCTCTTTGGTATTATTTAAAAATAGATGGACTAATGTGGCACACAAAAAAGATTACAAGGACATGAAACGTTTTTTTAAAATAAAATAACCAAAAACAAAATATGATAAAAATATAAACTTTAATAATGGTGCCTTTTCATGAATAAAATACATTCCCTCTTTTTTCGTTTGAAATTGGAAAGGGCTAAAAATTAATAAACACACAAAATCATTACAAAATCCATTTTTATCTTGCTTTTCACTTTTTTTTCTTGACCAGCTTTTGCATTACTTTTTTATTTTTAAATGAAGATTTCTTTTCCCTAGCATGGCCCAACTTACAAAATTATATGGGTTAGTTAATATTAATAAAGTTAAAAGGCATTTTCTCTTCTAAATTATTCTTTGACATTCCTCAATTTTTCATGCATTGAAAAAAAAAAATTCAGTGATAGTCAATGATCATATAATTTAGTGATATGAAGGCTTCTCTGTAGATAAGATAAGATGTTGCACGTTTGATCTCACTTATAACGTTAGGTTATAAATTCTTGTCCCTCTATTAAAAAAAACAAAACCATCATGAGAAACATCAAGGAACTTTCATGACTCTAGACAATGGGAATGGCTAAAATAAATAAATAAAATAGCTTCCATCATACAAGAAACACGTTTCGTTTTACACGGAAAAAACGAACTAATTAATAAACAAATACAAAAATGTTACAAATTCTTCCCATGTCTATCTTGCTTTCCGTTAGTACTTTTTTTTTTTTTTAACCATATTATCAATGCCTTTTTGGCTCACTAGTATATTGTTTTTTAATTTTTTTTAACCATGATATCTTGCTTTTCATTTTTTTTGTTTTAAATTAAGATTCTCTTTCATCTCGTGGCTCACTAGCATGTCCAAACCTACCAAAATGATAGTTTAGTTCAATAATAATAGGGTTAAAAAAAAAAAGAAATTTTCACAACTAGAATATTTTTGAGCTTTTACATATGCAGCTCATATTATAAAATCAAATCAAATAAATAATTTAATATTTATTATATTTTATATTATGATCGATTTATTATATTTATCAATGATATATCATTATATATAAATAAAACAGAGGATACTACTACAAAAAATAATATAAATGATGGTTTTTTTTAACTTATAAATGATGGTTATTTACCCATCATTTATTCCTTTGTATAAATGATGGTTAAATAACCTGTCATTTAAAATATATTTTTTTGTATCTTCTGTAAGAATAAATGATAGGTATTTAAAATACCCGTCATATATTCTCATCATAAATGACAGGCAAATATTTTACCATCATTTATTCTATCAGACAATATATGATGAGCAAATATTTGCCCGTCATATATTCTATGACTTTTTTTTAAATAACGGTCTGTTATTTATAGCAAGCTCCCTATAACAACTATACAAATAATAACCAAACAGCAATTCCAACATTTTTATACATGAATATCAATTAAAATTGAATTATAATCAATAAAAATAAAATAAAAACTAATCTCTTATTCTAATCTATCAAGTAATCAATGTATAGAAATTTTTAAAGGAAGTAATTCACCAACTAATATCAAATAATGAGTGAAAATTAGTAAAACTATAAACACTAATCCTACTTACACTAAATCTATTGATTTTTATCTTTGTGCAATGACCACACTTGGAATATGTACTAGCACCACTATTCAATTGCCTCATTTATTTGTGCATGCCCAAATTATTCAATGTAGGAATCCTCATAGTATTGTAAAACATAAATTATCCACCATAAATTTATTTTAATAAATTAAATTCATTAGCAATTATAAAGTGAAAATTAATTGTTGGCATACCATCGTAGGAATTGTGCTCTCATTATGGATAATGATGTCTTTCATGAACCTCATAACACAAAAGCTACAATTCAAGCTATTTTTCATTTGTTTTGGGCACTACAAATTAAAAAACTAATGAGTACATATGAATGCATTAAAAAATTATGAATATTTAAATTAAAAAATAATATTAATTTCCTTTATTATATTCCAAGTGTAGGCTGCATCGAAATTTGTAAATGACCTTGAAATTATTTATTTAGTGTTTATGCGGTACAACACAATTGTCCTAATAAAAAAAAGAAAAAATATGTCAATATAGAAATAAACAAATAAATATATAAAATATTTATTTTTTGCACTTACGTATTAATCAACTCCAATAAAATTTATCTATTCTCTGGTTTTTCACCAAGAGAATCAAGATAATATATTCTTGGAGTGCTACTATATGGTTCAGTGGCAATCAACATCCAATGGTTTCTATTAGCATTAACAGGTATTATAAAATTATAATTAATTAACTAAATTAATCTTAACAAATCCATTAATATAAGTAAGAAGTAGGTTATCCTTGGCAATATGGTATTAAAAATAATGTCCCCTTTTGAGCCCTTGCTTTAAAATTTTCACTTAATTGCTTGGCTTGATCTAAAATCTTGTCTTTTTTAATTAAAGCATGTGCGCCAATCTCATGGGGACTAAAAAAAACGAACTTCGTTTGTAGGCCGAAAGGGATAATAAATTTTTCATGCAAGCACCTGCCATTAATATATCAAATGAATTAGTATATATTTAAAATAGTAACTATTCATATATGAAAGATAATTTACCATATATAAAAGCTGAGAACAGTGAGGTTGGTCATCTCATGTTGCAGCACTTCATCTGTAATATCGAGCGAAAGCATATCATATCGTGGTGCACTGTATATTCCTGCCTCGAATGGGATTTGCAAGATTGGAGGATTAGACCTATGAATCATTGCATACACCTGAAGTAAATTTCGATGCTGGCTTGACAATTGAAGCTCTTGTTCAGGTATTGCTACATGTGAAACAATTTTTGAGGAAAGCCTAGATATTTGTACAGTCTTCTTCTTGGATTGTGTATCTTTGTTAGCTTTTTTTGGACTTGGCATCTTAACATTGGTAGATTGCCATCCAACAAAGCTACCCATCACCTCTCCTACAATCCCTGCATCTTTGGTGGGAATAGGTAATGTATAGTTGAGATCTTTAGACACATCAATAGCAACTCGTACATACGATGCAAGGAGTGGCATATTATGTAATGTGTCTCTAGGCATATTGAACACTCGACCAATAGCAACCACGTGATGATTTAGGCTATTTGCTAATAACTCACATATATTCTTGCCCTATATTAATGAGTAATATATTATATTAATGTTATGGAAAATAAAAATAGTGAAACATATGTAAAATAAATAAGTATTATTTTACCTCAGGGAGATTTTTAACGGGCTGTATTACATTGAAACTACCTTTCCTACTAGGACTATTATGAAACTCCCCCTCCCGCCTCTCCTTGTCCTTTAGCAAGGTATCAATCAATTCTCGTTGCCTAACAAGCTCCTCTTTTAATGTGGCAATCTCAGCTCTTGCACCCACGTCCTCTATTGACTTCACCTTTTTCTGTGTCCCAAATATTTGTTTTTTTATGACACCAAAGCCATAACCCCTAACCCAACCGGAGTGTTCAGGATTACTTGTGCCTTGCCCAAGACATCTCCATCATCAGGTAGGCCACTTTTTTCTATCTCAGCCTGTGTAACATATAGTGAGAAAGTTAAGTTTATTAATTGATTATAAGAAAAAATGACAATATTAAAATAATATACTTACACATTTGTTAGCAAGCTCCTGAATACGTTCGTCAACAATATTTCCTTCTTTATTGGTCCGAGCTTCTACAAAGAGTTTATGACGTGAAACAGAACTTGCTCCTGAACCCTCTCACTTGATCTATGCATTTAAATAAAGTTGAACATTAATAGTGCACATATCAATAAACTAAAATTATATGACTTAAATATTAACATACCATTTGCTACTCAATTCCTGCATATTCCATGCACCTTTTCTTGTAAGGGTATATATCTTTCTCATGCAACTCTTTCTTTTAGTTACTCAATTCCTATGCAAAACACATTGAATTAGATCAAAAATATATATATTGATAATAAAAACTTATAGTTCTTACTTGGAATTGCCCCTTGAAATGTTAAGCAATAAATTCATCCCATGGTTCTTGTGAGACTAATAGCCTTATTAATTCGGGAACTTCAACATTAATGTTTCTGGCCAATTTTTTAATGTATTTCATTCCAACGAAATACCAAAATGTTCGCATTACTTTTCCAGCTTGTTGAATGACAAATTTCATTCGATTAGCATCAATTACAAACGCTGACTATAAAATAAAGAAATTAATTAGATTTGTAGTCAAGTAATTAAAATTAATTATATTGATTATGAGTAAAGTATTTTACCTCTTCTTGCTCCCAAATATAATTCTTTATTACTAAACTAACATTGTTCCAACTCCTGATTGTAATGGGCACATTTGCCTTTGCCACAACTTCTATATAGCTGATAAATTTATTTCTGTTAGTCTTAATAGGTTGACCTTTGTAATTCTATTCAAGTTCATATTTTTTTCTAGTAGCCCTTCTCCTATTCACATCGCTCATCAATGTCAATCCCCTTATTATTTGATTTGCTTCTTGTTGAATTTGTTGGTCATTCATGTCAATGCTAAGATCAGTATTGCTAGGTCTACTAGGATCAATACTTTTTTGAGAAACCATTTACCTACAAAAATAAAAAAAACAAATATGGAGAAGAAATGAATGATAAATTGATTAAAAAAGTAATTGACTACTCTACATGTAAAAAAAAATTTGGCAGCATAACGTCATAAAAACAAGTATTTCCCAAGCTTAAACTCACTTTTTAAACCTAACATCTTATATCAATAAGCTAACACAATCTCAACAGCAAAAAAATCCAACAAAATGACGTTTTCAACCATACACAATTTCAAAAAAAAAAATCATTGAAAAATCACAAAAAAAATACCATAAACATCAATTCCGATAATTGCTTTTTGTCTCATTTATCATTCTAATGTTACTCATACCTTACAGTAGTAATCTCATACCAAGATAATATCATTCATTATAGCAATTGTCAAAATCTCAACAAAATAGTTATAATTTTTAGAGAAACTGCGCGTCAACTTTGGTCACTCAAATCAACTTTAATTGTAATGAAATTTGATACACTAGTACATTTCAATATGAAGTTTCTAATGATAAAACTATCCAAATCAAATAAGGCATATAATTTAAAAAATTATTCAAAAAATTCGTTCAAAATTAAAAAAATACAATCATCATGAATATACATTTTGATCACTCATTTTCATCCTCATAATTATTTTGAGGCTATGCATAACCTCCATTAGCATCCTCAAGCCAAGAACATCATATATGGTCAATTTCGACAACCAACATTACCAAAATCAAGCAATAATATGCACAAAAAGTTAATTATGTAAATTTAAACAATAAAACTCTATAAAACAATGACTAAATCATTCCCACAACCAAAAATCAAAAGATATTGAAAGAAATGCTAGAAAACATGAAAAAAATGTACCTAGGAAGAAAATGGGTCAAAAAACAATGGCAAACTCAAGGCACAACGAACAACAGTGAGGACGACAGTGAAAACATGACAGAGGTAGGGGTTGATGGTTGACTATGAAAATGAAGTCACTTTATGGGTTTACTTGTGATTTCGTGTGAAAGTGGAGAAGAGAAGAGACGAGAGTCCTTCGAGCGCGCGAGAGAGAATATGAAATGGGAAGAGCTAAAAAGTTTTTAAACAAAAATAAATGACGGGCATTTAAATACCTGTTATTTATTCCTCTTTATTTGACGAGCATTTCAAATGCCCCTCATATATTGTGATGACTTTATATGACAGCCATTTGAATGCCCGTCATATAAAGCCTCTTTTTTTTATTTTAAAAAATTAAACATTATACAACGGGTATTTTCAAATGGCCGTCATATAAAGCCTCTTTTTTTTTATTTTACAAAATTAAACATTATATGACAGGTGTTAAAACACCTGTCATATAATGTCATCAATATAAATGATGGGTATTTAGAAAGACCAACATTTATGTTAATATTAATTTTTAATTTTTTTTAGAGGCAGAATTTGAAGTCTTATATGACGAGTGTTAAAACACGTGTCATATCATATATGCTAATGAGATAAATGACAGGTGTTTAAAATACCCATCATTTATTTTGCAACCATCACCCACCTCTCTTTTAAATGATGAATTTTTTTAAAACTGTCATTTTTAATAATATCATATATCAATAATTTTATAGTTGTGGGAGCGGACACGATTGGAGATGGAGGGTTTGAATAATGACATGGTGTGGGCATTAAAAAAAAAAAGAGCATAGGTCCCACACTATTTTAATTCTTTTTGCATGTTTCATCTTTTTCTTTTTTATCTCAAACGGTGCATTCCTTTCTTCCTTCCTTCTTTCTTTTACTTCTTTTTCTTTTTTCTTAATATCTTATTGTATATCTTATTATCTTATTATTATTACTATTAAAAATATTGTATTGAAATTATAAAAATATTGTATTGAAATTATGTCTTAATTTAAGCCCAATGATTTTTTCTAATTAAACTAATTATATTCAAATATTTCTGGTTAATTTATATTAATTCTAGTTAACTCTTAAATTTTAAATTTGGATGTTACAGGCCACACTTCTAAATTTTTAAAAATTTAATTCATATTTTATAAGCACAAGATTTTTTTGACCACTAAACCAATTTATCCAATATTTTTTGAGAAGTATTGATTATCATAAATTCAATTTAGGGTAATGTCACCCTTTTATATATATATATATATATATATAAGTCTAACGTGGCCCCTAAAATTCCAAATTAGCGTAAATTATCTTATTTTTTATCCTTATTAACTACCACAATAATTTAATTTACAACTTAATTAGTTTAAAAACACATTTACTTATAAGTCTTAGAGGTTGGCTTGTAGATTGCATCTTAGGACTTGTGAAAATAACGATATTTAGGTTATTAAATGTTTAAAGTATATATTAATATTTTAATAAAATATTATCAATAAAAATATTTAAATTACTTACTATTACTTTACATTTTTTTTTGGGCAAAACTTACTATCACTTCACAATGATGATCTATCGACCAGTATAGATGGTCAGTCAAAAAGATTTGCCAAACTGATATTTTGACATTTTAGATTAGCAAAAATTAAAAAATAATACTAGTCTTTTTAACATTTAGTTATGGTAAATGAAATTTTGGGGACTAATCAGTATTACTTTTTTTAGAAGAAACTTATTTGTAATTTTTAGAGGATAATTTCTAATTTGTCTTTTTGCTAACACTCAAATTAACATAAAATTAACATACGGTTTGCTATTATATCTGGACTTTGGGACAACATTGCAACAATTTAAACATTAAATTGACAGGTGGTTTAAAGAAAATAGTTGATAGTTAAAAATTTCTTTTGGAAATCCTATTAAAATATGTCTCATGATATTATCTCCATTGTTAATCATAAAATATTTCCATCATCGAAAGCCTTCAAGAATTATAACCTAATACATTAAAATTTGGAGCAAGAATGATAGTTAGGCCAAAAAGATTAGAAAATTAATAATAGTTAGGTTGCTGATAAAATTATAACCTAGTGATCTTTCTCTCACTTTTACTATCGTGTGACCCAAATTAATCTTCTTCATACACATATGTCATCCATATATGCCAAGCCACAATGTTTATTTCTTCCTTACTATGAAAGCACCTTTTCATCCCAAAAAGCAAATGCTTATATGCGTGTTTAACTGTTTATCCACCTGTACACACGTATGAATTTCTTAAAAAAATTATTTATAAATTATTTTTAATATATTTCATCTGAACTATAAAAAATACTAAAATTTATTAATTTTGTTTAAAAATTCAATAAGTTTTTTATTTCACCCATATTATATATACAGACTTTAATAATATACTTTATTTCAACAACACTTAATGGAAGGTTAAAAAAAAATTGCAATGAAAAATTAATAACATGACTTATAAATAAAATTAAAAAATCTTTCAATCTCTAACTTATAAATAAAACGAGAGAGAGTATGGGTGCATGTGTGTCTCTTTCTCTTCATTGAGTCAATTGATTTAGAGCTTTTTTTATGCTGTTATTAGGTTGAATTTGAGTATGATGCTCAAAAAGCTAAAATATGGGGACAATTATTGCTTTATATAATTAGTAGAGATATCAAAATTTTTAGTCTCTTATGTTTAATTTGCCTCAATAATTTATTTGGTTTTTATTATTTGAAAAGGAGATAATATCAATAAAATCTGTGGATATGGATATCGGAATTTAATTTTGATTTGGTCCCCATGTGCTTAATGAAAAAAATGTAATTATTTAGATAGGAAAAAAATAAAACAAACACAATTTTTTTTAAAACAAAATGCAACGCATAGGAGTAAGATTGACAAAAATTAAACATATTTGAGGGACATTTTGGGGTGTGACATGATTAAAAAAATCTCTAATTGAGGTTAGAATAATGAACTGAGATTTTTAAACTGAAGGAGGTTAAAAGATTGTGAATTATGTTTGGTTATATTTTTTTAGAAGTCAATTAAATAAACTAAAATTAATTTAGATAATTTGATTTAAAAGCCAGCTTAGATGTATAAAAGAAAAAAAGGACATGAATTTTATGATATATATTTTGTGACTCATTTGATATTTTTAAAAAAAATAATAAACTTTAAATTACATTTTTTTAAAAAGATACAAATCTAAAATCTAAAATAAATTCATACATTAAAGAAAGGCTAAAGTATACATTTAATCCTTTAATATTATACAATGTTTCATTTTAATCCTTTAACTTTATAAAATATATTTTTAGTTCTTTACCTCTAACACTATTAGTTTTATCTCAACAAATTTTTACATTAAACTTTTAAATATTGACAAAATATTTTTAAATGTTGACATGCTAAGTTTAATTATTTCAAAATAATAATGATTGATACAAAAAATAATCATTTAAAACTAACAATGTTAGGGTTAAATGACAAAAAAGATACTTTACAAAATTAAAAAATCAAATTAAAATTTTATATAAAGTTAGAGAACTAAAAGTATACTTTAATCTTAAAAAAATATTAAATTTTAAAATGGTAGAATGAACTAATAAATTACAAAGTATTCAATTATAAAAAGTCTACCTCTTGTACCACATGAGAAAAGTCTAACATGACAATGAAGATTTAATTTTTTTATTGATTATTATTTTTTAACTTTACCCTCTTATGATATGTTCACAGAAATTTAATGTTTTAAGTGTTAGTGAGGGACTATGTAATTGGCGCATTTTTTTTTCCCTAAGTTGGTCATTAAAAAAAATATACCGATGCAGATTAGCACAGTAGTTAGTATTTTATGATGTGCATGGCATTAAAAGTATCATATCATATTCATTATAAAAGGGGTTAATATGTAATTTGGGCCCTAAATTATAGGTTTAGGGATGATTTCAATTCTAAACTCCTATTTGGTATATTCCAAACACTAAACAATTAAAATTAGTGTAATTTCGCCCCACTGTTAAATTAAGGCAAACGTTTGTTATTTTTAAAAAAATGGAGCTTAATGTACAATTTTTTTCAAAGAAAGGTAGGAGGGAGAATGAGAGCGAAATTTGATAAAAAATCATACATTAGACTTCATTTGAAAAAAAAAAAAAAACACATTCGTTTTAATTTAACAGTGGGTTGCAGTTGCACTAGTTTTAATTATTTAGGGTTTATAATGTATCAAATAAGAGTTTAGGGTTCAAATGCCCTTAAATTTATAGTTTAGGGTCTAAATTACATATTAAATAAGATCACTAACAATAAAATTAAAAAATAGAAATTAAACACCATTATCATACAAAATTTAGTATAAATAATTTGGTAGCGTTGGCCTAGCATGATGTTACTTTTGTGTGTATATACATATATATATATTAATATTTAACAAATATTAAAAATACATTGGGAGGGTTCTGAATATAACCTCTACTCTCACTCTAGCTACTTTAGTCTTAGCATCTAAGTTATAAAATTATTTTAAAACATATGAAAAATTAATCATTTGTTCTTTGTAATTTTGATTCAATTATAACTCAATCTCTAAACTTTGATTCATTGTAACTTAATCATTATAATTTTAACTCAGTTAAAGCTTAATATTTATAGTTTTGACTTAGAAGTAATTCAGTTCTTGAGCTTTGACTTTTCAACTCATTTCTTATAATTTTAACCATTTAAAATATTAAAAATAAAATAGTAAAGATTAAAATTATGTTAAAATTTAGGACTAATATTTTAAATTATTAAACCCATTTTAACCTTTAGAAATATTAAAATTTTAAACTATTTTAAATTTTTAAAATTTTTCTTTTAAAATATAAGAATAAATATTTTAAATAGTTAAAACTATAAAAAACTTGAGGCTAGGCAACCTCTCACCACTCCCCCACCCCCCAACCCCACCCCCCAAAATTAAAAGAAAAAAAAAACCTTACAAACCATATAAGCAATAGAAAGAATAATTTTTTTGTTATGATATTTCTTATTTTTTCTAAAATATAAATTACAATATTTAGAAATTAAAAATAAGTAATATAAGTTTTAATTTTAAAGCATGAGCCAATGTTTTAAAAATTGGATTGCATAACAAACCAGAATGGTCATGAGGTCATAATTATCATAGTTTAACATGTTAGTTCTACAAAACTAATGATATAATAATTAAATTAAAAATTATGTTTATATGCACGCGTGCGGTCACACATATAATAGTAAAAATACTGACAATATCATTTTCAGTAAATCAAAATTGTTCAATTATAACATTTTTAAGTTTAATTTCCCCTTTTTTTTACACAAACACATTATTTATCTTATTTGTCCTCTTAAAATAAATGATTTTTAATTTTCTCCATAGTTAATTTATATAATGTCAATAAATAAATTATTCATGCAAAAATTTGACTATAACACTAGAAAAAGCTACATATCAATAAACACATAAAATCATTATGAACTGATAAGTGTTTATCTTGCTTTTCACTTGACCATTGCTTTTCATTACTTTTTAATTTTTAAATGAAGATATTCCTTTTCCATCTTGTGGTTCACCAGCATGCCCCCCACTTGCGGCAAAATTGATGGTTTAGTTAAAAGGGTGTGAGTTAAAAGGCCTTTTCTATTCTAAATTAGTTTTCAACATTCCTTATATTTTATGTACTAATGCATGCATGACATCAAAAGTATCATATCATATTCATTATAGAATTACTAATTACAGTAAACTAAAAAAAAGAAATTAAACATCATTATCATAATCAACAATTGGGTTGCGTTTGGGGTATGCTGTTACTTTGTGTATATATTGTAATTTTTTTTAAAAAAATAAAAGTACATAATCTATTACCAAATGACATTTCTAAATTACAAAATTATTTTTTTTTTTTCATTCATTGGGAGGGTTTGGACCAATTTACCTCCACTCACACCCTCATCTAGTCTTACGGCCTGAGCTAGTATATCAAGTGGCTAAGTTATAAAATTATTTTTTAAAAAATATCATAAATATTAAAAGAAACTTAAATTAACTGTGTGTGTGTATTAATTTTCAAGAACTTGACCCTAGCTAGCTAGGCAAAATCTTTCTCTCTGTTATCTCTCTCAATCAAAAAATTTAACCTTACAAACAAATTACTACAAAACATCACATACATATCCATAATAAAAATATTTAGTTGACGAGCAAACCATACAAAAGGCAGCGAAATCTGACATATATATGCAGAATCCAATGTGCCATGAGCAAATATGTTTGATCCAACATTACACACAGAGCGTTCAAACATCTGCAAAGTTTTCAAAACACAACACTCCAATTAATGTCCCTTAAGCAAACATGCATACAAGATCGAATATAACTCAACACTTATCTTCACTCTCTTTTAGAAGAGATGAAACAGAGATATGAATTCAATATTAGCTCCTGAAATGAGAAACAGAAAGGAAATAATTAACATCAGTTGACTTTTCACCTATAAAAAGACATAATGATTTAGAAGAGATGAAACAAATATGGAGAATGAAATCAACATGAAAATTAATCATTTATTGTTTAAACATAAAATATATCAAGATAATTTCATGAGAATCATTTTTTCCTAAATAATCTAAAAGAAGTTTATTATATAAAATCTCAGTTATGGATAACATCTCGTTGAAACATTTGTTCAATCTTTATAAAAGTGAAAGATTCTCAAGCTTCTTAGTCTCCTATTATTTATGAAATCAAATATAATCTTTATTTTGTTTATATTTTAATTTAAAATTGCAATAACAATTATCATTTTTATATTTTTATTCTATTGATTTGACCCATGAGAAAGACCAAGAATTGAATTGATATGTTCACCTCATCACCATATTCTGTATGGAATTTTACTTTTAATATAAGCTCACCAATATTTGATCAAACAGAACTCATACATGTTGAACTAATCTAATTCCAATTTTCAGAACTCTTTCTAAATTCACTTGTAAATAAGCGATCTTAATTACTATAATTTCATTCAATCATATATATTCCTGATCATGCCAAAGATCATTACTAAAAAATAACAAAAATTAATAAATCTAGAGCATTTACTAAAAAACAGAGTACATGTGTGTGTTGTGCAGAGCAACTAACAACGATTCATTATAGAGGAAAATATAAGGACATCATATTTACCTGTTAATCAAGAATGTTATGCGGCATTAAAGGATTGTAAGGTTGCATCCGTCTTTCATCTCCAATCCTGTAAGGTAATCTTTCATTTCTTCGGATGGCCTTGACACCTCCACATTTTGCGGATGAGGCAGTGACCATAGTTCCTCTGGAAGCTTAATAAAAAAGTAGCAATTATTGATGGACAAGCTTTGAAGGCGAGGCATTGCATCTCCACTCAAATTCCAACTTTTGTATCTCATGAATGTTATTTTAAAGACTTTGAGATTTAGGAAATATCCACTTTTGCAGTCAAGATTGTTAAAGCTACATTCATTGGGGAAAGGATAATGAGCTACTTTTAAAATCTCAAGACTGGAAATGGCTCCAAGAATTTCCATAGAAATATCATCAGAACCCAACAGAAATGTTATCTTGGTCAATTTTGATGGAAAAATTGCATCTATGCCAGGGAATTTTTAACCCTAAATCTTGAGTGTTTGTAGATCAGACAAGGTTGATTGAAAGGTTTTGCCAAAACGTATGTGAATTACTTTTTTCTCCCCTTAAGTACATCCCTAATTTTCCAAGCTTGCACATATAGGTTAGTGAGGGACCATGACTGTCTTCAAAAGCAACAAAAGGATTTCTATATTGTTTGAAGGGCCATTAAGAGGGGGAATATATGACCATCTTGGAAGAAAAAGACGCTTTAAACATTTAAATTTCTCTACGCTCCATGGTAGAGTCACTGCAGCGCCGATAACCTCTAAAGTTTCTAAATTCCATAGGTCAAATATTGCTTTTGGAATTCTTAATAAACGTTTACGACAATTATATAACTTTAGGTACCTAAGATGGATTAGATGCACAATTCTATTAGGAATTCTTGTTACCATAAAAACAGAGGAGATATCAAGGATTTGAACCAATTTGAAGTCCTTCAAAATGGCTTTCCAATATGTGAAATCTTCTCCTTCTCCAAAGAAAATCAAAGAACGCACAGATGAATGATTTGCACTAAGGCTAGAAGTTAGATAAGTTGAAGGTTTCTGATATACGAATAATCTTCGAGGGCTGATCAGATTTGAACTTCCAGTGGTTGTAATGATGTCATAGAACTTCTGCTTTTTGCTTTCTTCTATACAAAATGCTCTTAAAAGATCATGAATGCCACATACCTTCACACCCCCATCAGTCCTCTTGCTTTCAACCTGGATCAAGCTTCGGTCAATGAGCTCCATCAAGTAGTATTCTGCAACATCCTCTGGTATTTTATTGCCAGTTTCTTTTGGTATTAACCCCTCTGCTATCCAAAGTTCCATCAATTTCTTGACATAGATTTTTAAGTCTTCAGGATAATGACCAACATATAGAAAGCATGGTTTTAGATTTTGTGGAAAAAACTTATAACTCAATGCCAAAACATCTATGCATTTAGCTTTTTGTTGAAAAAGATGCCAAATTTCATTTCCAGCGACATAGGACAAACACACCTTGGATTTCTCTAGTTTTGCTAATATGCCAGCCAACACCACAATGGATAATGGTAATCCAACACAACTTCCAGCCATTTTCCTACCAAGATCTTCCAAATCAGGAGGGCATTGTTCTCCCACAAACACCCTCTTTGATAAAAGTTCCCAGCTTTGTTCTTCGTTGAGAGATGGAAGTTGATATACAAACTCCTGAGATACACTTGCAACACGAGCTACTTGTACTGATCGGCTAGTGATTAATATTCTACTCCCATTTTTGTTAGCAAGAAAAGCATCATTTATGGCATGCCATACTTCAGGTCTCCATATGTCACCAAGAACAACAAAATATTGCTTTTCCCTCAAACTTTTTCATGGATTTTTTGCTTTAACAAATTCTCCATACTCATATTTTGGAAAGAACCATCATCCAATTCTTTTTGAATAGCTTGTCTTAGATTTTCTATGCCCATTCCGTGATAACTACTTGATCTCACTTGAGCCAACAGAGAGCGATAATGCTTCAGCTTTCCAATCTTCTGAAACATCAGCCCACGCAAACCTATCAAAACATCTTTTGAGCTGATCATTTTTATAGATCTTTCTAGTAAGAGTGGTTTTTCCTTGCCCACCCATACCGATGATGGAGACAACCTTACTGTCACGGGACTAGTCTTTCGACCCGTGCGGCACTTAGACAACCTTCACTGGAAGTTGCTAAGTAAGCCTAACTCGTAGGAAAGGAGGATGCTTAACTAAGAAGAGGAAAGGGAAAGCTTTAAGGCAAAGGAGAGTAGAGAGAGTTTGGAGAATATGAGAGTTCTATAGCTTTGAGAACTCAAGGATGATTTACAAATGAGGAGGGGTGAGGTATTTATAGGCCTCCCCTTGGATCTAGAATGTTCCCACCTCCTTAATGGACGGTGGAGATTAAATCTATCCTACGGTTACAATTGATTCTCTAGAATTCTCTTAACAAATATCTAGATATTTTAATGGAAGAATCTAGAGACAATATTAAAATATTGAGGCTAGAGTTGTGTAGGCTTTTCTAGAATGTTCTTGCACTATCTAGCACTCTTAAGGTTAGCTGGGAGCCTTCTGGAGGGTTCTGGAGCATTCCGGACCTCTTTAACCTTGTGAAAAATGACGAAACGTGACATTCTCCCCCACTTGATTTCGCGACGCCCTCGTCGCGCCTTCCTCCTTGTAGTGTTGGATTTGGTTAGTGAATTGCCACAGGAGGTCTTCACGTTCCCAACTAGCTTCAAAGTCTGGTTGACCCTTCCACTTGATTAAGTACTCGGTGTAGTTGGGAACTCCTCTCTTCTTGATCACCCTGTCGGCGAGGATCTCTTCTATCTCCTTGTCGTACTCGGTGATGACCGCTGTCGGTGCTCTCTTAGAGATACCTCGAGATGGATCTTCTTCGTCTCCATAGTATTTCTTTAAGAGACTAACATGGATGACAGGATGAATCTTAAGCTTGGAAGGGAGTTGTACCTGGTACACAACCTTTCCCACACGTTTAATGATAGGGAAAGGGCCTTCATATCTCCTGACCAAGCCTTTGTGGACTTTGCGTAGTGACTTGAATTGATTCGGTAATAACTTAACCATGACCAAGTCACCTACTTGAAATTCAATGGGGCGCCGCTTCTTGTCTGCCCACTTCTTCATTTTTCGAGAAGCTTTATCCAGGCATGCACGAGTAATGTCGGCTTCTTCTTGCCATTCCTTGGTAAACTTATAGGCAGCTGGATTGTCTCCCTTGTATGGAGTGGCAAGTGCGTTGGGGGTTAGAGGTTGTTGTCCGGTAACTATCTCAAAAGGGCTCTTACCTGTCGACTCACTTCGCTGCAAGTTGTAAGAGAATTGGGCCACATCGAGCAACTTAGCCCAATCTCGTTGATGAGCGCTCACATAGTGGCGAAGGTAGAGCTCTAACAAAGCGTTGATTCGCTCCATTTGTCCATCGCTCTGAGGATGAAAGCTTGTTGAGAAGTTCAAGTCTGTCCCCAAGAGCTTAAAAAGTTCTCTCCAGAATTTCCCGGTGAATCGGGGATCTCGATCACTGACGATGTTGCGAGGGATCCCCCATAGCTTCACAACATGCTTGAAAAACAAGCGTGCTGCTTCATCAACCTTGCAATCTGCTGGGGCTGGTATAAAGGTGGCATATTTGCTGAATCTATCAACCACCACCATGATACTCCCACATCCTTCAGACTTAGGGAGAGCAACTATGAAGTCCATGGAGACACTCTCCCATGGTCTCTCAGCCACTGGCAAAGGTTCGAGCAGACCAGCAGGATGTTGTTGTTCAACCTTATCTTGCTGGCACACTAAGCAAGTTCTCACATATGCTTCAACGTCATCTTGCATATGTGGCTAATAGAAATGATTTTGTACAAGAGCAAGTGTTCGTGCCATACCTGGATGTCCGGCCCATATGGAATCATGGCACTCTTTTAAGACATCCCTTCGAAGGTTGCCCTATTTCAGCACATAGACTCGGTTCCCAATGGTGTAGAGTATTCCATCATTCACCCAAAATCTTCGAGTCTTGCCTTCAGTAGCAAGCTTTACTAAGTTGGTTGCAGATGAGTCCTGAGACATACCTTCCTTGATTCGTTCAAGGAAGTCATTCTGGGGCATGCTTGCTGAGAGAGTGGCTAACTCGGCTTTCCTGCTTAAGGCATCCGCCACCACGTTTGCTTTGCCTGGCTTGTACTCTAACCGATAATCAAACTCAGCAAGAAAATCTTGCCAGCGAGCTTGCTTCGGGCTGAGCTTCTTTTGTGTTTGGAAGTAGCTCGTAGCAACATTATCTGTCATAATAGTGAACTTACTCCCAAGTAAGTAATGACGCCAGGTTCGTAGACAATGGATAATGGCAGACATCTCTTTTTCTTGCACCGTGTAGCGCCTCTCTGTGTCATTGAGCTTGCGGCTCTCGTATGCAATAGGGTGTCTTTCTTGCATTAACACGCCCCCTATTGCAAAGTCTGAGGCATCAGTGTGTACCTCAAACGGCTTCGAGTAGTCGGGCAAGGACATAACAGGCTCTTGCGTGACCATCTGCTTGAGCTTTTCAAAAGCATCTTGGCAATCTTGTGACCATTGCCAAGACTTATTCTTCTTGAGCAAATCTGTTAATGGAGCAGTGATTTTTGAATACCCCTTTATGAACCGTCGGTAGTAGTTCACCAGACCAAGGAATGATCTTAACTCTGGGACCTTGGTAGGAGGCTGCCATTCTTGGATGGCTCGAACCTTAGTTGGGTCCATCATGAGCTTCCCATCCTTGATCTTGTGCCCCAAGAAGTCCACCTCTTGTTTGGCAAAAGAGCATTTTTCCAACTTAATATAGAGTTCGTGATCAGAGAGTACCTGGAAGACTTGCTTCAAGTGTTGAGCATGCTCTTCAAGAGTGTCGCTATATACCACGATGTCATCCAAGTATACCACCACGAACTGGTCCAAGTAAGGGTGGAACAACTTGTTCATGAGCGTGCAAAACGTTGCCGGGGCATTCGTCAGTCCAAAGGGCATGACAAGAAACTCGAATGCTCCATATCTCGTCACGCAGGTTGTTTTCGGCTCATCACCTGCGGCGATGCGTACTTGATAGTACCCGGATCGAAGATCAAGCTTAGAGAAGTACCTGGCTTTTCCAAGCTGGTCGAACAAGTCAGCGATCAAAGGTATCGGGTACTTATTCTTGATAGTAATCTTGTTCAAGGCCCTGTAGTCGATGCACATTCGCAACGATCCATCCTTCTTCTGGAAAAGGACTGGAGCACCATATGGGGTCTTAGATGGTTGAAAATATCCTGAATCAAGGAGATCTTGCAGTTGTCTCCTTAACTCTGCAAGTTCTGGAGGTGACATGCGGTAAGGTGCCAAGGCAGGTGGTTTGGCACCAGGCTCCAACTCGATCTGATGGTCTACCTCTCTTCTGGGAGGTAGTTTCTTGGGCAACTCATCGGGCATGACATGCTTGTATTCCTGTAGCACCTCTTGGATACAAGGTGGCAAGGTTTCCCGTGGTTTGGTTGGGCCATCCTCTTCCTCGGCCAATGAACGTACAGTGGCAATATACCCTTCTGAGTTCTTGAGACCCCTCTTGAATTGCAAGGCAGAAATCATAGGGTTGGATTTCTCCAAGCGTTTCAAGGGAATTACCCGGATCATATTAGAGTCAATGACCACCATAGACTTGGCTTCGGGAATAGGGAAGGCATGTGCTTTGCAAAAGAAAGCAAGTCCCAATACAACTTTGAAATCATCCATAGGGACAACAGTAAAGTCCAGCGTACCTTACCAGTCCCCGATCTTCACCTTCACATCCTTGGCAATCCCAAGGACTTGTTTGGCTGGGGAGTTCACTGCCTTGATGGTGCCTTCTCCCTTGTTGAGTTGGATACCCAATCTCTTAGCTTCTTCAGCCTCCATGAAGTTATGAGATGCTCCTGTGTCGAGCATGGCAAAGGCAGACTTGCCTTGAATGGCGAGATCAGCATAAAGTAGACCCTTCTCTTCCTTCTTAGATGGAGAAAAGAGTCCAGTCAAGGAATTCAAATGTTGGAGGGAACTAAGATTGATCTGTTGCTCCTTGTCCTGGTTATCCTTCATCTCAGCAACCAAGGCATTCATAGCCTTGCGGTTGGGCCAGTCACAAGTCCAGTGTGGACCATCGCACATGAAGCATGGTCTCGGTGGCTTTGAGGCATCACGCCTGATTGAGGGTGGTTTATCTTGTCTAGAACTCCCACCAAAGAATCTACCACCATCCTTACGATCAAAATTCTTCTTTTGTCCTCCTTTGTCTCCTCCACTGCTACCAGGATTAAGCTTTTTGGACTTGGTGGAGTAGTCGATTATAGACTCAGCAGCAGCAATTGCCTCATCTAGAGTTTGCACTTTGCGTCTATCCAGTTCTACTCTCGCCCAGTCTTTAAGTCCGTCCATGAAGTAGAAAAGAGCCTCCTTGTCGGACAGGTCCTCGATCTCGAGCATGATGGTAGTAAACTCTTTGATGTAGTCAGGAATACTACTAGTTTGTCTCAATCTACGAAGCTTACCTCGAGCCTCTGTCTCAGCATTATGGGGAACAAAGTGCTTGCGGAGTTCTGACTTGAACAACTCCCATGTGTTGAGAGTGCAAAGGCCCTTTTCTCGTTTAGCATGCTTTCTGCGCCACCATAGTTGGGCTGCATCCCGGAGAAAAGTTGAAGCACTGTTGATTCTGATTGAGTCGTTAGAGACTCCTATGGCCTCGAAGTACTGTTCTAGGCCAAAGAGAAAGTTCTCCACAATCGTAGCACTACGAGCCCCATTGTACATAGCCGATTTGGGCACTTTCAGACCCTGAGAAGTGGCATTTGAAGTACTACCACTAATAGGGCTACTCACACAGTAATGAGATTCCCATTCATGACGAATCTCATCTATTTGAGTGCATAGACCTCGCACCTCATCTCTTACATATTTGCGGAGATCGGCGAGATCACATCTGAGGGAACGAATGTCTTCCCCTAAATCATCGTTAAGGTCTGCAATCATCAACTTAGCAGCCCGCGTTATCTCAGCATTCTCTTGGAGGAGATTGTTGAGTTGATCGTTGAGTCCCCCTATAGTAGATCTCACTTCCTCCATGTTAGATTCCAAGCTACCAACACGAGGTTCAAGGGACTCACCTGCGGGTGCCTTGCTTCGGCCTCGCTCTCCCTTGGACCTGGGGTGAGCTTGCTCCTGTTGCGCATGAGCTTGCTCCTGTGCTTCCGTGCCAACGACGTTTCCTTCCTCAGTTGCCATCGTACAATACCTTCCTTCAAGCACAACTGTAGAACCGAGCTCTGATACCAACTCTGTCATGGGCTGAGAGTCTGGCGCAGCACACGGCGCCCGTGCGGCGTCCTGGAGGACCCCATAATCCTCAGGACAAGCCTTACCACATACGGATCGCACTGGTTTCGCCCTGCCATGGGCTCATCAGGGAGGCGGCACTAGCCCTCGACTAGTTGTACGCACAGTCCGAAGACTGAGGCAGAACAACCCCAATGCTAATGTCGCCCCCTTTACCCATATTGTGCGAGGCTAACCAGCGGACCGTTCATTATCTTGGTCTTTACACGGTCACGGAAATATCATCCGTGACATTACGCTCTTAATGCCCGCCCATGAGTTGCTTGATCACTTCATTTGAGTAAACATCAAAGCCAACCATATCGTCTTTCTCAACATTTCTCCTACGTTCCTTCAAAATAGCCTTAGTATCCATCTCTGTCTCTATCTTTGTCTCCGTCTCTCCCTGGACAATATGAAGCAACTCCCTGGCGAGTTGTTGGTTGCGTTGTATTGCTTCAATCCTAACCTTAATGTTTCCTATCTTATCTGCAAGATCATGAAGAAGCTTTGTGTGACTTACGTAATTGGTCAGATGCCACCATCATTTGATTCTTTGCCGATTAAGATCATAGATGTAAGTGTCAATCACATCCTCAGCTTCACGAACAACCTCTCTGAGTTGCTCAAACGCCTTTGCGATCACTTCATGCTTGTTTAGCTTTTGCTCTGAGTCATTGAGGAGAGCGTTCAATATTTCCATCTGATCTTGAAGCAACTTGATATTCTGCTTTACATCACTAGGAAAATTGTATTCTTGTAAAAGTTGCCCAGACAATTTTTCCAACAAGAAAATAAGAGCACCGTCTGCCATTTCTTTTCTGCAGAGGAAATAAAATCACTCTAACAATTCTGATGGACCGCCCTAACACATATACTTTCTAGTTGAGAAGGCTCTGAAGGTACAAACGCAGGTCTTCGAGCTTGCCTTTCAACAATGAGAACTATGAGAAACATCAACTCTCTTTCATTACTCAGCACAATGACTTACCGGTGAATAATGACTTGTTGGTATGGTTCCTTCACATGCCCTTACCTTATTATTGGTATCTTTTATCAAACCTTCTTCTCATATGCTAACTCACAATTACATTAATTAACGTAGTGCAAGGTGGTTGGATTAAATTATCAGTCGTCAGATTGTGCCCACTTAAATTAAATCCCATGCCAGAAGAATAAGACGTTCCAATTGCTGTATCTATCAATTTAGTGACAAATCTTTTTGAGAAATATTGGCTTCATTTGATGAGGTCAAATCTAAGTTAATTTTTGTTTTTTGTCCCTCCGTGTTTGGGTGTTTAATTACGATGTTATCCTTTCTTGTTATATTGTTGGTTGTAATTAAGGACAACGCTTGAGCCTTAATGCATGGGCCATCAAGTTTAGAGAATTAAAAATCAAAGACATTATACAAAAGGATATACCAGACTCAAAACAAAGTGAGTGATCACAAGTTCAATTTCATCACTTATAACTTCTTCAAGTCATTAATGTCCGCCCCACTAAAAAAAAAAAAAGGACAAAATCAAAACAAAAGTAAACAACGTACAAGACTGTAAAGACTTGCTTGGTGCATAAAGTAAAACAAAATATAATAAATGTTACAAATTAATTTATCTTATAAGAAGAAAATGAGTTTTTTGGCCCTCATTTCGAGAACATTTTGAAACAATATGCATTAGCAAAAAATCTAAAGCTAATGGAATGGTAAATGAAAAAGATCGTGGAAGGCACGCGGTTTTATATTTTTTATATGAAAAAATATTCATTTTCAATTCTGGATATTAATAAAATGGTGATAAATCTATAGCTAATGGAATAGTAAATGAAATTCCATGTGAAAAATAAGAGTGAAAAATATAGTAAGTGAAATTGGGTGGAATTTGGGCTAGAATTGTGAAGAAATGGAATGGGGAATGGCCATGGAAAATAGTAAGAATAAATGGACAGGAAAAATGCTAAAAAATGAATGGAGAATAGAATAACATACAAGGAGAGGAAAGAAGAGGAAAGATAGGAGAGAGAAATTTCTCACTTTATCCTCTTGCTCCTTCTCTTCTCCATGTAACTACCCAAACAAAAATAAAATAAAATTTATTTCAGGGAATCAAAAATTATATTTGATAAAATCTGAAAAAAATCCTAAAAATTTCCAAAAATATTATTTTTCCCTCAAATATCAAATATGAGCAATTATTCTAAAATATATCAAAACAAGTGCTGAAAAAACAATATAAGAGAAATAAAAGTATGCAAAATATGTTAATTATCAACACACTGAGGTGCTTGTCAGTGTTTCAATGAATAAAATAGATGTGGGCTGTCCAAATTTAATTTAGACAATCCATATTTGCAGTTTTAATTTTAACTTATTAAAATAAAAGTTTATAAAAATTTTAATAAATTTGTTCACCATTTGCTTGGGCAATATAGATATGATCTATATAGTTCAATTTAATATTATAAATATTTATAATTTTTATAAATTACCTATACAGATATGGTCTAAATAGTCTAGATTTGTATGACCTTAATCTTGACCTTAATTTTTCCTATCTTATCTGCAAGATCGTGAGAAAGATTTGTGTGACTTACATAATTGGTCATATCCCACCATCGTTTAATTTGATTCTTTGCGTTATAGATATAAGTGTCGATCACATCCTCAGCTTCATGAACAACCTCTCTGGGTTGCTCAAACCCCTTTGCAATCACTTCATATTTGTTTACCTTTTGCTCTAAGCCCTTGAGGAGAGCGTTCAATGGTTCCATCTAATCTTGAAGCAACTTTATATTCTGCTTTAATTTACATCACTAGGCAAATTGTATTCTTGTAAAAGTTGCCCAGACAATTTTTCCAACAGGAAACTAACAGCACTTTTTGCCATTTCTTATCTATAGAGAGAGCACACTCGCTCCTAATGATTTTGAAGAATCAACCCAACATATACTTCCTAATTCAGATGATTTTGAGCACAACACATGTCTTCCTACCTCTTTCTCTTAATTTGATGGCGAGACACATCAGGGAACATAATTGTTAGTTTGCAGCAACAAAAAAAGAAAAAAAGAAGACTTTCAATCACTATTAGATTAAGATTCCTTTTCAATGTTGGGGTACGTTCACATGCATCACCCAATCAATATTGTCGGCACCATAGAATTCAAGAGAAAATGCATGCTGAGGGTTATCTTTGATATCTTTTATTTTATTTTTTATATGTATAGCATATAAATATACTATAATAATATTACGAGAATTATGTATTATGCGAGTAAAATAAATAAAATAAAATACTTTTCATCTCAGTGGCGGACCCAAAAAAAAAAAGGTATGCGGGGGACAAAATATGTGTCTAATATAAATATTATTTTTTAAAAAATATATAACTTTACTTGTGAATCTTAAATATAATTTATTATGTTTTGTAAAATTATGAGATTTATTTTTATGATAATCTGGGAGAAATTATTTTAAAATATATATTTGTGATATTTTAAATATTTAAATAAGCATAAATGAAATTCTGTTATGGATGCATAAATGAATTACTTTTCATGGATGAGCTGGTGCAATAAGTTATTTTTGGGGTTTATATATGAAATTGGCCCTCTCAGTGGGGCCAATTGTCATTTATCCCCGCAAGTCTGAACATGGGTCTCCTTTGCCACTGGAAAAGGCTGCAAATCATTGAATGTCGGCAGAAGTATTACAAACTTGCAATGTTTGCCTTGCTCTTCCATATATATATATATATATATATATATATATATATATTGACAACGATATCTTTCTTTTCATTACATTTTTTTTTTTCAAAATTACGATTCTTTATCCATGTTGTGCTTCACCCAACCATTTCTTTTTCCATCTTGTAGTTCAATGGCATGTCCCTACCAACCAAATTAATAATGGTTTAATTAAAATTAATAGAGCTAACTACCAAAAGATATTAACATAGTTAAAAGAAATTTTTGCTCTTAAGATATGCCCTTTGCTTTTATTTTTAAGTCACCCCTAATCACTTTATTAAAATTAAAGAGAAATAATTAAGTCATTAACTTTATTTAAAAATATATATATATAAAAATTTTAATTTTACTTGTATCTAAATTAAAAATTTTTAAATTAATATTGCATTCTCTCTCACAATTAATATGTTTAAATCAGGTTAATATTAAAAAGTTCATTAATGGCCCATCAAATAAATTATATTGAGAATCATCAATCTCTTTTAAAATGTAGTTTATAATAAAGGCTAGAGGGAGTATTTTTCAACATTTGTCAAATTTTCATGCCGCAGAAACATGCAAGAACTTTTATTACTCTACACATTAGAAAGCCAAAATAAATAAATAATGAAAAATATAATTATGGACCCATATAATTTTATTATATTTTATTATTACTCCCTATACTTTTAATTATTAATGTTTCAGGTCTCTCTAGTTTCTTTCCTAAGCAATATTAGTCCCTCTACTTTTAAATGTTCTTATAAGGATAATGATACAACACTAACAAAGTTAAATTATTTGGCATATAAGTAATAGTGTTAAATCCTGTCTTAAATGTTAAAATCAGGATGAGATAACAATCTAATTAGCAGTGAAGAAAATGAAAGGGCAAAAGTTTAAACAACAGAAGCACTATGCACAAGAACAACATGCCATTTAACTCGGTTAAAAAAATCGATTAGAGCATCTGACTTAGAGGTAAAAGACTTGATCCATAATGATTGAAAGCTATTTTTCTAATTGATAAACATCGTTGTTAATACCGTCTTCATCATAAAATAATTATGGACTCATTTTGAGTTAAACATGTCAATATTTTCATTAACACCGTTATTAGTTATAGATAAGATCATTTAACATAATAAGTGCCATCATCTCTTTGGCACTCCCTCCGTTAAAAAATATAAGGTATTTTTTTAAGAAATTAAGTATTTAAAAATATAAGACATTTTTAATCTTTTGAGGTGTAATCATTGCCCTTTTTTTTAGTGCTCCTATTGAAAATGACTTTATATTTATTATAAGGTATTTAATAGAGATAAATATAAAAATATAGGGTTAATTAAAAAGTAAGTAACTACTTTATTAGAGTGAAATTTAATTAAAAATATTTTATATTTTTAAATAAAGTGAGTATTATTTAAAAATACATGGACTAATGCGGCACATGAAAAAGATTACAAGGACATGAAACATTTTTCTTTTTTAAAAAAGTAACCAATAACAAAATATGATAAAAATATAAACTTCAATAATTGTGCCTTTTTCATAAATAAAATACATTCCATCATTTTTCGTTTGAAATTCGAAAAAGGTACAAATTAATAAACGCACAAAATCATTACAAAGTCGATTTTTATCTTGCTTTGCACTTTTTTGACCAGCTTTTGCATTACTTTTTTTATTTTTAAATGAAGATTTCTTTTCCATCTTGTGGTTTGACTAGCATGGCCCGACTTATAAACTTGATGGGTTAGTTAATATTAATAAAGTTAGAAGGTATTTTCTCTTCTAAATTACTTTTCAACATTCCTCAATTTTTCATGCATTGAAAAAAAATCAGTGATAGTCAATGATCATATAATTTAGTGATATGAAGGCTTTTCTGTAAAGGAAACGTTGCAGGTTTGATCTCACTTATAATCTCAGGATATAAATACTTATCCTTCTATTAAAGAAAAATAAACCATCATGAGAAACATCAGGAAACTTTCATTACTCTAGACACTGGGAATCGCTAAAATAAATAAACAAAATAGCTTCCATCATTCAAGAAACATGTTTCGTTTTACACGAAAAAAAGCTACTAATTAATAAACACGTACAAAAATGTCACAAATTCTTCTCGTGTCTATCTTGCTTTTTGTTACACTTTTTTTTTTTTATAACCATGGTACCTTTGCTTTTTCGGCTCACCAGCATCTTGTTTTTTTTTTTTTTAAACCATGATATCTTGCTTTTCATTATTTTTTTTTTGTTGTAAATTAAGATTCTTTTTCGTAATACCTTAAATTTTTTTTTTCAAAATAATTAACTCAAACCATGATAAAAAAAAATATCCATCATGATAAACAGAATTGAACTTATTCAATATTTTTTAAAAAATAATTCTATAATTTAAAACACTACCATAGTAAAAAATGATAAAACAAAGCTTTATAAAATATTTCACCTTTTAAAATGACTACCATAGTATACAAGATTCTACCATGATAGAAAGAATTGAACTAAATAAATAAATACCATCATGGTAAGTAGAATTAAACTCCTTAAATTGTTATTTTTAAAATTTGGGACCCCAAGCTTTTATAAAATAAAAACAAATGTGAACGGCACACATGATCCCATTTAAAATTGAAAACATGATAAATAAAATAAAATAAGAAAAGCAAAAATAGTTACCCGTTTAAAAATTTTATAACCTTTTCAAATAACACAGAATAATTTTTGTTACTACTCATACACATCTACAATTATAGTTGGGTTATAACCACTCAACACAATTTATATAGAGAAAATCAACATAAATTCATCTAGCATTAGCCTTTGGTTTAGGCAGCATAATATCATTACAAAATTATCCTTTCACATGCCATTTAAGACAAAATATTATTTTTTCACCCTTATACTCTCTACAATTACACACCAAAGCCAACAATAATAGATAAACCAATTGGTCAAACTCAATAACAAGCCAAAATACATGGCCCAATCATCATGTCTTTCTTAAAACATCCAACATTATCTTGTATTATTAATGTCTCAATAAATAAAAAAATATTTATCAACAATGCATATTTATAGTCATCCCAAAACATATAACATGTAGAAACTATATAAAGAGGCATAATTACAATTATAAATCCATATGTTCAATAAATAATAAAAGCCTTAACATTGACAATAATGCATTATAAAAATCATAAATCCAAGCTCAGAAAGAAAAAATGGTTCCACAACACTAAGCCTCAGAGGCTTCTCCAAATGCCACACACTTGGCTCTTTTCTTAAAAATTATTAATTATATAATAAGATTCAAAAGTCTCAGTAATCATTGCCAATTTATTATAATGTATATAAATAGTTAAATATGTGTTTGTTAAGTGGGGGTACAATAATTCTATAATTCAAACAGAAATACAAGCGATATTGTAGTGCATGATAAACAACCATCCTTATCTCCCTTCATTAATCTCAAGCCATAGTCCTCACTCGGTACTAAATTACCAAAACAAAGGTAGGTTAGCTCAAGCCCTTATAAGCTACCTATTGAGTCTCCAATAAAAGCATACCACGTGGCACATAAATATAACAATAGCAATAAATCTTCCAATACCTCCCACAATAATAAAAAAAAATCATATGTGCATTGTACAATTATACAATATTACAATCTTTATAATTTTTTCATTTTCAATAATTACAATATGACATCCCACTTAATAAAAATACTTCAAAATGCATATCCACAATTTTATAATTTTTTTCATAAACATAACAAAATAATTTCTTAACAACAATTCATCATTTTTTCAATAATCACCCAATTAACATGAAGCAACATTAATCACAAATTAAAAGCATAGTTATCTCATGGCTTTTTCAATAAATTATTGCTTACAATTTTCCTTTCACCACATTTTTCATCAATAACACAATCTACAAATAATATATTATATATAAATATTAGTTTCAATTATTAAAACTAATAAAATAACTCTAATAATAAAATTAGAGAGAATAACATAATTTCTAGTCTCACTATTAATACAAATTTAGAGTTAGTACCATCGAGTAAAATTTTTAACTCCTTTTTTAGTCATCTATAATCACCAATAAGCTCGAATCAACTTTTAAATTAATTTTTATTATCAAATTTTTTTATTTCATAACTTCACACCTAAAAATATCCAAAAATTATAAATTTAATCTCAAGCCTATAATCATCATTTTATAGCCATAATAATCTATTTCTCTTCCCAAATAATTATCTAAATCTTAATAAATCAATATATATTTTCATATTTAACAAAAATTTACTCAGAAAAATCTAGAGTTTAACTCGTAAGCCTCAAATTCAAATTTCATTAATAAATTTATACTCTAAAACATTTATTGTACTATTAACAATCTCAGTAGCCATATTTATACATCATAAATTCATCCCTATTCCAAACTTTAGATTTGTCATCATCAGCGAAATCAGAAATTTAAAATAAAATCTTACTAAAAAATATTTAAAATATTTATATAGTTTAAAAAAATTTAAAATCGCACTGTGAATGTTTTATCATGAATCATTTCCATTTAAAATTCAGACACGCTGTGCCCACGAACTCACTCACAGTCGCTCGCACTGTTCGTGCGCGGAAGAGAAAGTGAAAAGAGGAGGGAAATTTAAGGGAAAATGACATTTGTTGATTTAAAAAGCATGTGTGGGTCCCATGCTTTTTCCCTCCCTCATTCATTTTCATTTTCTTTTTGTTTTTTGTAATTTGCCTCACGTATGGATATATCCGTTGCCACTCCTTTTTTTGTTTTATTTTTTTTATTCCTTCTCCTTTTATTTTACTAACCATAATAACAATAATAATAGTAATAATAGTTTTTTTACGAATCTTAATATAAAATTTTATCTTAAATTAATTTAATAATTATCTCTCAAATAATTTATTTTTTTAAAATATTTTTTAAAATTTTTATTGACTTAAATTAACTAATAAAATTTAAATTGAGATATTATACTTTTATCTTGTGGCTCACTAGCATGTCCCAACCTATTAAAATGATAGTTTAGTTCAATAATAAAAGGGTTAGAAAAAAAACATTTTTGCAACTAAATTTTTGAACTTTTACATATACAGCTCATATTATAAAATTAAATTAAATAAATAATTTAATATTTATTATATTTTATATTATGATTCATTTATTATATTTATTAATAATATATCATCATATATAAATAAAACAGAGGAGCGGACGCCCTTGGAGACGGAGGGTTTGAATAATGACATGGCGTGAGTATTAAAAAAATAAATAAGAACATAGGTCCCACACTATCTTTTTTATTTTTTTTACATGTTTCATCTTTTTCTTTTTTATCTCAAAAACGGTGCATTCCTTCCTTCCTTCTTTTTCTTTTTTTTAAATATCTTATTTTATATCTTATTATCTTATTACTATTAAAAATATTGTATTGAAATTATGTCTTAATTTAAGCCCAGTGATTTTTTTAATTAAAGTAATTAAATTCAAATATTTCTGCTTAATTTATATTAATTCTAGTTAACTCTTAAATTTTAAATTTGGATGTTACAAGCCACACTTCTAAATTTTCAAAAATTTCATTTATATTTTATAAGCACAAGATTTTTTTTAACGACTGAACCAATTTAGCCAATATTTTTTGAGAAGTATTGATTATCATAAATTTAATTTAGTATAATGTCACCCTTATATATATATAAAGTCTAACGTGGCCCCTAAAATTCCAAATTAGTGTAAATTATCTCATTTTTTATCCTTATTAACTACCACAATAATTTAATTTGCAATTTAATTAGTTTAAAAACACATTTACTTATAAATCTTAGAGGTCGACTTCTAAATTGCATCTTAGGACTTGTGAAAATAACGGTATTTAGGTTATTAAATGTTTAAAGTATATATTAATATTTTAATAAAATATTATGAATAAAAATATTTAAATTACTTACTATCACTTTGCCTTTTTTTGGGCAAAACTTACTCTCACTTTACAATGATGATCTGTCGACCGATGTATACAGACAGTCAAAAAGATTTGTCACACTGATATTTTGACATTTTAGGTTAGTAAAAATTAAAAAAAATACTAGTCCTTTTAACATTTATTTATAGTAATGAAATTTTGGGGACTAATCAGTACTAGTTTTTATAGAAGAAACTTATTTGTAATTTTTAGAGGATAATCTCTAATTTTTCTTTTTGCTAACACTCAAATTAACATAAAATTAACATACGGTTTACTATTATATCTGGACTTTGGGACAGCATTGCAACAATGTAAACATTAAATTGACAGGTGGTTTAAAGAAAATAGTTGATAGTAAAAAATATCTTTTGGAAATCCTATTAAAATATGTCTCATGATATTATCTCCATTGTTAATGATAAGATATTTCCATCATGGAAAGCCTTCAAGAATTATAACCTAATACATTAAAATTTGGAGCAAGAATGATAGTTAGGCCAAAAAGATTAGAAAATTAATAATAGTTGGGTTGCTGATGAAATTATAACCTAGTGATCTTTCTCTCACTTTTACCATCGTGTGACCCAAATTGATCTTCTTCATAAACTTATGTCTTGCATGTATGCCAAGCCACAATTTTTATTTTTTTCCTTACTATGAAAACACCTTTTCATCCCAAAAAGCAAATGCTAATATGCGTGTGTATGCACCTGTACACACGTTTGTATTTCTTAAAAAATTATTTATAAATTACTTTTAATATATTTCATTGGAACTATAAAAAATATTAAAATTTAGTAATTTTATCTAAAAATTCAACAAGATTTTGATTTCACTCATGTTATATATACAGATTTTAATAACATACTTTATTTCAACAATACTTAATGGAAGGTTAAAAAAAATTGTAATGAAAAATTGATAACATGACTTATAAATGAAATTAAAAAGTCCTCCTCTCTCTGACTCATAAATAGAATGAGAGAGAGTATGGGTGCATGTGTGTCTCTTTCTCTTTATTGAGTCAATGGATTTAGAGCTTTTTTTATGCTGTTATTGAGGTTGAATTTAAGTAGAGTATGAGGCTTAAAAAGCTAAAATATGGGGACAATTATTGCTTTTATATAATTAGTAGAGATATCAAAATTTTTAGTCTCTTATGTTTAATTTGCCTTGATAATTTATTTGGTTTTTATTATTTGAAAAGGAGATAATATCATTAAAATCTGTGGATATGGATGTCGGAATTTAATTTTGATTTGGTGGCCATGTGCTTAATGAAAAAAATGTAATTATTTAGATAGGAAAAAATAAAATAAAAAAAATATTTTTAAAACAAAATGCAATACAAGGGATTAAGATTGACAAAAATTAAACATATTTGAGGGACAATTTGGGGTGTGTCATGATTAAAAAAAATCTCTAATTGAGGTTAGAATAATAAAATGAGAATTTTAAACTGAAGCAGGTTAAAAGATTGTGAATTATGCTTGGTTATATTTTTTAGAAGTCAATTAAATAAACTGAAATTAATTTAAATGATTTGATTTAAAAGCCAGTTTAGATATATAATAATAAAAAATGACATGAATTTTATGATATATATTTTTGTAACTCATTTGATAATTTTATAAAAAATAATAAACTTTAAATTATATTTTTTAAAAAGATAAAAATATAAAATATAAAATAAATTCATACATTAAAGAAAAGCTAAAGTATACATTTAGTCCTTTAATGTTATACAATATTTTATTTTAATCCTTTAACTTTATAAAATATCTTTTTAGTTCTTTACTTCTAACACTATTAGTTTTATCCCAACAAATTTTTAAATGTTGACATGCTAAGTTTAATTGTTTCAAAATAACAATGATTAACGCAAAAAATAATAATTTAAAACTAATGATGTTAGGGTTAAATGATTAAAAAGATACTTTAAAAAAATTAAAAAATTAAATTATAATTTTATATAAAGTTAGAGAACTAAAAGTATACTTTAATCTTGAAAAATATTAAATTTTAAAATGGCAGAATGAACTAATAAATCACAAAGTATTCAATTACCAAAAGTCTATCTCTTGTACCACGAGACAAGTCTAACATGACAGTGAAGGTTTAATTTTTTTTATTTATTATTATTTTTTTAACTTTTCCCTCTTATGATATGTTCACAGAAATTTAATGTTTTAAGTGATAGTGAGGGACTATATATTTGGCGCATTTTTTTTTTCCTAAGTTGGTTGTTAAAAAAAAAAAAATACCGATGCGGATTAGCACAGTAGTTACTATTTTATGTTGTGCATGGCATCAAAAATATTGTATCATATTAATTATAAAAGAAATTAACATGTAATTTGAACCCTAAAATTATAGGTACAGGGACAATTCAAACTTTAAATTCTTATTTGGTATATTCCAAATACTAAACAATTAAAATTAGTGTAATTTCACCTCCACCGTTAAATTAAAACAAATATTTGTTTGTTTTTTTAAAAATAAAGCTTAATGTGCAATTTTCTTCAAAAGAGGGTAGAAAAGGAACGAGGGTGAAATTTGATAAAAATCATACATTAAGCTTCATTTAAAAAAAAAAGACATTTGTTTTAATTTAATAGTGAAGTTGAAATTGCACCAATTTTAATTGTTTAAGGTTCAAATCACTCTAGGACATATAATTTAAGGTCTAAATTATATATTATAATTCTTATGAGATCACTAACAATAAAATTAAAAAGTAAAAATTAAACATCATTATCATCAAAAATTTAGTATAAAGTTGGTGGCATGGGCCTAGTATAATGTTACTTTTGCGTGCGCACGTGCACACACAGATTAATATTATATAAATATTAAAAATATATTGGGAGGGTTCGGATTATTGCCTCTGCTCTCACTCTAGCTGCTTTAGTCTTAACATCTGAGTTATAAAATTATTTTAAAACATATGAAAAATTAATCATTTATTTTTTATAATTTTGATTCAATTTAATCTTTAAATTTTAATTCATTGTAACTCAATTCTTATATTTTAACTTAATTGAAACTCAATATTTATAGTTTTGACTCAGAAGTAATTCAGTTTTTAGACTTTGACTCTTGCAATTCATTTCTTATAGTTTTAACCATTTAAAATATTAAAAATAAAATAGTAAAGATTAATATTATGTTAAAATTTAAGACTAATATTTTAAATTATTAAACCTATTTTAACCTTTAGAAATATTAAAATTTTAAAATATTTTAAATTTTTATAATTTTATTTTTAAAATATAGGGATAAATATTTTAAATAGTTAAAACTATAAAAAACTTGAGGCTAGGCAATCTCTCCTCACTCCCCCACCCCCCAAAATTTAAAAAAAAAAAACTTACAAACCATATAAGCAGTAGAAAGAATAATTTTTACATTATAATATTTCTTATTTTTCTAAAATATAAATTACAATATTCAGAAATTAAAACCAAGTAATATAAGTTCTAATTTTAAAGCATGAGACAATGTTTTAAAAATTGGATTGGATAAGTGTCACACCTTGAACTTTCCAAGTGTGACTAGCTAGAATATAAGAAAACTCATATTCCATAAGTCTAAATCCTTAATACATCTATCATATTAATTATAATTTGTCATACAATCCTCATTTATATTAAGTAATCATTAATAGGTACAAAATATTTGTGCTACTTGTCGAAATTTTGACAAAGTCTCCATTGAAAGTTGGACTTTTCAAAATTTCTACAACCTGTCAAAAAGAATGTCCAGGCAACAATCAGAGTTTTTGCTCCAAAACAGTATACACATATATAGCTCAAAATTATTTAATTAAGGGTCTTGCTATATGATCCGTGGAGTGATTCTAAGACAAAAGGATAGAATGTTTAGATATTTACATTGATCCACTATGTAATTGAAGCAACAAAATATTTCTTGTCTTAAGAAGTCTCACAAGATCTATTAAAGAGCAGGTCCACTCCCACTATCTGAATACCAAAATTTTTTTCAATAAATAATGTTTTCAAATAATAAACAAGTAAATAAATAATGATGATTAAGTAATAAAATAGAAAAAAGAGAATCATGATCAATAATTTAAAAATATATCTTTTATATAAACAAATCATAACGATACAGTTCTTAAGAATGAACAACTTGAGAAATTGGTTTTTTGTTAGGACTTAAACAGAATGAATAATAGGCGTAGACACATAGTTCACAAAGGTAAGTAACATTCGGTGTGGTTAGAAACCATAAAAAACAAGCTCAAGCATAAAGCTCATGAATAATAGGCGTGGGTTATATCCACAAAATTACATCCTCCATTCCGCGTGTGTTGGCTGACACATGGGGCTAGCATCTCCCATATACTCTGTTAGCTGGGGGTACCATGATGCGTCAAGCGTTAACAAAACTTTCGTTAGCAACCAACATTCTGTATTTAGTCCTTTAAGACATTTTTGGGATGTATGGAAGGAAAATATACTTGTAGCTCAAATTGTTTACAAATTTATAATGTATACTTAATCTCTCCATTGGTAGATTGTTCAATCCATGCATGAATAATGTGTTTTGAAAAACAAATAGCCACATGAAAATATAAGCCAATAAATTTAAATCCTATGAAACCATGTACATACTTCAATGCAAACATTCCAAGGCTCCATAGTATATATATATAAACATACAATTAAATTGAGAAAAGTTCTATTTATTTATTCAGACAAAAAATCGTCATCATCTTTGATTTATAAGGAACGTTATTTACTTACCTGATATACGACCTAGTTCCAAAAATTCTTTCTTTTTTCCAGCTGCAATCAAGTTTTCTCTTCTTCTAATGACCCTATCAAAACATGATAGAATTTTAATAAATTTGCGACCAGATGAAAAAACTCTCTTACTTCGATAGCAAAATCACAATCAACTTAAATAAATTAAAGTTTGTCCTTCATCATTATTTAAGTCTCCTTACTTTCTTAAATCATTTTCCTTGATAGTTACCAACACAATTATTATACTTCACAACACCAATTCCCATCAGATGTCAATTTCAATTTAGGAAATTAATTTTCAAGAATTTAGATAATCGCATATTACTTCCAAAATCAGACCTCCTTTGCAACTTCCTCTAATAAACCTTTCAACAATCCATCTTATAGGTACCGATATTTAAGATTTATATCCAAAGTATTCTCTTTCAATTTCATCTAAACAAATACTTCAACATTAACCAATCTAATGAGTCTAATTTAACTTAAAAATTATAACCTATAAGTATACCTTTATCAAACTTTGAGTTAAATTTTCAACCAAATTTTTTTTTGAATTTTCTCCCTTCACAGCACAGCAGTGGCAACGACAGAATTAAGAGAAAAAAATTACAATTTCACTCCTTCACTTCTTCCACTTACACGCACAATAATGGTCCAAAGAAAGGAGAAGAGATCAAAGCTTATCACCTTTGATGAATTAATAACATCCAAACAGGAGGACGAAGAAAATATCATGTATGTATAGGGAAGGTAATGAAGATTGGAATTAAGCATAGAAAGGAGATGAGCAGATTGGCGAGTGACCAAAGAAGCAAAAAGGAAGAAAGAATTCTAGCTTAATTAAGCAATTACACATACACAAAATAATAAGAAGAAGAGACGAGGAGCTGGACATACTTAGGATGATGATAAAGGTGGAGGAATGGTGATGAAGCAGGGGAAATCTCACAGCTGCAATGGATGAAATAACAATAGGCACATTGACGATGGTGACTTACATAGGTGATCGGCGACTGATGATTGAGAGGGGAGGGAGTAGAAATGCGATGGGAGACAAGCAAGGATTACCACACAACTATCTCTCTTTCTTCTTCTCAAATGTTCAAAGAAGGCAATAAAAGGAGAAGGGAAAAATCTAATAAAGAGAAGGGCATATTGGTAATTTCATAAAGTAATCTCCTTAGGCCAAAGTCAGATTCGAACTTAAGACCTAAAGGGGTATATTATTTGCATAGCTTCCACTACACCAATATTTCTTCTTGTCATAATTGTCTCAAAATTAATATAACTACGGTTAAAACACGATAACATATGTTTAATTAATTTATTATTATTATTTTAAACATCTAGGTTTTTACATTTCCCCCTTAAGAAATTTGATCATTTGAATTTAAATTTATGTTTACCTCAATCCTTGAATAGATATAGATACTTAGCACGCATGTCACTTTCAACTTCCCACATAGCTTCATCCTGAGAATGGTTACACCACAATACTTTTACTAAAGTAATTTCTTTTGACAGCAACTTCTTTACTTTTCTATCCAAAATGGCCATAGGAATTTCTTCGTATGATATATTTGGGTCTATTTGTATCCCTTGAGTCTTAATCACATGGTAAGGATCATATAAGTATTTTCATAACATCAATACGTGAAACACTAGATGAATACCCAACAATTCAAGTAGTAGCCAAGCAATAAGCAACTACACTAACTCTTTCTAAGATTTCAAATGGACCAATATACCTTGGGCTCAACTTGCCATTCTTTTCGAATCTCATTACCCCTCTCATAGGAGACACCTTGAGAAATATTTTATCCCCGACCATAAATTCTAAGTCTTGACATCTATTATCAACATATAATATTTTTTGGTTCTGCGTCGTTAATAGCCTTTCTTTGATTACTTTCACCTTGTCGATAGCATCTTATACCAAATCTAGTCCTACAAGTTTAACATCGCTAACATCAAACCATCCAATAGGGGATCTACATTTTCTACCATATAATGCCTCATACGCAGCCATTTGTATGCTAGCTTGATAACTATTATTGTAAGTGAACTCTACCAATGCTAAGTAGTGATCCCAACTACCACCAAAATCTAAAATACATGACCTTAACATATCTTTCAAAATTTGAATAGTCTGCTTAGACTAGCCATCAGTTTGTGGATGAAAAGTAGTACTAAGATCTAACCAAGTGCCCAACGCTTCTTGGAATGATTTCCAAAATTGAGAGGTAAATTGAGGACCTCTGTTAGAAATTATTGATACTGAAACCGTATGCAATCGAACAATCTCGTCAACATACAATTGAGCATGCTTATCCACATTATAAGTTCTCTTTACTGGGATGAAATGAGCTAACTTAGTCAATCTATCCACGATAACCCAAATAGAATCATACCCTTTTATAGTATGAGGTAATTCAGTAACAAAGTTTATTGTGATATTCTCTCATTTCTACTCTAGTATCTCTAATTGTTGATGAAATCTAGCTGGTTTCTGATGTTCCACCTTAACCTATTGGCATGTCAAACAGCGTGAAACAAAGTCTGCTACATCCTTTTTCAAACTATCCCACCAATATAATTGTTTCAAATCCTGATACATTTTTGTCGCTCCTGGGTGAACGTATATGCGGAATGATGAGCCTCTTCCAAAATGAGCCACTTTAAATTTTCTTCTTATGGCACGCAAATTCTACCATCACATCTTAATACCCCTTCTTGGTCAATTATAAATTTAGTATTCTTTCCTGTTGTGATTGCTTCCTTTAACTTGCATAACTTTGGATTTGAAAATTGAGCACTCTTGATTTGGTCAATTAAAGAGGAATGAATTGTATATGAGCCAAAAATGCTCCCTTATCAACAATCTCAAACATTACTCCACTTTATTCAAGCTTATGAATTTCTTGTACTAAAGGCCTTCTTGTTAAAGCCATATGTGCTAGGCCACTCATAGACTTTCTACTTAAAGCATCAGCCACAACATCTGCTTTGCCAGGATAGTAAAGAATTGTGCAATCATAATCTTTTAGTAACTTCATCCACCTTCTCTGCTTAAGGTTGAGATCTTTTTGCTTAAAAATATATTTGATGCTTTCATGATCGATAAAAATCTCACAGGTTTCACTATAACGGTAATGGCACCAAATTTTTAATGCAAAAACAACTCCTGCCATCTCTAAATCATGCGTTGGATAGTTTTATTTGTACTTCTTAAGTTTCCTTGAGGCATAAGCAATAACTCAACTGTGTTGCATTAAAACACAACCTAGACTAACACGAGAAGTATCACAATAAACTACATACCTTCTATTGCCTGATGGTAAGCTCAAAACTAATGCTGAAGTCAAACACTCTTTCAACTTCTAATTCTCTCTCTTGTCCGCTATTTTTTTTACTTCTCTTCTCTCTCTCGTTCTCCGTTTTGACATGCCCTTTTTGCATGGCTATGTTTCCTCGATCTCCTTCTCTCTTTTATGTCTCTAGCTCTCTTTTTTAAGTTTCGAATAGTGCCCTCTCCTTCCTTGGTACTCTATTTTTCTCTTCCTCGGTTTCAGTCTTCTCTTCCTCGGTCTCTATTTTTTTTCTTCCTTCTTTTTCATCTAGTTCTCGTGTGCTTTTTCACTGAAGCTCTCCTTCTCTTTGTTCAGGCTTCTTCTGTGGTTTATCTCTCTCTCCTTCCTTGATTTTCTACTCTCATTCTTGTGCTCTCTTTTTCTGTTTTTTTTTTCTGCATTTTCGTTTCTCTCCCTTTGTGCTCTATTTTTCTTTCATTTTCACATCCGTACCCTCTCCAGTTTTCTGTCTCTCTCTCATGCACACCTCATGTCCCCTTTTAAAGCAAAAATAGGGAAGAGCTTGCGTATGAAGAGCTTACATGCTTGCAGCTCGTGTTTCTATTCTCTTTTTGTGCATTTCTTCTTTATGTGTATCAGTTGGCATGTCTCTGCTCTGTTTCTTTTTTTTCTTCTGCAATGTGCATTGTGGCCACAGCTTGCTTTTAGGGTCTTCTTTGTGTGTGTTTCATGTGTGCATGCTGCTGTGTCTGGTTGTGTGTTTTGTTTCTGCTCCTTCTGCTCTGTCTTGCTTTCTACATTTCTGCTCGTGTTTCTAGAAAGCTTCTAAGGTTATGATGAAATCTAGCCTATATAATTTATTATTTCTTTTGCTTCTAAATTTTTTAAATTAGATTAACACACACATAGAGAGAGAGATATATATATATATATATATTTAAAATGAAAAATAAGATTTAAGGAGAGAAAAGTTAACTCTCAAAAGTTAACTTCTAATATTTTTTGAATGGTTGAGATAATTTGGGAGAGATTTTTCAAGATTTAACCTTTTTTTAATTTTGTTAAATTATGATATTTTTTTAAAAAAATATAATCCTAAAAAAGGATTAAATTTTATTTTTATATTTTTATATTTTTTTTGGTTATTTTTGAATGAACTAAAAGAAATAAGATCTTAACTAATAAAAAATTATCTAGGTTAAAATAAACTTAAACCCTATTAATTATTTTTTAAAAAATATAATCCTAAAAATGATTAAATTTTATTTTTATATTTACATATTTTTTTGGTTATTTATTATTAATTTTATTAAATTAAAAAAATGTCCAGACAGAATACAGTGTTTACATCACTCAAGCAACTTTGTCTTCAATAATTACTTGATTTCCTCCTTCAGTAGTTGGAACTGATGATATAGTAACTTTAGTAGACTAGGAACGTTCCGAATCACCCTTAGAATGAACATTTATGGAAGGTCTAATACCTCTACCATCCCTACCTCTTCCTCGTCCTTGACCTCGGGTACTGGCCTCGGCCTTGACCTTCAGGGGGTAAAGGATCATATTGAATAGATACTCTATTAAAAGTTTCATTTCTAGTGGACCTACTACTCTGCACCTACATCTAAGATCTCGAGGGCATCCTTTCTATAAAAGAAAACATAAGAATCATTAAATTCAACATACTTATTTTTACATGTAAAAAGATCGACTCTAAATCAAGGAAGACAAACTAAAATTAATAATAACCTATAAGGCTTTCAGTAATGCCTCAATTATAATTATGTCCAGGTTCATAATAATAATTGAGACCCTATTGAAGAGAACTTGCTTCATGAACCTATAGAAAAACCTAAACTCTGATACCAATTTGTCACACCTTGAACTTTTTACTTGTGACCGGATGGAATATAAGAAAACTCATATACCACAAGCCTAAATCCTTAATACATCTATCATATTAATTATAATTTGTCATACAATTCTCATTTATATTAAGTAATCATTAATAGGTGCAAAATATTTGAGCTAGCTGTAGAAAATTCGACAAAATCTCCACTATAAGTTGGACTATATAAACATACAATTAAATTGAGAAAAGTTCTATTTATTTATCCAGACAAAAATCGTCATCATCTTTGATTTACAGGGAACGTTATTTACTTACCTGATATACCACCTAATTCCAAAAATTCTTTCTTTTTTTTTCAGCTGCAATCAAGTTTTTTCTTCTTCTAATGACCCTATCAAAACATGATAGAATTTTAATAAATTTGCGACCAGATAAACAAACTCTCTTACTCCAATAGCAAAATCACAATAAACTTAAATAAATTAAAGTTTGTCCTTCATCATTATTTAAGTCTCCTTACTTTCTTAAATCATTTTCCTTGATAGTTAACAACACAATTATTATACTTCACAACACCAATTCCCATCAGATGTCAATTTCAATTTAGGAAATTAATTTTCAAGAATTTAGATAATCGCATATTACTTCCAAAATCAGACCTCCTTTGCAACTTCCTCTAATAAGCCTTTCAACAATCCATCTTATAGGTACCGATATTCAAGATTTATATCCAAAGTATTCTCTTTCAATTTCATCTAAACAAATACTTCAACATTAACTAATCTAACGAGTCTAATTTAACTCAAAAATTATAACCTATAAGTATGCCTTTATCAAACTGAGTTAAATATTCAACCAATTTTTTTTTTGAATTTTCTCCCTTCACAGCACAGCAATGGTAGTGACAGAATTAAGAGAAAAAAATTGCAATTTCACTCCTTCACTTCTTCCACTTACACGCACAATAATGGTCCAAGGAGAAGAGATCGAATCTTATCACCTTTGATGAATTAACAACACCAAATAGGGAGGATGAAGAAAATATCATGTCTGTACAGGGAAGGTAATGAAGATTGGAATTAAGCACACAAAGAGATGAGCAGATCGGTGGGTGACCAAAGAAGCAAAAAGGAAGAAAGAATTCTAGCTTACCTAAGCAATTACACATACACGAAACAACAAGAAGAAGAAATGAGAAGCTGGACATACTTGGGACAATGATAGAGGCGGAGGAATGGTGATGAAGCAGGGGAAATCTCACAATTGCGATGGATGAAATAGCAATAGGCACATTGACGACGGTGACTTACATAGACGATGGGCGACTGACGATTGAGAGGGGAGAGAGCAGAAATGTGACGGGAGACAAGCAAGGATTACCACACAGCTATCTAACTCTCTCTCTCTCTCTCTCTCTCTCTGCTTCTCAAATGTTCGAAGAAGGCAATAAAAGGAGAGGGGAAAAATATAATAAAGAGAAGGGCATATTGGTAATTTCATGAAGTAATAAAATTAAATAAATCTCCTTGGGCCAGAGTCAGATTTGAACTTGGGACCTAAAGGAGTATATTATTTGCATAGCTTTCACTATACCAATATTCCTTCTTGTCATAATTATCTCAAAATTAATATAACTACAGTTAAAGTACGATAACATATGTTTAATTAATTTATTATTATTATTTTAAACATCTGGGTTATTACAATAACAAACCAGAATGGTCACTAGGTCATGATTATCATGGTTTAACATGTTAGATCTACAGTTAAAACTAATAATATAATAATTAAATAAAAAATTATATTTATACGCATGCACGCACACACACATATAATACTAAAAATACTGAGAACATCATTATCAGTATCAAAGTTGTTCAATCATAACATTTTTAAGTTTAATTTTCTCCTTTTTTACACACACACACATATTATTTATCTTATTTGTCCTCTTAAAATAAATGAGTTTTTAATTTTCTCCATAATTTAATTTATATAATGCCAATAAATAAATTATTCATGCCAAAATTTAACTGTAACACTGGATAAAGCTACAAATCAATAAACACAAAATCATTACGAAGTGATAAGTGTTTGTCTTGCTTTTCACTTGACCATTGCTTTTCATTACTTTTTAATTTTTAAATGAAGATATTCCTTTTCAATCTTGTGGTTCACTAGCATGCCCCCACCCCCTGCAAAATTGATGGTTTAGTTAAAATTAACAGAGTTAAGAGGCATTTTCTATTCTAAATTATTTTTCAACATTCCTCAAATTTTATGTACTAATGAATAAATGACATCAAAATTATCATATCATATTCATTACAGAATTACTAATTACAGTAAACTAAAAAACAGAAATTAAACATCATTATCATCATCAACAATTGGGGTGCGTCAGGGGTATGATGTTACTTTGCGCATATATTGTAATTTTTTTTTAAAAAAATATAAGTACATAATCTATTATCAAATGACATTTTTAAATTATAAATTTTTTTTTTCATGCATTGGGAGGGTTTGGACCAATTTACCTCCACTCACATCCTCGTCCAGTCTTACCGCCTGAGCTAGTATATCAAGTGGCTAAGTTATAAAATTATTTTAAAAAAATATCATAAATATTAAAAGAAACTTCAATTAACCATATACTCTCTCTGTTTAAAAATGTAAAGCATTTTTAATTTTTTAAAGTGTAATCATTGTCTTTTTTAAAAGTGCCATTATTGATAAATGACTTTATATTTATTATAGGGTGTTTAATAAGGATAAATATAAAAAGATAGGATTGGTTTGAAAGTATATTACTATTTTATTATGAGGAGATTTGATTAAAAATGTCTTATATTTTTTAATGAAGGAGTATGTGTGTGGGTGTATTAATTTTCAAAAACTTGACCCTAGCTAACTAAGCAAAATCTTTCTCTCTGATATCTCTCTGAATCAAAAAATTTAACCTTACAAACAAATTACCATACAAAACATCACATACATATCCATAATAAAAATATTTAGTTCACCAACAAACCATACAAAAGGCGGCGAAATCTGACATACATATGCAGAATCCAATGTGCCATGAGAAAATATGTTTAATCCAACATTACACACAAAGAGCGCTCAAACATCTGCAAAGTTTTCAAAACACAACACTCCAATGTCCCTTAAGTAAACATGCATACAAGATCGAGTATAACTCAACACTTATCTTCACTGTTTTTTTAGAAGAGATGAAACGACATATGGATTCAATATTAGCACCTGAAATGAGAAACAGAGAGGAAATGAGAAACACATGTTAACTTTTCACCGATAAAAAGAAATAATGATTTAGAAGAGATGAAACAAATATGGAGAATGAATCATTCTCCGTGAAAATTAATGATTTATTGTTTAAACATAAAATATATCAAGATAATTTCATAAGAATCATTTTTTCCTAAATAATCTAAAAGAAGTTTATTATATAAAATCTCAGTTATGGATGACATCTTGTTGAATCATTTGTTCAATCTTTATAAAAGTGAAAGATTCTCAAGCTTCTCAGTCTCTTATTATTTATGAAATCAAATATAATCTTTATTTTATTTATATTTTAATTTAAAATTGCAATAACAATTATCATTTTTATATTTTTATTCTCTTGATTTGACCCATGAGAAAGAGTAAGAATTGAATTGATATGTTCACCTTATCACCATATTTTTATGGAATTTTACTTTTAATATAAGCTCACCAACAGTTGGTCAAACAGAACTCATACATGTTGAACTAATCTAATTTCAATTTTCAGGACTCTTTCTAAATTCACTTGTAAATACGCTATCCTAATTACTATAATTTCATTCAATCATATATATTCCTGATCATGCCAAAGATCATTATTAAAATAACAAAAACAATAAATCTAGAGCATTGACTAAAAAACAGTACATGCATGTGTTGTGCAGAGCAACTAACAAAAAATCATATAGAGGAAGATATAAGGACATCATATTTACCTGTTAATCAAGAATCTCATGCGGCATTAAGGATTGTAAGCTTGCATCCATCTTTCATCTCCAATCCTGCAAGGTAATCTTTCATTCACTAGTACAAAAATGATTTTTTACAACATTAAAAATGACTTTTTACAGCAGTTAACAAGACGATGTTGTTCCAGGGGATGTAAAAAGCCTCTCTTTTTACATTAGTTATAAACTCGATGTAAAAATTAAATTTTTTACATCGGTTATAGAGCCGATGTTGAAAGTTATATACAAAAAAATTAAAAAAAAATTACTTTAACTTTTTACACCGGTTCCTATCCCAACCGATGTAAAAGGTGCACTTTTTACAATGGTTATGACCATAACCGGTGTAAAAAATATTATATTCTACAACGGTTGTGGTAATAACCGGTGTAAAAAGTATTTTATTTTTTTATATTATATTTATTTTATCAATTTTACCCATTCTTGTGCATAGAAATTGCAATCAGACAGCCCAATTAATTTACAATTGTTTATCAAGTATTTATCAACTATACAAAGCTATTTAACTATTAAAAAAACTAATATTTGTCTAAATTGTCAAAATTGTCATTCCTGTGCATAAAAATTGCCAAATCAGACAGCTCAATTCATTTACAATTGTTTATCAAGTATTTATCAACTATACAAAACTATTTAACTATTAAGAAAACTAATAATTATCTAAATTGTGTCAACTATCAAAATTAAAATATGTCTAAAAGTAACAAAAAACCTCACAAGTTCTCCACAAAATAGGTTGCCCAACGTATGCGGATGTCTTCAATTTTAGCTTCAGAAAATGCATCCGAATTGTCGAACATCTAAAATTTAATTCATAAAGTAGGCATATTAATCAATCTCAAATAACATAATAAAATAAAATTTTTAAAAATATATATATTTACCTCTTTTGTAAATTCGGTCATGCTTAATGTGATAATATTGAGCATGTGCCTCATGACATATAGACCACACAAGTTCGTCCTCACCGGTTGTCTATGACTCTATATAAGAACAAATCATAAAAAATTAGTAAAAAATCTTAATAGTTGAATATATTAATAAAGTATAGCATCACCTTTGGCTCAATCCATGTGGGATCCTTGAGCTCATGTCCATGCTTTTGTAAGACTACATTTTGATATGTTCTCATTGCCCTATGATCAAGATTACCAAGTTAGTAAAAATATTCAAAAAAAAATTAAATTAAATAGTTTAGTAAAAGTATTCTTACAAGTCTATCGTCTTCTTCATTTCTTTCCCAAGTTTGTAATGGAGGGAGCATAAAAAGACGACAGTGTTGCTCTTCATTGAAAGAACAAATAACTGCCAATGGTCCCTGCTAAATATAATACAAGTTAAAGTAAATCCATATTAAAAAACTATTAATTATAAATTGATCCTTACGAGTGCACATATGGAGCCATAAAAACGTCCTTTTGGACTTCACATATTCTCTGTTGGAGGTACGTGGCTCTTAACTCTGGAGTATTACCTTTCTCTGTCATGTGATGAGGGCAAAGGAATCCAAACTTATCACCTTTGCCTGATGTAATGCACAAATGATGAAGATACCTACAACAATGCAATTATATTAGTTTACTAAACTTGATGATTAAGTTTACTTACAACAATGCAATTATATTAAAGAAAAATATACTTACATCATAAATAGTTCAATGTATGGTGTGGTAAGTTAATTATTTGACAGAAGTCGAACCAAATCTTCCAATTCAATTGTCACTATCATGTCTTTCTTGCCCACAACCTCCAGATCCATTTCTAAACTCTTGAACTTGAATGATAAATCATACGCCATTAAAATCATTCGCTGATGCGGAGTCAACGAGGGTTGTGGAAGCTTTGGAAGATTCGATGAGGAAAGCTTCTACATAATAAAAAGACAAGAAATAGTTAATTAAAAACATATATTAGGAAGTTGCTACATAATAAAAATTTATGAAATTTCATACCACAGTTTGAACTAGATTCACAAGTCTCTTGGGCCATAGGATAAAATTGCCAATAGCTTCAACCACAGTCTTCACCTCATTAGTAGGGAATGAAACCAAAGCATCTAGCACTTTTGGATCTGCAACCACCACTCTTACTTGATCATCTTGAATTTGCTTGTGGTGGATGGTTGACCCCAAGCTATAGATGCTACCAAGAGCAACCAAGTGTTTATCAGGATCTTCTAGAAATATCTCACATAGCTCACCAATGTTGTCACCAGAAGGACCCTCTGACACATGCTCAAGAATATTACTCCCTTTTGTACTATGAAATGCAGGAGATGTATGAACTGGTTCAGCAGTTGTCTCTTATCGTGAGCTCATCATGCTCATCATCTCCTCCTTCATTTGCTCTTTCATTTGTAGAAGCCGAGCTTCAAATGAAGCTTCAAACTCATCCTTAGTCTGTTGCCTCACAGTGGATATCAATGTATCAAGCTCTTTTCTAGTCACTACACCTCCTGAATTGAGACGTGCAGGTGCTCCAAAGTAATCCTTAATGCCTACACCATATCCAACGCCCCTCACACAACCCGGATGCTCTGGCTTGCCTGTAGCAACTGTTAAGATATCATTTCTGCCCTCTGAAATGAAGATTCCTTGGGCTTGTTGCTCCTTAAGAGTATCCTATAATATAAAAATAATAATATTAATTAATAATATATACAATTGTATAGAAATTTAAAGGGACAAGGAATAATAATTTTACTTATAATCCTCTCGGCAATCTCCCGTGCTGTCTCACTTGTATAGCCTCCTTTCTTGTACTGATGTCTATATCTCCATTTCTCCTCTCGAGAGACAGGTCATAGTGGAGAAAAGAGTATGGAAGGATCAGACTTGGCTTCTTCTTCTCTCTTCTTCTGTTTCTTTGCCATCAGTATATCATCAGCTCTAGCATAACCTCCACGAGATAAGGTGTGGGGGCATTGATTCTACCGAGCAATTTCTCACCCTTTAGCTCGTTTTTCCTGTTAATAAATTGAATTTTAGATTTATAATTAAAGTAAATCTAAATAAAACTTAAATAAATTAAAAGTTAACAAACCATAGCCTTTTCAGAAGTCCGAATCCTGACAAATTCTTCCCAAGTATCTTCATCAAGAAACTGGTATGTATCAAGAGGATTGGGACGAGCCTGACCCTCTGGCACCTCGATAAAGATATATCTTCTAGCAAGATTAATCTTAAAATTTCTCCAACGTGTTCCACAGTAAGAAATCAATTTGTGTCGACAATCTTGATTAGATGGAACATCATATGTGAGCTACAATGAAGATATAAGATAATAATCAATAATTGCCCAATAATATATAACTATAAAAAAATTTTAATTTTTAATTACTTACCTAAGTACTTTCCCAAATCTGTTCCTTCACACGTTCTGGCACATCTGGCCAATCCTCAAACACAATAGGAGGCTTGGTACGCGATAGGAGGCCAAGAAAACTAACAAACTTGGCTTTATGTGGCCCTATCGGATTCCATCTCCGGTCAAATTGAATTGATAACCTACGCCCAGCACTCCTACTTAATGTCAGATCTTTTAATCGTGTGCCATGTCTCCCCCTCCTTACAGACTGGCTTTAACTCGGCTCCTCACTAGGGGTGCCTTGACTTAGCTCCCCACTAGGAGCAACATCACCAATTAATTGGCTCTGAGTATCATCACCTTGATTCTCCATATTCCTATTAATTTAAATAAATGAAATTAATTAAAAAAATAATCAAAGTACTTTCCTAAGTACTTAAATTAAAAATTTAATTTTTAATTACTTACCTAAGTACTTTCCCAAATCTGTTCCTTCACACGTTCTGGCACATCTGGCCAATCCTCAAACACCATAGGAGGCTTGGTACGCGATAGGAGGCCAAGAAAACTAACAAACTTGGCTTTATGTGGCCCTATCGGATTCCATCTCTGGTCAAATTGAATTGGTAACCTACGCCCAGCACTCCTACTTAATGTCAGATCTTTTAATCGTGTGCCATGTCTCCCCCTCCTCACAGACTGGCTTTGACTCGGCTCCTCACTAGGGGTGCCTTGACTTAGCTCCCCACTAGGAGCAACATCACCAATTAATTGGCTCTGAGTATCATTACCTTGATTCTCCATATTCCTATTAATTTAAATAAATGAAATTAATTAAAAAAATAATCAAAGATAAGATAATTAAGAAAAACAATCCCACAACATAAATTTAATTGAACTAAATTAACATACTTTAATTTCAAAACTAAACTCATATAGGGATATTCTCCCATATCCCTTCATGGTGATCACTTCTTATGGCATGTTCATCATCTACTTCATCTACCACATCCAAAATTGGTAGCCCACTTGAGAAGTCAGGAGTTTCAGAAATATCAAAATTTGATTTATGATCGTCATTACTATCAATCATCCTTTTTCCTTTAAGTGCTATTGACCAATTTTTATTTGCTGGATCCGTGACATAGAAAACTTGTTTAGCTTGGTCTGCCATAATAAATGGCTCATCTCCAAAAGTTAGTTTTTTAAGATCAACCATTGTAAATCCAAACTTATCATCATGAATACTATTGACGTCAACCCACTTGCATTTGAAAACAGGAACTCTAAATTTTGTATAATCAACCTCCTAAATCTCTTCAATAACCCCAAAGTAAGTCCTGGATGCTAGTTTAGGTTTCATATCTTTTGAACTAGAAAAGTGTACGGCTTCAGCCATTATCATAACTCCACTATTTTGTACCGTACTCTTCTCATCCAAAGACTTTGTATAAAAGGAATACCCATTAATATCATAGGCACTCCAACATATAACATCAAAGTTAGGACCTCTAGCCAACCATTTAACTATTTCAGAAACACCACTTTCATTCAAAATTTTTTGCTTAAACCAATTCACAAAAGTCCTATTATGCTCTTTTAATAACTTTTGTTCTGTCATTCTCATTCGATAATTTTTTTCCTTTAAAAGTTCTTTATGAGAAGATATGTAATCTTTAACTTCATCAATATTATTCAAGATATATAAATGTGCTTCTTGTAATTCATCATGATTCATGCTCTTCACTGATACTCCACGTGTGCCTTGACCATATTGCCTTTTCTCATGACAAGATTTAGGAAGTCCAATTGATTCTATACTTGACAAGTAATCAGAACAAAACTCCATAGCTTCTTCAGCAACATATTTCTCAACTATTGATGCTTCGGGTCGAAATGAATTTCTGACATACCCTTTCAGTATTTTCATGTATCTCTCAACTGGGTACATCCATCGCAAATAAACAGGGCCACACAATTTTACCTCCCTTACTAGATGCACTATTAAGTGAACCATAATGTCAAAAAATGTAGGAAGAAAGTGCATCTCAAGTTGGCACAAGATAGTACAAGCTTCTTATTCTAACTCTTCCAGTTTACGGGGATCAATAACTTTACTGCATATAGCATTGAAAAAGAAACAAAGTCTGGTTATTGTAAGTCTTAAATCTTCTTTCAATATGCCTCAAATAGCCAAAGGTAATAGTTGTTGCATCAAGACATGGCAATTATGAGATTTTAAGCCTACCAGTTTCAACTCAGATACAAGCTTCATAATATTTGAAGAATACCCCGAAGGAACTTTGATTCCATGTAAACACTCACAAAAACTTATTTTCTCAGATTTGCACAATGTATGAGAGGCTGGGGGACAATAAGTACATTTACCTTCTGGTCTTGGGTGTAAGTCTTCCCATATTCCCATTTCTTTCAAATTCAATCTTGCATTCACACCATCCTTAGTCTTACCTGGTATGTTCAGAAGCGTTCCAATAATACTATCACAAACGTTTTTCTCCACAAGCATAACATCAATACAATGCCTTACTTCAAAATTGCGCCAATATGGGAGGTCAAAAAAGATAGACCTTTTTTTCCATATGCTTTTTGCACCAGTATTCTTTTTAGTCTTACCGAAGACAATATTAATGTTTTTCACACGTTCATATACTTGATCCCCAGTTAAAGTATCCGGAGCATCATTGTGTTCTTGGTGACCATGAAAAGCTTTCTTCAATCTACGATATGGGTGATCTCATCTAAGAAACCTCCGATGGCCAAGGTAGACTGTCTTCCTTCCATGTTGAAGTTGATGGTAGTTTGTGCTTTCTTCACAAATTGGACAAGCTTTATGACCTTTCACGCTATAACCAGACAAATTTCCATATGTAGGAAAATCATTTATAGTACAAAAGATCATAGAACGTAACTTAAAATTCTCCTTCTGATTTGCATCAAACATTTCCACACCTACCTCCCACAACACTTTCAAATCTTCAATCAGAGGTCTTAGGTAAATATCAATATCATTTCCCGATTGTTTTGGTCCCGAAATCAACATGGATAGCATCATGTACTTCCATTTCATGCACAACTTAGGTGATAGATTGTAAATCACCAAAAGAACAGGCCATGAACTATGTATACTACTAAGACTACCATAAGGATTCATTTCATCGGTAGAAAGTCCAAGCCTCAAGTTCCTTGGCTCATTGCCAAATTCGAGAAACAATTGATCAATTTTCTTCCATTGAGGAGAATCGGCTGGATGTCGAAGTTTTCCATCAGATATCCTCTCATTTGCATGCCACATCAAGTTCTTTGCATTATTAGTATTTGCAAACAAACGCTTGAACCTTGGTATAATTGGAAGATATCATAAGACTTTTGTAGGAGCCCCCTTCTCTTTGTACCGTGGTGCCTCACATTTCGGACACTTCTCTTCCCCTTCAAGCTCTTTTCTGTACAACATACAATCATTAAGACATGCGTGTATTTTTTTATACTTCATACCTATTGGACACAAGATCTTTTTGGCATCATAATAACGATTTGGTAGTACATTGCTCTTTGGAAACATTATTTGAAGTAACTCTAACAACCATGTGAAACTTTGATCACTCCACCCAACTCTTGCCTTTAAGGTAACTAGTTTTAACACCCCAGATAACAAATTAAAATCAGTGCACCTCGGGTATAGAGGCTTCTCTGCGTCAGTGCATAAGTTATCATACACATATGCTCGTTCAAAAGCCTCTTCCCCAACATCACGGATCATGTCATCTAATCGATCTTTATTCATTTCTACTTCATCATCAAGATTATCAACTCCCACACATTGAGATGTGTTATTATAATTTTTCAATCGTTCACCATGCCAAATCCATATTGTATAATTTTTGCAAATCCCATCACAAACTAAGTGCTCTCTTATTTCGAGAACACCTAGTCTCCTCTCATTCAAACAATTAACACAAGGACAATAGAACCTTTTACTATTGTCAACAGCATTTTTCTTAACAAATTCCAAAAATTCTTTCACCCCATTATCATACTTGTTGCTCGTTCGTCTAGCATTCATCCAACTACAATCCATATGTCACCTCCTAAAGAATATAACTAATGTTATTATCTTCAAACTATTTTAAAAAACTAAGTTCCTAACTAAATTAAGATTTGAAAAAATTTCGGCAGAATCTCCCCTAAAAATTGGATCTCCCAAGACTTTTAAAAAAAATTTACAAGAGAAAATTGATAATTTTAAACCAAATAAATGATCACATACAACAACCTGAGGCCTTATGAAGCCACTAACAGCACTCCCAGCAACAATCAATATCATTAAAAACTAATTTTAAAAAAAATTAAAGGAAAGAATAAATTCAAAAAAAATTTCGACAGAGTCTCCCCTAAAAATTGGACTTCCCAAAAGTTTTAGAAAATTTTACACGAAAAAATTAACAATTTTAAACCAAATAAATGAATCACATGCAACAACCTGAGGCTTTATGAAGCCACTAACAGCACTTCCAGCAACAATCAATATCATTAAAAACTAAATTTAAACATTATAAAATTTAAAAATTTATATTCAACACATACCTGGGTAGTGGCAGCTGCAGCAACGGCTCAACACTGAGAGGGAGGGAGAAGGAGTGGTGGAGGGGGGCAAGAGGGAGGGAGAGGGGCAGGGGGCGGGAGAGTGAAGGGGTGGGCAAGGGCGGAGGGGGAGAGGGAGTGGGCGGCGGGACGAGGGGAAGGGGGAAGGCCGAGGAAGGGGGAGTGGGAGGGGGACGGGCGGCGGGACGAGGGGGAGAGGGAGGGGGTTGGGCGGACCTAGGGGGAAGGGAAGGGGGCGGCAAGGGGAGGAGGGGGAGGGGGAAGGGGCAGCAGGACGAGGGGGAGGGGGAGCGACAGGATGAGGGGAGGAGGCTGGGCGGACCGAGGGGGAGGGGGAGTGGGCGGCAAGGGGAGGAGGGGGAGGGGGCTCGGCGAACGGGTGGGAAGGCTGGGCGGATGGGGGGAAGGGCGGCCGGCGAGGGAGAAGACGAGGGGGAGGGGGAGTAGGCGAACGAAGGGGAGACGAGAGGGAGGGCGCGAGGAGGAGACGAGGGAACTGATGAATGAAGGGAGAAATGAATTTAAAAAATATTTTTTACACCGGGTGCCTAGACACCTGGTGTAAAAACTATACTTTTTACACCGGGTGGGGGAACCTAGTGTAAAAAGATAACTTTTTACACCGGGTGTCCACCGCCTTTATTTTTTACACCGTTTGCCTTCCAACTGATGTAAAAAGTACCCCATAAGTTTTATATTTTGTACTAGTGATTTCTTTGGATGGACGTGACACCTCCACATTTCGCAAGTGAGGCAATGACCATAGTTTCTCTGGAAGCTTAATCAATTTCTGACAATAATTAATGGACAAATTTTGAAGGCGAGGCATTGCACCTCTGCTCAAATTCCAACGTTTGTATTTCATGTATCTCTTTTTAAAGACTTTGAGATTTTGAAAATATCCACTTTTGCAGTCAAGATTGTCAAATCTACATTCATTGAACAAAGAATAGTGACCTATTTTTAAAATCTCAAGACTGGAAATGGCTCCAAGAACTTCCATAGAAATATCATCAACATCTGCCTGCATTGTTATCTTGGTCAATTTTGATGGAAAAATTGCATCTATGCGAGGGAAATTGTAACCCCAAATCTTGAGTGTTTGTAGATCAGATAAGGCTGGAAGGTTTTGCCAAAACGTATGTGAATTATGTACTTCTTTGCTTAAAAACATCCCCAATTTTCTAAGCTTGGGCATATGGGTTAGTGAGGGAACATGACTGTCTTCAAAAGCAGCACCAGAAAGGATTTCCAGATTTTTTGAAGAACCATTGAGACGGGGAATAAATGACTGTCTTGGAAGCAAAAGATGCTTTAAACATTTAAATTTCTCTATGCTCCTTGGTAGCGTCACTGAAAAGCCTACAATCTGAAAAGTTTCTAAATTCCATAGGTCAAATATTGCTTTTGGAATTCTCCCAAAACAAGGATCAACATTACACAACTTTAGGTATCTAAGATGGATTAGATGCTTAATTGTATTAGGAAATCTTCTTTCCATATAACTAGAGGAGATATCAAGGATTTGAACCAATTTGACGTCCTTCAAAATGGCTTCCCAATGTGTGAAATCTTCTCCTCTTTCAAAGAAGATCAAAGAACGCACAGGTGAATGATTAGCACTAAGGCTAGAAGTTAGGCAAGTTGAAGGTTTCTGATACACAAATAATCTTCGAGGGCTACCCGGATTTGAACTTCCAGTGGTTGTAATGATGTCATAGAACTTCTGCTTTTTTCTTTCTTTTATGCAAAATGCTCGTAAAAGATCATGAATGCGACATACCTTCACACCCCCATCAGTCCTCTTCTCTTCAACTTGGATCAAGCTTCGGTCAATGAGCTCCATCAAGTAGTATTCTGCAACATCCTCTAGTTGCTTGGTGCCAGTATCTTGTGGTATTAAACCCTCTGCTATCCATAATCGGATCAATTGCTTGACAGAAATTTTAAAGTCTTCAGGATAATGACCAACATATAGAAAGCATGGTTTTAGATTTTGTGGCAAGAACTTATAACTCAATGCCAAAATATTTGTGCATTCAACTTTTTGTTGAGAAAGATGCCAAATTTCGTTTCCAGCGACCAAGAACCAACGTGCCTTGGATCTCCCTTGTTGTGCTAATATGCCAGCCAATACTACAATGGATAATGGTAATCCATCACAACTTTCAGCCATTTTCCTACCAAGATCTTCCAAATCAGGAGGGCACTGTTCTCCCCCGAACACCCTCTTTGACAAAAGTTCCCAACTTTGTTCTTCATTGAGAGATGGAAGCTTATATATAAACTCCTCGGATGCACTTGCAACACGAGCTACTCGCATATCTCGACTAGTGATTAATATTCTACTCCCATTTTTGTCAACAGGAAAAGCATCGTTTATGGCATGCCATACTTCAGGTCTCCATATGTCATCAAGGACAACAAAATATTGCTTTTCCCTCAAACTTTCATGAATTTTTTGCTTTAACAAATTCTCCATACTTATATTTTGGAAATAACCATCATCCAATTCTTTTTGGATTGCTTGTCTTAGATTTTCTATGCCCTTTCCATGATAACTACTTGATCCCACTTGAGCCAAGAGAATGAGCAATAATGCTTCAGCTTTCCAATCTTCTGAAACATCAGCCCACGCAAATGTATCAAAACATCTCTTGAGCTTATCATTTTTATAGATCTTTCTAGCAAGAGTGGTTTTTCCCTGCCCACCCATACCGATGATGGAGACAACCTTACGCTCTTTATGCCCACCCATGAGTCGCTTGATCACTTCATTTGAGCAAACATCAAAGCCAACCACATCATCTTGCTCAACATTTCTCCTACGTTCCTTCAAAATAGCCTCAGCATCCATCTCAGTCTCTATCTCTGCCTCTCCTTGGACATTGTGAAGCGCTTCCATGGCATGCTGTCGGGTGCTTTGTATGTTTTCAATCCTTTCCTCAATTTCTCCTATCTTGTCTTCAAGATCGTGAAGAAGCTTTCTGTGACTTGCGTAATTAGTCAGATTCCACCACCGTTTGATTCTTTGCCGATTAAGATTGTAGATGTAAGTGTCGATCATATCCTCAGCTTCATGAACATCCACTGTGAGTCGCTCAAATGCGTTTGTGATCACTTCATGTGTTTTGAGGCTTTTCTCTGAGCAGTTGAGGAGAGGTTTCAGAATTTCCATTTGATCTTGAAGCAACTCGATTTTCTTCTTTACGCGACTAGGCAAATTGTATTCTTGTAAAAGTTGCCCAGACAATTTTTCCAACAAGAAACTAACAGCACCGTCTGCCATTATTATCTGCAGAGAAAATAAAATCACTCCAATAATTCTGATGGAGCGCCCTAACACATACTTTCTAGTTGAGAAGACTTTGAAGGTACAAACGCAGGTCTTCGAGCTTGCCTTTCAACAATGAGAACTATGAGAAACATCAAGGGAGAATGACAATTAAGAGTTTGCTAAGAATATTAATTCCAATTACGGATCGTGAAATTTTGAAATCAGAGTTAAGGACCATGGTCCTTAATTGTGATAAAAAAAAATGTAATTTGTGAGATGGGATTCACTAATGCGACTTGAGAATTTACTAACTCAACTTGAGAAAATTATTAATGTATATTGTAAAAATATGAAACCCCACTTGAAAATGTAATGTTTAACAAAAAGCGCAACTTGAGAATTCACTAACTAGACTTGAAAAAATTTCTAACGTATATTGTGAAAAAATGAAACCCTACTTGAGAATCATTAATAAAAAGTGACTTATCCAAATTGATGTTTTTTATTAAACAATCAATTCTTAATTGAAGTTTCATGTTTTCACAATATACGTTAGAAATGTTTTCAAGTCTAGTTAGTGAATTTTCAAGTGGCGCTTTTTGTTAAACATTTCATTTTCAAATAGGGTTTCATGTTTTCATAATATATGTTACAAATTTTCTCAAGTTGGGTGAGTGAATTCTCAAGTGACAATAATGAATCCCATCTCACAAATTACATTTTTTTTAATTACAATTAAGGGCCATGATCCTTAACTAGGATTTCAAAATTTTATGACCTGTAATTGAGATTAATGTTTTTAGTAGGTCCTTAATTGTCATTCTCCGAAACATCAACTCCCTTTCATTACTCTGCAAAATGACTTGTTGATATGGTTCCTTCACGTGCCCTCACCTTATTACTGGCATCTTTTATCAAACCTTCTTCTCATATACTAACAATTACATTAATTAACGTAGTGCAAGGTAGTTGGATTAAATTATCAGTCATCAGATGGTGCCCACTTAAATTAAATCCCATGTCAGAAGAATAAGACGTTCCAATAGCTGTATCTATCAATCTAATGACAAATCCTTTTGAGAAATCTTGGCTTTATTTGATGAGGTAAAATCTAAGTTTGATTTTTGTTTTTTGTCCCTCCGTGTTTCGGTGTTGAATTACGATGCTATCCTTTCTTGTTATATTGTTGGTTGTAATTAAGGACAACGCTTGAGCCTTAATGCATGGGCCATCAAGTTTAGAGAATTAAAAATCAACGACATTAAAGAAAAGGATATACCAGACTCAAAAAAAAAAAAAAAAGTGAGTGATCACAAGTTCAATTTCATCACTTATAACTTCTTCAAGTCATTAATGTCCGCCCCACTAATAAAAAAAATGAAAAAAATCAAAACAAAAGTAAACAACGTACAAGACTGTAAAGACTTGCTTGGTGCATAAAGTAAAACAAAATATAATAAATGTTACAAATTAATTTATCTTATAAGAAGAAAATGAGTTTTTTTGCCCTCATTTCGAGAACATTTTGAAACAATATGCAGTAGCAATAAATCTAAAGCTAATGGAATGGTAAATGAAAAAGATCGTGGAAGGCACGCGGTTATATATTTTTTATATCAAAAAATATTCATTTTCAATTCTGTATATTAATAAAATGGTGATAAATCTAAAGCTAATGGAATGGTAAATGAAATTCCATGTGAAAAAGAAGAGTGAAAAATATAGGAAGTGAAATTGGGTGGAATTTGGGCTAGAATTGTGAAGAAATGGAATGGAGAATGGCCATGGAAAATACTAAGAATAAATGGACAGGAAAAATGCTAAAAAATTAATGGAGAATAGAATAAAATACAAGGAGAGGAAAGATAGGAGAGAGAAATTTCTCACTTGATCCTCATGCTTCTTCTCTTTTCCATGTAACTACCCAAACAAAAATAAAATAAAATTTATTTCAGGGAATCAAAATAATATTTGATAAAATCTGGAAAAAATGTAATAAATCCTAAAAATTCCCAAAAATATTATTTTTCCCTCTAATATCAAACATGACGCAATTGTTTCATAATATATCAAAACAAGTGCTGAAAAGACAACATGAGAGAAATAAAAGTATGCAAAATATGTATATTATCAACACACTGAGGTGCTTGTCAGTGTTTCAATGAATAAAATAGATGTGGGTTGTCCGAATTTAATTTGGACAATCTAGATTTGAAGTTTTAATTTTAATTTATTAAAATAAAAGTTTATAAAAATTTTAATAAATTTGTTCACCATTTGCTTGGGCAATACAGATATGATCTAGATAGTTTCATTTAATATTGTAAATATTTATAATTTTTATAAATTAACTATATAGATATGTTCTAAATAGTCTAGATTTGTATGACCTTAATCTTGACCTTAATTTTTCCCATCTTGTCTACAAGATCGTGAGGAAGATTTGTGTGACTTACGCAATTGGTCATATCCCACCACCGTTTGATTCTTTGCCGATTAAGGTCATAGATATAAGTGTTGATCAAATCCTCAGCTTCATAAACAACCTCTCTGGGTTGCTCAAACCCCTTTGCAATCACTTCATATTTGTTTACCCTTTGCTCTAAGTCCTTGAGGAGAGCGTTCAATGTTTCCATCTAATCTTTAAGCAACTTTATATTCCGCTTTAATTTACATCACTAAGCAAATTGTATTCTTTTAAAAATTGCCCAGACAATTTTTCCAACAGGAAACCAACAACACTTTCTGCCATTTCTTATCTATAGAGAAAGCACACTCTCTCCTGATGATTTTGAAGGATCAACCCAACATATACTTCCTAATTTAGATGATTTTGAACACAACACATGCCTTCCTACCTCTTTCTCTTGATTGGAGGGCGAGAAACATCAGGGAATATAATTGTTAGTTTGCAGCAACAAAAGAAGAAAAAAAGAAGACTTTCAATCACTATTAGACTAAGATTCTTTTTAAATGTTGGGGTACGTTCACATTCATCATCCAATCAATATTGTCAGCACCATAGAATTCAAAAGAGATAATGCATGCTGTGGGTTATCTTTGATATCTTTTATTTTATTTTTTTATATGTATAGCATATAAATATACTATAATAATACTACGAGAATTATGTATTATGTGGGTAAAATAAATAAAGGCCGGGGGAATATTTTTTAACATTTGTCAATTTCCATGAAGCAGAAAAATGGAGGATCTTTTATTACTCTACAGTCTACACATTAGAAAACTAAAATACATAAATAATGAACAAAAATAAAATTATGGATCCCTATAATTCTATTATTAGTCCCTATACTTTTTAATTATTAGTGTTTCAGGTCTCTCTAGCTTCTTTTGTATATAATATTAATCCCTCTACGTTTAAATATTTTTATAGGAACAACGATGTGACACTAAGAATGTTAAATTATTTAGTGTGTAGTTAACGGTGTTAAATTTTATGTTAAATGTTAAAATAAGGATGAGATAACAATCTAATTAGCAGTGAAAAAATTGAAAGGGCAAAAGTTTAAACGACACAAGTGCCATACACAAAAACTAAATGCCATTTAATTTGGTTAAAAAAAATTGATTAGGGCATCTGACGATAAAGGTAAAAGACTTGACCTATAGTGATTGAAATTTACTTTTCTAATTAATAAATATCGTTGTTGGTACTATCTTCATAAAATAATCGTGGACTCATTTTGGTTTAAACATGTTAATATTTCCATTAATACTATTATTAGTTGCATATAAGATAATTTAACATAATAAGTACTATCATTTCTTTGAAAATATTTAAAAATAGATGAACTAATGTTGCGGCCGAAAAAATGACAAGGACTTGAAACATTAAAATATATATATATATATAGTAATCAATAACACAATACGATAAGAATATAGACTTTAATAACTGTGCCTTCTCATAAATAAAATATATTCCATCGTTTTTCGTTTCAAATTTGAAAGAGCTACAAATCAAATAATCAAAAAACACACAAAATCACTGCAAACTCGGTTTTTATCTTGTTTTTCACTTTTTGACGAGCTTTTGCATTACTTTTCACTTTTTCATCTTGTGCTTAACTAGCATGACCCAACTTACAAAATTGATGGGTTAGTTAATATTAAAAGCGTTAGAAAGCATTTTCTCTTCTGAATTATTTTTCAACATTCCTCAATTTTTCATGTGTTGAAAAAAATCGTGATAGTCAATGACCACTTAAGCTTCTCTGTAGATGAGATGTTGCGGGTTTTATTTCAGTTATAACCTCAGGTTAGAAATAATTGTCCCTCTTTTTTTTTAAAAAAAAAAAAACACCATCATGAGAAACATCAGGGAACTTTCATTAGTCTCGACATTGGGAATAGCTAAAATAAATGAATAAAATAGTTCCCATCATTCAAGAAACATCTTTCGTTTTAGACGGAAAAAAGCTACTAATTAATAAACACATACAAAAATATTACAAATTATTCCGATGTCTATCTTGCTTTTCATTACTTTAATTTTTTTAACCATGATATCTTGCTTTTTTGGCTCACTAGCATCTTGCTTTTTTATTTTTTAACCATGATATCTTTTTTTTCATTATTTTAATTTATTTTTTTAAATTAAGATTCTCTTTCATCTTACGGCTCACAAGCATGTCCAAACCTACCAAAATGATAGTCAAGTCAATATTAATAGGGTTAAAAAAAAGATAGTTTTTGCAGCTAAAATATTTTTGAACTTTTACAAATATAACCTATGTTATAGAAATAAATTAAAAAAATAATATAACATTTGTTATATTTTATTTTATGATTAATTTATTATTGTTTGGGCTAAAATATGAAACGTTGCTCAGGTAGGTTATAAGGCTAGTTGGGCTGAGTAACTGAAGAGTTAGGCCTAATACTAACAAAGGGGTTGGCCTTAAAGTTCAATAAAGGCTATGATAAAATAAACATGCCGAAATCTCGTCAGTTATAAATATTGGACTGTTGGAACAAGAAGACACGATCTCGAGTAATTTCAGAATCTGTGGACATCATGACCAAGTATCTTGGTGAGACGGGCTAATTACCAAAATTGGAGAACACAAAATAAAGACCGTGCCATAAGTTTCACGAGATCTCTAAGTTTTCGGCAAAACGTGCTAGGTCTTAAGAGAGAAGCTACCACCACTCTGATATTATAAATATAAAATAAAGACACAGAAGAAAGATAATCAACACTCAATCAAAGACTCGCATTTTTATACCTTTTAGCCTTTAGTTTTATCAGTTACTTTTACTTTCAATTTAGACTTGTAACTTCCCGCATTTCAATAAAAATCAAACACTTGTTCTACCAAAGCCTTGTGTATCTTTTATATCTGAGTGAACTATGGTAAAAAAGCTCGGGACCCTTTTGTTATCAATTGAGACTCAGCGTCTTTGGCACGCCTAGTATTTGTTGTTCACCACGAACAATTTTTTGGCACACCTGGTGGGACCTGTGTAACAAAGATGGCAAGGACGAGAAAAGGCAAAAGGACTGATGAAACAGGTGCTGGTTCTCACAAACTAGAAGGGACCTCTACACACGCAGGGTCAAAATGCTTAACATCTGATGCTGAAGTGGCTAAACATCGTGAGCACTTAATGCTGATGTTAATAGATAGCAGCAGCAGAAGCCTTGTCTAAAAGCTAGGAAGTAGACAAGCTAACCTACTGATCACATTCAATAGTTTGGTGGCAGAAGTGTTACGGGAAATTCAAAACTAGATGGATAAGCAGCTAGAAGAGAACTAAATGTTCTTTGCACTACCCTGAAAATGTCAGAATGCATAGAGAAGGAACGACAGCAGATCATAATGCAGGCTCTGCATGATGGCATGAAGAACATAACTGTATCATTAAAAAGCACTCCTTTAAAAGCAGGCTTAAATTTAGGGCTGTATGGAGGACAACAAGCAGGAATCAATATAGGTGTTGGCCTTCAGGGCTGCCTACTTGTAAGGGACATTCCTAACCCTTAATTTTTTCTCACACTAATCCTTTAAGTAATCATTTGTATTATTTACAGGAATCCAGCATGAATGGCCGGGGGGGTATGGGAGTGGTCCCGGAGCATCAAAACAAGCCTCAGAATCAACTAGTGAACATGGAGGCCTTGAAGGATATTATCTAGGATATATATGAATCGAGGCTGAGGCCAATTGGTTGCCCCACTTTCTTAAAGCCATATCTAAAGTACATAGATAGGGACAACCCATACCCTCAGGGATATTGATAAATGATAATTTTACATATTTTTATCCTTTTAATTTAGACTTTTAAATATTTATTTGAGGCTAATTGAGTTTAATTAGATATTATTTAATTTTCTTAGCCAATATTCAGTTTTAGAATTTTAACTAACTAAATCTTTAATTTTAAAATATAAATAATATCTTTAATATTTTTGCACAGGTGCTATTTAATTTTATTTTATTTGTGCAGATTTTCTAGATTCAATTTGAAAGATATTGATGAACAATATTTTGGATAAGAAGAATATGGGCATGCTTGGAGATCAAATCAAGAATCAAATCTTTAAAATTTTATTTGAATTTATTTTGGATTATTTAGTGTAATTTTTAATTAGGGTTATTTAAGGTAGTTTTATCTTTTTAATAAATTATTAGTTTTTATTATAAAAGAAAGAAAGAGAGACGCAGGGGAGAGGGTCCACTTTTCATATATATATATATATATGAATAGATGGGGGACACACAGAGGAAGCACGATCTGGGAAAAAAAATGAAAGAAGGGAAACAGAGCAGCCATCGCCATTCGTCTTTCCTTCCTCCAATTTCTTGGGTGATGGCTTCTCAATTTTTCATTTCATGTTGTTTGATTTTTAATTCTATGGAGAGCTAATTTTTTTGGTGTGATCAATCACAAACCATGATCCTAAATTTTAATCAGAGTCTTTAATATTCAGGGAAGATTTTATTTTAGCTTTATTCCAATTTTCTCTTCTTCTCTCTACCTCTAAATTTTATGCTTTAATTACTATTACTGATTAGAGTAGCTTTATTGCATAATTTTTGAGTTATAAATTTTATCTGAGGTTTTAATTGCTATAATCGATTGATATAGCATTGTAAGAGTAATTTGGCTTGGCTTGGATGATTATCCATGCTTTGTTTTTGGTGTGGCTATAAAACAATTGTTAGGTTGTGGGTTAAGGGAGATTTCAATTAATCTATAACTTAACTTCTTGTTTAATTCTTGAATGGTAATTTGAGAAATATATAATAAAACCAGAATAATAAAGTTGAATAAAATTAATTTATTTTGTGGACGAGGACGATTAAATTTAGGTGATTAGATTGTGATTGATTGCGCTGCTTATTCTTGGTAATTTTCTTAGTTGAATTTCCTCTATTTATTTATTTCTAATTCAGTTTTTAATTTCATTATAAACCCCCCCCATTTTTTAGCTTTTCATAATCATAATTTAAATAGTTACTCTATTGATTCTTAGGGAGACGACCTAGGTTGCGCTTTACTGCAAAATCTAGTTTTTATTAATTTTGGTGCTATTTGACAGTAGTGTCAGATATAAGATCCCTGACTTCATGCTGTTCTCAGGGGATGAAACACAATCAACGCTGGAGCATATTAGGAGGTTCACAATCCAATGTAGGGAGATTGCCAACTATGAGAACTTCACCAACTTAAAGTTGAGATTATTCCCAAACACTCTCATGGGCCCGACATTAATATGGTATACCTCTCTGCCTTGCAACTCGATCATCAACTGGATGGAAATGGAGCAGAAGGTTCATATCCAGTACTATAAGGCAGAATTGGAGGTCAGCATAGCAGAACTTTGCAAGCTCACCTAACAGGTTGGGGAGACAACGGACCAATATTTGGTAAGGTTCAAACAACTAAGGAGCAGATGCCATGTGTTGCTTCTAGAAACTGAATTTGTCAAGCTAGCACAAGCAAGGCTGGGTATAAAGCTTTGAAAGAAATTTTAGGGGATGAAATTTTAAGATTTCTATGAGCTAGGGGCTAAAGTATAAGGATATGAAAGCTGAAGAGATTCCTAAAAGGCCAAATGTAATTCAGTACACCTTTGACACCACCAAAATAGAGGAAATCTTTGATTTCCTCCTCAAAAAAAACTTAATCTCCCTGCCTGTTGACCACAAAATCCATTAGGAAGAACAGAGAGGGAATGAATGCTATAAGTACCATCACTCGTGGAGTCACAACACCAAGGCATGTTAGGGTTTCAAAAACGTCATCCATGACCAGATCAATAAGGGAGTTCTTAAGTTCCCTAAGGAAGAATCTATGGTTGTAAACGAGAACCTGTTCCCACCATTTGCCATAGTCAATATGGTGGAGATAAACTCCAACAAATGATGAATCGAGAGAAATGATGGTAAGCAAACAGATACAAGGCCTTAGATTATCTAGAACAGGGAGGAAGTGGCTCAAGAAAGCTCAAGGACAGTGTAAGACCGCTTAGGGAAACCTATGAGCTCGACTAGTAGGAACTGGACTTCTAGATGGGACATTAGCCCAGAAGGGCAAAGCGTGAAAAGCCTGGGCAACTCTAAGGTGGTTTGAGACCGCCTGGAAGAAACCCAGGACATAGATAACCAGTAAAATGTAAAGAGGAATGGCAAACAACCCTCGAGATGGGATATAGGCTTGAAGGGATTGATAATGACAGAACCAGATGGATCTAAGGTGGCTTGGGACCGTCTAGGGAGCCGTTTGGTAAATTTAATTTCTTTGTTAAGTACTCAGCACCACTAAGAGTAGGTTAACCATTCATATGGACACCAATAGGTTAGGATGTGGGCCCTAATGGCCTACCTTTACTACTATTAACATCATCAGAAAGCACAACAGAGCTTCCTTCAAAACTAAAAGTCATTAAGGGCTCAGGCAGGTTTGTTACACCATCTAACAATGTGCTGCCTCTAAAATAGAGAGTCGTAAGGCACAAAAAGTTCCCAACTGTCTTGACCAGAACTTGGAAATGATGTCTTCAATGAAAGTGGGCTACAAGAAATACCTCGAGCAGTAAAAAACTAAGGTACAGGAAGGCCCTAACGTGCAGGAAACTAACAAGTTTAAAAAGAAGTCCACCGAGGATAAGGATAAGGGGAGTGAGAATGAAAATCAGTGTGATAAGACCATCCACATTAGGGAAATACCTCTTAATTTTTGCTACGTGGTTTCATTAATGCTCCATTCTCAATTTCATTCTACTATTAATAAGACCCAGTACCAATATGAACAGAACTCCTCGGGGCCGGTGTACATGGGCCCGTATCAATATTGCTCAATAGAGCCAAGAGAGGAGGACGAGTATGAATCAATAAAGACATGCATGTAAAGAGAGAAGGCTATAGAGCCTGTCTGCCAAGTCACCTCACAAACTGTAGAAGAAAGCTAAAGCAGGCTGTCTTGGACAAATCAAGTGTTAAGATGACCCAGCACCTAAAGCCTTTTATGCATGTAAAGCACATTTTGATGGGAAGCTAATGATTAGGGTCTTAGTGGACAATAGCTCAACAGTGAACATACTGCCAGTGAGACTTGATGCCAACTAAGGTATCCGTTGTAAGGTTCACCGGGATTGCCTTTAAGGTTCTCGGCATATTACCATTATAGGTTAACATCCGGACTAAATCCTCTGTGATGGCCTTTTTCATGATCAGCACTATAACACAATATCAGGTCCTCTTAGGTCGGGACTGGATCTATACCAATGAGTGCGTACCTTCTTTACTATATCAGATACTTCTTATATGGACAGGGAAAGAGGTAGAAATAGTCTAGGATAAAGATAAGCCATTCACAACAGTCACTGACTTTGTGGATACGAGGTATTATGATGTTGTTATGGGCCTGTTTACATTTTAAAGTATACAGGGAATCCTTTCATGCAAAACAACAACGAACATTATAGTGCCTCTAACATCACAGAGGCGCGAACCCATCATAGAACTGGTAAATGACTGAGTCAGATAAAAGAAAGGTCATAACAGCCGCGACTATTCAAAAGCTATGGTTGTACAATATACAAGAGAGACTGGAAGATTACGAACCTAAAACGTTTAAGGCTGAAGTCGTATATGAAGATGAAACCCAAAGGATAATGCAATTACATGAGCTACACCCTGCACCTCTAAAATTTAAAGATATAGCCCCAGAGATTCAGGATCCACTGGAAAAAGTAAACCTCAAATCCCTAATGAAGCCGAGGATTACTTTTATTAGCTTACTATTAAATGAAGAACAAAAGAATGCCATCAAGGGAGTACTATAGGAGCTTAAGGATTACTTTGCATGGAACTATGATGAAATACTAGGGTTGGCAAGACAGCTGATTAAACATAAGCTTCCTATAAAGATAAGTTATAGACCGCACTAATAAGCCACCAGTAAAATGTCAATTGAGGTGGAGCTGCGAGTAAAGGAGGAGATCAAACGCCTCCTATAGGCCATATTTATACGGCCTTACAGGTATGCCTAGTGGCTTTCAAATATAGTTTCAGTAATAAAAAAATGAAAAGCTGTGAATTTGTATAGATTTCTGAAACATAAACACAACCACACCTAAAGACGTGTATACAATGCCTATTGCAGACAGGTTGATAGATGCTGGGGCCGAAAATGCTTTACTATCATTTATGATTTACTTTTCTAAATATAATCAAATATTCATCATGAAAGAAGACATTTACAAAAACCACTTTTAGGTTCCTAGACTCTATTGGGACATTTGAATGGGTAGTCATGCCATTCGGTTTGAAAAATACTGGGACCAACTATTAGTGGGCTATGAATTTCATCTTCCATGGTATAATAAGAAAATATCTGGAAGTATACATAGATGATATAATGATTAAATTTAAGAAGGCACACAATCATATTGAGCATTTGAGGATGAGTTTCCTCTGAATGAGGAAAGTAGGCCTTAAATTAAATCCATTTAAGTATGCTTTTAGTGTAACTACAGGCAACTTCCTTAGATTTTTGGTCCATAGAAGGTGGATTAAAGTATATCAGAATAAAGCACAGGCTATCTTGGGAGCAAAGGCACTAAGCAGCGAGAAAGAGCTTTAAAGGTTCTTAGGTCATGTCAATTATCTTAGCCATTTCATCCCAAATCCAGCAGGAAAGACAAGAGAGTTTTCTGAGCTCCTAAAACATAAAGACGCCGAAGAATTCACTTGGACCAGACATCATTAGGCGACCCTTGACAAGATTAAAGAACACTTAATAAAGACTCCGGTCTTAGTAGCCCCGAGGAAGAACACCCTATTTTTATTGTATTTAGCTTCCATCGCCACATCCATAGGTTGTATATTAGCTCAAAATGTTGATGGGGGACGTGAGCAAGCGGTCTATTATTTAAGTTGGAATTTAACTCCCATAAAGATTAGATACTCAGCTGTGAAAATAGCATGTTTAGCATTATATTATGCTTGTACTAAATTGAGGCATTATATAATAAACACAGTTGTATATGTGGTTTCTCATTGTGATTTAATTAAATACATACTTAATCAGTCAATCATGATAGGTTGTATAGGAAAATAGAGCTTGACCTTAGCAAAATTCTCATTAATATTCTTACTTCAAAAATTAGTGAAGGGCCAAGCATTAGTAGATTTCCAAGCAAGAACTACCTATTTTTTTAATAGATTCGAGGCGTTAGGTGCTTAAGTTCGATGGGTCGAGTACTGAACAAGCATCTGGGGCCAGGATAGTAATAACTTCTCCTACTGGGGTAAAAATGATATTAGCTCTTCAATTAGATTTTAAATGTACTAATAATCAAGTGGAGTATGAAGCACTACTCACAGGGCTCGATATTCTTCAAGAAATGAGAGCCCGTGATGTGGTCATAGAAGGGGATTCTCAATTAGTCATCAAACAATTAACTGGTGAGTATAAGTGTACAAGCTCGGCTCTAGTAATATATTATGCTGGGGCTTCTTAAATCTTAAATGAGTTCGAGACTGTAACATTGACTCACGTTCCTTGAGTTCGGAATTGGGAGGCCAATAAACTAGCTCAAATAGCATTAAGGCTAAGGCTGTCACCTAAACTCATTAGGAAAATAATTATGGTAGAACAAAAAGAACATCCTTTGGTCTCTTGACGTGGTTTGACAGTAAAATGCGGTGTGATCTCGCAAGGGTTAGCTCGAAATTGGTGATATAATTTCAAAAGTTGTTTGCAAGATTCTAGCCAATGATATCCTTACAAAATGAGAATACACACTCAATACTTCATTCTGATTGGAGATAAATTATATAGAAAAGGCCCCAATGGGTTATTACTTAGGTGTTTGGCCTTTACTGAATATATGAAGGTCTTAAAATAGGTGCATGAGAGAGTGTGTGGGACCCATCAGTTAGGGCCAAAGATGCAGTGGTTGGTGTAAAGGCATGGATATTATTGGCCATTAATGGCTAAAGATTACATCAAATATGCTAAAAGATGCAAGAAGTGCCAGACTCAAGGGCTAACACAACAAGTGTCAGCATCAAACATGTATCCGATTATCAAACCATGACCTTTCCAAGGATGGGTTATGGACGTAATACGAAAAATTTATCCAGCCTCATCCAAGGGCTACTCATTCATCTTAGTAGCCATAGATTATTTCACAAAGTAGGTAAAGGCCTTCTCTATGAAGAAAGTGGAACAGGACGACGTCATTAACTTCATACGTGAGTAAATTGTGTTTCATTTTGGGATTCCTTAAATGATTACAATGGACCAAGGAACAATCTTCACTAGAAGCAACTTTAAAGCCTTCGCTGAGGAGAGTGGGATTAAATTGTTAACGTCCTCACCATATTACCCTCATGTGAATAGGCAGGCTGAATCTTCTAACAAGATAATCCTTATAATTCTAAAGAAGACAATCGAGGAGAACCCTAGGGAACGGCATGTATGATTCCCCAAATCACTATAGGCATATCGAATGTCAAAGAGAGAAGCCATGGGCAGGAGCCCATATGTGTTGACATACGGGAACAAAACTATTTTGCCTATGGAAATAGCAGTCCCTTCTTTACGCGTTGCAAATAGTTTAGAAAGACCGTCTAAAGACTACAATGAAACTATGATAAATGAGTTAATTCAGTTAGATGAAATACGTTTACAAGCACTAGATCATATGATCACCTAGAAGAAAGAAGTTTCAAGCATATATAATAAAAGAATAAAAAGGAAACACTTTCAGGTGGATGAGCTCGTGTGGAAACTTGTGCTACCACCTAGTTTTAAAGATCAAATACTTGGCAAATTTTCACTTAATTAGGAAGGACCATTCAAGATAAGCGAAGTGCTTAAAGGAAATGTATATATGTTATCTAACATTGACGGGACTCCACACAGACGGGCTATAAATGGAAAATATTTAAAGAAATATTGGCCATAATTGTAATATAGTTTGAAGAATAAAGAAACAAAGGACCTGAGGCCTAGAATAGCCTCAAGGCATACAAAGGACATACAATAATAAAAAGAATTTTGCTCTTCATTCCATGGGAATTATGTTACAAGGGACGTATAGTACAAATTAAAGAAAAAAGAATAAAGAATAAAAGTATATATGTCCTCTATTTACAAAAGGTCTGGAGGATTTCCCACGTCACTAAAATTGAGTCCAGCTCATCAGATAGGGTCTAATATTGACTAAAGGCCATCTCGAATTCAAGCATGGAATGAAGCTTTTCATCTAAAATGGCTCATACATCATCCAAAGCTTTAGTCATGACCTCCAGTTCAGATTCAACTGGACCATCTTCAGCTTCAGCCCATGCCAGCTTCTCTTTAGCTGCTGCTAGCTAGCGCCTTAAGTCCGCCACCTTAAACAGTAGTGCCTAAAGATGATCCACGTGAGGAGCGATCTCTTAGACTCGATTAGTGGTAGCAGTCATTTGAGTCTTGGTGGTGAGATACTCATCCATTGTAGACTAATTATTTTCAAATAGTCTGAAAGAAGGGAGTGCTCTTTACGGTAAGGATTGATGATACTGTAACACACCGAGACTTGAGTGCAAAGGAGCACCAGCTCATGCATGTAAACCACCTTCTTTATAGCCTTGGGAGCCTGAATCATCTCCTCATAATTTTACTTGGGGATGAGGAGTAGGTCTCAGCTGAGTTTAAATTGCACAACCCTCCAAGTGTATAACACCAAGTCCGTTTCAGGGATATAGATGCGAGCTAGAAGGGTATCAATAGGAATCGCCTCCGTTGATGCAAGTTAAAGAAAAAGAAGCAAGGTTAGAAATGAAAGAAAAAGAAATGGACTTGAAGGAAAGAGCAAAACAAGCTAATACCTAAATCAGGTACATGAATGTTTAGTTTTTACCCATGGAATGGTGAGGGTTATATGTGGACCGTGTAGCTGATCGCAAGGCATTCTTTACACGGCCCGTCAATATGAAGGAGTCAGTTTGACCCCATATCAAGACGCCTTGGGTGGAGGCCAACGCGACTATCACATCCTCCACGAATGGAATGCTAGTAGCTGCAGGAATGACGACAGTTACTACCTAAAATCCTTTCAAGGACCTCTTAGAGCCCTCGACCTCTAGGGCTCTTACCAAGCTGGTGGGCGAGATCAAACTAAGAGGAGGAACCATCCTTGGGGCCTCAGTAAAGGTAAGACCTTTAACTTCATTGGCCCCAAGCTCTTGCTCCTGGCCAATAGCAACGCCGAGGTCTTCTGGACCACCAGCACTATCTAGGGCCGTGGCAAAAATGGCTCCCTGAACCTCAATGGTGGCCCCTTGATCTTTTACATGCCCCATCACCTCCCGAGCCATATCCCAAGCAACTTCAAGTGGATCTACGGGAATTGGCTTGAGGATTGCTGTAGAGGCAACCCTTTGGGAATCCATGATTGTTGAAGGGTTGGTAAAGGTAAAGGAGGTGACCACCTAAGGGTCTGGCAAAGGCTTAGGTGTTATAGTGGAAATGACCACTAGAGGGTCTAGGAGCTGGGTCTCCACCCCTCCACATTAAAGGGGACTCACCCTGTCGTCGTCTAATTCTGCTGACAAGATCATTGTCCGCTAACGGTTGTGCAGACGCTTTCCCTTTTGAGGAGTACGTTTAGCTAGAAGAGGAATGGAGGAAGGATGATTGATAGGACGAGGTATTGTCTTCTTCCTCCTTTTAGAGTCAGGCGAAGGAGATGGAGCCCGCTTCCTCTTGTTGGGTCCATCTCCTTTGTTTGGACGGCTTAATGAGTGGGTCTTCTTAGCCTCAAGCTTCTTTGGGATCGAGACATGGGAGGATGTGTTGTCCTGATCCATCCCTTGAATAACGATCCTCAACGAAGGGGCTGTTTGGGTCAATGTTTCCCCTTAAGAATGTCATTAGCATGTGAGATTGTGACCAATCACGGCCTATAAAAAGTTAAAACAAGTTAGACTTCATTATAAGGTAAAAGAAGGAAAGGTAGAAGAAAAGTGAACACATAAGATAATACTTACTGGTATGGCTTTTTATTATGCACCTAAAACACTGGGGCCACTATTTATTGAAGTGAAGGTAGATGTCTTTATCTATAAGCTCCACCTTGCATTATCTTTAGGCAGTGTGTGGGACGGCTGTCTGGTCGATAGCCTCCCAGTCCAACAGCTTCACACTAAGCTGGGGGGACAGCCCCCGAGGGATGTATTGGCTCAATCTAAATTGGCCACCACCAATTGATGATAATACGACTCCAAGTAAATCTTCAAAGACTTAGAGGAAGAGCTAGTATATGGTAGCCACATCTTTCTGGGAGTAATGGCTAAGAGGAAAACCTCATCCCTTACTAATGGGGCGGGCTTATTCTTTCAGTCCACCAAATGTCTATACCAAGTAAGAAGGCTGTGGTCCAGAATGTTAAAATCCTTCAAGGTCTTTCATAAGGACTAGCTATGCTGACTGAAGAACTCAAAGAAATTCTTCGAGTCGACTAGAGAATGACTACCCAAAAGGCAAGTGAAGGGGTGCTTGGTGTGGGAATCTTCAAGGAAGGGTTCCCGATAAAGAAGAGGGAAGTAGGCCGTTATCCATAGCTTCAAGAACCAAATGGGCCTATAAAAGTTGCTGAAGGGCTTCTTCATTAGTGACTCCCTTATGCCATCATAGAGGCGGCATGAATACATTGTCCCTAAAGCTATCTGATTGCTGTAGAGGAGGGACTGGGCAATCCTTAGGTGTAGCTGCACGGGCTTCCTACCCCTGGGGCCAGGATCTATTGGCTCAGCAGGATCTAGATGAAGACCAAATGCTCCATAGGGGTGACAGGCCCATCGATCGGCTTCTCAGAGAACAGCTTCATGATCTTCATATAGGAGCTCACACTCCTAATCTTGCTCTCCAAGTTAGCCGAGCTGGTGATGAAGGAGTCATACCTCTCAAGGATTTTGTAGAAGTTCTCTTCTTTGGTGATGGGTAGCCCCAAGTACATGAAGACGTCCCATAAAGTAATGGACATGGGACTTAACTTAAAAATGAAGGCATTACAACCCGGGGCTCAGAAACTTAAAAGGGTAGTCAGAAGGTCGACCAGGATGTAGACATTAGCCAAGAACAGCTAAATAAGGTCATAGAGATCCATCTCCTTCCATAGGGGCGCATAAGTCTGCTTTAAGTGCCTCACCCAGTTGACCCAAGCATGAGAAGACCGGGGCCAATTCTTAAGTTTTTGGTAGGATAACCCAAGGAAAGGCAAGGTCGTCTAGGCCAAGACCAAGTTGTGGATGGAGGTCAGCGGCTATGGATTTGGTTGAGTAGGGGCTGTCACTTCAAACAAGTCGGGTGATATAGTTCGGTACCTGACATTGCTCTTATTGGAGATTTGAAAACTCCAAGGAGAAGTGCTAGAGAAAAACAAAGAGTAGTTAGTGTATTCCCCTAATAGAACATAAAGGCTGAATAGGAATAGTAAAAAGCTTATCAGAAAGTGACAGAATCATGGAACGAAGAATTCTCCTATAATGAAAATAAAGAAATATCAGAATAAGGACCTAATCTAGGAAAATGAGGGTTTTAACAGTCAAATACATATCATCACAAATCCACCGAGAGAGGCAATAGGATTCCGAATAGTTGCTAGAGAATTAGGCAAACTTTCGGTAGATGCGGAAGACAGAGTAATAGTAGAGGTGGCGACAAAAGTAGAAGAAGCCATTTGAGAGCGAAGGGAAGATTGGAGCAAGGGAGTAAATGCTTGAATGCTAAGAAACGGCAAAAAGGGCAATAGAAGTGACCAAAAAAAGAAATGAGTTTATATTAACAAAGGACGCTCAGAAATGAAGTGACGTTTCAGTTTTTCCAAACATGCCATATGGCTTATGTTATTAGCCACAAGCACGCGGGGGCATTGTTTAGGCTAAAATATGAAACATCACTCAGATAGATCACAAGGCTAGTTAGGTTGAGTAACTAAAGAGTCCGGCCTAATACAAACAAAGGGGCTGGTCCTGAAGTTCAATAAAGGCCATGATAAAATAAACATGCCAAAATCCCGTCAATTATAAACATTAGACTGTTTGCCCAAGAAGACATGATCTCAAGTAATTCCAGAATCTGCAAACATTGTGATCAAGTATCTTGGTGAGATGGGCTAATTACCAAAAATGGAGAACACAAAATAAAGACCATGCCATAAGTTTCACGAGATCCCTAATTTCTCGACAAAACGTGTTAGGTCTTATGAGAGAGGCTACCACCACTTTGACATTATAAATAGAAGACAAAGACAAAGAAAAATAAAAGTCAACACTCAATCAAAGACTCACATTTTTACACCTTTTAGCCTTTAGGTTTATCAATTAGTTTTACTTTCAATTTAGATTTGTAACTTCTCGTATTTCAATAAAAATCAAACACTTGTTCTATCAAAACCTTGCGTATCTTTTACATTTAAGTGAACTATGATAAAGGAGCTCAGGATCCTTTTGTTATTAAGTGAGACTTAACGTTTCTAGCACGCCTGGTATTTATCGTTCACCACAAATAATTATATTTATCAATGAATGCCGTTATATATGAATAATAAATTTCTTATAAATTTTTAATCTTTTAATGATAAATTCTTGTATATTAATCTAAACCAACCTGTAAATTTAGAATACTTATATAATTTAAAAAAACTTCAACTCACATCCAAAATATTCTTTTATGTAGCTGGCCGATGAATCTGTCCCCGTAGGTCATTTCGACGCCGCTAAACGAGGGGAAGGAAAGAAGAAAATAGAGGAGCCGACGCGCATATGGAGATGGAGGGTTTGAATAATGACGTGGTGTGGGTTTTTTTAAAAAAAAAAACAGAAGCGTGGATCCCACACTATTTTTGTCTTCTTTTTACATGTTCTTTTTTTAATCTCAAACGGTACATTCTATTCAAATATTTCTGCTTAATTACTATTAATTCTAATTAATTTTTAAAATTTAAATTTAGATGTTACATGTCACAATTCTAAATTTTCAAAAATTTAATTTATATTTTTTTAATATAAAATTTCTCTTGCGGCTGAACCAATTTATTCAATATTTTCCGAGAAGAATTGATCATCATAACTTCAATTTAGTGCAACGTCACCCTTTTATATATATAAAAAAAGTCTAATGTGACCCCTAAAACTTCAAACTAGTGTAAATTGTCTCACTTTTTATCCTTATTAACTATCACGATAATTTAATTTACAACTTAATTAGTTTACGAACACATTTACTTATAAATCTTAGAGGTTGATTTGTAAATTGCATGTGAGGACTTGTGAATAATAACGATATTTAGGTTATTAAATGTTTAAAGTATAGTAATATTTTAATAAAATATTATCAATAAAAATATTCAAATTACTTACTATCACTTTACGATGATCCGTCGACCGGTATATATATGCGGTCAGTCAAAAAGATTTGTCAAATTGCTATTTTGACATTTTAGATTAGTAAAAATTTAAAAATAATACTAGTCCTTTAACATTTATTTATAGTAAATGAAATTTCGGGGTCTAATTCAGTATTACTTTTTTTTTAGAAGAAACTTATTTGTAATTTTTAGAGGATTATAATTTTTTTAATTACTAACGCTCAAAGTAACATAAAATTAACATACGGTTTGTTAATATTTCTGGACTTTGGGACGACATTGCACAAATTTTTCCAACAAGAAACTAACAGCACTTTCTGCCATTTCTTATCTACAGAGAGAGCACGCTTGCTCTAACGATGGATTTTGAAGGATCAACCGAACATATAATTCCTAATTCGGATGGTTTTGAACACATCACATGCCTTCCTACCTATTTCTCTTTCAGTGATGTGAAACATCAGGGAATCTGCAGCAGAAAAATAAAACCGCAGAGACTTTCACTCACTATTAGAAAAAGATTCTTTTTCATCAAACATGGAGTTCACCTATGCACCACCGAATCTACATTGTCGGCATCCAAAATCTAAAAGAGATAATGTATTATTAGAGTTGTCTTTGATGATATCTTTTATATATAAATGCATAATATATAAATATATACTATAATAATATTTCAAGAATCATCTATTATGTAGATAAAATATGGACTAGCCCACATAATTGTATTATAGCTGTTTAACTTGAGAGTTAAATAAGCATCGTCACTAAATTGATTCTACTAAATTATGTCGACTCTTTCTAGTATTAAAAGAAGAATTATTTTCACAATCTCAGATTATGTATTTTCCTCTTTTGTTCTCAAAGCCCTTTTTACTAAAATTTTATTATATACAGTTGATCTCTGTCATAATTTATATATAGATCTAGAATAAAAAGCATATTAAAATAAGTAGTCTTGTACAAAGTATGTGAGAGAAGTTGAATGCCCCAACCCTTTTTACATACTACCTCTGGTTCTTATTAAATTAACATGAAAATAAAATTTATTAAAATTAAATAATAAAGCAAGCAAAACTATAATTAGAACCTAACATCGTGTGGGTAATTTGTATATCTTCAAACAAATTCTAAGATCAGTAAGGATCCTACCTACCTACCGATTGGCTTTGCTTCTTTAATTCTGGTAGCTATAAAATATAAAGAATATATGATTATTGTTTCTTAGAGATTTCAATTTTATTTGTGAATCTTAAATATAATTTATTATATTGTAAATTTTTTAAAATTTAGTTTTATGATAATCGAGGAGAAAAAATATATATTTTGAAATAAATATTTGTAACATTTTAAAAATTTAAATAAGAGTAAGTGAAATACTCTTATGGACGCATAAAAAAATTATTTTTATGGAAAAAGCTAAACGTGGGAATGATCCTGTTTCATCATTTCTCAGCAACTTCTTTCGTTTCACACTGGAAAAAGCTGGTAATCAAGGAACAAAGGCAAAATTATTGCAAACTTCCAATGTCTATCCTGCTTTTCTTTTCCTTTTTTTTTTATTAACAATGAAATATCTTGCTTTTCAATTTTCATTACTTTTTTATTTTTAAATTAACATTATTGTTCCATCTTGTGGTTTACGAGTATGTCCGACGTAACCTAGCTGCAAATTAATGGTTTAATTAATATTAATAGAGTTCTTTTTTTTTTTTTTTTGCTCGCTCATTTGGTATCTGGACAAATAGAGTTAAAAGATAGTTTTATTCTCTCTCTCTCTCTCTCTCTCTCTCTCTCTCTCTCTCTTCCCGGGAATACAAGCCTACGAAAATTCCGTGCAAGAAGACATAAAAAATTACGTCATGTCATATTTCATGAGGTCATCCTGAAGGCAAGGCAGATGATTAAAAATAATTATATTTAAATTGACTTGAAAAACTTAATCACTTCATGTATTAACTTCTCTAAACATGTATTTGAACGTGATAATTTCATTTTTATGACAAAATTTCTTTTTTTTTTTTTGAGAGTTTTCAAAAAGGATGTTGGATGAGCAAAAGACTTTTTATAAAATCAGAATGGATATTCATTTTTAGTGAATTGCACATTCTAATAAAGATTAAACCTTTTTAAAATTTCCTAAAGTCATGCCATAGTACTAGAGTGACAGATTTAAAGAATCCTTTAATTCAATTTTCTTTCTTGTTATGCATGATTTCACTATAAGTTGTAACTCTACCGGGTCTCACTGAAATTCCTAACGTATGTTTCAACATTTATCTAATTTCATGTAGCGGAAATACACAAACGTATGAGAAACATCGAGGAACTTTCATTTCTCTATACATTGGGAAAGCTAAAATAAATAAATAAAATACATTCCATCATTTTTGGTTTCACACAGGAAAAAGCTATAAATCAATAAACACACAAAATTTGCAAACCTTTAGTGATTTTCTTGCTTTTCATTTTTTTTATCATGATATCTTGCTTTTTACTACTTTTTTTTTTTAAAAAAATGAAGATTCCTTTTCCATAGTGTGGTTCACTAGCATGCCACCAATCACAAAAATTGGGAGAATTACACTGCAAGCTCCCAAATTCAATATATATTAAAGGCTCAATAGAATCTGAAATAATTCTATGAACCCAAAGACTTCTCTTTCAAATTTTTTAGTAAACAGATAGAATTTTTTCTTTATGAATGAATGGGCCTTTTACTTTGTAAAATAAACAAATTTTTTGAAAATAAATGAATTTTAATTATTATTTATAGACATTCTGTTATAAATTACATATGGATAACTTGTAAATTTCTTTTCTTTCAAGAAGTGTAAACCATATGGACTATATAAAATAATTGGCATTTTGTTATAAATAAATGAACATTGAATGTTATTTACAGAGTTTCTACTGTAAATTTCATCTAGGTAACTTATAAATTTCCTTTACTTTAGTTAGTGTAAACTACATGGACTATATGTAATGAATGAATATTTTGCTATTAATAAATGAACTTTAAATGTTATTTACGAAATTTCTATTGTAAATACTATTTATGTGACTTGTAAAATTTCTCTCATTCAACAAGCATAAATCACATGAATTATGTAAAATTAATGGACATTTTGTTGTTAATGAATAGACTTTAAATTTTATTTATAAATATTTTGTTGTATATTTTACAAAGGGATAGTTCCATTTTTTCATCCAAAAACTTAATTGTAAGAGAGGCATTTAGACTTACAGAATTATTTCACATTATATTAGCCCTTTAATGCAAATATGTTGGTTCTACTAAATTATGTCCACGCTAGTATTAAAAGAAGAATTATTTTCACAATCTGCGATTATTTATTTTCCTCTTTTGTTCTCAAAACCCTTTTTATTAAAATTTTATTGTATACAATTGATCTCTGCCCACAATTTATAAGTAGTTCTTGAATGACAAGTGTATTAAAATAAGTAGTCTTGTATAAAGTGTTTGCGCGGGGTTGGAGGCCCAATCCTTTTCACTTACCACCTCCAATCTTTATTATAAGTTATTTTCAACTATCTTATTGGAATTAAGGAAATGTGATTAATTAACTCATTAAATAGATCTGTCTTAAAATTAAAAAAAAAATTAACTTTTTCCTATTAGAGAGAGAGAAAGACAACATTTGAAATGTCATATAAAAACACTAAAGTAAAATTAAATTCTACTTTTAGTTGTATAAATAACCCTTTGTATAACTTGTGTTAATTAAGGATACGAAATTCTCTTATAAAAAGTCATATAATAGAGATAAATGTGAGTATATTTGCAGATGTGTATATACACACAAAAATGGGTGTGAATACACACATACACACATGTATGCATGCATCCATGTATGTTTGTATGTATATTTATATGCATATACATGAATATGTATATCTTTTATTAATATACATATATATTAACATATACATACATATTGATGTATTCCTTTTTACAAAATTTGAAGATTTATCCTAATTGTTTGGCTTAAATCATCAATCTATAACGTTTGATTAAACAAATATATCAACCTATTATGACATGTGAAAAATAAATCGAAAATATAAGCTTTTTATATAATTTTTATAATCTTTTTCTGAAAATTAGTAGTATCTTACATTATAGTTTTACTTTAAATATTTTTAGTTTTCAAAAAAATTATATAATTATACATAACTTAACATCATCTAATGATTTCTTATGTTACAACACAACATTTATCTTCAATTTCTTTTAGAAGAGATTAAACAGACATGGCAATTGATGACGAAAACTAGAATGATCTAACACAATGCAGGGTCAGTAAACTTCAACATTAGCACCTGAAATGAAAACAAACAGGCAACAAATAATTAATATCCGTCAATTTTTCATGTAGCTGAAAAAATGATCATATGAAAAACATCAAGGAATTATCATTACTCTACAAACTGAGAAAAGCTAAAATAAATACAAAAAAAAAATTTCATCTCGGCAACGGACCAAGAAAAAAATGATATGTGTGATTCAAGATTTATGTCTAATGTAAATATTATGTTCTTAAAAAATATGTAATTATAAATATTCATTAAATAAGCATGATAAAAAAAATTTATTAAAATTAAATACTAAAGCAAACAAAACAATTATTAGAACCTAACATCGCGTGGGCAATTTATCTCTCTTTAAACAGATTCTAAGATCAACAAGGATTCCACCCACCTACCGATTGGCTAACCTAAATATACAGATATTTTAAAACCATAAAAATAGAAAGAATAATTTTTACGTTATAATATTTCATATTTTATCTAAAATATAAATTACAATATTCAGAAATTAAAAATAAGTAATATAAGTTTAAATTTTAAAGCATAAGCCAATGTTTTGAAAATTAGATTAGATAACAAACCAAAAAAGTTACTGGGTCATGAGAATTTAACCTATTAGATCTAAAGTTGAAACTAGTGAAATACTTCCTCTAGCCCGCATTATAAGACCATTTCTAAAAGATATACCCGGTTCACATTATAAGTCATTGACAGCTGAAGACTTCTCATTTCAAAATGAAATTCCAAAAATGCCAATCCACTTTACTCCATCTTCATTTAGCTATTGATTGACATTTTTGTTTAGTTGGCGTGCTCTCTCTCTCTCACTCTGTCTTTAGCTTTTTCTCTCACCATCTTTGCTCTATTTCTGTCAATCGCCTCTCTACCGCCGAGCTCATTGTTCCTCTACTGCAATTCCTCTTCTGTTGTTATTCGCTCAAGTGTCGCCAATCATTTTGTGGTGTGAAATATCTCTGGATCTTGCCGTTCAAGTTCGATAGAGGAGCGTTTTAAGGGTTTGTCGTGGGATCAACTAATGGCATGCATAGTGGACAATTCTCTTGCCAGGGAAGAAGATTCACAGCCACTCGAGTTCTCTGGAGAGATAACCTCTCTGAATTGAAAGATTTTGAGGGCTCCTCGTCTGAATGATTCTTTAGCAATGGTGATGCAGTTCTAGGGTTCACGAAAGCAAGTGAAAAGAAGATAGTCCACCCTTTTGACCTGAACAAGTTTCCATTCTCAAAGGAATACTATGCATACATGACTGAGGAAGAGAAGGACTGTAAGCGATTTGTGTATGACACTTTACATTATATGCTTTGATTTGTCTAAAATTTCTATACCTTTTGTGTAATTTTGGTTAATCTAGAATTTAAGCTTATGCTGATCAAGGAGTAGATGTTAAGCTCATGGTCTATTAGTCTAATGGATAATGATATTATATTGTGGTAATCTTATTGTGTTAATTATATTTTAAAGGTTATCAAATGTGTATGTCGTTATGATCCTTCTTATGGCAATATTATGTTCTTACCCTTTTATAGTCTATAGTATGTTATCAGATCATGAGTTGGTATTTTAACGATAAGGATTCATCACCAGGCTGTTCTTCTCTTTGCTTGATGTGCCAGATTCACTACTTTGCCTCCCTACTGATATTGAATAATTTCTTTTTTATTTTCTTGTAAATGGCAATATGGATGATTAAACATGAGATTTCTGTGAACCACCTAAGCCCCTATTTACTGGTCGCTAAACTAAGTATGGTAGCTTGCTGTTAAATATAATTGTAGATTTGTCACCAAAAAATATAATTGTAATTGTGTAAGAGCTTGAGCTTGTTCAGATTACTTTTCAGAATCAAAATGGGAAGGGGCCGAAGAGGGGAAAGGTAGAAATGTCTCCATTGTTTGATAACATGTTTGTTTTTTTCATAAACTACATCATTGTGAAATATAGCGAAATAGGGGTTGTTTTATTGATTGAGTAAGTAGTACTAGTGAATTAATTTCTCTTGTGTCAATTGGTTCAGATTTTCATCACTTTGATCAGTTTTTTCCTTTATGTTCTTTGTTTAACATCTATTAGAAAATAAATTGTTTACAAAATATTATTCCTTTTATAATTAGGGGTTGTTTATTTGTTTATGATCAGGGGTTCTTTATTTACAAAATAAATACTATTCCTTTACAAAATAAATTTATGATCAGGGGTTCTTTGTTTAATATTGTTTAACTTTGATTAGTTTTATTCCTTTATGATAGGGGTTGCTTAACATCATTTTTCATTACCAATAGCATCTTTTACAAAATATTAATTGTTAATATTATGTGTTGCAATTTACATAACAAATTGTAACACAAAATATTAATCACCAGAACATAGGGGATTTATAGAAACATCCACCCTTTAATCTCAATCATCCGTTTACTTATGCTAAGTGCTCCAAAACTTCTTCAATTAGGTAAGCATCACACTTAAGTTGATTAGGCAAGTCACCTAATTCTTTCCATCACATCCTTCTTCAAATGGCTATGCTTATACTTATTTGAACCTTTGTCCTTCATAATGTTAATCATAGTAGCTTGTAGTGTTAGGAAGATCCTATTCAATTGCTTGAATGTGTAAACTTCAACTGACTTTTCCACAGTGACAAGATCATCTATAATTTTAGGTGCTTCTTGGTGTTGTAGTGCTTGAATAGCTCTAAAATAACCAAGATCAAAATTGTTTAAATCAGGGGAATTTAGGGGTTTAGAAATCAAGAAAATATCAAACCCACTATCACTTGCTGCCATATGAAAGTCCACATCACTATCATGAATGTGACAAGGAGCATTATCTTGTTGAACAAAAATGGTTTCACTTGTATGACTTATTGGCCATTTGGCTTTGATTTTTGGTAACACCTTATCAATTAAGAAAGATTTCATCACTTCTTTTGTAATTGAAGTGATTAGTTTTGTTTCCATTATACCTCTACTCCTGTTCATACTCCTTTTCCCTGCTGCCTCTTTTGTAACAAATGGAAATAACCTAATCTTCCCAAAAAAAAATTCATTTCCTAGTGCATCAAATCGAGACCTAGCCATAGCAACTAGGAATATAACCTTACCAATATAATTCTTGTTTTTGCATGTTCGATATGGTGACTCTTCCTCTATTACCAAGTAGTAAGTCTGGAATTTCTTTGTCATGTAAAACCATTTTTCATCAATATGGATTATGTTGTGCATTGATTGAAAAGTTGGATCATTTGGTATATATACTTTCTTGTTCTAGCATGGACAAACACTACCTCAATCTAGCAAGCATGTTTTCTTCCTTCAAATATGGTTTGATTACACTGGTGTGGTGCCATAAAACTCCTTTTTTTAGTCTGATCAGTGATGTCTTGTTAACCCCTAGCATACTAGCAAGAGACCTATAAGTAGTTTTTTATCGTACAGGAATTGCCATGACTTGTTCCATGTTCACATTAGGTCTCTTTCTTCCACACCTGTTTGTCTTTCTATGAGTTGCATCACTTGTTTCCTTAACTTGATTCCAAATGTGTTAAATTACTCTCATTGAAACTGAGTATGCTGAAGCTATCTCTCTTGTTGTAATACTGTTCAATTTACCTCTGCAACTTGAATGTAACAAAATCTTATAAATGGCTACACGTTCTTCATTTGATAAGAACCTTTTTTTACATGGTGGTTGGCTTGGTGATTCAATTGTATTACCTCCTGTATCTATTTCTATTTGAAGAGTTTATTGACATTAGATATCAAAAGTCTATACAAGTTTATGTGCACCCCACTTTCTATATAAAATATGAAATTATGTGTGCATAACTTAATGTACAGCGAGTAAGTTAATCATGCCTCTGGCTCTCACACTTGTTCAATGAAAATAACCTTTATTTTCAAGAAACATAGTAAGAGAGTTCCATTCAATTATATGGGATTCACATGTATTCATCTAATAAAACAATTTGTAATGTTATAGTTGATAAAGAAGTTGTTAAAGAAGAAAATCCATCTAGAGTTTGATGTTAAGAGTCTCAAACAAGCAAAATAGGGAAATCAAGAAGCCAATGACTCTACTACTTTGCTTCTAGTTTAAGGTATGGCAGCTGCAGCTTCTATTATCAAAAATTGAGACCTGGGTATTTCTTTTTGTTATGAAAAAAGGTTTTCTATTCTGAATTATTTATAAGCTGGTATTCCTAAAGTTGTTTAATGCACTTTGTTAGCTTGAAATTCAAAAATGGAAGTACTTTCTTATTCTTTTAAGCTTTTTGGTCTTAGTGGAATGATTTTTACATAGGTGTGAAAAGTGAAATGTCTCCTTGCTTAAGTTTCTCTATTTATGTCCTTTTATTCAAATTATATGCTAACTAGTAAGAGAGTGTTATCATTATACCTAACAAGACACTACTCTTAGAACCACATACAAAAGCTTTCCAATTTCCATCAAGCTTAGCTTAGCTTGGCATATTTCTACCACTATTTTTGTATATATGCATGCATGTCCCAAGCTAGATTCAAGATCGAAAAGCCTCTTTCCTAAGTGTCATTTTTCATGGTGATAGCTTGATTATTATCATTTCTAATCTATGGGACCCTCCTACAAAATAGTCATGAAAAGTCCAACGAAGAATGTCAAAATAATCACATTCCAATCCTCCTTAATTATCAATTAAATTTGAATCTATTCACCATTTTACTTAAGAGATTCTATATATTTTAAAATAGCTGATTTGTCATGTCATACCTTAATTGTATTGTAGTAATTTACATGGAAAAATGTTTTCCTAATATTTTATAATGTGGACATCTATGTATGTGAAAAGCTTTTAATAAGCATGTTAGCTGAGCTTTTAATATTTCTGATGTGGACATCTATGCATGTTTTTGTAATAAGCATGTGGACATATATGATAGGTTAGTTGAGGTATTGTTAAGGGGCCTTGGAATGTTTAAAATGTATGAAAGGTGATTATTACTCTAAACATAGTATATTTGGATAGCTTTATTCTTCCTAACAATTGAACATAAATACTAGAAAGTTAAATTTTATATGAGAATATTTTAAGTTTTATAAAGATAAATATTCGTATCATTTCTTTCTTCATTGATTGCATGTTGATTTTTACTTTAATTGTTGTTTAGGAAGACATTCTCAGAGAAGAATATATGTCTAAAAAACTGTTATTGCTGTCCCCACCATCTTTCTTAGTTGGAGCATTGAAATCAAAAGGCGTGCAATAATTTTTCATGATGGAAGGCAATGGTAGAAGGCCGAAGAATTTAGTGGTCTCATGCGTTTTTATTCTTTTGCTCATTTTGTTTTTTCTCTCTTTTTTAGAAGGATGTAACTTTCCAAAAATCTCCCCCAATTCATTTTGGCCTTCCTGCCAAGTAACGTTGTTAGACTTTATTTTATTGACAGAATTTTCTATAAAATATTATGAGAGAGAATTATTTAAAAATAATATTATATTATTCAGATTACTTTTTGGTTTTTCATTTGAAAGTTAATTTTAAAATTTTATTTATAATTAATTTTTATATTATTGTTACATTAATATTGATGAAATTGATAGATATGATTTATAAATAAGATCGGAGGAAATAATAATTAACTAAAAAAAATTATACCTTTATGCGCGCGCGTGTAATACTAAAAATACTGACAATGTCATTATATTCAATGTTGGGGTGCATTCACACGCATCACCCAGTCAATTTTGTCGGCACCATAAAATTCAAAAGAGATTAGGGTTATCTTTGATATCTTTTATTTTTTTAATATGCATAGCATATAAATGTATTGTAATAATATTACGAGAATTATGTATTATGTAGGTAAAAAAACATAAAAGCAAAATACTTTTCATCTCAGTGGCAGACCGAAAAGTGGCATGTGGAGACAAAATTTGTGTGTAATATAAATATTATTTTTTAAAAATATATAGTTACAAAAATATATATAATTTTACTTGTGAATCTTAAATATAATTTATTATATTTTGTAAAATTATAAAATTTACTTTTATGATAATCTGGGAGAAATTAGTTTTAAAATATATTTTTTTCATATGTTAAATATTTAAATAAGAGGAACTGAAACTCTCTTATGGAGGCATAAATGAATTATTTTTTATGGATGAGTTGGTGTAACAAGTTATTTTTAGGGTTTACATGTGAAATTTGCTCTGTCAACAGGGGCATGATAATTACGCCGCAAGTCTAAGCATGTGCCTCGTTTTCCACCGGAAAAAGCTGCAAATCATTGAACATAGGCAGAATTATTACAAACTTGCAATGTTTGTCTTGTCCCCCCCCCCCCCCCCCCCCATTTTACAATAATATCTTGCTTTTCATTAAAATTTTTTGTTAAGAAAATTAAAAAAATATAATTTTTAATCTTTATATTTCACACGTAATTTATTATTGATCTCTAAATTTTATTTTTAATGTTCAAAATTATTATTTTTTATATACATTTTATGTCCCTACATTTATAGAAATACTGACATGGCATTAACAATATTAATTATATTTATGTGGACAGTAATACTATTAATTATATGGTGATGTGTCAGTTAATGACTGATGTGTATTTTTGTGGGTAATAAAAAGAAAAGCTAATGTGTACTCCCTTTGGTCTTTAATGTAAAACATTTTTAACCGTTTCATGTATCTTAAGAAAAGTTATTTTTTTCTTGATATTATAAAAAAATGATATGTACTTTCATTTTTACCTTTGGTTTTAAATAATGAAACAATTATATTAAATACCTTCATGTTAATCAAAAAAGGATAAAATTAAAGAAAATAGTTTAATTATTACAAAGTATCTTGTATTTTGAATCAAAAATTTCTTCTAAAATATGTCCTGCAAATAGGACTTGAGGGAGTATTTTTTTAATAATCATAAAGAGAAATTTTTTTTGAACTAACTCCGAATTTGAACAATATTATATATATATATATATATATATATATTAAAAAATAATAAATTATCCCAAACCTAACCCTAAACCTGATTTTGAAACACAAAATCGTAGGAAAGGTACCCTAAAGTATATAATTGCAACAAACCTAAAATTAAATACGTGACATCTTGTTCATAGCCTTAAACCCTATTTTTGTATATATAATAATTATTAAAAATGTACAAAAGCTTTTCTTTCTTTCTTTTTCCAATAAAAAAATACACATCAACGTGACCGTATAATTAACGATATTATTATTCACATCAGCATAACTAACACGTTTAATACTATATTAGTACTCCTCTAAAAGTGTAGGGATTTAAAGTACAGATGAAAAAAATTGTAAAAATTTAAAATATTAAAAATAAAGTATAAAAATTAATAGCAAATCACATATAAAGTGTAGAGATTAAAAGTTATTTTTTTAAATTAAGATTCTGTGTCTATGTTATGCTTGACAGCTGGTATGTCCCTACCTTTGCTTTTCCATCTTGTGAATCTTTTTTTTTTTTTTGGGAAAAAGATTTAAGACTCCTTTTCCATCTTGTAGTTTGATGGCGTGGCCTCATCTACCAAATTAATAATGGTTTAATTAATATTAATGTAATTTACTACCAAAAAATATTAATATAGTCAAAAGATATTTTTGCTTTTAAATTACTCACTCTAATTTTATTATAAGCCACCCCTAACTACTTTTGTACAATTAAAGAAAGATAGTTAAGTTATTAATTTTATTTTAAAATTCATATAATAAAATTTTCTAAGTTTACTCATATTCAAATAAAAAAATTTTAAATTTGCATTGTATTATCTCTCATTATTAATGAATTTAAATTATGTTAATATTAAAAAGTTAATTAATGCATCAAATAACTTATACTAAGATTTATCAATCTTTTCTAAAATATGTACTTTATAATAAAGGTAAGAGTATTTTTCAATATTTGTCAAATTTTCATGCAGCGAAAACATAGGAGAAACTTTCATCACTTTGCACATTGGAAAGCTAAAATAAATAGATAAAGAAAATGCAGTGTCCGCATTCGGTGCTTATTATAGTTAGGAGTAATTTTGGCTTTTTATTTCAGTCCCAATTTATCCCTGCCATCTATTTAAATTAATTTTTCAATATTTTTAATATTATATTTATTAAAATACAAATATATAAAAATTTTAATATTAAATCTAGATTATTTAGAGTATATTTAAATTATTAATTTGTAAAATTTATAATTTTTTTACTATTAAATCAGTTCATCTAAATTATACGTGAACTATATAAAATTTATTTGGATAGTCAAATTATAAAATTATAAAATTTTTTAATATTAATTGAACTGCTAGATTAAATATGTACTGGCCAAATTGATAATGAATAGATTTGTTAAAATTTTAATTTTTTTATATTTTTATATTAATAAATATAATATTAAAAATATTTAAAAATTAATTTAAACAAATGAGAACTATCAATTTACGTTGAAATAGAGAGCCAGAATTGCTTTTAGCCTTGATGAGTACGCAGTGGCATCAAATGCAAATCCAAAAAACATATGAGGGCAAATTACTACAAAGTATCTTGTAGGGATTCCGACTACTAAGAGGTCTTATAAAATATATAAAATATTTTTAAGTCTCAAATATATTATTTAAAATTTTTTTATGTTAAATTGCTAAAATACCCTTGTTTTACTTTTCTTTTAAAGGAAAAAAACTTAATATCTATCATTAGCTACTAGAGCTCCGATCACTCAAGCCAGCTCTTGTCACAAAGGACTTGCCACCAATGGTCTCATGTTGATGATCGAAGCTCCGACAATCGGTAATAAATTATTTTTGGGAAGGGTGGTCTTAGTGGGATTAAAACCCACGACTCCATTGTTCCCAAAAAGTATATTATCCACTAAGTTATGGAAACCATTTGTTATTGAAATGCAAAAAATTATAGATAATTATATATATAACAAGTTTGGTAAAATAGATTTCAATACCCAATGATGTATAATATAGTTGTTATTCGTACTATCAATGGAAAATATGAACATTCAATAGTCAATGACGTTTAAAATAGTTATTCATGCCAAGTAACCTGTCAATGGAGAATATGCATATTGAGTAATCAATAATGTTTAAAGTATTTATTATTCACGTTAGATGACTTGTTAATGAAAAATATACACATTCAATAGTCAATTATGTATAAGATATTCGTTATTCATGTCAAGTGACTTGTCAATAGATAATATGTACATTTAGTAGTCAATGATATATAAGGTACTTGTTATTCATGGTGAGTGACTTGTCAACAGAGAATATGCACATTTAATAGTCAATAATATAAAAGGTATTTGTTATTCATGTTATGTGACTTGCTAATAAAGAATATGCATAATTAGTAGTCAATGATATATAAGGTACTAGTTATTCATAATGGGGACTTGTCAATGAAGAATATGTACATTTAATAGTCAATCATATATAAGGCACTTGCTTTTCACACTACATAACTACTTTTCACTAAAGACTATGATTTTATACATCATTGACTACTAAATGTACATATTCTTCACTAAAAAGTCACCTAATGTGAATAACAAGTACTTTATACATCATGGACTATTGAGTATGCATATTCTCTGTTGACAAGTCACTTGGTATGAATAATAAATACTTTATACATTATTGACTATTGAATGTGCATATTCTTTATTAACAAGTTACCAAGCATGAATACTGACTACTGAAATCTACTTCACTAATCTTATCTCCCCAAGTTATATATATATATATATATATATATATTTGCACACATATGACATATGATTTCCATAGCTTAGTGGTTCTATGTGTTTTGAGAGCCATGTTGTGTTGGGTTCTAATCTCCCAAGACCACCCTCCCAACAAATTTTTTATTGTCGGTTGCTGAAAAAGTAAAACAAAGGTATTTTAATAATTTAACATGAAATATATTTACAAATAATAGATTTGGGTGTTAGAAGTATTTTGTATGTTGGGGCCTTATGGTAATTGGCACATATCCTTACAAGGGACCTTGAAGTAATTTTCTTAATATATAATTATTAATTCCTATAATTTTATTATATTTTATTATTAATTTTGTTACTTTTTTATCAATGTTTCAAGTCTCTCTATTTTCTTTTATATGCAATATCAGTCCTTCTATTTTTAAATGTTTTTATAGGCACTACCAACAACATAAAAAAAAAAATTTTAACAATGAATAGAAGATTCTAAAAAGTTAACATTAAAAGTAAACAATTTGTGGCGACAATCATAATCATTCCTGAAAGTTAAACTTTTCGTAATTGATTGTCTAATTTTTATTGTCATCACAAATAAAATCAACAATAAAAAGTCTTGCCGTGATAGTTGTTGCGAACTTTTAGTAGCAACTTTTTAATTGTCACTGAAAATTAATTTTTTTTTTGTAGAAAGTGATGATGATGCAACAATAATGATATTAGATTATTTAGCATGTAACTAATGATGTTAAATTTTGTGCTGAATGTTAAAATAAGAATGAGATAACAATCTAATCAGCAATGAGAAATGACAGAAGCATTATGCACAAAAACTACATGCCATTTAACTCGGTTATAAAATTTGATTAGGGCATCTAATGCATAAAAGTAAAAGGCTTGAACCGATTTCAAATCACTTTTCTAACTGACAAATGCCGTTGTTGGAATCTTCATCAAAAAACAATCGTTGACTCATTTTAATATAAACATGTTAATATCTTTATTAACTCCGTTAGTTGCACATAAGATAATTTAACACAATAAGTGACATCGTCTTTGTGGAAATATTTAAAAGTTGATGGACTAATATTGCACAGACAAAAAATTACAAGGCCCTGAAATATAAAAAAAATATAGAGATCAATAATAAAACATGATAAAATTACAGAATCCAGTAATTGTGTTATCCCATCAATAAAATGCTTTCTATCATTTTTTGTTTCATACTGTAAAGTGTAGATTCCTTTTCATTATTTTTTTTATTTTTAAAATGAAGATTCCTTCCTTTTCCATCGTGTGCTTCACTAGCATGCCCTACAAAATTGATGGGTTAGTTAATATTAATAGAGTTAAAAGGTATTTTCTCTTCTGAATTATTTTTCAACATTGTTCAATTTTTCATGTATTGGGGAAAAAAAAAAAAAAAACCAGGAGAAACACCAAGGAACGTACGTCGTTACTCTGCACATTGGGAAAAGCTAAAATAAATAAATAAAATACTTTCCATCATTCAAGAAACATCTGTCGCTGTTTGGCCAAAAAGAAACATTTTTCGTTTTACACGGAAAAAAGCTACTATTAATAAACACATACAAAAATATTACAAATTCTTTCAATGTGTACCTTGCTTTTCATTACTTTTATTTCATTTTTTTTAACCAAGATATCTTGCTTTCTTGGTTAACTAGCATATTTTGTTTTTTTTAACCATGATATCTTGCTTTTAATTACTTTAATTTTTTTTCCGTTTCATAAATTAATATTCTCTTTTCATCTTATGGTTCACTAGCATGTCCCAACCTACTAAAATGAAAATTAGTAAATATTAATAGAATTAAAAAAGACATTTTTGAAGCTAAAATATTTTTCGAGGAGTATTGATCATCATAAATTCAATTAAGTGCAATGTCATCCTTTTATATATGTAAAAAAAAGTCTAACATGGCTCCTAAAATCCCAAACTAGTGTAAATTATCTCATTTTTGTATCCTTACAAAATTATCACAATAATTTAATTTACAACTTAATTATCTTAAAAACACATTTACTTATAAATCTTAGAGGTTGACTTGTAAATGATTGCATCTTAGGACTTGTGAATACATGATATTTAGGTTATTAAATGTTTAAAGTATATATTAATATTTCAATAAAATATTGGCAACAAAAATTATTTAAATTACTTACTAGCAATTTACAATGATGATCTATCGACCGGTATATAACTATATATAGTCAGTCAAAGTGATTTGTCAAAATTTTGACATTTTAGATTAGTAAAAAAGTAATACTAGTCCTTTAACATTTATTTATAGTAAATGAAATTTTGGGGACTAATCAGTATTACTTTTTTTTAGAAGAAACTTATTTATAATTTTTCTATTTACTAACCCTCAAATTAACATACGGTTTGCTATTATTTCTGGACTTTGGGACAACATTGCACTAATTTAAACATTAAATTGACAGGTATTTTAAAGAAAATAGTTGATAGTAAAAATTTCTTTTGGAAATCCTATTAAAATATGTCTCATGATATATCTCCGTTGTTAATATAATGATAAGATATTCCCATCGATCATCGAAAGCCTTCAAGAATTATAGCCTAACAATACATCAAAATTTGGAGCAAAAATGATAGTTAGGCCAAAAAGGTTAGAAAATTAATAATAGTTAAGTTGCTGACATAATTATAACCTGGTGATCTTTCTCTCATTTTTGCTATCGTGTGACCAAAATTAATCTTCTTCAAACGCTCATGTCTTGCATGTATGCCAAGCCACAATGTTTATTTCTTCCTTACTATGAAAACACCTTTTCATCCCAAAAAGCAAATGCTCATATGCGTGCGTATGCACCTGTGCACAAGACACACGTATGTATTTCTTAAAAAAATTATTTATAAATTATTTTTAACATATTTTATCATAACTATAAAAAATATTAAAATTTATTAATTCTGTTTAAAAATTCAATAAGTTTTCAATTTTACTCATATTACACACACACTCTTTAATAACATACTTTATTTTGCCAACACTTAATAAAAGGTAAAAAAAAATTGTAATGAAAAATTGATAATGTGACTTATAAATAAAATTAAAATATCTTTCTCTCTCTCACTTATAAATAGTGCAAGAGAGAGTATGGGTGCCTGCACCTGTATTTTATTTATTGAGTTAATGGATTTAGAGCTTTGTTTATGCTGTTATTAGGTTGAATTTGAGCATGAGGCTTAAAAAGCTAAAATATGGAGACAATTATTGCTTATATATAATTAGTAGAAATATCAAAAATTTTAGTCTCTTATGTTTAATTTACCTCAATTATTTATTTGGTTTTATTATTTAAAAAGGAGATAATATCATTAAAATCTGTTGATATAGATATCAAAATTTAATTTTGAGGTGGTAGCCATGTGCTTAGTGAAAAAGTATAATTATTTAGATAGGAAAAAATAAAACAAACACAAAATATTTTTAAAACAAAAGGCAGCATAAGGGACTAAGATTGATAAAAATTAAACAAATTTGAGGGATAATTTGGGGTGTGTCATGATTAAAAAAAATATCCAACTAAGGTTAGAATAATGAATTGAGATTAATTTGTAAAATGAAGTAGGTTAAAAGATTGTGATTGTAATGTGATTTATATTTGACTATATTTTTTTAGATGTCAATTGAATTAGCTAAAATTTATTTAGATGATTTAATTCAAAAGTGAGCTTAGATGTATAATGGCGTAAAAGGACATGAATTTTATGAGATATATATATATATATATTTGTGACTCATTTGATATCTTTAGAAAAAATAATTAAATTTAAATTAAATTTTTAAAAAGATAAAAATAAAAAAGTCTAAAATAAATTGGTACATTAAAAAATATTAAATTTTAAAATGATAGAATGAACTGATAAATTACAAAGTATTCAATTATAAAAAGTCTACCTCTTGGACCACTTGAGATAAGTCTAACACGAAAATGAAGGTTTATTTTTTTTTCATTTTTTTTAACTTTACCCTCTTATATGTTCACAGAAATTTAATGTTTCAAGTGATAGTGAGGGACTATACATTGGCACTTTTTTTTTTCCTCTAATTTGGTTATAAAAATAAAATACCAATGCAGATTAGCACAATAGGTACTATTTTATGATGTGAATGGCATCAAAAGTATCATATCATATTCATTATAAAATCACTAACAATAAAATTAAAGAATAAAAACTAAGCATGATCATCATAAAAAATTCAGTATATATACATAGGTTAATGAGCAAAATGAACCTTGAACTTTTGGTCAAAAATTGCCTTAGATCCTAAACTTTTAAAATGTGCAAAATACTCTAAACTTTTAAATTTATAGCAAAATGAACCTTGATCGTTTTTTTTAATACCATTACTGTTCATGCGGTATTCATGGTCCCCAGTTAATGCTGATATGTCATTGTTAATTAGCACTATAAACCCTAAACTATTGTGTTAGTAGCATTTTGGACCCTGAACTTTAAAATTTTGAGCAAATTACTCTGACCATTTATGTATAGAATGTTGACCCAAATTAGTTTCAGTGTGGTTCGCCATGACGAAAGACCTATAATTTTATGAACTGAGGTTTTTTTTTCCCTTTTTGTAGTGTTTTTCAAACGATTGATATCTCATGTTTTCATATACTCTATAACTCTAATTTAATATTATTTTGAATAATATTTATTTATTTAATGGTAAAAACTTGGGATTCTATTTGAAAAGAAGTGTAAATATTAGATACTTTTAATTAATCGATTAATTTGAGTTTTAAATTTATTGATGAAATGATCGGCTTTTGCATTCATCGTCTATAATATTTTATGATACTTAAACTTCTTTTCAAATGAGATCCCAAATTTTCACCATTAAATAAATAAACATTATTTAAAATAAGACTAAATCAGAGTTATAGAGTATACAGAAGCATAAAATACCAATCGTTTGGAAAAACATTGAAAAAAGGGCAAAAAATGTCATTTCACAAAATTATAGGTTGTTCGCCACGGCCAATGATGCATTCACCGCGCCAAATCACGCTAAGGCTAATTTAGTCTATATAATAGTTAATGTTCCCATAAATTGTGAGGGTAATTTGCCTAAAATTTTAAAGTTCAGATTTTAAGATACTACTAACATAATAATTTAGGGTTTGTGGCGCTAATTAACAATGACACATCAACATTAATTGTGGCCCATGGTGAACAGTACTGCATAAACAGTAACGACATTAAAAAACATAACAGTCAGGGTTCATTTTGTATATTTTAAGAGTTTAGAGTTCAAAATAATTTCCAAGAGAGAGTTTAGAGTCCACTTTGCTCATTAATCCTATATAAATTGGTGGTATTGGCATAGTATGATTTTACTTTTGTGTGTGTACATATACATATTAATATTTTCAAAAAATATTAAAAATACATTGGAAGGGTTCGGATTATTACCTCTACGTACTCTCACTCTACTCTAGTCTTAGCATCTGAGTTATAAAATTATTTTAAAAAATAAGAAAAATTAATTATTTTTTTCTTATAATTTTAACTCAATTGTAACTTAATCTTTAAGCTTTGACTCATCGTAACTTAATCTTTATAGTTTTAACTCAATCGTAACTTAGTTCATAAACTTTAACTCTTGCAACTCAATCTTTATAGTTTTAACCATTTAAAATATTAGTTCCTATATTTTAACAAATAAAATAGTAAATATTAAAATTATGTTAAAATTTATGACTAATATTTTAACTTATTAAAATATTTTTAATTTTTATAATTTTATTTTTTAAAATATAAAAATAAAAATTTTAAATAGTTAAAACTATAAAAGGCTTGAGGCTAGGCAACTCCAACCCCCAAAAATTTTTTTTTTAAAAAAAATTAACCTTACGAACAAATTATTACCATACGAAACTTCACATACAATCCAATTAATAAAATATTTAGTTCACGAACAAACCATACCAAAGGCTGCAAAATTTGACATATGCAGCATCCAATGTTCGATGACGATATATATATATATATATATATTTGTTTAATCCATCATTATACACAAATTAAATAACATTCAAAAATGGGCAAAGTTTCCAAAACATAGTTCAATGTCTCTGAAACAAACATGCATACAATATCAAGTATGAACAGCACTTATCCTCACTTTCTTTCATAATATATGGATTCAGTATTAGCATCTGAAATGAAAAACAAATAAAGAGGAAATAATAATTAACATCTGTCAACTTTTCACCTATAAAAAGACATAATGATATAGAAGAGATGAAACAAATATATATATATATTGAGGATGAAGCCACAGTGAAAACTAATGATTTATTGATCAAGCATATAATATAAAGATAATTTCATAAGAATCAATTTTCTCCAAATAATCTAAAAGAGATAATTAACGTCTGCCAGCTTTTCACCTAGAGAAAGATTTTGAGGCTTCTTCCTTTGCTCTCTATATATTGGTGTGTCTGTTATTATTTATAAAATCAAATTTTTTATATAAAATATAAAAAAGAAATCTTTGTTTTATTTATACTATAAATTATAATTGCAATAACAACTATCATTTTTTTTATTCTCTTTATTCTATTTATTTGACCGACTAGAAAGACTAAGAATGGAATTGATATGTTCACTCGATCACCATATTTTGTGCGGAATTTTATTTTTTATATAAGCTCACCGACATTTGGTCAAAACTGAGCTTGTGTTGAACTAATCAATTTTCAATTTTCATAACTCTTTATAATTCAAATGTACGTATATATGTTATCTTAATAATTATTTCCTTAGATCATATGTCTATTCATGATCATGCCAAAGACAATTATTAAAATAACGAAAACAATAAATGTAGAGCATTGACTGAAAAACAAAGCACATGTTGTGTAGAGCAACTAACATATGCGAATTATTGTTATAGAGGACGATATAAAGACATCATATTTACCGGTTAATCATTCATCTTACACTGCATTAAGGGATTGTAAGATTGCATCCATTTATCAAATAAATAAATATATATATATATATATATATAATTCATTCACCTTATGTTACATTCATTAAATCTAGACATATTCTAGATTCAACGAACTTGAACATTATAGCTCAAGTTGGGCTGTTCTTATGTATGACCCTGTAGGTCCATATGAAATTGGCAATAGACTAATTACGCTATTAGCCCACAAGTCACAAGTGGCTTCTATTAAGACATTACAACTACCCATTTTACATGAGGATCGATGATCCAATGTAATCTATCATGCAACTATATCATATCCCTTTTGTCACGTAATATTTCAGTTAAGTACGAGACATGAAATTGTTATTCTCCTTTACTTGAACGTTACTTTCTCGATCTCTGAGTAGATTGACAGTAATAATGAAAAAACCCTTTCCATTATAGTATGACCGTATATTTTCTCAGTCTTACTCATCTAGGGGCCCAGTAATGTCTCTCACTTAATGTGAGGGATAAATTTCATCTTGACCACTCATATTTCTTTACATGAATATCACTAAACTCAATTATAGCCTTTATAATCACCTGATTAAAAGTGACTTTTAACTAGGTCAAAGTTTAGTAGTCATCATGTAGGAATCTATGATGATCTCAAGTCAAAGGGTTTAGTGAAATAGTTACATATGAGATAAGCTTATCACTTGTACCATGTAGCTTTTTCATAGAAGGTCGGTCCGACACCTTGTACTCTTTCAAGTGCTTATGACTTTAATTTGTATCTTTATAATTAATCAAAGTCATACTAGTCTTGTTTCATCTATGATCCCTTAAAGATGACTGACCAGAGACATTTAGGACAATCACTATAGTTTGTCCAATGATACAGTTATCATATTGAACATACAATTGTTATGATAATAAAAGAGAAATTTATTAAATAATAATGTGCATCGTATAATAATTGGCCCTAGGACATAATTTCCAACATCAACACCCCAAGTATTTATGAACAGGGAGAATCTGTGGTCCATAATGGGTGAAGGCGTTCTTGGCTAGGGTTGCTTCCTATAAATAGTGAGCTTGGACCAATTCAATTACAGGGCTAGTCAATAAACATGAAAAATTATGGGAGAATGGCATTTGGATTTTGGACTTTGGAGAGCCACAGGACTAATATATTTACACTAACGGCCTTATAGAATCTGATATAATTTTGCAAGTCCAAAGAACTCTTATGCAATTAAATTTTGATGAAAAGATGGAATTGTGCCCTTGGAAATACACAACCGAATATCCATAAATACATTTAAAGATTATTTATTAATAACAAAACCTCTATTTCTTTCACACAGTCCATGTAGTTTATACTTGGAGGAGAAAAAATTTACAAATTACTTAGATGATATTTACAACAAAAACTCTATAATTAATATTCAAAATTTATTTATTAACAACAAAGTGTTCATTAATTTCACATAGTTCACATGACTTACACTTGTTGCAGGAGAGGAAATTTGCAAGTTATTCAAATGAAATTTATAATAAAAACTCCATAAATAATATTCTGAGTTCATTTATTGACAATAAAATATAATTTTATTTTATATAGTTTATGTGGTTTATAGTTATTGAAGGAGAGGAAATTTACAAGTTACCTAGATGAAAATAACAATAAAACCTCCGTAAATAACATTTAAAGTCCATTTATTTATGATAGAATATCCATTTATTTTAAATAATTCATGTCATTTACACTTGATAAACAAGAGGCAATTTTTAGGTCATCCAAATACAATTTACAATAAAACGTCTACAAATAACAATTCAAGTCTACTTATTTTCAACGAATTAAAAGGTCCATTTATTTCATAAAAGGGTAATTCTGTTATTTTAGTTAATAAATTTAATTGTAAGAGACGCCTTTAAGCCTGCAAAATTATATCAAATTTTATTGAGCCTTTAATAAGAATATGTTGGTTCTTACGGCCTGCATCACAAACTTGCAATGCCTATCCATTTGTTTTTCAGACAGTGATATCTTGCTTTTCATTGCTTTCTTTATTTTTAAAATTAAGATTCTTTTTCCATCTTGTGGTTAATAGCATAGGCATGTCCCTACCAACCAAATTAATAATTTTATAAATATTAATAGAGTTAAAAGAGAGTTTTACTCTCAAATTATTTTTTCTAATTACTATTATAAGGTACCTCTAATAATTTCATTGAAGATGATATTAAATTATTAATTTTATCTGAAAATAGAATAAATTTTTAATTTTTACATATTTTTAAATAAAAAATTTTTAAATTGACTTTGTATTCTCTCTCTTAGTTAATGAATTAAAATTGAATTAATATTGAAAAAAACGTTTAATTAATATTCCACCAAGTGATAGCTTATATTAAGAATCATCAATTTCTTTTAGAATGTACGTACCTTATATAATAAAGACAAGATGGAATAATTTTGAACATTTGTCAAATTTTCATGTAGTGAAAATTGGGAGAAACTTTCATAGAGCCAATAAATGGGTGGGCTTGCTTCATATATTACACGGCTCTTATGGACATGGCTTATATAGACTCAGGACAAAAAAGACCCCATTTACCTTAAAATCAATCATTTCTTTAAGGTCAGTCCTTATTGATTAACGAAACCTCAGGACTAGATTGGTAAGCTTTTTTTTATTCTTTATTTTTAATTTTTTTAATATTTAAAAATTTAATTTTTACATTATAATATTTCATTTTTTTCTAAAATAAAAAATAATACTATTTAGAAATTAAAAATAAGTAATATAAGTTCTAATTTTTAAGCAAAAGCCAACGTTTTAGAAATTGGATTCGACAACAAACTGAAAAGGTCAACAAATCATGTTTTTTATGATTTAACCTGTTAGATCTGCAACTGAGATTGACTGGTAATATAATAATTAAATAAAAATTATATTTATACACACACATATATATAATACTAAAAAAACTGACAGTATCATTCTTAGTATCAAAGTTGTTCAATCATAAAATTTTAAGTTTAATTTTCCTATTTTTTCATATGCATATTTTTTTATTTACCTTATTTGTCCCCTTAAAGTAAATGGGTTATTAATTTTCTCCATAGTTTAACTCAAATAATGTCAATAAACAAATCATTCATGTAAAATTTTAACTATAGCACTAGAAAAAGCTACAAATTAATAAGCACACAAAATCATTACGAATTGATCAGTGTTTTTCTCGCTTTTTCACTTGACCATTTTCATCACTTTTTTAATTTTTAAATGAAGACATTCCTTTTCCATCTTGTGGTTCACTAGCATGCCCCCACCTGCAGAAAAATTTAACGGTTTAGTTAAAATTAACAGAGTTAAAAGGCATTTTCTCTTCTAAATTATTTGTCAACATTCCTCAAATTTTCATATGTATTACGTGAAAAATCAAAGAATGTTCATTACTCTACACATCGGGAAAGTTTATGAGAGAATGATAAATAGGTCTCAAAGCACTATTTTAATTTTAGAAGTGGTGTAATAACCAAGCTAATTAATGATAGACTATCACTTGTAGGGGAGTATAGTTCCACCAAATCGAAGCTTATGTAATAACCATTGACCATTCCATGGGTTTGAAGTGTGCTTGGGAGTGAGAGATTAGGAAGATGTGACTGTGTAGTGATTGTGGGGATGTAGGGATGTGGTTGTTTTGATTACATGTGAGATTGAACCCACGACCTCTCACTTATAAGGAATACGGACTCTTTAACAAAGCTTGTTTTGAGCGTTGCTCCTTGACAAACTTGATTTCAGAGGATGATTTTGGTTTCAGATTTGCAAATGCGAAAAAATGAACAGAGACTTGCCTTTTGCGCAGATTTTGGGGAATTGAGTGAGGTTATTTAAGTAATTTTATTTTTCTCCCTACAATCTCCCTTACCTTGGGACTTCAATTTACTAGCGCTTTAGAATATGTGTGGGACTTCATGGCCAAAAGCAAAACAAAAACAAAAAAACAAAAAAAGAATGTGTGGGACTTTTATGTGATTAAATTGGTCCTTTGAGACCCTATCAGTCATTCCTCCAGATTTTATTCTACCTCTCATGCCACCATCAAGACAAGTCAAAGACTGCAATGCTCATGAAGATGAAGGTTTATTTTTTTTATTTAAAGTTAAATATCATTTTGCTAAATTTTTTCAAAAAACATTGGGCATCCCTATACTGATAAGTGAGATAATTTTTTTTCTTAAATAATTTTTTTAAAGAGAAATTTTATCCTTTTATTAAAGAACTGTAAGATTCACTGTTATCTATCTACATGAATTAATTGTAAGTCCCATTGATCATTTGACTTGTTTTATTATTATTGGTTTAAAGTATTAATTTACTTATGAACTCTTTTTTTGGGAATTCTAATAAAATCTTGTAAGAAAATTAAATATTTTAATATTCAATTGTTTAAATATTTTTATTTATAAATATTCATCCCAAATTTATAAATTATTATTTTTTAAATATTAATAGGTCAACTAGTTTTTATAAATTTATGGATGATTTATAAGTTGTGTATGAAAATTTAATAATAATAATAATAATAATAATTTATAAGTCATTTATAAATTTCTGAAAAATTAGTTGGAGTTGATAATATTTAAAAAATAATTTATAAATTTTAAATAAATATTTATAAATAATAATATTTAAGTAAAATATTTAATAATTTTAACAAGATTTTATTAAAACTTTTGGAAAAAGAGTTCATAAGCAAATTAACACTTTAATCATACAATAATAAGCCAGGCCAAACAATCAATGAGATTCACACGTAAACCATGTAGGCAGATAATGTTGAAACTAACGACTTTTTAATGGAAGGATAAAATTACTCCTCAAAAAAATGATTTAAGAGAAATATTGTCCTACTTATCAATACAAGATGTGCAACATTTAAAAAAAATCTCAAAAAAATGATTTTTAACCTTTTTTATTTATTGTTATTTTTTAACTTTACCTCTTATGACATGTTCACTGAAATTTGATTTTTCAAGTGATGTGGGACTATGCATTTGCGTTTTTTTTTCCCCCTTCCTCAGGTGTTAGTACATTTTTTGTACTAATGTATACATGACATCAAAAGTATCATATCATATTCATTATAAAATTACTAAAAGTAAACTAAAAAAATAGAAATTAAACATTATTATCATCATCAACAATTGGGGGTACGTTTGGAGTAAGATATTACTGTGCGTATATATTTTAATTTTTTTAAAAAATAAAAGTACATAATCTATTATCAAATGACATTTTTAAGTTATAAATATTTTTTCAATACATTGGGAGGGTTTGGGCCATTTTAACTCTACTCACACCCTACTCTAGTCGTACTACCTGAGCTAGTATCAAGTTGCTAAGTTATAAAATTATTTTCAAAAATATCATAAATATTAAAAGAAACTTACATTAAGTTATATATATATATATATATATTATATGTATTAAGTTTAAAATACATGACCCTCGCTAGCTACGCTAAATCTCTCTCTGTCTCTCTCAATCAGAAAATTTAATCTTACAAACAAACCACACAAACATCACATACATATCCACAATCAAAATATCACATACATATCCACAATCAAAATATTTAGTTCACTAACAAAATATACAAAAGGCAGCGAAATTTGACATATGCATAATCCAATGTGCCATGAGGACATATGTTTAATCCAACGTTAGTACATTACACACAAAGAGCATTCAAACATCTGCAAAGTTTCCAAAACACAATACTCCAATGTTCCTTAAGCAACCATGCATACAAGATCTTCACTCTCTTTTAGAAGAGATGAAACAAACATACTGTTTCAATATTGGCGCCTGAAATGAGAAACAGAGAGGAAATAATTAACATCTGTCAACTTTTCACCTTTAAAAAGACATAATGATTTAGAAGAGATGAAACAAATATGGAGAATGAAATCAAGATGAAAACATTGATTTATTGTTTAAACATAAAATATATCAAGATAATTTCATAAGAATCACATTTTCCCTAAATAATCTAAAAAAATTTATTATATAAAATCTCAATTGTGAATAACATCTGGTTGAAACATTCATTCAATCTAAATAAAAATGAAATATTCTCAAGCTTCTTTGTCTCTTATTATTTATGAAATCAAATATAATCTTTATTTTATTTATACTTTAAATTATAATTGCAATAACAATTATCATTTGTTCATATTTTTATTCTATTGATTTGATCCATTACAAAGATGTAACATCCTGAAATTTAGACTTGACTGCTTATAGGTGCAAGCAAGAAGTTTTAATTAGTATGATATCTTTCTAATTTGGATAGGAACTCAAACATGAGGAATCTAAGATGTATTTGAGATAAGTGAAAGAGAAATCTTGATAGTTAAAGAATTTTTAAAAATTTACATGTGTCTAGTTATTATATATAATTGAAAATTATGATAGGTGGGAACACAAGAATTACTCCATAAAATTTTAGAGATGCCTAAGAGTATAAAGAAAAATTAAGGGAAACAAAGGCAAAGATAGTAAGGACTATATTGTAAAGATCCTTTGTTTAAATCAAGTAGCATCCTAAGCAACGGGGTGGATTAGGAAGAGTCCTGAATGTAATATATTCATTTTTATTCTTAGGGCATCAAAATAATATTATAAAAACGAGAAGTACAAAATTAGAGATGATAAATATTTATTCAAGTCCAAAGGTTAATTATTTCAAGTAATACAGATTTACCATGTACTTGAGGGAAAAAAAAAGAATAACCCAATATGAGATAAAGTTAAAAGACATATTTCCACTTACAGCTCAAAGGAGAAATAAAAATTATTAAGTCAAGAATTAGCAGAAAATCATTGGCAAAATCATGGACCAAGAAAAGAATAAGTAAATATGTAAAAAAAAAAAAAAAGAAGGACATGAAGGAGAAATTCATGAAGACGAAGTAATAGTTTAAATATTACTAAGTTCATATTTATTTGGATTATAGATATAATCAAGTTACTTTAATTTTGGTTACAAATGGCAATATATAAGATTATAAAAGAAAAACAATAACAAGAAATGTAAAGGAATGATGTGTCACTAAATCGAGTAACATGAGATCACCAACCTTATGTCTGCATTTATATATTCTTTTCCTTTTCACGTTAATCTAGCCATTCATGCAATTAGATTAGTTGGGCATTCAATCAGATTAGAAAGCTTGGCGATGTGGTTCACAATAGCAAGGATTAGGTGTTTTTTTTTATTATTAATTCCATCGCCATTTCAATTGAATGAAACATGGACAATAGGTGGCAAGCTTATTTTTAATGGTGATAATAGATTAGGTGACGTGTGAGCATGAGAAATCAAGAAGAATAGTGCCACAAAATTTAAATTCAGCTATATTTTTTCATGAAGGTGATAAATCTGGTCAATTTAATCAACCAAACAATTCAAGCGGTGAACCATTATATTAGGTGTCAACATTTTGAATTAACAATGTGAACTCTTGGATTACATGGCGATAGAAGAGATTGCTAGAGAAGAAATTATATTAGGTGGCAATCAACTGATTTAGGTGGCACGATTATAGAATTCTATGGAAAGATAATGGAAATGGTGGCAGCATTGAGAATTTACTTGAATAAACATTTAGCTTCGGTGGTGATTTACTAATACTAAAAATACCTACCACTTAACACTACAAAAGAAAAAGGTATTTAGAGACTGTCATGAATCTGTCTCTAATGACTAAAAAATCCATCTCTAATGCATTAGAGACTGATTTTGTGATGAAATCATGCCCATCTCTAAAAGTAGCGTTGCTAAATTTTTTGAGACAGATATTTGTAGGCTGTCTCTAATAGAATTGCATAAATGTTGTCTCAAACTTTAAACTAAACATTTTCAATTATAAATTAAATCTGTCTTGATAATTATTTAGAGACGCATAGATGCCATTGTAAAATAAAAAATAATGTGTATCTAAAATAGAGATGGACCTATGCCATCGCTAAATTATCATTAATCCAGTCTCTAATTTATTGATAAATCCTCTTTGAAATATATTAGAAACATATCATATTTGTCTCTATTTCTTAAAAGATTATCTCTAATTAGAGACGGATAAAAAACGTCTTTATTGTTGATAATGTTAATGAGACGATTTCAAGCGTTTCTAAATCTATCTCAATTTTTTTATGCATTTTTATTTTTTCTTTTACTTTTTGTCATATTAAAATTTGTAAAACTTTCCTGAAACTTCACAATGATAATTATAAATAAGTTACCAACAACATTTTCTATAGGTAGCAACTATAAAATAAAATGCATATGTTGTCACTAGTATCCAAAACATAATACCCACTCTTCTTCAAGACATGTTTAAACACTTTAGCTTTTCATTTTGTTGTGGTTCAGTTCGGCTAGCTAGCTGAGACATAGAAGGAGAGTGAGGGAAAGAGAAATGAAAGGAGAACCAAAAGGATAGAGCGTATAAGAAGCTTGAGCTAGGAGAAAGTGTAACACTTGCCTTGAGTGTTATCCAAAAATCACATAATTCAAACAAACTAAGTGTGGTTAAGGAGTTGATCCTCTAACCAACTTAAGAAATAAATCATTTAAAACCTTAAAAATAATTATAGGTTCTACCTATAGCGCACGGAAGCAAGTTAGACGAAAATGGAATAAAAAGATGCTGTCATGACAGTAATTTATTGCTGTCATGACAGCCCTCCAGGTCCAACTTTCAGGAGGCGGTGTTCCGTCATTCGACCTCCGATTGAAGTGATTTTAAAGCTCACACGTCACATTCAAAGGGTACTATAAGTGTACCAAATTTCAAAAAGATCCAAAGCCTACATGTCACTTTTAAAGAATACTATTAGCATACTAAATTTTGAAAAGATCCAACGGACGGATTGAATTTTGTGCAGGTTACAAAATCAACACTGTAGCTGTCATGACAGCAATTTAATGCTGTCATGACAGCACCTCCAGACCAAATTCCGGAGTGCGTCGTTTCTCCGTCCGATATCCGATCGACGTGATTCCAAAGCCCACACGAAGCTTATAAAAGGTTTTACTTGTGACCCAAATTTTAGAGAAATCCAACGGTCGGATTAAGATTTGGACACCCGGATGCAAAAGTGCAGCTTTTTGGTAAAAACCATTTTCAAAATTGTCCAAATCCCATCCTAATGGTCACAAACCTGTGAAAACACTTTGGACACGTCAAATAAGATTAAAAACACTTGATAGAACATTCAAATGATGGAAAACCCCCATACATCAAAATTTGACCACCCGGGTGCCATTTCCTAAAATGGACCCTAAACCCCCAAAATGCACAAATCATACAAGAGTGGTCACAAATCAATCCAAATACCATGTATTTATATAAATACATATGCTAAACATTTTCACTTGGCTCAGAGCTCCTTGTGGGGCCCACGCACCCACTCTTTCTATCCAAGCTGTATGTTTTCCCATAGCACACCATTTGCAATGAAACCACTTTGCATTTGCTTATAAAATCACATATATATCAAAATAAAGATCTGCTTGTAATAGAAACTTGGTCTACTAAGTAAATCCATCAAAACCACACACCATAACCAAGTTTCCTAGCCACAAGTCTGCAAACAGACAAAAATTCATACACAAGCACACAATCCACACATATTCACACACACACACATAATCATATCCTACTGGCACCCTAATCTTAAATACATTACAATATATTTGCTTAAAAGAAAGGGGTTGCAGTTCTTTACAAATCACAAGCAAACCCCTAGCTTTGCTCTTTTCCCCGTCCACCACTGGATCCTTCGCCTGGACCTAGAATATTGAAAAGAAAGGGGTGAGACAACCACAGTCTCAGTAACAGTGAAATCTATATTGATTATTACAAAGTAAGCCATAATTAAATAAATGAATAATAAATTCAACATAGTATATAATTTAGCCATTTAAAATGCATGAATGCATGACCTAGGCCGGTATGGCCTTTCATGACCAACAGAATGCCCCCTGGCACTCTTTAACTCGCAGGTAAACCTTATACCTACTTGTACCTCCACAGGCACAAAACATAATCTAAGGCATGATCTAATCCACCGAACCGCCTATGCCCCTTCGACGTGAATCCTGAGCAGTCAAAGCTAACTCCCTCCCAGAGCCAGCCCGACTTACTCTCCATGTGAGGGCTACCTTGGCCTAGGCACTCAACCTCACACTTCATATGTCGGATTCCCTCCCCCACTGAGAGGTGTCGAACACTCAATACACTAACCACTTTAGTGCACTGAGCCCACAATACGTAAGACAACACTGAGTACTGACAGTGTGCCATAGAATATCAAAAATCCACACCTTCTCATTGGTGAACTCCCACCGAGATCATGCCTTTTACTCTTGTCTACCTTTCCTGAGTATTGACCATTCAACACTCTAAAGTAGTATAATATTTATAAATCTCATTTCCATAAAAACATTGTTATTAAACAATTAGAAAACATATTTGCACTATAATCAAAGTAGTACCCCATAACCCCTTATAAAGCACATTTAATCTTTTAAAACATGTAATGCATGATAACTAGTAATATTTATTCAAAAATAGCTAAAACAAAGTAATAAGAAATATAAATTCCCCTGTTACCTCAACCCTTTGGTACTAAAAGAGTTCCCCTTGTACAAAATAGGGCTCGGCTTGTTCCTTACTTCTCAATAAGTTCCACCAACAATTTTCTACAACATATAAGTGATCCACATCACTTATCATGACAAATAGTATTAATGAAGACTATAACTTATACCACACAACTTAGGTCAATGAGTCATAATCCACCCTAATGGTCCATATATTAAACCAACCATTCACATAGTATCACTTAACCACCAAAACCATTTATTAGCCATCACTAGGCTAATTTTCAATTTATATAATTTTTTTTAATCAATTAAAAACCTTTACTTAGTGCCACCAACTTTCACCATTAGCCCTTATAATGAAAACCAAACCTTAATTTAAATCTTATTGGGCTCAAATAGCAAAATTATAACTAAATCAATAGGCTTAAACCATTGAGGAGCAAAAACCCAATTTCTCAAGGTTTATTTTGTGCCCAAAACACCTCTTTTCATCCAATTATTCACTCAAAACATTAGATCACTATATAGAAACTCAAAACATGCTCCCTAGAATCCAAAGAAACAAAAGCTTACAAGAATAAAGCCTTTGGGATCAAAATCCAAAAATTTCCTCTTCCAAAAATTGAAGAAAATCAAGAGAAAGAGAAGAGGATTGAAGTAGGGAGTTTACCTATCGTGTAGCCGAGCTCGCAACGGTCGCAAAGACTCCTAGATCCAAGCCTAACTCCCTCCCTTTCTCTTCTCTTCTTCCTCTCTCTCTCTCTCCCGTTTGTGCGTTTGCTTCCTTTCTCATTTTCTCTGCGTTTCTGCATCAGTTTGCTCCTTAAAATGCTGGTCAAAAACTTTGGGGAAAATTACAAGAAAGGGCCCAACATTTTTTATTATTGCACAAAAGCCCGGGTCAACTTTGGTAATTTTTCCCATAGTTAAAAATCAAATAAAACCAAACTTTTGCTTAGTAAAATTCGAACTCTGGGCCTCTATTAAATTATTCTAAATTTTAATTTAATTATAGATATTTTATTTTATTTTTGTTTATTTTTTTTAAATAAATTTGAGTCTTAAAATTTTTAGGATGTTACATTCTCCCCTCCTTTAAAAAGGATTTTGTCCCCAAAATCCAAGCTAATACATGAACCAAAGAGATAAACATACCTAGGGAAACAACTGTGGATATTCCTTCCTCATTTGATCCTCAGTCTCCCAGGTTGCATCTCCCGGAGCTTGCCCCTTTCCAAATCACTTTTACCAACCGGATTGTTTTATTTCTGAGTTGCTTATCCTTAGCATCCACAATACGATCTGGTTCAGTCCGGTAGGTTAAATTCTCTTGAATTTCAACCTCCTCAGGTTCTATCACATGCGACGAGTCTGGCTGGTACTTCTTCAATTGTGACACATGAAACACGTTGTGTAGACCCGCTAACTGAGGCGGTAATGCCAACTGATAAGCCACCGGCCCTACTTTCTTCAAAACCTCAAAAGGACCCATATATCGAGGAGATAACTTTTTAGCCCGAATTGAGCGTCCAACGCCTGTCAATGGGGAAACTTTGAGGAAGACATGATCCCCAATCTCAAAAGACAAGTCCTTACGACGATTATCTGCATAACTTTTCTGTCTACTCTGTGCTGTAAGAAGTTTTTGTTGGATCAATTTGATTTTCTCTGTGGTCTCATCTACCACATCCGGTCCCATCATTGTCCTCTCACTCAACTCATACCAACAAAGAGGCGATCTGCATCGTCTTCCATACAATGCTTCATAAGGAGCCATTTGAATACTGGCATGATAACTGTTATTATAAGCAAACTCTGCCAGAGGTAAATGCTTATCCCAGCTTCCCTGAAGCTCTAGGGCACATGACCTCAACATATCCTCTAATGTCTGGATCGTCCGCTCAGTTTGTCCATCCGTTTGTGGATGATAAGACGTACTAAATTTCAGATCTGTACCCATAGCCCTTTGCATAGCTTGCCATAAATTCGATGTAAACCGAGGATCACGGTCTGAAACAATATCCCTCGGTACCCCATGTAGTCGCACAATCTCCTTAATGTAGATCTCAGCATACCTATCAACCGTATAGGTGGTCTTGACCGGTAAGAAATGTGCTGACTTAGTCAAACGATCTACAATTACCCAGATAGAGTCAAAACTAGCCTGGGTCCTCGGCAAACCAGATACAAAATCCATTGAAATACTCTCCCATTTCATTTAGGAATCTCCAAAGGCTGTAATAACCCCGATGGCTTTTGGTGCTCTATTTTGACCTTCTGACAGGTCAAACACTTACTAACATACTCTGTGACATCCTTTTTCATGCCTGGCCACCACCAATGACGCTGCATGTCATGATACATCTTAGTAGCACCGGGATGAAGGGTGTAGCTACTTCGATGTGCCTCATCCAACAATTTCTTCCGAATAGACTCATTGTTAGGAATACACACCCTATCCTTGAAAACCACATACCCATCATCACTAAACCAATAGTCCATTATCTCACCATTCTCGATGTCTTGACTTATTTTTGACAAAATCGGATCTTGAAGCTGAGCATCTCGTATCTCTTTCCAAAATTCATTAGAAATAACCATAGTATTAAGACCATTCAAAGAGAACTTAGTCATACCCAAAAAAATTTCAACCAAAGATTCCATCAATCTATGCTCCCGAACCATTAAATAGGCTACATGTAAGGTCTTGCGACTAAGAGCATCTGCTACCACATTTGCTTTCCCCGGATGATACTTAAATTCAAAATTATAATCTTTAAGAAACTCCATCCAACGTCTCTGTCTCATATTCAGCTCTTTTTGATCTACCAGGTACTTGAGACTTTTATGGTCGCTCATGACCCTGAACTCTGTTCCATAAAGATAATGACGCCAGATCTTTAACGCAAAGACCACCGCAGCCAACTCGAGATCATGTGTTGGATAATTCTCCTCATGCGGTCTAAGTTGTCTAGATGCATATGCCACTGCTCTCTCATCTTGCATTAGAACACAACCAAGACCCTTATGAGAGGCATCAGTATACACATCATAGGGCTTTTGAGGATCCGAAATCACCAATACTGGAGCTGTTGTTAACCTTTCTTTCAACTCAAGAAAAGCTGTCTCGCACTTATCATCCCAGATAAATGGCCTATCCTTCCTTGTGAGTCTAGTCAAAGGCATAGAAATCTGAGAGAAACCTTTGATAAAACGCCGGTAGTAACCTGCTAATCCCAGAAAACTACGGATCTCAGTTATCGATTTTGGTCTCTCCCATTGCATGACTGCTTCAACTTTATATGGATCAACTGCAATACCATTTGCCGACACGATATGTCCCAAGAACCTAACCTCTCTCATCCAAAACTCGCACTTACTGAGCTTGGCATATAGCTTATGATCTCGCAGAAACCTTAGGACAGTCCTCAAGTGTCTGGCATGCTGCTCCTCATCTTTAGAGTAGATCAGTATATCGTCAATAAAAACTACCACAAACTGATCCAAGAAAGGTCGAAAAATGCGGTTCATATAGTCCATGAAAACCGCAGGCGCATTAGTCAGCCCGAATGGCATAACCAAAAACTCATAATGACCATATCGAGTCCTGAAAGCAGTCTTTGCCACATCCTTCTCACTAACTCTTAGCTGATGGTACCCTGAACGTAAATCAATTTTAGAGAAAATCGTGGCACCAACCAACTGATCTAAGAGATCATCGATGCGAGGCAGTGGGTACTTGTTCTTCACCGTAACCTTATTCAACTGCCTGTAATCGATACACAATCTTAAACTACCATCCTTCTTCTTCACAAATAAGACAGGAGATCCCCAAGGAGAAACACTAGGTCTAATAAATCCCTTATCTAACAGCTCCTCAAGTTGCTTCTTCAACTCAGCTAACTCTGAAGGAGCCATTCTATAGGGAGCCTTTGAAATTGGCTGAGTCCCCGGTACCAAGTCAATTGAGAATTCAACCTCACGTTCTGGAGGTAATCCTGATACATCCTCAGAAAACACCTCTGGGAACTCCCTAACAACCTCAATTTCATCCACTATACCTGTCTCAGACCCTTGGGTAGCGAGCACTACCACGTAAGCCTCACATCCTTGCTCAATCAATCTTTCAACTTGTAAAGAAGAAAGAAAACAAGAATGACCAGGGTATTCTTTGATCACCTCCGGTACTTCTACCAAAGTCACTGTCTTAGTCACACAATCTAAGACAGCACCATAAGCTGTCAACCAATCCATACCAATAATTAAATCAATCCCTTGCATAGGTAATTTGATCATATTCACCCAAGTCGATCGCCCATTAAAAGTCATCTTAGTCCTACACACCACACTGGATCGACCAACTAAACCAGAAGTAGAGGAAACTTCTATATCATGGGGCAACTGGTCAACAGGCATAGCCATTCTATCTAAGCGCTCGGCAGAAATAAAAGAATGCGTCGCACCACAATCAAACAAAGCTTCTAAATCGAGGCCACAGATAGAAACCATACCAGTGATTAGATTCGATGACTTCCTAGCCTCCTCCTGAGATACTGTATACACTCTACCAGGAATCACGTTCCTCCGGTCCGAGCTCTCATGTAAATCAGGGCAGTCACGGATCAAATGGCCTAACTTTCCACACTTGTAACAAGCAAAGCAGCGACCAAAATGAACCCTACCACATCTATTGCAAGGTGACCTCGCTGTGCTTAGAATTGGGGCTTGACTGGTCTGTGAAGAACGTGCTGGAGCGTTCCCAGAGAAACGAGAACCCCCAGATCTCATATTACCACCCCGATTACCTTGAAATCTTGAACCCCTATTTAAATTTCGATTACCAGAAGCAGAAGAAGACCCGATTCTAAAGGAACCACTAGAAGAAGAACCAGAGCTAAAACCCATTCTCTTGGATACACCACCAGTAGGAGCTAACCCAAAAGAAAATCGACCTCGTGTATCCCTACTCCGGCTACTCTCTGTGTCTCGGCCTCGACGAGCGGCAATCCTCAGACGATTGCACATCTCATCATATGTCGCCTCGCCCAACAAAGATAGCTGCTGGCGGTATTCTGGCCTCATCTTTTCTAATAACCTCTTTGCTTTCCACTTGCTATCATTAGAAGCCTTCAGATATGTTGAGAACTTAGACAGCTGATTGAATTTTCTTATAAAAGTCTCCTCGTCTAAGTCCCCCTGCTGAAATGCATGAAACTCTGCCTCTTTCTCATCTCTGAAAGCTGGCGGAAAGTGAAAATCATAAAATCTTTCTTTAAATTCATCCCAAGACATAGATCTTCCATCTGTGGGCTTAACAGAATCCCACCAATGCTTGGCTTCACCAACAAGCTGCATCGTAGCCAAGATAACCTTCTGCTCAGATGTACACCTCACAACAGTAAATAACTGCTCCATCCGATCCAACCACTCTTCAGCTTTCCCATCAAGCATACTACCATCATATGTAGTCGGATTAGAGCGAGAGAATTCCTTCCAAGGTTCAGATATGTCATTCTCTCGATTATTAACAACTGGTGCATGAGCTCCCATAGTACTAGAAGATCCCTGCCCAGCACTTAGGTCAACATGCTGATCTGGAACAGTATGACTTCTAAGATTTTGCTGTATATCCACCATAACTTCAAGCAGCCTAGCCATGACTGCATCTGTCCCCTGTGGTGGTGGTGGAGGTGGAGGCGGAGGTGGAGGCGGAGGAGGTAGAGGTGGTGGTCGTTCCTCATTCCTCGATCTACCCCTTCCCCTTCGAGCCATATTAGAACTGAAAGGTGTACGGCTACAAGCGTACGGACCTTTCTCCCCTCCTAAAGGAACAAGCCAGAGAAAGAAAAACCATATTAGTCCAGGTTAGTGGTAGAAGGGAAAGAGCATAAAAGTAATGTATTTAAGGTGCCAAGTAGGAAAAAGGAATCATAAACCTAAAACTGATACCAAATGTAACACTTGCCTTGAGTGTTATCCAAAAATCACATAATTCAAACAAACTAAGTGTGGTTAAGGAGTTGATCCTCTAACCAACTTAAGAAATAAATCATTTAAAACCTTAAAAATAATTATAGGTTCTACCTATAGCGCACGGAAGCAAGTTAGACGAAAATGGAATAAAAAGATGCTGTCATGACAGTAATTTATTGCTGTCATGACAGCCCTCCTGGGCCAACTTCCAGGAGGCGGTGTTCCGTCATTCGACCTCCGATTGAAGTGATTTTAAAGCTCACACGTCACATTCAAAGGGTACTATAAGTGTACCAAATTTCAAAAAGATCCAACGGTCGGATTAAAAATTAGACATGTTAAAAGATTGACTATTTTTGCTGTCATGACAGCTAAAAAGCTGTCATGACAGCACTTCCGGACCAACTTCCGGAGTGCACCATTTCATCATCTGACCTCCGATCGGAGTGATTCCAAAGCCCACATGTCACTTTTAAAGAATACTATTAGCATACTAAATTTTGAAAAGATCCAACGGACGGATTGAATTTTGTGCAGGTTACAAAATCAACACTGTAGCTGTCATGACAGCAATTTAATGCTGTCATGACAGCACCTCCAGACCAAATTCCGGAGTGCGTCGTTTCTCCGTCCGATATCCGATCGACGTGATTCCAAAGCCCACACGAAGCTTATAAAAGGTTTTACTTGTGACCCAAATTTTAGAGAAATCCAACGGTCGGATTAAGATTTGGACACCCGGATGCAAAAGTGCAGCTTTTTGGTAAAAACCATTTTCAAAATTGTCCAAATCCCATCCTAATGGTCACAAACCTGTGAAAACACTTTGGACACGTCAAATAAGATTAAAAACACTTGATAGAACATTCAAATGATGGAAAACCCCCATACATCAAAATTTGACCACCCGGGTGCCATTTCCTAAAATGGACCCTAAACCCCCAAAATGCACAAATCATACAAGAGTGGTCACAAATCAATCCAAATACCATGTATTTATATAAATACATATGCTAAACATTTTCACTTGGCTCAGAGCTCCTTGTGGGGCCCACGCACCCACTCTCTCTATCCAAGCTGTATGTTTTCCCATAGCACACCATTTGCAATGCAACCACTTTGCATTTGCTTATAAAATCACATATATATCAAAATAAAGATCTGCTTGTAATAGAAACTTGGCTACTAAGTAAATCCATCAAAACCACACACCATAACCAAGTTTCCTAGCCACAAGTCTGCAAACAGACAAAAATTCATACACAAGCACACAATCCACACATATTCACACACACACACATAATCATATCCTACTGGCACCCTAATCTTAAATACATTACAATATATTTGCTCAAAAGAAAGGGGTTGCAGTTCTTTACAAATCACAAGCAAACCCCTAGCTTTGCTCTTTTCCCCGTCCACCACTGGATCCTTCGCCTGGACCTAGAATATTGAAAAGAAAGGGGTGAGACAACCACAGTCTCAGTAACAGTGAAATCTATATTGATTATTACAAAGTAAGCCATAATTAAATAAATGAATAATAAATTCAACATAGTATATAATTTAGCCATTTAAAATGCATGAATGCATGACCTAGGCCGGTATGGCCTTTCATGACCAACAGAATGCCCCCTGGCACTCTTTAACTCGCAGGTAAACCTTATACCTACTTGTACCTCCACAGGCACAAAACATAATCTAAGGCATGATCTAATCCACCGAACCGCCTATGCCCCTTCGACGTGAATCCTGAGCAGTCAAAGCTAACTCCCTCCCAGAGCCAGCCCGACTTACTCTCCATGTGAGGGCTACCTTGGCCTAGGCACTCAACCTCACACTTCATATGTCGGATTCCCTCCCCCACTGAGAGGTGTCGAACACTCAATACACTAACCACTTTAGTGCACTGAGCCCACAATACGTAAGACAACACTGAGTACTGACAGTGTGCCATAGAATATCAAAAATCCACACCTTCTCATTGGTGAACTCCCACCGAGATCATGCCTTTTACTCTTGTCTACCTTTCCTGAGTATTGACCATTCAACACTCTAAAGTAGTATAATATTTATAAATCTCATTTCCATAAAAACATTGTTATTAAACAATTAGAAAACATATTTGCACTATAATCAAAGTAGTACCCCATAACCCCTTATAAAGCACATTTAATCTTTTAAAACATGTAATGCATGATAACTAGTAATATTTATTCAAAAATAGCTAAAACAAAGTAATAAGAAATATAAATTCCCCTGTTACCTCAACCCTTTGGTACTAAAAGAGTTCCCCTTGTACAAAATAGGGCTCGGCTTGTTCCTTACTTCTCAATAAGTTCCACCAACAATTTTCTACAACATATAAGTGATCCACATCACTTATCATGACAAATAGTATTAATGAAGACTATAACTTATACCACACAACTTAGGTCAATGAGTCATAATCCACCCTAATGGTCCATATATTAAACCAACCATTCACATAGTATCACTTAACCACCAAAACCATTTATTAGCCATCACTAGGCTAATTTTCAATTTATATAATTTTTTTTAATCAATTAAAAACCTTTACTTAGTGCCACCAACTTTCACCATTAGCCCTTATAATGAAAACCAAACCTTAATTTAAATCTTATTGGGCTCAAATAGCAAAATTATAACTAAATCAATAGGCTTAAACCATTGAGGAGCAAAAACCCAATTTTTCAAGGTTTATTTTGTGCCCAAAACACCTCTTTTCATCCAATTATTCACTCAAAACATTAGATCACTATATAGAAACTCAAAACATGCTCCCTAGAATCCAAAGAAACAAAAGCTTACAAGAATAAAGCCTTTGGGATCAAAATCCAAAAATTTCCTCTTCCAAAAATTGAAGAAAATCAAGAGAAAGAGAAGAGGATTGAAGTAGGGAGTTTACCTATCGTGTAGCCGAGCTCGCAACGGTCGCAAAGACTCCTAGATCCAAGCCTAACTCCCTCCCTTTCTCTTCTCTTCTTCCTCTCTCTCTCTCTCCCGTTTGTGCGTTTGCTTCCTTTCTCATTTTCTCTGCGTTTCTGCATCAGTTTGCTCCTTAAAATGCTGGTCAAAAACTTTGGGGAAAATTACAAGAAAGGGCCCAACATTTTTTATTATTGCACAAAAGCCCGGGTCAACTTTGGTAATTTTTCCCATAGTTAAAAATCAAATAAAACCAAACTTTTGCTTAGTAAAATTCGAACTCTGGGCTTCTATTAAATTATTCTAAATTTTAATTTAATTATAGATATTTTATTTTATTTTTGTTTATTTTTTTAAATAAATTTGAGTTTTAAAATTTTTAGGATGTTACAGAAAGGAAATGTTATCTCATGCTAGTATACAAAGGTAGCAAACTTATACTTCACTCTTATATGTTTTGGCTTTGTTTGAGTATGTTGACTCAATTATGCGCTTCAAATTGTTTCTGAGTGAGAAGGTTTCAAAGTTTATGTAGCCTCTAAATGTATATTTTAAGTTAAGCAAATTGGAAATTGATGTTTTGCATGCCATGCATTCCATGTTTTAGTCATAACACCCAGGTTATTTGGCATGTATGTGAGTATGTCAACTTGCTTGTGTTTAGCTATGCATATGAGTAAATATATGCTTTGCCATTGAGATTGTTATAATCTCACTCTCCAAATATACTAACCATGCTAGCTTCAAGCAAAAGCAAAGACAAAGGCAAGACAATTCATGAAGCTTGATTCTATGGAATTTGTTGTACTGAATTTTGTATGAATATTCTGACAAGTGCGTGAGGTGTAAGTATGATTATATGCTCTGTATCTATGTCCCCTAGAGTAGCTATATGTGTATGGAAATGTTGTTTCCACATTGAGCAAATCATGCATGAACATATAAGATCAAATTAATCATAACAGAGCATGAATCTATTAAGAAGTATAGTGCTATTTTGGGTCCTAAGGTTGATCTTAACAAGTCCGATGGTCATGGAACTTTTTATGACCAAACATGACATGTCAAAGTTTTATATAAATTTGGAATCATGCAGTTTTGTGCTCCATACATTAAGTTATGAATTATTCAAATTAAAAACATAATCCAAAACCATTTCACTAGAAAAATAGGACATGGGTTATTAATCTATGAAACAGTATAATTTGAACCACACAAAGTCCTATTCCATAATTTTCCATTATAGAGAACTATCTAAAATTTCCATAGAACCTTAGATCATGTTAATTGGATCCCTACAACTCAAGTTATGAAGTTTCCAATTTTGAGCATACAATCTGGATCCAGTATATAGTCCAGTTAAGACAATCCTAAATATTAAATAGCATGTATCCATTGAGAAATATAAAGTTATTTTTAATATTTTTCTGATATAGTTGCATGTATCCATTGAGAAATATAAAGTTATTTTTAATATTTTTCTGATATAGTTAAGGTCTTATAGTTTCCAAATAGTCTAAGATCACATCAATTGGAGTTCTATATCTCTAGTTATAAATTTTGTAAGATAGGACACATAAATCTAAATTCAGTATGATTGAGAACTAAGCAATTTTGAAAATTCATTATACTGTACTAACTGGAGAGGTCAAGTTGTGTGCCATATTTTTATCTAATAGAGGACACCTAGGGATTCATAATATATCCTAGATCACCAAGTTTGGATAAGTATAGTCCAAGATATGAATTTTTAAAGCTAAGGCAAGAAATCTGAAAAGTGAACAGGGGAAAACAGAGCAATTTAGCTAAACAAATAAACTGTATTAAATTGCACAGTAAAATTCAAGTTTAATATTTTTTCTATATAGAGAAATCATTTATCATTAAAAGGAGATATGAATGAGCTCAAAATGAATTTTATAGGATAAGTTATGAATTTTTTAAATTAGTTCAAAAATTCTAGAAATACCAATTTGAAGCAAATCAAGATTGAGCTTGAAATTTTAAATCCTTCTTGTCTTTATGGAACCTAGCATAGCTTCCATTGTTGAATAATAGTTCCTAATATAGGATTTTTCAAAAGATTAAGAAATGAATTGATATGCTCACCTCATCACCATACTTTGTATGGAATTTTACTTTTAATATAAGCTCATCAACATTTGGTCAAAACAAAACTCGTACATGTTGAACTAACCTAATTCCAATTTTCAAAACTCTTTCTAAGTTCGCGTGTGAATAAGCTTTCCTAATTATTATAATTTCATTCGATCATATATATTCTGATCATGCCAAAGATCATTATTAAAATAACAAAAACAATAAATCTAGAGCATTGACTTAAAAAAGAGTACATGTTGTGTTGTGCAGAGATACTAAAAACGAATCATTATAGAGAAGATATAGAGACATCATATTTACCTGTCAATCAGGCATCATATGCAGCATTAAAGGGATTAATTGTAAGCTTGCATCCTTCTTTCATCTCTAATCTTGCAAGATAATCTGCCATTTCTTTGGATGGCTTTGACACCTCCACATTTCGCAGATCAGGCAGTGACCATAGTTCCTTTGGAAGCTCAATCAATCCCCAACAATAATTTATGGACAAATTTTGAAGGCAAGGCATTGCATCTTTGCTCAAATTCCAACGTTTGTATCTCATGCCTCTCATTTTAAAGACTTTGAGATTTTGGAAATATCCACTTTCACAGTCAAGATTGCCAAAGCTACGTCCAATGTGAATATCATCACGAGCTATTTTTAAAATCTCAAGACTAGAAATGGCCCCAAGAATTTAGAGAAATATCTTCAGACTCCAACAGCAATGTTATCTTGGTCAACTTTGATGGAAAAGTTGTATCTATGCGAGGGAAATTGTAACCGTGAATCTTGAGTGTTTGTAGATTAGCCAAGGTTGGAAGGTTTTGCCAAAAAACATGTGGATTGCATATTTCTTCCCTTAACAAAATCCCCAATTTTCTAAGCTCGCACATATGGCATAGTGAGGGACCATTACTGTCTCTAAAAGAAACATAAGAAAGGATTTTCAGATTGTTTGAAGGACCATTAAGAGAGGGAATATACGAATATCTTGGAAGACAAAGACGCTTTAAACATTTCAATTTCTCTATGCTCTTTGGTAGAATCACTGAAATGCCAGCAATCTCTAAAGTTTCTAAATTCCATAGGTCAAATATTGCTTTTGGAATTCTTGATGAATATCCATGAACACAACGTAACTTTAGGTACCTAAGATGGATTAGATGCACAATTCTATTAGGAATTCTTGGTACCATATGAGTAGAGGAGATATCAAGGATTCGAACCAATTTGAAGTCCTTCAAAATGGCTTTCCAACATATGAGATCTCCTCCTCCTCCTCCAAAGAAAATCAAAGAGCGCACAGATGAATGATTAGCACCAAGGCTAGAAGTTGAGGCTTTCTGATACATAAATAATCTTCGAGGGTTGACTAAATTTGAACTTCCAGTGGCAGTAATGATGTCATAGAACTTTTGCCTTTTGCTTTCTTCTATGCAAAATGCTCGTAAAAGATCATGAATGCGACATACCTTCATGCCCCCATCAGTCCTCTTGCTTTCAACTTGAATCAAGCTTCGATCAATGAGCTCCATCAAGTAGTATTCTGCAACATCCTCTGGTAGTTTATTACCAGTTTCTTTTGGTATTAACCCCTCTGCTATCCAAAGTTCTATCAATTTCCTGACATAGATTTTGGAGTTTTTAGGATAATGACCAACATATAGAAAGCATGGTTTCAGATTTTGTGGCAAAAACTTATAACTCAATGCCAAAATATCTATGCATTTAGCTTTTTGTTGAAAATGATGCCAAATTTCATTTTCAGCAACATAGGACCAACATGCCTTAGATCTCTCCAGTTTTGCTAATATGCCAGCCAATACCACAATGGATAATGGTAATCCATCACAACTTTCAACAATTTTCTTGCCAAGATCTTCCAATTCAGGAGGACATTGTTCTCCCATAAACACCCTCTTTAATAAAAGTTCCCAGCTTTGTTCTTCATTGAGAGATGGAAGCCGATATACATACTCTTGAGATTCAGTTGTAACATGAGCTACTTGTCCTGATTGACTAGTGATCAATATTCTACTCTCGTTTTTGTCATCAGGAAAAGCATCATTTATAGCATGCCATACTTCAGGTCTCCATATGTCATCAAGAACAACAAAATATGGCTTTTTCCTTAAGCTTTCACGGATTTTTTTTCTTTAACAAATTCTCCGTACTCATATTTTGGAAATAACCATCGTCCAATTCTTTTTGGATCGCTTGCCTTAGATTTTCTATGCCTATTCCATGATAACTACTTGATCCCACTTGAGCCAAGAGAAAGAGTAATATTGCTTCAATTTTCCAATCTTCTAAAACATCAACCCATGCAAACTTATCAAAACATCTCTTGAGCTGATTATTTTGATAAATCTTTCTAGCAAGAGTGGTTTTTCCCTGCCCACCCGTACCGATGATGGAGACGACCTTACGCTCTTTATGCCCACCCCTAAGTCGCTCGATCATAGCATCTGAGTAGACATTAAAGCCAACCACATCATCTTTCTCAACATTTCTCCTACGGTCCTTCAAAACAACCTCAGTATCCATCTTTGTCTCCATCATTGACTGTACCTCCCCCTGGACATTATGAAGCAATTTTATGGTAAGTTGTTGGTTGCTTTGTATTGCTTCAGCAAGATCGTGAAGAAGCTTTGCATGACTTACGTAATTGGTCAAATCCCACCACCGTTTGATTCTTTGCCGATTAAGGTTGCAGATGTAAGTGTCGATCACATCCTCAGCTTCATGAACAGCCTCTAGGAGTTGGTCATTGTTTAGCTTTTGCTTTGAGTCCTTAAGGAGAGCATTCAATGTTTCCATCTGATTTTGAAGCAACTTGATGTTCTGCTTTACATCACTAGGCAAATTGTATTCTTGTAGAAATTGCCCAGATAATTTTTCCAACAAGAAACTGACAGCAATGTCTGCCATTTCTTATCTATAATGACAACACACTCACTCCAATGATTTTAAAGGATCAACCCGACATATACATTCTAATTCAAATGGTTTTGAACACAACGCATGCCTTCTAGTATATTTCTTTATCGATAATGAGAAACACCAGGGAACTATTAGTCTAGAGAAATGAAGTGAAAAAGGGTAGACTTTCAATCACTATTAGACTGAGACTCTTTTTCAATGAGAAACATCAGGGAATCTGCAGGGAAAGAAAAGGACTTGCCATCACTACAAGAATAAGATTCCTTTTCAATCATGGGGTTTACTTTTGCATCACTCAATCCAAGTTGTTGGCACCCGAAATCCAAACGAGATAACACATTGTGAGGGTTATCTTTGATATATATATATATATATATATATTTATTTATTTATTTATATCACAGAAATATATTAGAATAATATTATGAGATATATATGGGCAAAATACGGGCTAGCCCATATAATTGTGTGTTATGGCTAGGTTAACTTGAGAGTTAAGTGAGCATCTAAATTGGCTTTAATAAATCATGTCCGCTCTCTCTAGTATTAAAGGAAGAACTTTTTTTCTTTTGTTTTTTATCTTATTACTCACAATATCATCCTATTGGAACTAAACGTGGGAATCTCTCCTTATGGAGACCTGAACTTTAGTTCGCCACGTTGTGAGAAATTAATCTATTTTGCTAAATCCAAACCTATTGATATTAGAAAAATATTTTTATAATATTTGGTTATGTAGTTTTATCTTGGGAAAATTGGTCAAAAGGATTAGATTGGAAAACAAATTAGTCCTAAGGACCAAATTTCATTGAAGGACCATGCTAAATTGTTTATTTATTTTACAAATTCAAGTCAAACCAAAATGCCCTTGTCATAATAAAGGAATTTAAAAATGAAGACCACTCTATGCTTGGTTTCTTCTCGAGAGTTGAATAGGAGAAGATAGCAAGGGACGTTTCTAAGGGGCCATTGACAGTGGTGTGAGTTGTGAGCAAGTCATGAGCGAAGAGTTCTAAGAAAGACAACCCTATCTCTTTCACAATGCCTTAATTGGACGAGTTTCAAGGTTCTCAAGATTCTAAAGGTGGAGAAAATGGTGGCCTCAGTGAAACACATTGGTGGCAAAAATGAGTATTGCTTTGCTTGCCCAATTAGAGAGGTATGTTACATGAATGATTTCTATTGGTTTCCCAATTTGATGCATAATATCTTTATGATCACTCACTTCTACTTGATTAAAAGAAAATGTTCTCAAACAAGACCATGTAGCTTGCAATTACTATTTGTGTGGGAGGATGCCTTGTTCAATAGGTTAGTTAGTTATGCTTGTATTCTTCTATCTAACTCTAAACTTAAAACTCCCCCCACCCAAGCCTTTTTTCTATTGTAAGTATAATCTACTTAATTTTTCTAATGAGTTCAAGCCATCTTTCATTTGGATTTATTTTGCCATCTTTTAATGCTATCATCATTCCTACACAAGAAGTTAATCATATTGGTTTTTCTTATGAATGTAATCAGCTTGTAATTAGCAAACTTGATGAATTGTGACACTTTCAACTAGTTGCCTTTGTGAGGATTTTAGAAATGCTGTTAGTACTAATGTATTACTTACTAGTGAAAGAAAGCCACTAATGTCCTAAGCATAAAGGCAAAAGTAGATTGTATTGTTCACATGTAAAGAAAACCAAATTATAGAGGGTACTTTTGATCCGTTGAAAATTTGACCAGTTGAGTATAAAGACTTTTTTGAGAGCTAACCAATTCTTAATCTTCCTTAACTGAAGTGCAAAATTTTTCTCTAAATGACCTTTCTCTTAAAGAGCACAATCAGTATTACTAGAAGGAGAAGCTAATACTTTATGGCATCTATAACAACTTTGTGAAGACCAAGCCTTTGCTTGAAGCATCTTAGCAATATTGTAAATCCCTTTGAAAGGAGGACTCTTGACTCAAAGAGATGCTTCAAGGAGTAGAATCCCAACAAACCTCTTGTAAGATGGAGACTCATTAGACAAAATTGGGTGCTCCATCTCCATAACCCCTACTATCTCCATAACTTTTATATCTATAAATTATAATGAGTGTTTTTAACTTCCATAAGCTCTCAATAAGTACTGTTAAGCACTTTCAAATCTTGTAACCCCCCTTATTTAGGATTAAGTTCTTTGATAAACTCTCCATTAGCATTAATTTCTTGTCTAATTGAGACTAGTATAAATAGCCTTCATTTCATTGTATTTGGATCATGAAAAAATAATACAATTTTTTTTATTAAAGTAAGAGTGTTCTCTCTATCTCCCTTGGCTCCTGAGCCAGTTTGGTATCAAAGTAGGGTCTTAAGTCTAATGGGGAGTGACTAAGAGACGAGGAGATATGAGTTTGGCTTGGAAAAGTGAGGTTATAAAGGTTAGTTTGCCATTGCCACTATTAAATAACTGCTTTTAGTCAGTTTCAAGTGAAACACATGTTATCATCATGCTCAGAAGGTCCAAAAACCTAGGACTAGAGATTATCCACAAATGTCTGATAGATGTTGAAGATGATCATGTCAACAACTTGTCAGCTTGACGTGTCGAATCGGTGACACATCAGCCTATCTAAAGAAAGTAAAGTTTCTTGGTATTTATGGAGTCTTTATGATTCAGAGTTATTCATTAATCTCTATATTTTGGTGATGATGTTGAACTTGACTCGAGGGTGAGTCATGTCCAACCCAGAGAGAATGAGATAAAATTAGGTGCTCCATCTCCATAACCCTTACTATCTCCATAACTTTCATATCCATAAATTATAATCAGTGTTTGTAACTTCCATAAGCTCTCAATAAGTGCTAGTAGGTACTTTTAAATCTCGTAACCCCCTCCATTTAGGATTAAGTTCTTCTGTAACTTCTCCATTAGCATTAATTTCTTGTCTAATTGAGACTAGTATAAATAGCCTTTATTCCATTGTATTTGGATCACAAAAGAATAATACAATTTTTTATTAAAGTGAGAGTATTCTCTCTTTTTCCCTTGGCTCTTGAGCCAACTTATGTTGGTGAGATCAATGCAAGGTGATGGAGGTTGAAGTATGCTTAAAGATTGCAACAGAACAAGTAGGCACTATAAGAACACTAGTTAAGAGATAAAAGTGAAGCAACTTGCAACAAAGACAGCTCTAAAAAAGTCCAAACTTGAATTACAGAGATAGCATTTAATATCTTAATATTTGTACAAGAAGAAAAAAAAAACCTTAATTGATATGATTAACAGAAATTAGAAAATGCTAGTTGATGTATAAAAATAGTGTTCTATATAGCAATGTATAACTTGGCCTTAGTGTTTGCCATTAAATATATATAGTTTAAGTTGTATTTTACTTTTTTTTACAGTGTCAATTAATTTTGCTTCCTTAAGAAGCTATTCTTTGTAACAGCAGTAGCTTGCTGCATAAAAATGGTGGCCCAGTCTTTTTTTACAGAATTGTAACATTATTGGAATCCTAATCCTTATAACTACACTAGAAGTTCATCTTTTTCTTAGTTCGTACTTTGCACATTGACATACCAAAACTAATGAAATTATTATTATTCTTTCTTTTATATTTTAGTTGTTCATAGTAATATGTAAAATTGAAAATTCAATTGTCTTTCATGTAAAATTGTTGAATCCTCACATTTCATTGCAACAATTATATGTAATATGTTGTGAATTACATATAAATAAAATACACTAGGAGAACCCACTATGAGTGTCCTTATAATTATACGAAAAAAACAAGTAATTCCATATAAATCAAGAAGGGAAAAACTTCATAAGGATGGCTAATAATCAATTTACATGTAATCCACTGAGGATGGTTGAGGATCAATTTACATGTAATCCTTAGGAGATTACATGTAAACCTATTAAACAAAAAGGAAGGCCCTGTCAGTAGCCAAGAATCATATGAAAATGACCATGGATTACATGTAAATCAATAATGGGGAAAAATTGTGAGCATAACTAACAATTTACATGTAATCTCTACTAAATTACATGTAAACCTATCACACAAAAAGGCAACCCTTGTCAGTTTCCAAGAATTACATGAAAATGACTACGGATTACATGTAAAACTTATTAGTATAACACAAGGCAAAACCTTTGCACTCAATCCATAAGCCTTGCACCCTAATCGAGAAGCCTTGTACCCTAAGCCAGAAGGCTTGTACCAAGAGCAAACTTACATGAAAATGCATTATGTTTACATGTAAATGAATATTAGCAGCACACTACATATGGCCCTTGCACTCGAAACTAGAACCCTTGCACCCTAAGTCATAAGGCTTGCACTTGACCCAAATCCTTTGTACCCCAACTAGAAGGTTTGCACTAAGAGCAGAATTACATGAAAATGCCTTATGTTTAAATGTAAATTAATGTTGGTAGCATGCTACACATGGCCCTTGTACCCGAAGCCAAAAGGCTTGGACTCTAAGCTAGAATCCTTTCACCCTAAGCTAAAACCTTACACTCAAAGCCAAAAACCCTTGCAATCCAAGCTAGAAGGCATGCACTGATAGAAAATCACATCAAAACACCTTAAGTTTACATGTAAATCAAACTTGCCATCCTACTACGCATAACACTTACACCCGAAGCCAGAAAGCTTGCGCCCTAAGATAAATTTATTACTTTATTCATTTAATAATTCATTATCTAACCTAAATGCCCCTAAAATATGGTAGAAAAAATGTAATAAATGAAGGAATAGGATGTGAATGTTTTTGACTGTTGGATATCAACATTTTGAGCATGCTCGAGAATGGTGGTTTGATATCCATCTTCAACCGAGAATAGTGGATGAACTTATCATCAACCATGTATTTCTTTCTTATTTTGAGGATGCTAAATAATGTTTTATTTATGGAATTGATGCTTGGCTTGACCACAATTACATAACACTGATGGATCTTTGTTAATGCATTTGAAAGTGGGGGAGCATTTGTTCAATGCAAATGTGGTTCTACTGACTCTTCGTTCATCCTACAACATCCATCTAGCTTTAAGTATTCTCAAGGTACTATCTCTGACCTATAAAACAGGGCTTCCTTTGAAGGTTGATTCTTTAAAATTATAAGACATATTTACAAGAGAAATTGTTGAAGCATCAATAGAGTGGTTTTGAGATAGTATAATGGTGTTGTGATGCTATTTTTTTATTGTAAGCTTCACTACCTAACTACCAAACATGACCTATAGCACACGCACCAAACTTAGAAATCACATGACATTAGTTCTTCACTCCATTAGTTTTAATGCATTTCTCTCATATGTGAAGCTTGTAGTTCTTGTTTTTCATTATCTTACAGAGTAATATGATTAATGTGCAAAAGAGTGAGATATGTTACTTCTTTCACATGGGTGGGACCATTATGATAGCTTCTGAATGATTCTTATATGATAGTGAGATAGCATGTGAAAGAATGGTAAGAGAAGGAACCATAATTTTGAGTTAAGGGGCATCATATCTTCATGCCTAGGTATTGAATTAGAAGGATGTATCATTAAGTTTACACTGATAGACTTAGACAAGCAGACTTTAGTAGATGTAGAAGATGATAAGGCTGTAAGGCAAGTAGTGAAGTTTAATCATAAATGTGCACACTTGTACATCCTACAAGAAGCATGTGAATTTAGACACGAAGGTCACCCACAATCAATAGCAATTTCATGAGGGTGAGCTACAATAATTATTAAAAAGTATTTTTTACTTTCCAAGAAATGATACTTACATGATTATTGATTGTGGTGCAAGTTAGAACCATGCCTTGGGATATCATAAGTACTGTTACAAATAATTATTAGATCTTCATCAATAACTTTATCACAATAGTTCCCATTCGTACCTCAAAGTGCCCTTGCACCCATTCTTAATCTTAGTTCTGAGAAGTGGAAGGACTTGTTAACAGGTTTAAATTAAAGGTTTGAACATGCTATTAAAGTAAGAGAAGAACTCTTCAAGTATAGTATAGCTCACAATTTTGCACATGAGTTTAAGAGGAATGCTGCTAGCAAAGTTATAACAAATTATAAGGTCGATTGTTGTCCTAGAAGATCACTGTTTATGAGGTGGGGGAAGAAGGGTTAAATTTTATAAGAGTGAAAACTTTCATTAGAGAACACAACCACTCTTCTCAAGATAATTTAATTGTTATGAGGTCATTTCAATCAACCTTGGCTTCTAGTGCTATTAGTGAGGGTTGAATATTGTGTTGGCAAGTCTCCTGATGAGATTAACTCAAGTTGCGTAGGGAATGTAATGTGTCTTTAAACTATAATCAAGCATGGATGGGCAAAGAGAAAGCTTTAGCAGACATGGAAGGACGGCCTAACCAATCATACATGTTAATTCCTTAGCATTGTGACAGATTAGTAGAGGCAGTTCAAAAAATAATGGGACATGGGTATTGACCACAAGTTTCATAGCGTCTTCATTAGTTATAGGTATTGTATAGAGGGTTTTGTTGGAGGATGTCAGCTTGTCATGTACATTGATGGAGCTTTCCTTAGTGGACCTTACCATGGAATAAAGTTATTAGCATCAGCTCATGATGCTGATAATAACTTGTACCCTATTTATTTTGCCATTGTATTTGGTAAGACAAATAAGAGTGTCTTTAGTTCATGTGTTTCTTGAAGGAGATTTTAGGATGCCTTACAATTGTCATAGTTTCTGATAGACACAACGCAATCATCCATACAGTTCAATCTGTGTTTAGGAATGAGAGGTATATGTTCTGCTATTAGCATATAAAAGAGAACTTTAGTTTATAATATTCAAAGATGTATAGAGGTTCAAATGTGAATACTAGAATTAGGAAAGACTATACATTGAAGATGTTGGACGAGATTGCATATGCTAAGGTTGAGGAAGATTTCTAAAGAGCCATGAAAAATATGCAAGCTTACAATCCTCCACTAGTAAGGTAGGTTGAAGAATAAGTAGACATTAATAGGTAGGTAATATCATGATGCCCCCTATAAGAGATAGGACAATATAATGTCAAATCTGGCCAAGTCATATAATGTATGGCTTGTGATTGAGAGGAAACATCAAGTATTTATATTAATAAAGGAGTATTGAGAGAAGCTTGCTAATAAGTTGTTTGCTACGCATGATGCAATAGCTGTATGGTGTAATGGAGTGAAACCAAACATTAAAGCTAAGTTTAAGGTAAATGTAGGCAAATTTGAGTCCCCATGTTATGTAAACATGTTTGAGGCATACATCTCCATCAACCTAGTATTTTTTCACAAAATTTCTCAATGCTACCCTAAATCCACTCATGTTTAGATCAACCTAACAATGTGCAAACATAGTCAATTGAATACATGTGCCTTGCATTTCTACCTTTCTAACATGGTGTTTTTCATAAATCATCATAATGCTTAACTCAGTACACTCATGAACACATTGTGCAAGGACTATAATAAGGTTAAATTGAAATAGGGTTTCATAATAATAAATTATAAAGGCAAAAAAACCTAATCCAAATGCATCTAAACAATTTAAACATGACGAAGTAAAAGATCTTACCTAGTATGACCAAAAAGAAAGATGATAGACAAGAGTCTCGCATTGGTTGATTTCCTAGAGAATGATGATTAAAATGCTAGAAAAATTTTGCACCAACTTGATGGGTTAAATCGTTAGTGCATAGGTTCAAGCTTTCTAGCATAGGTGTAAGCCTTCTAGTTAGGGTGTAAGGGTTCTGGCTTGGGTGCAAGCCTTCTAACTTCAAATACTAGCGTTCTAACTAAGGGTGCAAGCCATCTAGCTTATGGTGTATGTGTTCAATTTTTTATGATCACAACATAGATTTACATGCAAAGTTAAGGCATTTACATGAAATTATGGCATAGGTGCAAGCCTTCTGGCTTGAGTACAAGCATTCTAGCTAAGGGTGTAAATCATTTGGCTTGAGTATATGTGTTCTATGTTGTGTGATCACAACATAGATTTACATGTAAAGCTAATGCATTTACATGTAATTATGGTGTGGGTGCAAGACTTCTGGTAGGGTGCAAGGTTTTTGGCTTGGGTGCAAATCTTTTGGCTTTGGGTGTAAGCCTTCTGCCTAAAGGTACAAGCCATTTAACTTGAGGTGCATGTGTTCTGTGTTATGTGATCTTAATATTAATTTACATGTAAACTTAAAGTATTTTCATGTAATTATGCTATTAGTATAACACTTTTGGCTTAAGGTGTAATGGTTCTGGTTTGCATGTAAGCCATGTAGCTTAGGTGTAAGGGTTCTAGTTTAAGGTGCAAGGGTTTTGGCTCTAGTACAAGCCATCTGGCTTAGGGTATAAGCCTTCTAGCTTTAGTGCAAGCCTTATACCTTTGGGTGCAAGCCATCTCGCTTAGAGTGCAAGCCTTTTAGCTTCAAGTATAAACCTTCTAGCATAGGTGTAAGGGTTCTCCTGTGGTTGATTTACATGTAATCAAAGGTTGTTTTCATGTAATTTTAGGGCATCAACATCCATGTCCCCTCCGTGTCATCAATTTACATGTTATCCTTATCTATTTTTATGTAATTCTGGGACATTTCTAAGGGGTGCTCTCTATACGTTTCCTTTACATGTATCCTACTAGGGATTAAATGTAAATTGCTCACCAGTTACGTTCACGCATTTTATCCCATAATGATTTACATGTAAAATGTGGTGGATTTCATGCAATTTTGGGACACTATTAGAGGGTGTTCTCTATGCGTTTCATTTACATATAATTCGTTAGGAATTACATGTAAATTGCTCACAAGCTATGCTTGCGTATTTTATTCCCATTGTGATTTACATGTAAAAATGTGATGGTTTTCATATAATTTTAGGACATTATCGGGGGTGCTCTTTATATGTTTCATTTACATGTAATTCGCTAAGGATTATGTGTAAATTGCTCACCAGACATGTTCATACATGTTATCCCCATAGTAATTTACATGTAAAATGTGGTTGTTTTCATGTAATTTTGGGACATTGTCAAGGGGTACTCTCTATGCGTTTCATTTACATGCAAAACACTAAGGATTACATGTACATTGTTCACCAGCCATGCTTGTGCATCTATCCTCATAGTAATTGTAAAATGTGGTGGTTTTCATATAATTTTAGGATACTGCTGGGGGTGCTCTCTGTGCGTTCATTTACATGTAATCTGCTAAGGATAATGTGTAAATTGCTCACTAAGCATGCTCGCTCATGTTATCCCCATAGTAATTTACAGGTAAAATGTGGCTGTTTTTATGTAATTTTAGGACATTATCAGGGGTGCTCTCTATGTGTTTCATTTACATGTAAAACATTAGGTATTACATATAAATTGTTCACTAATCATGCTCACCTATGTTATCCCCATAGTGATTTACATGTAAAATGTGGTTTTCATGTAAATCAATACAATCTCTTCCTCATGCATGCTTGCAAGTTTTTCCTCATATTGTTTTACATATAATCCCTGGTGTTTTACATGAAAATTAGGGTCATTAACAATTGAAATTACATAGAATTAGTCACTATAAGGATAGAATTTTTGAAGAATCATATTGAAGACATAATTTTTTTCACATTTGGAATCACAAATATGAATGTTTATGTACATACATAAAATCTATACAATAAATAATCTATAACATATATACATTGAATAATCTATAATAACATTTGTACAACAAAAAGTACATCCTCTTCCTAGCTTTCTTTCATCTTAAACCTTTGTCACGTTCCAATTCCTTCATGATTTTGTCTCACTTGTCATTCCCTGAATGGGTTAACAGCTGCTATACCAATTTGGCCTTATCTGTAGGCAAATCAACCTATGTAACGTCATCCCCGTCATTACTAAATACACAGAACACTAAACATGAAACAATATTATAATAACTGAGATGTCATTAATCCCATAAATAATTATCATAACCCAAGTTAGAATATTTAAGAAAAATGGGATCCCAAGCAAACCCTTTTGAAAGATCATTTTAGATCAAACTATAATTTAAAATTAATAAATAAAATAATGAAAGCATGAGAAATCATCCTATGAAAATAATAGAAAGAACAAAACAATTTTAGAACAATAAAGCACAATGAGCCATAACACAGTACATCATCCACATTAGTAGACTGCACAGAGGGAAACGTCCCTCTTTGTGCCTCATGCCACAGCTTGATAAACTATGCACTGCGGCATGCATCCCTTATCATGACAACAAACTACTATCATAACAGCTCTTCGAACCAACTTCTAGAGCACATCATTTTGCCATCGATGTCCAGTTTGAGCCATTCAAGTGTCCATATATAGCTCTTAAAGCCACTAGCTATTGGCATTAGTCCTACACCCAAACAATAAGCTAAATGAGACTTGGACACTCAAATAAAAAATGGCACATTTTCTTTCAAAAATCACTACTAAGGTGCCCAAACTTCTAAACCAAATGCCAGTAGCCATAGAACTACTTGGACTAACTCATATAGACTATCAACAACCTATACAAACATTCAAACCATAATAATAATAGTCCATACAAGATTTGGCTATCAAAACCCCAATTTTAACATAAATTCCGCAAGGGCTAACAACATTACATAATCAATCTAATGGCCAATCTAATACATGAATTAAAACAAAACTCACACTTACACTAGTATCTCGACCTCCCATAATCAATACAATACCATTAGCACATCCAGGCCGAGATACCCACAATTAACAACATATCATGCAAGTGTGTATAAAATGACATATATGTCCTAAGTTAGCATATGCATACAATATTCGTTATAGACCAAAATAAATAAAAGGCGCTACACAATTTGGCTAGTCTCCTCGATGCTTGGTCTCACCTTCCTTTCCCTTACTCTTATCGAAGCCTTCATCTATAAAATGTAACTACAGGGTGAGTTGAGGACTCACTGACTAAATAGTTTAATCAATTATTTGTGTGTGAGAATGGTTGGTGCTTATGTGAAGTGGCATAACAAAACATGTAACAAGTCATAAAAATCCACACATATAGTTATAATATGATATGCATGATCAACATACCACTTTATATCCTTCTTATATCTTCTGACTGAATCTATGGGCTGACAACTCGATAGAACCAAGTTCATGTAATTAGACTGGCCCAAGCTCACCATTAGTAAAAGGTAGCCCCAGCCAAAAGCGCCTTTATCCATTATGAACTTTAGATTCCCTTTGTTCATAAATGCTAGGGGTGTCGATACCCAATCTACCACTTGTAGTATTGGAACTTTCGAATGATATAATACTTAGCACCAGAGCCTCCATAGTGCCAGTGTACTATATAGATTTCCAAATAATGTCCCAAAAACACACTAGGTGAACTCTTACCCTCTTACAATGATCATGCCCAACGTGTTTAAGGCATCCAACACATTTTCATAACATTTCCATAATCATAGATTCTTATTTCTACTTACATAACTTCACAAATAGTTATACATATGTAACATCCTGAATTTCAATCCTAATAACTAGTTGCTAATTAGGAATAAATTAGTAATTAGTGGATTGATTATGGTTTGGGTGTTGAGTTGATATTTTTTATTGTTTGGATGTTATATTGATAGGATTGAAGGGTAGAACGACAATTTCAAGCATAATGCATGAGCACAAGTGAGATTGGACTCAGTATGCCACGTCGTGGCGTGTCGTCCAAGGATCACTTAAAGGTAATGCGATCAGCTCGTGAAATCAAAAGAGGAAGTGTGAAAAATGAATCTGGAAGGGTGGAGAAGCTCAAATCTATTAGAGCAAGTGATATCTGGAGCTCAAGAGTCTACTTCAATTAGTAACTAGCTGGATAAGTATTATGCAACCCTAAGCTTTATTTCTATCCCATTTTTGTTGAATTTTATTAGTTGGGAAATTGAATCATGAAGTTTTGAGGTGTTATAATCTAAAAGAAAGTGTTAAAATGGGCTATCAAATACAGAACTAAGATTTTATGACTAGTATGGAGTTGAATGATAAAGCTATGAGGATTTAGGCTCAAGATAGCCTAAAAGTTAGGTTAAATGGCGAGATTTTGGTTGATTAATGTGTTAGAAAATTGTTATGGTTATTTAAGTAGCCTATAAGGATAATGATTATAAATAATGGATTGATTGAATTGTTTTATATGTTAAGGGATTCAGTTGAGCCAAATCAATGCTTATGTGAATGGTTGAGAATTGACTGAGGGGTACTATGTTGTGTATTGAACACCTGTAGCATTGCTAGTGAGAATCTATACCCTTAGGAGCTTAGTGCGATTAGTAACCCTTAGTAGCAAGAGTTAAAGATAAGTGGAGTAACCCATTTACTTATTTGTTTGTGAAATTATTTATAAGTATTTTGATATAACTACATGATTTATGTTGTGAACTAATAGAGTAGTAGCTTTGTGAAAGTATATACATGCAGGGGTGTGAGTATTGATTGAAATGAATTTGAGAAGGCATGTGCATTGACATGCATCATATCCGTGAGAATACCCTAGATTATGGTAGAGGGATGTGGCCCTACAGTAAGGAGGTCCAAGAAATCTTAATGATTAAGAGTGTATAGCTTGACTTTGCCATGATGGACCTAAGAGAAGAATCTTGATGATATAGAGTATAGAGCTTGACTTCGCCACGACGGACCTAGGATATGGAATAATCCATGAGGTTACCTTAGACTAAGGTAAGGGGTCAAGGTCCTACTTTGTATAAGGCTAGGAAGTCTTGATGATCCAGAGTGTAGAGTTTAACTTTGCCATTATGGACTTAGGAGACCACCCATACGTGAAGAGGATTACTTAGTTTGAGCAATAGTATAGTAGGCCATGTTCCCTATGACTAGAAGTCTTAGTTTGAGCCTAGATATTACTTTTCTAGGTAGAACTAGGAACGCATGGCATGAGCATAATGAGATTGATGAGAATGAATTTTTATATATGGATATGATATTGCTTTGATTGAAACACATGCTACTTTATTGTTTGTTTATGATTTTGCTTGCTAACCAGTAATTGGGGCTACCTTTGAGTTACTGAGATATATGTCTCACTCTGTTACTTTTAGATATAGGTAAAGAGAGCACGAGAAGGTCGGCAAAGAAATTAAGAATAGGGTAGCCTTACTTAGTAGTGGTATGACTACCACTTGTATAAATGAATATATAATGAGTTGGGATAGTAAAGTTGACAACTAGGATGCATAAGTAAATGTGTATATGAATTGTGTTGTGAACCTTAATTGTATGTGTATCTGATGTTGCACCTCACTGAGGGTGTCCCAATGAGAGGGTACGTGGGTAGGTTTAGATGCTAAACAAGTAAGTATACGATGTTGTGTAACTTGTTCCACTTGTATATATGTGTTAAATTTGAATTGATGTGATGATTATGTATTGATTGTAAATTGTGTTGTTATATGAAAACTTGACACAAATGGTGAGATGAAGCCCCATTTGGAAGAGTCGAGTATGATGTGATTCCGACCATATGGTAAGGCAGACCCTATATATGAGAGTTGGAGGGTTGAAAGTGGAATAAGTCTAGTTATATATATGTGAATGTGTGTTGTATATGTGTATTCCTCATATAAGTCTACAATTGTGTAATGTGGCCTTGAGAGGCCAAAATGTGATATTTGTGGTTTAGGTGTCAATTAGGTGTATGTAGTCTTTTTGGACTTGGTTCAAGGCCCAAAATAGTTTAATAGGATAAGGAATGAGAATTGAGCACTTAGGGTGTAAGTTTTTGAAAGAAAAGTAGCTTTTTGCACTTAGGTCTCTAATTTTAGATCGAACCATCAAATTGAGTTCAAACTTATTCTATTAGCTAGTATATGCTATCAATTTCATGTGGGCACTTGAATCATTCTAATTGGACATCAGATGTAGAAATGGCACATAGGAAAAGTTCATCTTCTGAGCTATCATATGACAGTAGAAATTTCTATCATATGCACTGTGACGCACAATGTGCCAGTCGCGATCCATGACACAGTCAAAAATAGAGCATGTCGCTTTGTACCACATGCAAGAGTGCATAGTCCCTTTTCAAGGTTGAGAAGTTGTGTTTTCTTGAGTTATTTAACTGTGTTTGCGCTTTCACTAGCCCTCTTATTTGAATATATGTTTTAAGAGGTCGAGATCCTGTGATTTGAAAATAAATAAAAGGACTATTACTCTGATATTACTATGTTGGTAATTGTTGATTGTGTGATTAGGGATGGTAAAGCCCAATTTGAGTTGGGACTTTACAATATAAAGTAGCGTTTAACTTTCCAAATACTGAACATTAAACAACTTTTTCATTTCATTTCACATAACTTCAAAATCATAATTTTATATTATATTATTAATATGTTAGTATCAAAACAAAACATTAACTTTGAAATCTAACATACTACCCTCTAAACATAGAAAAAAGAAGATTAGACAATTCAGTTACCTCAACAAAAGGGTTACTATGGTCAACCAACGACTCTACTCGTGTCCACTAGCACCACAAAGCTTGATTAAAGGCAAATCTACAAGACTAAAGCCTTAATTTTTAATACACACACACACACACAAATCACTCCACTCAAAACACAAATTTGGGTACCCATTATACCTAAAACCTCTATTTAGTTCAACAATTCTTCCAACACACTCCATTAATCCTACTTAACATTTCCACGCATAAATAACACTATTACATTACCCATATTGCTCTTAATCATCCAATTTCTACCTAGGGTTTGTCTAAACCCTAACTAACAACTCCAAATCATTATATAATCTATAAATATAGGTTTTAAAGCTTGATTTAACTACCCAAGATCTTAACTAAGGCAATAGGTTTAGCCATTAATTAAGAAAAACTAAATCAAAGCCCCAAAATAACCTAATCCTCAAAAAAGTTTGAATATAGGGGGAAGGAGAAGTGTAGGGAGTTTACCCAAAGTTAAATCTTGCTCCAAATGCTTCCAAAGTAACCCTAAGGTCTAACCTTAGCACTAATCGATTGTCTCCCATCAACTCCTTGTGTTCTCTCTATCCCGCTTGTTGTTTTCTGTCTAATTTTGTGATCTAATAAATGTAGAAATTTGTGCATACACTGCAGTGCTTTGGCACACCTATCATGGCATATGGCATAGAGAATTTCACACACATTTTGAACCTCTCTCCATGCCATAGCCCTCTCGTACTTTGATCTAACTGTCCTCTAAAGCTACCCAATGATCCATTAGATACATTAGTCTACCAAAAACATCATTAACCAGAAATTCACTTAATTTAACTAAAATACCCTTAATTCTCGAAGTTGAAATCTAGGGTGTTACAACTTAGACAACGTAAGGAATATGTAATGTAAGGAAATGGTCCAAGCTATCAAATTATTATACATAAGTAATGCAATATGTGATAGATAGTTTAAGTCTATCAGTGCACTCTGGAATAGGGCTATTATCCCACCCTTGAAGCCAACAAATGATGAACATACCACAGTCATGTCCACTCATAATAGGAAATATGTCATCATCTATAAATTTCAAAAATGCAAATGACATGAATATGTATACGTGATCTGCTAAAATACTTAACATGTTCTTTTGTTGTGAAACCCTCACAATTTTAAAGTCAATGAAAGGAATATGCATAAATTCATCTGGCAACAAGTATGCAATAACTCTTGCAAAATGTGCAGCCTGTAAAAATGACACAAGCATAGTAATTATATTGAGCTAAAAGTGTGAAGCATACGTCAAAAGTAAAGTAATATGAAAGTTGCCACAACTGCAATACCAATTGTCTCCATCGATTCATCCTTCCTTGGATCAAATGTTGTCTTGCTAAACCATTGGTGACAGGAAGCATTGAATCTAGAAGGTATAGGTTCATGCCCCTCTTCACGGAAGCATAATAAAACTAAGATGATCTAATAAGATGATAAATCATACTGGGATTGATTAGAGGCAATCAATCTTGTGTGGTCTTCCAGCCTTCATTGCTCCATATTCTATATCATGCCGCCTTACCACATATACGATGATATGTTTAGCTATTAGTATCCCATAAATTGTAAAAATTTAAGAAGCAAATTACATAGTAAGCAATCACTGCCAGTGAAGGATAAAAAATGAAGCATCTCAGAGGCCCATCATGAAATGTTCTCACTTCACTAAACACAATTAACCAATATAACTCCTGGTAATCTGAGATTTAACTCAAGATGATGATTACCAAAGTTTAATTTAAAAACACAGGATCCAAGTTTTCTAAATAGAAATGAGTTGAAATTGATCAAAAATCTTTCATATCAAAGTAAAAATAAGTTTCAGAAACATGAGATACTTTAGAGGAGTGAAAGAAGTCAAAAATGGTTAAAAACAAAATATGTGTTGAAATACAGAGCAATGCACTATGGTGGATGTACCTTGTGCTGTGATGTGTTGATCTTTGTGCCACATGCTCCAGCTCAGGTACTATATGCCGTGGCATGTTGCAAGAAATTTCACTGGTTCTACTATCATTTGATAGCAGAATTGGGAGAACTTCTAACTCACCCATATTCTTTGTTTGACATCCGAATGATGTGATCTAGGTGTTTACGAAAAGCTCTTTACATGATCAGCTAATGGCATGAGTTTTACTTTCAAAACAAGTCATACTAGAAAATTGGACACCCAAACACATTTTAACCACTTTTTAATACTTTTATACAAAATGGGTGTCCAAAACCTTCAACAAGTGCCAAAAGCTTTTCCTAACACCTAGAACATGTCTAATGGACCTAGGACTACCAGTACAACACGTCATAAGCACTGAAACATCACTATAACAAAAATTCACTCCTCAACCCCATTTTACTAAAAACAAAGGGGGAGGTAAATTTTTACTGCATTTCACTCAAATCATTCAAAACATATTCAAATCTTCATTTCTACACTTGCACTAGTATTTAGCCCTATAAATATATATATTTCAACATACACAAAAGCTAAGGGCTCAAAATACAATTTTAACATTTCCAATAACCAAAATAGTGCAAGTATAGGGATATGCATCTTAGAATTAGCAAATCATATATTATTACACAATTAAATCTAAACTAGAGGCATACAAGAAGGAATATGCTAATTCCCTGCCTCTTTAGTCTTCTCCCTCTCGATACCAAAGCTAGAGCCTAAAAAGTATTAAATAAGAGGGGTGCGTCTAGCTACTCAGTAACCAAGATTAAACCTACCTTATGCAGTTATATATCAATTATAAAACAAATACATGCAAAAGGAAGTCAAGAATGTAAAACAAGTCCACATATATCATAATTTATCATTCTATAACTTCTTTAACTCTCACAACTAGGTGCATTGTTATCATATTCTCAGAGATGTGACATGACCCATATTCATGCGACTTGCCACCATTTAACACATGTGACACATCATATATTTACTTAGGCAATGATCAACTAACCTTATATTCTTCTTATTTCCTCAAACCGAAACCATGGGCTATAACACTGATTAGGGCTTCGTTCGTGTGACTGGACTACCCAAGCTCACCAATCGTGGGGTGTGACCTAGCCAAAGATCATAGAACTCATCTTTCGGACCACAACTTCCCTCATTCTCAAATCCTTAGGGTGTCTCATACCCTAGGCTATTCTCCTCATTGAACCGATGGGAATAGTTAGGTTCTAGTCTCGAAAAACTATAGGACAGTCACTCGACAAACAGTAGGATAAGGCTATAGCCCCTATACACTGAAGGGCAGCCTAAATACCATATGGATGTTGCTCTACTCCCAATCCCTAAGTAAACTCCCACCACTGATCATGCCATAAATAATACTCACTTGTTTTTACTTTTTCACTTTCATTTACTTACTATTATAACAACCATGTTGGGCTCACGACCTTGCGCTACCCAAGTATGTATTCTCGTCTTTTCCTCAAGATTCATTTTTTATTGACAAATAAAACTTTACACGTCATCACATTCATTTTTCAACAATAAAAGCATATTCATAGTTAAAACCCTATTGGCTTTGCATTTTTCATTTTTCATGCACTCAAGGAACCTAATATATATAGTTTTTACTTAAACAACCCAGTCCATGCATGTAAACATTTACAACTCATATTCAACAACCAAATAACAATCAATTAACATATAACTACCCAAAGTAGAGTTTTCTCCCAATTACCTCAAACCTTTGAGAGTTCAAAAGTTTACCCCCTCAATCAACTAGCTTCTAAGCTTGAAATTTTAATCAAATAGGTGACCAAGAGCCAAAGCTACAATCAGCCAAATTGAATTCCATCAACATAACAAACTCAACAATTGAACCATTAATCTCTACTTCTAAATTGCTCAACATTTATTCTACAAGAGGTAGAGCCTAACCATTAGATTTAATAGTTACCTTTAGCCCCCAATAGCATTAATGAGCCATTAAATCCCCATTAATGGCATCACAAACTTCTAACCACCTATAATAAATAAGATTTTTAGATATTAATGATGCCCAACAACCCAAGACATCAAAACTCTTTATACCTAAGTTTAGATACTTTAATCTACCCCTACTAACTCCATTTAAGTCAACAAAATTAGACCCATAACACATATGGGCTGAAATTCCACTTCCACTATCAAACCCTAACCATAAACTCATAAATATGGAAGAAATGGGGAGATTAATGAGTATGATACTTAGCTTGGGTGTTTGTAACCTTCAAAATACTCCTAAAGTCATCCCTAAGTAAAACCTAACAAAGCATTGGCGTGTCTCTTCTTTCTCTCTTTCCTCTTCTCTCTATTTTTGTCTTATTTCATATCTAATAAATTGCAGAAAATGGCCATATGCTACAACAAACGCATAACGTGCCACAGCGTATAGCATAAAGAGGTCATCCTTCGCTCAAAAATGGCTATGCGCTTAGGCAATCGATCTACGTGCCGCATTGTGTGGCACAGCAACTTTAACTCTTCCTTTTCTTCTCCTTTCGATGCTCGAGTGACCCGCCTCAATACCGAACCCACAACTAGGGCTGAAATACTACGAAATATAATTATTAGACCTCTCGGGCCCTACACCACTTCAACTTACTTAATTACCCTAATTAGGCTTAATTAATTAGGAAATTAAAACTTAGGACATTACACATCATGACTTTGCTCAGAATTTAGCATCTTACTAATTACCAATATCACTTATAACTAATCATATAGTGAGAGATTTACACATGACAAAATAAAAGGTAATAGATGCACTAAGGTACATGACATTTAAACTTATCCATAAACTTATCCATTATCTAAGGGCAAAGCAATACATTTCTTTTTGAGTTAGGTACAGCCTATCAACTTAACAAAGAATCTCCTTATGAACAACTGTAGATTTCTTAGTATACATGGAGTACAACTGCTCTTATTCTGAAGGTGGTCATACATTTGAGAAAAAGGGTGAAAGTAAGAAACATGAGGCCTTTATATTCCTAGAGGACCTTCTTGGAATTGAAGGGGTGGCCACAGTAATCTCACCATGAATTGATCTATGGAAAGATCACCCTTTGCTAGCATATCCAAGTGAGAAGGCTCCATTACTACCACTATAACCCATGTGCGATGTCATGAGTTTTCCTAGAGTTAACAATAATGGGGTTCACTTCAACACCAACCTTAGCTTCTCTTAGATCTTTGCTTTCCACTTTTACCCCATATACATCAGTTCCTTCACCAATTTTATCTCTATCATGCACATTGCTTGCCCTAACTCCCATTGACACCTCTTTACATTTACATTTCATCTTTTTCGGCTAAGCCTCCAACATAAACCAGACAATGTCTTCTTCATTTGATTCATCAATAGGTGGAGTAACACCCTTGCCTAACTCCAATTATAGTTGCAACATCCTCTTGGCAACAGCATCATAGAGTGATCCTATTATTCAGCTATATGCATGAGACATTTTCTGCATAAAAGGCATAAATAAGGCCATAGAATATAAATAAAAATGACATATCAACTACAATACGCAACTTAAAACATACCAGATCATTAAAATTAGGGTGTAGAGGATCACCATCTCGATTGTCCTTTTGCTGCCCAAGTTTTATGAGTGACACTTGTGGGATAGATTTTATAGGTGCCTTGATCATTCTAAGCGATATGGGTCCTGTGTGCTCCACCTTTAATGTAGACCCTAAATACAGGACCTCTCGAGCACTCTCCTTCTCCCTTATAATAGCTTGCTTTATCTTCTCATTATCCTAATAGAGTAAAGCGTCCTTGACTCAACAACCTTGCTACCATCTAAGGGAAAGTTTTGAAGGAACATAATCTGAAATTGGCAAAAGGTTGTTATATACACAAGTTAATTAACATGTAAAAACAATCAAATAATGCTACTTACAATCAAGAAATAAAGGCAGCCACCAACGTATGATTTTTTTTCTCGCTATTAGTTGCAACCTTCTTGTATTACTCGACCTTCCTTAATAGCTCTTTAACAATAAATTCACTCCAACTGTAGGAAGTCAGAGTTATTTTCCTACAAGAGATTATGTTCACCAACCGTGAAGTCACTTCTCCTCTTGTAAGAGGACACAGAAGTGTACTCTATATGTATAGAATAATCAATACCTCAAATGAATCTTCTTCATCACCTTTAATGATCATGTTTTTAATGTTTACAAATCTACGCCCAACATACTTCCCTTTCAACTCATTATATAGCTCGCCAACTTCTTCGACCACCTCCCCTCCTTCTTTTAATAGACCCATAAGCTTGTGCACATCATTGACATCAACTTTTCACTCAATTTGCCATATTGATAGTGATAGGGACGCGGAAGCAGAATCGTGCTAGTTTAGGGACAGAACCCTGAAACAACAAAAACACAAGAATAAAAAGAAAGGGACGAAATTTATGACGGAAATAAAGAAAGGTATGAAGTAAACAATAGGATAATGATCAAGGAGAAGATCCTCTAGAGCACCTGCCTCTAGGAACCTCAACCTTCGAAGACACCACAAGAGTTGATCACACTCTTGATCACGTCAGTTTCTCATACGGGATACCACCACAAAGCACTAAGGCTCACAAGAGTTATAAACTCTAAAATGAATAATTTCATTCAACTTCTGTGTCGTTTACAATAGGGAGCATGCCTAATTTATATAGGCTTATAGAAAAATATTTCCTAAAATTAAAACCCTAATTTCCTAATGCATTTATCACAAACAGATATGACATCTTTTCGCATGTGAAGCCAAAAGAAATGATCAGACAAAATAGCCAAAGTTTTATCTACACCAAAGTGTCCCATCAAACCACCACTATGTGCTTCCTTAGTAAGCAACTCACGCATAGAACAAATAGGAATGCATAATTTATTTTTCTTAAAAAGAAATCCATCAAATTTAAAGAAATCACCAGATCCATGATTTTCACAAGATTTCCAAATATTTTCAAAATCAGGATTAGTTTTATAAAGATCTTTTAGAATCTCAAAACCAAGTAATTGAGCATGCAAATAGGAAAGTAATGTATACCTTCGAGATAAGGCATCAGCAACGATATTTTCTTTACCTTGCTTATGCTTAATCACATAAGGAAAGGTTTCAATAAATTCCATCCAGCGAGCATGTCTCTTGTTTAACTTACCTTGAGACTTGAGAAACTTTAAACTTTCATGATCAGAATGAATGATGAATTCCTTGGGCCACAAATAATGTCGCCATATTTCTAAGGCCCTCTTTAGAGCATAAAGCTCTTTGTCATAGGTGGAATAATTCAAAGCTGCGCCGTGAAGCTTTTCACTGAAGTAAGCTATGGGCTTAGAATCCTGCATTAAAACAGCACCTATACCAATACCAGAAGCATCACATTGAATTTCAAATGCTTTAGAGAAATTAGGCAAAACAAGTAAAGGGGCATTAGTCAATTTATCCTTTAGGGTTTGGAAGGCCCTTTCTTGTGTTTTATCCCATTTAAAGGTCGCATTCTTCTTAACAAGTTCATTAAGAGGGGCAGCAATGCTAGAGAAATCCCTAACAAATCTCCTATAGAAGCTTGCTAAGCCATGGAAGCTTCTCACTTCACTTGCATTTTTAGGGGTTGGCCATTCACGAATAGCCTTAACTTTCTCCTCATCTACACAAATTCCCTGTGATCCAACAACAAATCCTAAAAAGATAACAGAGTCCATGCAAAAGAAACACTTTTAAAAATTAGCATATAATTTATATTCCCTCAAGATGTCAAACACATTTTTAAGATGATTCATATGATTAGTCAAAGATTTACTATAAATCAAAATATCATCAAAGTAAACCACAACAAACTTGCCTATAAACTTTCTAAAAACATGATTCATTAATGCCATAAAAGTACTAGGAGCATTAGTCAAACCAAAAGGCATAACTAACCATTCGTATAATCCAAATTTAGTTTTAAAGGCAGTTTTCCATTCATCACCCTCTTTCATACAAATTTGATGATAACCACTTCTAAGATCAATTTTAGAAAAGATAGAAGCACCATGTAATTCATCAAGTATATCATCAAGTCTAGGGATAGGGTAACGATACTTTACAGTGATTTTGTTGATTGCTCTACAATCAACACACATCCTCCAAGATCCGTCTTTTTTTGGCACCAAGATAACAGGGACAGCACAAGGGCTAAGGCTCTCACGCACAAAGCCTTTCATCATCAATTCCTCTACTTAGCGCTGGATCTCCTTAGTCTCTTCAGGGTTAGCCCTATAAGCAGGCTTGTTTGGAATAGCAGCTCCAGGCAAGAAATCTATCCTATGCTCAATTCCTCTTAAGGGAGGAAGTCCATCAGGAATTTCATCAGGGAATAGATCTCTATAATCCTGCAACAAAGAGACAACACTAGAAGGCAAAGTGGGGTCAAAAGTATTAGTAGAAAAATAAATATTCTTGGGAATTACAATAAGAGCTTGCTCACTCATCAAAGCCTCTTGAATCTTACTTTTCCCACACAATAATATTTTTTTTTCACTATTTTCCTTCACTCCCACCATTCTATTTTTTTTCTTTTCTCACCTTCTCACCACTCTTTTTCCTCTCTTTTGATTGATTTTCAAGTAAAGTAATACTCTCTTTGTTTTCTCTCTCACTCATGCCACAATCAAGGAGATCTCTCCTTTGCTTGTAATCTTGAGTAATCTTTAGTTGATCTTCATAGGCTTGGATGGGCCTAAGAGGATTTAATACAACAGTCTTGCCTTTAAAAGGCACCTTGTAACAATTTCTAAAACCATCATGAGTAGCCTTACTATCAAACTGCCAAGGCCTACCTAATAACAAGTGTCCAGCAAGCATAAGGGCTACATCATATAATACATCACAAGTATAAACTCCAACAGAGAAAGTAATCAACACTTGCTTAGAAACCCTAATTTCAGCAGAATCATTCAACCATTGCAATTTGTAGGGCTTAGGGTGTGGGATTAAAGGTAAAGATAATTTATCTACAAGTAAAGTACTAGCGACGTTAGTACAACTACCACCATCAATTACCATGCTACACACTTTCTCTTTGATGAAGCATTTAGTGTGAAAAATATGCTCGCGTTGCTCATGTTCATTATCCTCCTTTGGTTGAATATTGAGAGCTCTTCTTGCCACCAAGATAGAGTCAACTACACCATTGCATTCAAGCTCATCATTTGATTCATGGGAGGTAGAATCATCATCAACATTATTAGCATCATCTTTATCACTTTCATGCACACTATCATAGCCACCATCATCTCTCAAGATCATAACCCTTTTATTGCTACAATCTCTTGCCATGTGGCCCACACCATGACATTTGAAACACTTAATAGGAGAAGTGTTAGATGAATAAGAAGAAGGTTTAGGGTTAGAAGTTTTACCCTCATACTTGGTCTTTATTTCTTCCTTGGCTTGGGATGTATCTTTGGCTTTGGAATCCTTCCATTTGGAAGTTGTCTTGGAGTCTTTCCAAGAGGACTTGGAACGTTTGTTTTTATTTCTCTGCTCCAACTTTATAGCCTTGTGTATGAGCTCTTCCTTGTCCACAAAAGTGTACAAGTCAAGCTTATCTCTCAACTCTGGCCTCAAGCCATCCATAATTCTTGACATTGCTTCACGTTCATTTTCTTGAATGTTTGCACGAAACTTCAAGATATGAAACTCGTGCACATACTCCTCCACTGTCATAGATCCTTGAGAAAACATTCTCAATTTTCTATTCAGCTCTGTGTAGTAGTAGCTGGGGACATAAGCCTTTCTCAAGTACCTTTTAAGCTTCTCCCACGTTTTAATGGGCTTTTTCCCAAGTTGGCTTCTTTTGTACTGTAAATCTTGCCACCAATAAACAGCATAGTCAGTGAAATTCAAAGAAGCAGTTTTTACCTTCCTTGACTCAGACAAATCAAGAGTCATGAAGATTTGGTCCATCTTCATTTCCCAATCAAGGTATTTTTCTAGATTGTTGCTTCCCTTGAATGAAGGATACTTTATTTTTTGGTCCGGTAAGTCAACACCACGCTTTAAGGATTTCTTTCCCTTAGGAGAAGGGGGTTCTTCATACTGCTCATCATTGCTGGGGATCTTATGCTTCTTTCCTTTAGAAGAGGAAGTCTCCGGCTCATCTTTATCCTCTTTATGGAACCTATGATCAAGTTCCAAGTGAAACTGCTGTAACTGTGTTTTGATAAGTTCTAAAACAGAGTTCATATCAATACTAGGGGATTCATCCTTGTTACTCATGTTCACAGAAGCACTAGAAACCATATAAGATAAAAATAGGTCCTCACACACACAAACTCACGTGTTTACTCTCAAGATAAAGTCACTCGTGTTTCACAAAAAAAAAGTAATGGCTTTTTTTTTTTAATGATGAAAAACACACTTGCCTTTTACCACTCACTAAGCTTGTGGATAGAATCCAATGGTGAAACCCACAAATCAAGAAACTAAGGAACAATCAAGTGAATATCTTCTAAATTTATCTTCTAAATTAAGGAAACTAGAAAACAAGCACAAGGTGAAAAGAGGATTTTTTTTTTTTGCAATTTTGAAACAAATAGGAAAGCAAAATTTTCAAATAAAATTAAGCTTGTTAAAGGAAAAAACCACACGTGACAACAAAAATAAGAAAGAAAGAAATAAAAGTCAAAGAGTCAAATACTCAAAGACAAAAATAAAAAAAACTAAATAAAATAAGAGAGTAGCACAAATAGCAAAGTAGAGAATTTGAAAAGTGCTACCAAAAATAAAAAATAAGAAAGTGATCAACGTAAAAGACTTTCTTATCACCCAAGTTGACTTTTCTCTTTAAGCAACCTCTTGGTGACTTGGAGTTCAAGAATAGCCTTTTTCTACAGTCATAACTCATAGCAATATATTTTTTTTTGTAAAATTTTTTTTGAATTTTCGGATTTTTTTCTCTTTTTTTTTTCTCAACACACTAACACTTTTTTTTTGCCTTTTTTTTCACGAATTTCTAGGTATTTTTTTTCTTTTTTTTTTTTTGAGAAGGCTAATAAAATGAAAATTCACATAAGATAAAAAGTCATAAAGATGAAGAAGAGAAAAACCAAAAGATAGAAGTAGATGGGGTAGATAAGAGATGATCACAAAAAGAAATAACTCAAGATGAAAAAGAAGAAGGAAGGACAAGAATTTAAACCAAAACTAGCAACTAAAGCTCTGATACCAATCTGATAAGGACGCGGAAGCAGAATCGTGCTAGTTTAGGGACAGAACCCTAAAACAACAAAAACACAAAAACAAAAAGAAAGGGACGAAATTTATGACAGAAATAAAGAAAGGTATGAAGTAAACAATAGGATAGTGATCAAGGAGAAGATCCTCTAGAGCACCTACCTCTAGGAACCTCAACCTTCGAAGACACCACAAGAGTTGATCATGCTCTTGATCACGTCGGTTTCTCACACGGGATACCACCACAAAGCACTAAGGCTCACAAGAGTTATAAACTCTAAAATGAATAATTTCATTCAACTTCTGTGTCGTTTACAATAGGGAGCATGCCTAATTTATATAGGCTCATAGAAAAATATTTCCTAAAATTAAAACCCTAATTTCCTAATACTAAAAGGAGAAATAATGATAAAATATTCAGCCACATAATTTAGGAGATGTGATCCTAAAATTATGGGATTACAAAATTTAGAAATTAATATTATAATTAATTCTAACCTTTGACTAGACTCAAAATAGAAAATTAAATCAAAGGACCATTAAAATAGGAAATAATTTAGGAGACAATCAAGGGATCATAAAGGATTTGAAATCACGCCACCCTTGACTTCTTTACTAGGGTTTCATGCCTCCTTGCATGCAAGAGGCTCAACTTGTAGTCTTCCTTGCATTGGGCTAAGGTCTGCATCTCTTGGGCTTGACTCTTCATGAGTTTGGATCTTAAATACATTATACACATATAGATGCTCTCCTTTGGACTTGAGGGGAGTGCCCCAATGCTCTCCAAGCTCTTGAACTTCTTGCACAAGACTGAACAAGGCTTGCTTCATGGCTTTGGTTCGGGCTCTTGTCATTGGACCTCCAATATGTTGCAATGGGTCTTTAGGTACGTTGGATTGGAAGTATTGGGCTCTTTCTATGTCACCATGCTCATGATTACCATCCTCAGGCTTCGTTGCCATTAATGCTATGTCACCCGTGCCATGGGGTCCATCAGATAACGTTCTTGCTTCTGGGTCAATTGCTCTCAACAAACTTCCACATAAAGCATGGTTTATTTGAATGTACTTGATGTCAAGGTTTCGAAACTAATTGTGTTGGCCCTCACCATTAGACTTTCACTTTGCTTCACATGTTAAGCCAGTTCCATAACTTGCTTAGGTGAGCAACATGTAAGCAATTTCTCTTTCAATGCTTCATTAAATGAAGATATGCAAGTTCTATGATGCCTTTCATCTTCAGCCATTTTGTTGAATCGTTTCCTCTCTTCTTCAGATAGATTTTTCCACCCCTTTCTTGCTTCCTCTGTAACATTTCTAAGAGTCTTCATCTCGCCTTTATTTTTTTAACTCATGTGGATAAACATGCAATTTACTTAGCCTTAACCGACATACATACCTTCCCTTAACCATGATTGCCAATTGCCAAATGCACAAAGTACAAGTCGTAGCATAATTGCATAACATAAGGTCAGGTACTACTAGACATTGAAGACAATTCAATCACAATGTAATCGTGTATGTTCTGTGTATTAGCAGGATCATATGCATGTAGTTGTCCCATACGCATGTTAGTATGATCACACATTATTTTTTATGGTATCGCATAATGGTTAACATAGAAGGTAGGTAGGGGCATGGGCAAGTGTATTCTTTTTGCATGAAATTCAATACAAATAATGTGTGGTTTTCGCATACCCAACTTTATTGATGGATTAATTTACATGACATTTTTTAATAGTATAAGGTTCGAGAAATTGGAAATTCACAATCAATCTCATTTGTAAATTTTTGGATAAGCTTAGACAACATGAAGAATAAAGGGAGCAACTCAGAACAATAGGAAAACATAATAGTGCTCGCTCAGACAAAAAGAAAGCTTTCAAACACAATGCATACCTAGTCATTGTTACTCAGGCTATCACCACTCTAAAGAAGCTTGAAACTTTTTCTAAAGAAGCTTGAAACTTGTGGCTGAAGACTCATCGATCACAATCCATCCGATTAGGGCATGGTGTGAAGAGATGGGGTTGTCTTTCTCTATGCTCGTTACCCACAACTTGGTCACATCTCACACCGCTATTGATTGTCCATCAGAAGCATCCCTCATCATCTTATCTCGTTCAAATTGCATGACAAAAGGAAGAAGAGAGGCTAATTTCTTTTCTCAAAAGTTTTGGTTTCAAATAGGGGCATTTTTGTCCGACCAAGGTTTATTAAAAGAATAAAAAAATCAGCTTGGTCCTTCAACAAAATTTAGCCCTTGGGACTAATTTTGGTTCCAACCTGATCCTTTTCACCAATTTTCTCTTTTATCTTTTGTTCTCCAAACCTTTTTTTTTAAAACATTATCATATGTAATTGATCTATGCCCAACTATTGTATGTTATATATATAAATATTAAATAAAAAGTTTATTAAAATAAGTAATCTTGTATAATGCGTGTGAGGGAGGTTGGAGGCTCCACCCTTTAATTTCACTTACTCCCTCTCATATTTATTATAAATCACTTTAATTTCAACTACTCCACCAAAATCAGGATGAGGGGTTTACTTATTAAATATATTTTAAAACTAAAAAATATTTGAACTTTGTCCCCCTTAAAAAGAGGGAGAAACACATCCAAAGAGTCATATAGAACAAATACTAAATTCCAATTAAATTCTCCTTTTGGTAATATGACGGGGTAAAACTAAAAAATGTTATATTAATAACAATCCAATTAACTTATATTTTGGATCAATAAATTATTGTAGAAAATGTCCTATAAAGACCAGAGCAAGTACACTTGTAGGTGTGTATACACACAAAAATACGCGTGTGAATATATATATATATATATCTATTAATATAGATACATACATATTAACATATATACTTGTTGATGTATCCTTTTTTATAAAATTTGAATATTTTTCCTAATTGTTTTCCTTAAATCATCAATCTATTATGTTGGGGCAAAAAATACATCAACCTATTATGACATATCAAAAATAAATCAAAAGTAAAAACTTTTTATATAGCTTTTGTAATCTTTTTCTTAAAATAAGCCAAGACCCTACAGATGTGAGGTCTAGAGTTCAAACCCTACATTTGCATGTCGGTGTTGTGTTTGTAAATTGACTACTTCAAAAAAATGTAATATGGTTTTACTTTAATTTTTTTATTTTTCAAAACATTATATAATTATACATGAATTAACCTCTACTTACTTTTCAGTTATAAATCAAAGCAAATAATATACAGCACGCACGGCACAACACAACATTTATTTTCACTTTCTTTTAAAAGAGATGAAACAAACATGACTTGGTATTTAAAGCTTCAACATTAGCACTTGAAATGACAAACAATCAGGGAAGAAATTAACATCCATTAATATTTCATGCAGAGGAAAAAATGATCATAGGAAAAGCATAAAGAATTTTCATTAATCTACACACCGAAAAAAGCTGAATTAAATAAATACTTTTTATCCCAGTGAAAATCTTATGTGGGGACAAGATTCATGTCTAACATAAATATAAATGTTATTTTTTAAAAAAAATATAGAATTATAAATATTTGTTAGATTAACATGAAAATAAAATTTATTAAAATTAAATACTAAAGTAAAAAATACAAAATTAGAGGATACCTAATTGTTTTTCTTAGAGATTCCAATTTTACTTCTGAACCTTAAATATAATTTATTATTTTTTGTAAATTTATAAAATTTATTTTTATAATAATCTGGAAGAAAAATTATATTTTTAAATATATATTTGTGATATTTTAAATTTTAAATATGATTAAATGAAATTCTCTTATGGAAGCATAAATGAATTGTTTTTTTTTATGGATGAGTGGGTCTAAGTAGTGAATTGTTAGGGCATATATATGAAATTTGCTCTCTCAATCAGGAAAACCATCCCATTAAGCCAAAGCATAGACAGAATTATTACGAACTTGCAATGTTTGGCTTGCTTTTCCCTTTTTTGACAATGGCATCTTGCTTTCATTACTTTTTGTTATTCCCTAAAAAAATTTAAGATCCTTTATCTATCTCGTGGTTTATTCGTATTTCTCTATCTTGCTTTTTCATCTTGTGATTATTTTTTTTTCCCCTTTAAGTAAGATTCTTTTTCCATTTCGCTATTCAATGGTATGTCCCTGCCTGCCAAATCAATGGTTTAATTAATTAATATTGATAGAGTTTTCTAGCAAAAAATTAATATAGTTAAAAGATATTTTTGCTTTCCTTGTGGTTTTATTATAAGCCATCATTAATCACTTTACTGGAATTAAAAAGAAGTAATTAAGTTATTAACTTTATTAAAAAATAAAATAATTTTTTAAATTTTATCCAAATTTAAATGAAAAATTTTTAAAATTGCATTGCATTTTCTCTCATATTTAATGAATTTAAATCGGGTTAATATTAAAAAATTAATTAATAGCCTATCAAGTAACTTACACTATTTTACACATTAGGCAAGCTAAAATAAATTGTTGAGATAAATATTTATTAAGATTTGTTCGGTTGATATTTAGGCAATATTTTATATTCATTAGATAATATTAGGATATTCATTAGTTATTATTAAGTTTATCTATTTATTGTAAGCCTTTCATATCACTAAAATATGACACTTTTTCTAGTCTTCTTTATTTCATTCCTAACTTCTTTCATGGTACAAAAGCCTAGTTTAACCAAGTTTTGATAGTTCATTTTAAGATTTTACCTAGTGATTCATCCCTTCAAGAATAACTTATGAGTTTTCCACCCAATGGTTCATCCCTCGGAGAATCACTCCTAAGTTGCCATGCCCAGTGATTCATACCTCGGAGAATCACTCCTAAGTTTCCTTACTTAGTGATTCATCCTTGGAGAATTTTTCTTGAGTTTTCCCACCTAGTGATTCATCCCTTTAAGAATAATTCCCAAGTTTTCCCACTCACTAATTCATCCCTTGGATAATCACTCTTGATTTTCCCTACTTAGTAATTCATTTCTTCCAAAATAACTCCTGAGTTTTCCCACCTAGCGCTTCATCTCTCGGAGAGTTGCTCCCAAGTTTTCTTACCTAGTATTTCATCCTTTTGAGAATCACTACCTAGTTTCCCTACTTAGTGGTTCTTCCTTCCAAGAATTACTCTTAAGTTCTCTCACATTGTGACTCATCCTTCTAAGAATCACTCCTGAGTTTCCCACTTGGTGATTCATCCCTCTAGTTTCCTGCCCAATGATTCATCTCTTTGAAAATTATTTTTGAGTTCTCTCCTAGTAATTCATTCCTCCTAGAATCACTCTTGAGTTCCTAGCCTCTAAGAATCAGTATAAGATTTTGTTTAGTGATAGTTTATAATTCATGCATAAGAGAATCACCTCAAGTTTATATTTTCTTTTTTTTTTTTTAAGCTTCTCTCTTTTACAAACTTAAGGTGAGAAGTGTTGGGATAAGATTTATTTTCTTAATATATATTATCTATTAAGATTTGTTCTGTTGATATTTAAAAAATATTTTGTATTCATTAGGTATTATTAGAATATTCATTAGGTATTATTAGGTTCATGTATATATTGTAAGCCTTTATTTTATTTTTTGTACTTTATTTTTTCTTGACTTCTTTCCTAAATAAATAAAGGGAACACAAAATTATTATTTCCTATAGTATTATATTATGGGTCCTTATATTTTTTTTTAGTGTTTCAAATTCCTGTTGTTTTTTCATATGCAATGTTAGTCCCTCTAGTTTTAAATACTTTCATTAGACTTATGATGTAGGACTAATGATGTTAAATTATTTGACATGTAATAGTAGTAAATCTTACACTGAATATTAAAATAAGGATGAGATAACAATCTAATCAACAATTAAAAAAAATTGGAAGGGCGAAGGCTTAAGAACAGAAGCACTATGCGAAGAAACTACATGCCATTTAATTTGGGTGAAAAAAATAAAAAAAAAATCGATTAGGGCATCTTATGCATAAATAAAGGTAAAATTATTAACCTGCAGTGACAAGAAATCACTTTCCTGACCGATAGATGTCGCAGTTGGGATTGCCTTCATCATCCGGAAACAATCATTTATGAACTCATTTTGATCCAAACATGTCAATATCTCCAATAACAACATTGGTTACACGCAAGTAACTTAACACAGTGTTGAGTGTCATTATACGTCTCTTTGGGAATATTTAAAATGTAGAGGGATTGATATTGCACACAAAATAAATTAGAGATCTAAAACATTAAAAAAAATACAGAGATTAATATATAACAAAACATAATAAAATTATAAGGATTAATATTTATATTTTTTTATAAATAAAATACTTTCCATCATTTTTTGTTTCATACCGGGAAAAGCTACAAATCAATAAACGCACAGAATCATTACACACGCGGATTTTATCTTGCTTTTCACCTTTTTTACCATTAAATCTTGATTTTCATTACTTTTATTCTTTAAATGAAGATTCCTTTTCCATCTTGTGGTTCACTTGCCTCAACCTACAAAATTGATCGGCTAGTTAATATTATTAGAGTTAGCACGCACACTCCAACGATTTCAGAGGATCAACCCAAAATCCAAGAGATAATGCATTAGGGTTAACTTTGATATTTTTTATAATATATAAATATATATATATCATAAAAATATACTGTACTAGTTAATACTACGAGAATTATGTATTATGTGGGTAAAATAAATAAAATAAAATACTTTTCATCTCACTGGCTAACAAAAAAAAAAGGGCATGTTGGGGCAAAATTTGTGTCTCATAAAAATATTATTTTTTAAGAGTGAAGGTACAATTTTATTCCTGAACTAATATTTGAAAAGTACACCCAGTATTTTAAATTATTTGTTGTAATAATTTCACCTTTAAAGTTGTTAAAATGTAACATATTTTTCCTTAATGTTAAATACTCCAACATTAATAGTTAAAAATGATGACTTTAACTTAAATTTGACTAAAAATATCACTAATGGTCAAATGAATTCATGTTAATGTACATTTTTGATACGTTTTAATTCTTATAGGGGTAAAATTGCTCCAATGAAAATAGTTTGGGACACAAAGTTTTCCACATAAAATAGTTACTTTTTCTTAGACATTCCAATTTTACTTGTGAATCATGAATATCATTCATCATATTTTCGTCAATTTATTATAACATTTATTTATATGATAATCTAGGAGAAAAATTATATTTTTAAATATATACTTGTAATATTTTAAAATTTTAAATAAGAGTAAATGAAATTCTCTTAGGGAAAATAATAGTAATATCCCTCCAAATTATGTAAATGACAATTCAATCCATCAAAATGCCATAATACTAATGAAGTTTTTAGGAGCCTCTTTGTCAATAACTTTTTTAAGAAAAAAACCATTTTACTTTTATTCAAAAACTGTAATTTATTGTTCAATTCTTGTAGTTCTTTGAAGGAAAGTTGTAATTTTTTAAATAAAAGTTGTGAATGAAATTTTTTATTTTGAGAACTTATTTTTCAATAATAGAAATTACACTTAATAAATTATAATTTTTTGTTCAATTTTTGCAATTCACAGAACAAAAATTATTATTCCTTAAACAAAAGTTGTGATTGGAGCTTGTTTTCTAATAAAAAAAATTATATTTGACAAGTTGTGATTTTTTGTTCAACTCTTGCGATTTATATAACAAAATTTGTGATTCCTTAAACAAAAATTGTGATTGAGTCTTATTATTTTTAGTAAGGATAAAATAGTCTTTTTTATTGGTGTTATGGCATTTCAAGAGATCAAATTGTCATTTATATAATTCAAAATAATTTTATTATCATTTTTTCATTCTCTTATGCTGGCATAAATGAATTATTTTTTATGGATTAGTTTGTGTAACAAGTGAATATTTATTGTTTATATACGAAATTTGTTTCACATGGCCAATATAGTGGGACTCACAGTGCTTAGCACCAAAATACTGTTGTTTGAGAGTTTTTTTTCTTTTTCTTTATTTAACCCACAAAGTTATTATTATAATCCTAAATAAATATTATAAAATTATTATTTTAATATTTAATAAATAAATAAATAAATAAATAAATTTAATCTCATTAAAATTTGACCGGATCAGTTTATATGTAAATTTTGACCTAAACAACTTATAACTATACTAAAAATTAGGAAAAAATGAGCAAAAAAATTTAGAATGGAGGTTGGTGTTGGATAAAGTTGGCACCCGAAAAGGAGATGAATTGGTTTTTTAAGAATTTTTGACTCGTTTTCACAACTTACAAAAACACTGATAGTGAGAAAAGACAAATTCAGGAAAAGTAAAGAGATTGAGAAAGAAAAAAAGCTATGAGACAAAAAATTTATCCTAATTCAACCCAACCACTTGACCTACATTCAATCATCAAGATCATCCTTGAGATTTTTAATTACAATCATAAGCTTTAATATGTGTTTGCAACATCAATATAACTCTCAATACTACATCAGTCTTGATTTAACAAGCATTGCTATACTAGCAAGATGTTACAACTCTTTTAGAAAAATCTCTTTCTAAAATTTTCAATCAAGTACAAACAATAAAACTTTCACAAATTGACTCTCTAGAAAGAGTAGATAAATTATAATGAAAGCTTAAGAACTTATGAGAGTTTTTTTCATAAAACTGTTAAAATATTAGTAAGAATTGAATGCAAACTCTAATAGCTTAATGAATATGATCTTTCCAACTATATAGTTTAAGGTAATTTAGACCGTTACGAACACTCAAGGAATGAATTATAGCTATTGGAGATATGTAGGAGTGAAGAACATAAGCAAAAGCCAGATTTCATGTGAAGCATTTAATGCTATATTAGTTTCTAGTTCACACATGGAAGTGGGATTTTCAAGCATGGAATGGTAGGTTGCCTTTGACACAAGTTCACTCATGACATTTCAAGCTTGGAGCTTTATGGTTCTTAAGTATGATTTTGATGGCAAAAGGTCAGTAAAATCTCCCTCATTATTACCTAATCAACTCTAAATCTCAAGTAATTGGGAGATTATATCAAAGTAAGAATGATACAAATTTGTTAATTATATAAATAGGGTCCTAAGTTTTAATACTCTACAACATCCCAAACCATATTTACAAGCCAAAAATAGGAGTTTGGTAATTATGTGAAAGCATGGGATCACTAAAAGAATCATTGCATTTGCTCAAAATTGGAAAATAGTGAAACAGTACAAAATAGGAGGCATGCGCCATGGCTTGTGAGCCTCTATTCCATGTGCCATGACTTAGGCATAATGAACCATGATGCATTGCATGCTATTTGACAGTACTCGAGGCAAATTCTGATGCACCCTATTTTTCCGTTCGACGTCTAATTGACATCATCTAGGTGTCTATAGAGTGTTTTCTCCTAGCTCTAGCTAATCTCTTTGTTTGCACTTAAATTATTTCTTATACAAAAGTTAGACATTTATTTCAAGATTCTCCCTTAATCTCAAAAATAGAAGGGGAAGCTCTATTCTCATATTTCATCAATAAATTAACATAATTTACATGTCATACATATCTCTTACTTGCATTAGTATTTTGGCCTTGCTATAGATCTCATAATCCATACACATACATTTTAGGGTCCAAAATACACTATATAATCTAACAAAACACATAGTGCAACTAAGTCATAATTGAATCATCCCTAATTAGTAATATCATGTGAAATATACACATAAATACTTAAAAAGTAAAGGAGGCTTACTAATAGGATCTTAATCTAATGCCTCAAGTTGTTTTCCTCTATCTTGTCCTCTTGAGCTAATTCTTGTAATATTGAAGATAGAGGGATCAGTACAATTCAGTAACCAAGGTCCATCTAACTCATACTAATACATGTCAATCAATTAAATGCAAGTGGTAAGAGAAACATTTTCCAAACATTAAACATGTTCAAGCATGCAATTCATAATTCTCATTCATAGAAGCACATAATCATAAGTTAATGATTTAGTAATACTATCTTTCACATGGAAGCAAGATCCAATCACATGATCTATTAACATATTTTCACATGGATATAATACTAAACTCATGATTTTAATCACAAGGGTCACAATACAAACAACCATGTGCCCTTTTTATCAACATGTGCATGATCAGACCTTTTTTATATCCTCCTCATTCCTCTGACACAAAACCATGGGCTATAATACATTAGGATTGTTTATACACTAAGACGACTCTAGCCAAAACACATGTGAGAGGCTATCCGGCCAAGGTTTCCTAACTTACATATAGGTCACGATTTCCCCGATTTCTCCACCTATGGGGGTGTCATTCTCCCTAGGTTAGTTTCCTCATTGAATAAGTAGATAACTGGCTAGGTTTAAGTCCCTCATTGAATTAGTGGGACAGTCCTTCATTGACCTAGTGGGACAATATAAATTTAATCCAGACTAACCATTAAGCTTCGATGGAAGCCTTATCATATGAATTTAATTCTCTACTCCTCTTCTTAGGTAAACTCCCACCCCTCGTGATTATGTAATGCATAAATATGCAATAACTAACAACATGTAAGTGTTCACTGTCTAAGCATGCATAATATCTCATATTCATCATGTATTTATATTTAACATACATCATCGGATTTAATACATAATGTCATTGAACTCTTTTATCAAATACTCATTGAACTCCACTTAACATATTATCACATCATTGAACTCTACATCATAAACATTCATAGAACTCCCATAAAACACAATTTCATTGAACTTTTCACTTTACAAGTCATTAAACTCCTCATAACACAACAATCATTGAATTTCACAAACAATGTCATTGGATTTCATCCAATCATACAAAATCATGAAACTCTATTACACATAAATCAGAATTGATTTTCAAAATGGTTTATGCCATATTGCAATTCAATTAACTTCATATACTCTAAACGTCACATTTAAAACAATAAATCAGTTAACACACAAAAGTATGAGAAAGAGTTTCCTTCGGTTATCTTAAACCTTTGAGAGGTTAAAAATCTCACCCCTCAAATACTTACTCCTAAAGCTTTCATGAATCTTGAATGGTGCTAATATGATCCCTCTATAATTAATCATAATATAATTCATCAATATCCTTCTTTAGATAGTTTTCACTTTTAACTCAAACATCTTTTTGCTCTTAAGATTCAATCTCTTCTCTTGCAAGGGTACCCATAAGGTGTCTTAGCTTTCTCTAGCTTATATTAATTTCATTGAACTCTTAAATAACTATTAATAGAGCCACATTGCCCCAGCCATCTCATTAATGGTGGATTTTTGTTCATTCATGACCTCCAACAATCAAAAACGCATATAGCCATAAATACTATGTTTAAATAGCTCAAACAACTTCCATTAACTCTATTTAAGTCAATATATTTGGATTCATAGTGTCAATGGACCAAAAATTATCATTCTCAGCCAGACCCTAACTTCTTAATTAGAGAAAATGAATGAGAATGGTATATTCAAGCTTGGGAAACTCATCGCTAGTGTTTAGAAGTTTCAAAATACTCTTAGTGCTTCAAAACTCCAAGTCTTAGTAGAGCTCCTTGTGTTTCCCTCATTTACTATTTTGTTTCTTTCCTCTTCTACATTAGATTTGCATTCTCATTTCTATAGAAAAGTAGTTAGGCACTGTGGCAAATGCATCATGCACAGTGGCGAACATATACTATGACGTATGGCATAGATAAGTCTTTCCTTAAGAGCATTAGCCCACATGCGCTATGATGGATTATCTATAAGCCGCGGCATGTGACCGAACTTCACCCTCATATTTTCTTCCTTCTTTATATCTGAGCGACACGACTTCACTTTGGACCATGTTTAGAGTTAAAATTACAACCAAACAGACTTGTTAGACCTCTTTAGCCACACATCTTACTAATAAACTTAATTACTTTAATGAGGCTTAATTAATCAAGTTTAAATTTTATGTTACAAATTCCTACCCTATTTGTATGACAAATCACATGTGGGTACAATTTGTTCTCAAGTGTAGAATAGATGACAAAAGCACCTAGCTTCTTTGGGTAACAATTCATGCTTGAAACACTCCAAAACAAGCTTGATTTGGCTTACTTGGTTCTAAGCTCTCTAAGGTTCAAACTTATCCCAAAATAAGCAAGTTCCATTCCAAGCATGAATCTACTTGATTCAAGTGTGGAATGTCACTTATGCAAAACACAAGCTGCCATGTTGGGACAATTCAAGCATAAGTACAAATGGTTCTTAAGTATGGGAATTAGAGAAAGGAAACATCTCATAAACACTTCTTGCACTTAGCCTCTAATCTAAGCATGAATCATCCTAATCTAAATATAGAATGGCTTCTTAGTGTAATGTCTAACTTCAATCCTATGGTCTGATTTGTATTGTCCGCCTTAATATTAACAGGAGAGCACTTATACACGCCATTGTGATAACTAGGATTAGATAAAATCCCAAAAAGAAGTTATTAGAACCCAAAAGTTTAAAAGATAATTATTTTAAAATAATGGGATCCTAAGAAAACTCTTTCTTAAAAATAGTGTTTGAGCTCAAACCATAGTTAGAAATCAAATAAATACAAATACGAAAGCATGGAAATCAAATAATCTTTAAAATAGGCTGAAACAAGCCTTTTCTCAACAATCTGGTCTGTTCGTTGCAGCGTAAGCCACATCTGCCACGGTGGATGGCATAAAGGGACGAATCCCTTGGGAAGGCACCTGCATCACGACACAACTACCATGTGCCACGGCGCATTCCTACTGTCATGACAGCAGTTTGCTATTATGACAGTACTTTAAATTTCTAAAGCGCGCCATTTCGCCATCTGAAGTTTGATTTGGGTGGTTCAAGTGTCCACATAAAGCTTTTTGAACCCTTTAGCTAACGACACTAATCTTATAGTTAAATGATCATTCGTTAAAAAGATGGACACTCAAATTCCAATATGGTTCATTTCTACCTCAAAACACATACAAAGGTGTCTAATTCACAATGCCTAATGCCATTAGCTTCAGAGACACTTTCACCACCTCAAATAAACCACCCATAACATAACAAAACAATCACATCATAAAATTAAGTATTCACACTCAAAATGACAACCAAACCCCCATTTGATAATAACATAAAGGGGTGGATAAAATTTAGCATACATATCAACTTGGTCATTTTGGCACATAAATTACTTTAAATTCATCACTTGTAATTGTAACTTGGCCAAGAACATACACTTAATCCACAACATTAACCTTAGATCAAGATACACACATTTATCACAAATTCATACAAGTGATAACTAAAATAATGTCATGTTCCTAGGTTGGCATTATAACATAACATATTCGTTATAAACCCAAAAAGGAAAAGGGAAGAGCTATACAACTATTACTCTTCACTCTTCAGCCACCCCTTTCTTCCCTTTGTCCCTATCGGAGCCCTTACTTATAAACTATAACCACAGGGTGAGATAAATATTTCAGTAACAAATAATTCACTATTGTTAATTAATATGTATAAACATTAGAGAGTAAAGATATTAAAACACCAAAATATACTTTTACATATTATAACATACTCTTTTTCATCAACATAAATCATTTACCACTAGCATGATCATTCTACCATTCAAGCCTCCATATTACCTCAACTAAAACCATAAGCACTTGGACTAAATGCATACTCATAATGGTTTGAGCTCACCTTCAGTGGTAGGATCACCTGGCTAAAAGTGTCTTATCCTACTTTCGAACTATGATCTCCCCCTATTACACACGAATCGAGGTGTCATTACTCTAATATCTCATCATTGATGCTAAGGAATATCACTCTCCAATGCCGTATCTCATATAACTACTAAGGAGAAAATCTCCAATATCATGCCCCACTAGACACTAAGGACATACATGCCATATGGACTTCCACTACTCCTTCCTACGGGTGAATTCCCACCTCCTAATATGATCATGGTCAATTTGCCATACATTTCACACACTTATAAAAAGTCATTACTTTTTACATACAGATTTAAGATCTTTATCAATTCAAGATTAGTTTCTAATGCACAAGGAAAATCATCTTTTGCAAGATGCTAAGCTTTCAAACACATGTAAACCAATATATTTATCTACTCACAAACAGTTAAGTAATATAATCAAATAGTGTAAATTATTTCGCTACCTCAACCCTTTGTCACACAAAAGGGTTACCATGACTCAATATTAGCTTCACACGTTCTATATGCACATGGTAGCTTAAGCAAAACTTAATTTATACAATCAAGTGACAATCATCAATTATCACTCTAGTTAACCCTAAATTCACTAAGTTCTAAGTGCCTATAATGCCCAAATTCCTTACCTAACCATATCGACCATTTTAAAAGACTCTAACCATCCTATTAAACATCTCAACACACTAAATTCATCATCTAATTTTCCATATTGTCTTAAAATCTTTAAATTATACCTAGGGTTTGTCCAAACCCTCAACAAAATTTTTCAATTACCATAAAACTCATAAACTTAGGGTTATAGGATTGATTTAACTCCTAAGACCTTAAATAATCTAATGGGTTTGGTCTAAACCCAAGGGAACTGAGATCAAGCCTCACGCTACCATTGAAGTTAAAAATTTTGCATAAAAGAGGGAGAAGAAGGAATGTGAAACTTACTGAAGTTAAAAATTTTGCATAAAAGAGGGAGAAAAGGGAATGTGGAACTTACCTAATGATAATTTAAGCTCCAAATACTTCCAATGTGGCCTAAGGATTGTGCCCTATCATAATGCAAGCTCTTCTTCATTACTCTCTTGTTATCTCTCTTTCTTTCTTTTGTTTCCAGTCTATTTTCACGATTGATAAATGTTGATTTCACGTGTACGCTGTGGCTTATTGACACACCCATCACGGCGTAAGGCACAGAAAGTCCTACCAAAATTTAAACTCCCTTTCATGCCATAGCCCGCTCAAACATCGCCCTAACCCTCTTCTAAGGTTGTCCAATGATCCAAAAACTATATTAGTCTCCCATAAATCTCATTAATTAATAATTTATCTAAATTAACCAAATTACCCTTGGAAACACTAATAATTACTAATTGGAAAACTTAGGATGTTACACGATTCAAGTGAGATATGTTAAGTTCCACACTTGAATTAGATTCTTCAAAAGACAAAGTCCTATTATTCATAATTAGGGTAGCCAATCCAGGCATGAATATTCCCTATTCAAGCATAGATTGTAACATGAAGTTCAAATGCATTTTAAAGGTTTGACATTTAGATTTAAAGGATTTAAAAGACCATGTATGGTTCTATTATGATGCATTCATACCAAACAAAGGCATATGATCAAGCTCTTATAGTTTTTACATTAAATCTAAAAGAAGAAAACAAATAAACCTATTTATCCTAAGTCTTTTCTTGATTTTTATGCTTTTAAAAGTTTTGTCACTTAAGTAGTTTTTCAAAATTTGCACAAGTAACAAATACCCCTTTCTTGATTTTGTAATTATCAAAATATATGATTCAATAGTTAGGTCAACCAAAATGAGTTAGTTTCTGATAACATGACAAACCAATGTTTGAGTCTCTATTGGAAAAGGTGCTTAATTTAATATCTAACTGTGCCTTGAATAATATTACTTCTAATAGATGGACACAATGTAAAATCAATAAAACTAGATTTTGGCCTATGTATATACTTTTTACTTGTTTATGAGTATTCTAAAAAATTTATTTGAGATATTTTTAAAATATTTGTAAGGATCTTTTATCATTTAAAAGGTAATCATAAAAAAATGAAAATTTTAAAATAATTTATTTTTGTGTACTTGCGATATGTTACTTTATGAAAATTTAAATTTAAATAAAAAATTATTCTATTTTAAAATTTTTTTACTCAAATATATTAAAGATATAAATAATAATTTATTTTTATCTTAAAATGTGTTGCTCTCACAATTGATTTAAGAATGCAACATCTACATTTATGCTCTTCCTTCAATTGATGTGAGGGGAAACTTTGAAATTACATTAAAGAATAAAATTTCTGTTAAATTTTGCCTCATAATTAATTAAAAAATAAAATTTATAATCCAACAAATATTATTAGATTTGTATTTTCTCTGTCTAAATTTCTAAGCATATCATGCAAAATAAAATTAGCTTATTTTCTTTAAGAATTTGCTGGTCAATGCATCATGAGAAAAAATAAAACATGTATCAAAATGAATCACACAATATAATTTATGTCATAATAATATTTATAAATCATAATTATATCCAAAAGTAAAAAATAAATATGAATAATAATTTTAAATTAAGCAAGTATAATAATCAATATTATAGTACTATTTATTAATCATATATATAATGATAAAAAAATTATTAAGAAAAGTTTATGGTCAAGAAGGTGTGCAATGAAAAAGAAAAAAATTTTATAAAATATTTTTAATTATAATTCTAATTTTTTCGTATAGTTTTGAACTATTCAAATGAAAATTTATATCTAAACCATTTAGATAAAATTTAACGGGTTAAATTTATTTATTTATTAATAATAATTTTTTAATATACAATAATAATAATAATAATAATAATAATAATTTTGTAGTTAAAAAAGAAAAAGAAAAAAATTAACTCCAAAATGACATCGCATTGATGCGCCCCACAAGCCAAAACATGGATCTCGTTTCCCACTGGAAAAAGCTTCTAATCAGTGAACAAAGGGACAATTATCACAAACTTGCAATGCTTGTCTTGCTTTTCCCTTCTTCTATTTTTTTTTTTTTACAATGATATCTTGCTGTTCATTCCTTTTTTTTAAAAAAAATATTAAGATTCTTTGTCCATCTCGGGTTCAATATAATGTCCCTCTTTTGCTTTTGCTTTTTTCTCATCTTGTGATTCTTTTTTATTTTTTTAACTAATATTAGTGATAAATGAATGGTTTAAATTCATATTAATATAGTTTACTACAAAAAAAGGGGTTAAAAACCTAATTTACTTCTTAACTTTTTTAGGTGTTGCTATCTTATGCTGAAAAATGAGACAATATCTTCCCTAATCAATTTTTTAATGAGAAATATTTTCTCTATGTTAAATATTTGTTAATTTGATCATTTGTTAACCTGAAAAAGTATACATAAAAAATCATAGAAAAAGATTCAAAAAAAAATTAAAGAAAATGACTTTTATAAGAAAATTAACACTAATGAAGTCTCTTAAGTCACCAATAAATTTCAATTGAATAATTTTATTTCTTAATCATATAAAAGAGCAATATATTTTTGTAACTAATCAGTTTGACCAGCTATTAGGTGATTAATTGCTAGCAACAACATGAAAAAGTAATTAAAAATATTAATTTCTTTTAAAATAACATCTTATTCAAATATTAAAACTTTAATATTTTATAATTTAAGTTTAAGTATTATTATTATATCCAAATCTTCACATACAATTTACAAGTTAACTTTTATTTGGATGAATATTTATAAATACTAATGTTTAAATTATTAAATATTAAATTGTTTAAATATTTTAACAAGATTTTATTAAAACAAATATAATATTTTTAATTACTCACCAATGTTTCGAGCATTGGTCTATCAAAATTTAGGTAATTAAAGTGGTTGGTTAAAATAATATTTTTTATATTTTATATGAGTAAGAGATAGCATTAGTCTATCAAAATTTATTTGTAATTTAAGGTATTTAATTGGTATTAATTTTCTTATAAGGTTCTTTTATGTGTTTTTGTGAATCTTTTTCTATAATTTTCTAGGTCTTTTTCTATAATCTTTAAGGATAACTAATGGTCAAATCAACAGATATTTAACGTAGGGACAATATTGTTCCTTCAAAAAATTGTTTAAGAGGTTATTACCCCACAATTCACTACTGGGTGCCTAGCGCTCGTTAAAAAAAAAAGAGCAATTGAGCAAATTACCCTTGGAATTTTAAATCCAATAAAATAATACATCTTGAACTCATTTATTATGTAAATTATGCAAACAACCTCCACACCGCGATCTAAAGGTAATAATCCAGCTACTTGGAAGCCCATAACAAAGCCTATAAGGCCTATTCAACAACCAGAACACAACATACACACATCAACATCTAATAACATTATTCCAAATGTCATAATTATCAAAATTATCCCATCTCAGTTAGATGATCAATTCATACTTATTTACCACCAATTGAGACAATTTCACTACTTAATTTCAAAGGCTTAAAGGGTAAAATACCTTTGAACTTTTTTCAAAGGTGCTTAGTATCCTAAACATTTGTTGTAGGAATTTTATCTCTAAACTTTAAAAAAGAGAGTAATTTTTTCCTACTATTAGTGTGACTGTTGATTGTTACTTTGACTCCGTTCGCCACATGATAGCCACCTATCATTTTTTTAAAAATTTTTAAAAAAATTGATGTGGCTAATGTAACATCCTAATTAATTGTGAAAATTGAGGTTTTATTGAGGAAATTAATTGAAAACTTATTTGATTTTGATGTTTGATTAGGAGGTAGATTTATAATTGAGGTTACATTACTTTGAGGCTTGATTGTGAAATGAAATATAAATAAGGTTGTTTGAGGTTAATCATGCAATTAGACTTCAAATTATGACTTAAATTTGGCCTAAGATGGTATATGAAGGTCAAATAGAGTCTAAAATAGGTTTTGAGCTAGATTGAGCCTAAATAATTAAGCTAAGTAAAGTGTAATGTTTCTATGCTATGAGCTACAACACATGGTGCACACGCTGCATCGTGCAAAGCAGAAACTATACTTAATGTCTATTCACAAACAGCTAGACAGAAAAGCATTTATTGTGTATGATTTTTGGCTCCTAAGTGATAAAGGTAACTTCATTCATTAATCTCTTCTCTACCCTTTTATAGGCATGGAAATAGATCAGGCTTTGGCTAAATAGGCGTGAGCCTATCATATGGATCTCAAGTCTGAGCTTGCATGCAGGCTTTTTTCTAGGCTTAAACCTGAGCCTACAATAAGCTTGGTCAGGCCTAAAGCCTTTTTAAAGGCCTATTTATGAAATAGGCCTTTAATAAGGCTTTTGAATTTGGACCTCAAAATCTGTAAGTAGGCTTTGAGCCTAACAAAACCTCTATTTTTATGTAAGCTTTAAGCTTACATATTTTAGATTTTAAAAAGGTTTAAAGGCTTAAAACCTATTTAAAGCCTCTATATAATTAAAATAAAATTAAAAATTGTAATAAATCTAAATAAAACATATTTTAAAGAGTTACATTTAAAATTTAGCAATAATACAATGCAACTAAAATGAAATTAACTTGTAAAAACAAGTGAGCAATAATACAACCCAATAAATAAATGACAGCATCATTATTCAAGACTTTAGCATAATCTCCTCTTGTTCAGATGGCTCTTACACAATAAAAGAATGATGAAAATAAGTAACAAGTTTAGTACAAGCCTAATCAATAGTGCAACAAGTATTAAAAGAAATAAATTTTTACCTTTTGTTTTCTCTTTCGGCTTATATTTATGGTGAAACCAATCCCTACCACAAATAAAAATTTCAATAGCTTCTTCATTCAATCTAGCACAATATTCATTAATCACCCTTCCCCTAGCACTAAATGTGGATTTTGATGCCACAGTTGAGATAGGGATAGTTAATATATTAGCTGCCATCTTTGATAAAACTTTAAACTTTATATTATTGTTCTTCTACTACTCTAAGGCACAAAAAGATAAAGAATTAGGAGTTGAAATATAAGTATCATCATCAATATACATCTCCAACTTTGATTTAGAAGGAGGAACTAGATGCCTTTGACAAACCATGTTCAACATTTGTTACATCCCTTAATCTTTTTGTGGTGCAACAAGATCTATCAAGGTGGTGCCATCAATATTCATTTCACTAGAAGAATAGTTTGAGTCATCTCTACATAAGTCTATATACTCAAGATATAATTCCTCCAACGCTTTTTTCACCTTTTCAACATTCTACTTAGCCTCACTTTCTAGTTTATGTATTAAGGAGAAGCTTATTTCAATAGCATTAAATTTGATCCTTGGATACAAAGCACTTGCAATAAACATCAACAAGTTGACTTCCCCTCAATATTTATCAAATTCTTCTTTTATAGCTAATTCCATCTCACTCATGAATAAGTCAAAAGACTTTAATGCATAATCAATAACTTGTTTTACCCTATAAACTTCAACAAGATATAAGTTGGAACTTGGGTATTTATTACCTAAGATAAAATGAGTGGCATCATGAAAAACCTCTAAGAGATCACATACATTCACAATCTTTTCTCAATCCTTAAAAGATGGTGCATAGCTATAATATGGCTCTTTTAAATTGCAAGCTAAAAAGACTTGCTTAAATTTTATTGCAATGGTTAGCATCAAGAATGTAGAGTTCCATCTGGTAGGACAATCAAGAATAAGTTTTTTTTTCTTTACGCCCCTTTAACTCAACTACTTCACAAAATTATTTCAATCTTGCATCTGAGGCATTTATGAATTTGACACTTTCATGAACATTGTGAATGATATCTTTAATCTTCATAAGGCCATGCTGCACCAACAAATTGAGAATATGTATGCCACATCTAACATAAAATAGTTGCCCATCATGTAATGGGCATCCTAAATTAGGACTTAATCATCACACTAACTATCGTTAATCAAGGACTAACCTAAAAGAATTATCCTATATGAGATTAATCTAAATAAATTTTTAACATGTATTTTCACAAACTATTCAACACAAAAGGGATCCCAAGTCTTTAAAATATTTTAAGAACTCATATAATTTAATTAAACATATGTGGAAGCTTGATAATAACTATTTTTACATGCACAAATATTTTGACCCATTAATATAATACAAGTATCAAAACACATTCTCAAGGATCCAAAATTTCTTTCCATCCAACACAAAACCCATAATGCAAGTGAATTAAGAATATATTATCCTAGTTGGCAATATCATAAACTAAATACACATATCAACATAAAAGGAGAGAGGCCTACAGAAGTGATTATTATCACTTAGCCTAATGCTTCTTTCCTCTATTCTTCTCAGATGAGCTAACTCTTGTAATATGTTAAAAGAGAAGAGTAAGTACAACCACTCAGTAATTGAGGTATATCTAAGTTGTACAAATGCATGGTAATTAATCATGAATGCAAGTGGCTAATAAGTTTATCAAGGTGACTATGTAAACAATCACATTAATAACATGTTGATTACATTAACATCTAACTCATGTGAATAATCTCAAGAATAAAGTTAAGTATAAAGTTTGCACAAATAGCCACATATACATTATTCGCAAAATTACTACATGTTCTCATTTCCACAATTATAATTATATTCTCAACATAGCCATCAATAACTCAAATGATATGATAATAATAATATGCATGATCAATCTCTTTCTTATATCCCCCCTTATTTCCTCTGACATGAAATTCGTGGGCTAACAAGCCGGAAGGGATCATCCATGTGGTGAGACTCCCAAGGCCTTAATCATATCGTGAGGGGCTACCAGGCTAGGGTTACTTTACTCACTTATGAACACAGTTTCCCCCAAATCACACAATGTGGGGTGTCATACAAGGTAGGCCAGTAAGGTCAAGTCTATTAATAGGAACAATGCTACGTTACCTTACAAGGTAAGTAGCGGCTATAACCCCTAAGATTATCAGTTAATAGCTAAGTATCATATGAATTTTGTGTAACCGCTCACTTCTTCACTAAGGCAAACTCCCACCATATGATCATGCTCATAAAAATGCATTTCAAAAACTCATATGTATAATTCACAATTTATAATCAAGAGTGTGCACATCATCATCAACATCAATCTCATTATTCATACCAAGTCATAATTAACTTAGTCACAAATTATAAAGTCTCAATAAAGCCACATGCATTACAAACAACTATTTCAAATTTAGATATATATATATATATATATTTGTTTCACCAACATAATTAATTAATTAACATACAAATAGATAAAATAAATTTTCCCCGGTTACCTTAACATTTGAGAGGTCAAAAGTTACCCCTCAAGTTACAACATTTTCAAAGCTTTCTAAAGCTTGAATGGTGTCAAAAAAAAATTAATCTACAATTAATCATATCCCAATGTGTCAATAATAATATTAACATAATTTTCACTTATACTCTAACACCTAATATTTATTTTATTTTATTTCATTTTTTTAAGATCTTAGTATTAGCCTTTTGAGTTTTAAAATTTAATTTCATATATTTGAACCTATCTACTTGGTTCAATAGTCTCCTTTACAATGATTTCATTCAAATAATTTTCTAATATCAAAATTGCCCTTTTTATTCTAAAAATTCGCACATAAAAAATACCTAAAAATTGAAAACTTGATTTCAAGCCTAGGATTATTATTGTATAGCCATAATAATTTATTTTTCATCTCATATAATCATCTAAATATTAATAAATCAATTTATATTTTCAGATTTAACCAAAAATCTACCCATAGGGATTTAGAGATAAACTCAAATGCCTCAAATTCTAATTCTATTAATAAAATAATACTCTAGAATATTTATTACACTACCAACAGCCTCAACAATTAGATTTACTCATCAAAAATTTATCCCTCTTTTAAACCCTAGATTTTTTAAAATCTTGAAATCTGCAACTCAAAGGGAAAAAACGACTAAGAAAAAATATTTAGAACATTTATCTAATCTAAGAATATTTAAAATCTCATCTGAAGTATCTTATTATGAAGCTTTACCTTCTAAATCAGCTCCTACCGCCGCAGCGTCGCTCGCTCTCTTGCTCGCTCTCTGTGTATGGAAGCAAAAATGAAAAGGAAGAAGAGAATGGAAAGCCAGAAGGCTTTGTTGGCCTTTTTAAAAATAGCATGGGTCCCACGGCCTTTACTCCTCACCTTTTTTTTGTCTTTTATTAATCCATTATACATGCATACACAGTTCTAACCCCTACCTTTTCTTGTTTTTTTTTTTAAATTTACTTTGCTTCTTTCTTTTCTTTTATCCTATATATATATGCACACACACACATTAAACACACACACACACCAACGTCTGCGTTATTGTTCCCTTTCTCCTTTTTTTTCATATATCCCTTTTTCTCTTTTAATAATAATAATTCTATTTTCTAAAAAAAATCATAACTTAAAATTTGGATTTATACTAAATTAAATATAACAATAATGTGTTAACTAAAATTATTTATACCTAAATATTCCTCCAAAATTACTCATTTACCCTTGATTAACTTAATTAATATTGGGTTAAATTTTGGGATGTTACACACCAAGTACCAACTTCTTGTTCAAAGACAAGTTTTCTTTCATATTTCATATGCAAGAATCATTATAGGAAGCATTGTCAATAAAAATTAAGAATACCTTATTCTCAATGTCCTATGATCTGAAACATTTGAAAACGGCATTTGCTATATCTATTCCTCGCCTTGGAGCGAGAAATTTGACAAAACTCAAAACTCTCTTTTAAAGATTCTAGCTTGCACAACAAAATGACCAGTAACAACTATGTATTTAGCTACTTGATGACTTGACTTTCACATGTCTTTTGTAATGCTAACCTTACTCACCTTATTCAAAATATTTTTTATGGTACTCTTCTCAACCTCATACAATTGTAAACAATCATTTCTTGCTGTCTTACGAGTAACTTTTCTAAAATCTGGATTTGCATATTCAAAACCTCATACCGAAATTTCATCTTCTACAATGCTAAAAGGATGCTCATACACCATAATAGCACTAGCAGAAATTTCTCTCATCTTTTCATTGGAGTATTTAGACCCAAAAATAATAAAAGGATTACTTCATGATTCACTAGATGGGGAAATTATAAAGTGGTTTGCTTATTTTGGCAAGAAACAACCAACTTTCAATGCAAGCAAACCTTAAAATGCCTTTTGAGATGTCTAATGCTAACACCCCTTCTACCAGTAGATAGTTTTTCCTTACAATACAAACACACTGCTTTCTTGACACCATCAGCAAGTTGAATTTCTTTAAATTCATTCCATATTGGTGAAGTTTTTTATGCTTTTTTGTGATGACACAATCTTCACCACCTCTGTTGACTTGTTCTTGTTGAGTAATGGTGTTGTTAGTATTATTTTCTATTGGTTGAGCTGAACCAGTGATTGCTGGAGGTGTAACATTGTTCCTAAGTTGCTATTTAGGTTGAGCTCCTTAAGGATGAGTAGATTCAATTATATTGTTGTTTTCCATTATAATACAACACTACCAAGTAGCAACCTAAAAATGAATTTTTAATTAATTAAAAGTTAATATAATATAATAATCATATATATAACTTATAAATAATCATGGAACAGAGCAGTGAGGCAATAATAATATAAATTGAGAGTAATGCTAAAGTGAAAGGTTTGGACATCAATGGCTTTTACATTGTAGCATCTGATCAAAGAACTAATAATATAAATCTTATTGCTCTTTATTTTATTATTTATCACATTGGTATGAGCTGAGTTGTCAGGCTTCAGCAAGTACGTTTTGTCTTATATGATAATCAAGAAACTTCGATTTTGTTTCTCATATAAATTTATCATTTATTAAAATTGCTTCACACCTAAAATAAACTCATCTAAATATTATAATAAAATAATATGAAAAAGGTAAAATTGCTTCAGGCCAAAAATGATGGATTAGAGCATATAAGGATATAATTGCAGAGCATTTAAATGGTTCAGAGCATATAACAAGCACATAACTGCAGAGCATCAACAAACGGTGGATCAAAGCATATAACAAACCTAAAGCAAGCGCATAATCATAGAGCATATATAAATGGTTTAGGCAAAATCATAGAGCATATATAAATGGTGAGGCGAACAAGTGAAAAAAAAAACCTAAATAAAGATGAGTTTTCGAAGATAAGTGAGACTAGAGTCTAGAAATATGGAGAGTGGAGATGGCAATGGAAGAAGTTAGAGTTGTGGAAGTCAGGAAGCCGAGTTGTGGAAGACAAGAGGTTGGAGGAGTTTGTGTGTTGCAAAATTGCAAGAATTATATTTTATGGTAGAAGGAAATGAAACTAATTACCTTACAATAAAAAAAGTAATTACAAAATATAATTTAAATAAAATTTAATATATATATATATATATATATAAATTTAAATATAATATAACATAATATATAAGTATATAATATAATAAACCTAAACAAGCTAGGCCTATAGGCTTACAAGCTAGGCTTTAAAATTTCAAGCCTAGCCTGTTTAAGAAAATAAGCCTCTAAATAAGCCTTAGGCCTAGACTCTTTATAAACAGGCCAATCCCCAACCAGGCTAAGCTGTAGGCTGCCTAATAGGGGCCTAACCTATTCCCATCCCCACCCTTTTCTCTTCATTTTAAGCTAGATTTCATTGCGGATAAGTTGGGGTTTGTGGTTTTGTTGGTAGCCAAATACTAAATCCAAAATTTATGGGTGTTTTAAAGTTAAATGAGTCTAGTCTAAGTTGTTTGGATGTGGTTTGAGGTGATAGAAGGGTTAACTCTAAAACCCTATATTAGTTGGGTGATTAAATAATGATTTGGGTTATGTAGAAGTCAAATAAGGTTGTTGGAAATTGTGTCTTAAAGCCAATTATTATACTATGAACATTATTATTTAATGAATTTCTCTTTTGTTATTATATTAATTGTATTTTCACTATAGTAACTGCATCTTGGATAAATTATATTGATTATCCTAAATGTCTCTGGTCAATCATCTATGAGGGATCATAAATGAAACAAGATTAGTATGACTTTGATTAATTATAAAGATATAAATCAAAGTCGAAGGCGCTTGAAAGGGTCCAAAGTGTTGGATTGACTCATGTAACAGCACGGATTCACCCCATCCTCTTGGGGGTCTTTTGTCGATGCTGGGCGTGCCTCCCCTCACAGGACGGTCGCCAGCATTCCCACCAGTGGTATGATGGTTATTCCTCATCCCACCCTCACGGGGGTCTTTTGAAAACTCGAACCTCCAACCTCTACCACCTTAACAAAGTTGAGGCTAAGTCTGGTACCATTAATGGTACCAGACTTAGCCTCAACTTTGTTAAGGTGGTAGAGGTTGGAGGTTCGAGTTTGGGGAGGTTCCAAAAGACCCCGTGAGGGTGGGATGAGGAATAACCATCATACCACTAGTGGGAATGCTGGTGACCGTCCTGTGATGGGAGGCACGCTCAGCACCAACAAAAGACCCTAAGGAGGGTGGGGTGAGTCTGTGTTGTTACAACTCAATATAAGAAAATTGCATGGTACAAGTCATAAGCTTATCTCATATGTAACCATGTCACTAAGCCCTTTGACATGAGATCATTATGAATTCCTATATGATGATCACTAAACTTTGACTAGTCAAAAGTCAACTTTAACCGGGTGATCATAAAAACTATGATTGAATTTAGTGATATTCATGTAGAGGAATATGAGCAGTCAAGATGGAATTGGTTCCTTACATTAATTGAGAGGTATTACTGGGCCTCTCAATGAGTAAGACTAAGAAAATATATGGTCATACTACAATAGAAATGATTTTTTCATTATTATAGTTAGTCCACTCAAAGATCGAGAAAATAATGGTTAGGTAAAAGAGAATGACAATTTCATCTCTCACACTTAATTGAAATATCGCATGACAAAAGAGATGTGATGTGGTTATATGATAAGTTACATTAGATCATTAATCTCCATATAAATTGGGTGGTTGCAATATCTTGCTATAGGCCACTTGTGACTTATGGGCTAATAGTGTAATTAGCCTACTACTAACTTCATATGGGCCTATAGAGTTGCACACAAGAATAGCCCAACTCAAACTATAATGTCCAAGTTTATTGAATTTAAAATATGTCTAGATTTAATGAATATAATGCTTTATCTAGGGTGAATGAATTATATATATATTTGAATATTTATTTAATATATATATATATATGAAATATAAAATTTAAAATATAATTATATATAGATATATTCAATATATATATTCGCACGCGTGTGTGTGATATGTATGTATGTATGATGTATGTATGTATGTATGTATGTATGTATGTATGTGATAGGGATTGTTAATTGTCTTCAAAATTAAACTAAAGCTAACTCTAATGTAATATAGGGCCAAACCTAGGTCATCTCTCAAGGAATGATTTTAAGTCTAATTTAAAGTTATCTAGTGAAATAAATCACCAAAAGTTTGAAGTTGATTAACTAATTGCTAACCTAATTATCTAGTAAATTAAACTAGCAAACTAAACCTACTTATGAATGAAGTGGCTTCCTAATTTAAGTAGGAACATTAGGATGTTGGTAATGGAAGATTCCTAGCCCTTTAATTAACTCTCCTTCCTTAGCTGAAAAATGTATTTACTTAAGACAATTATCTTAAGCATCCTAGCTTTACTAATTCAATTCCCTAAATGCTATTACAAGCCCCTTAGGTAACCTTACTAGCTTAGCTCTAAAATTAACCAAGTGTTTAGTTAAAATTCATTTTTAATTGCCACTGCTCAAAGCTGTACCTAAGCTCAAAACTATGAAAACTCAAGCAACTCATCAAGTATTTATCACATAATTACATGCTAAGCTAATACAAGACATTCTCTAATTGAAATCACATATTATAATGTAAATTCATGAGGATCCCAAAAATTCTAGTAGAAATAAGAGCATGAAATTCAACTAAATAATCTTGTTTCAACATTACAAATTACAAACAACTATGAAATTAAAGTCAAATTGAACTACAATCAACAATAATCATAGTATTCTAATGAAATTGAAATAAGATGAAGAAATAGTTGAGCCTAGCCAAGTGAAAACTTTAAAAATCCTCTTCCATCAACTCTTCCCTAGGATTCCATAGAGAATCTAGCTAGAAAAAATCAAGAACTCCTTGCTCCTCCAAGAACACCAAAAGGCCAAGACATGCTCCATGAATCTTGATGAATTGAGCTTCAAATCTCCTTCTAGTTGCAAGGGGTAGGTTGGATGTGAGATGAGAAGAGAATTGTGGAAGAATTGAGTGAATTTGATGGTAAAAAGTGGAAGAAAAGGTAGCTGGACTTGGCTGTATGTGTAGAGAGAAGGAAGAGAAAAATGAAGAACAAGATGAACAAGAGAGAGAAAATGTGAAAAATGAGTGAATGGATGAATGAATCTCATTTGTGACTCAAAATGGTGTGCTCCTAGTGTTTTCCTTCAGTTTAATACTCAATTAAAAAATAAAAAAAAGAAAATGAGAACCTTGTTACCCTTGCAACGTGGCATCCTTCTATTAGTTTGTAAATAACTTCAATGTGTGCCTAATTTTTCATGTGTCATCCACATCATTTAAGCTGATTTAATCCCTTAAATAATCATCATTCACATGCAAATGATTAGTCATTGACCTCAAGGAGTGTTGACCTCAATTGCCCAATTGATACACAAGTCACATGCCACCTATGTCCATAAATTACATAATTCAATCAAATAGCATGTGATATAATAAAATTTAATCAATATCCATAATTAAATTCATAATTATAAGGAAAAATTTATTAAATTAATTAAGTTCTAGGTTGCACAAAATTATATAAGAATTTTTACATAAAAGCAAACCAAAAATTAGGTTAAATTAAGACACTTTAAAAAGTGTTGACTTTTTATTTAATTACTACAAACTAAAATAAATTTTAAAAATATAATTTCACCACTCATTAACTGAACATAAAATTTTCTTTGTTAATTTTTCTTGTACATTTTCTCAAAATTTCAGTTTTTGGACCAAAATACCCCTAGTGCACTAAACCTAGAAACTTAGGCAAAATTCCCAATCTAATGTAATGTGTGAACGTTGAGGTGATAAATTATTAATAAAAAGGTCCTAATTCTCAAATAAAAGTGAATAATAAATGTGTTCTATCAGTATGTATGTATGTGATATATAAAATTCAAAATATAATATAATATAATATATGTATATATTTTTAAAATATATACATATATATATGTATATGTATATTTGTGTGTGTATATATATAATATAATATAATATAATATGTGTATTTGATATACATACATACATATATATATATATATATATATATTATATTATACATTATGTTAATTTTAAATTTAGTTTTATATAATAAAATTAAATTTAATAACTAACATAATATAAGAATATATCATATCAATTTTATAATTTGAATTTATGAACATGTGATGTCATAAATTAAATTTATGAGATAAATGTAATTTTATTTTCACTGGCTTAAGATATAATTTTTAAAATAATTATGATTATTTTCAAAAATTTGAAAGAAAGACAAGAACCCTAATCTATATATAATATAGAGAAGGGGACATACTTTAGGTAAGCAAAAATTGAGAGAGTCTCTTGATTGCAAAACTCTAAGGGCCATGAAAATTCCCTAAAAAATAAAAGGAGCATCTGATTGACAAACGGACAGAAATTAGATACAGAGAGAGCTAGCATGCTATTTGTATTGGAAAGCTATTCATGTATATACTAGGAAAAGGAGTAGATCTTCATTGTAAGCTCTTGAGATCCAACTTCTTGAAGAAAACATGAAAGAAATTCAAAACTAGAAAGGTAACTCTTCTATCCACTTTAACTTAAACAAGTTCGATCGGTCCATGATCATGATTATGGATTTAATTTTTATTCTATTGTTGCACCCCCCCAATCCAACATTTAGAGGTATGATGATGATGATGATGATGGTTATGTGTACATTTAGGGTTCTAAATGGTGATGACAGAGTTGAGTCAGTTGGATTAATTAATCTAACCCTAGGATTAAGGTTTGATTAGTATGCTAACATTTTGACTAGTGTTAATTAGCACTTTATTAACTATAATTAGTCTCATAATGTATGTAGATTCTGGTAAAAACATCAAGGAATGTGGAGGTGCTCTTGTGTGAGGAGCTTTAATTGCAAGGAATCAAGGTAACTACTATTAATGCTTGATTGTGTGTTTTATGATTTGTTTTGTGTGTGTTTGTTTTTTTTTGGAACTAAATGTGTTGAGAAAAGCATGTTTTATTGATCCAAAAATAATTTCCAAGTGGGATAGTTATTACAAATGTAAATATAAGTATTTTGTTTGGATATGAATATTATTCAAAAATATATAAATTGTTCAATTATATTTTTGTCTAATTGTTTAAAAGTATGACATGTCATGTTTATTTAAAAAATATATGTTGCCTAGGTATTTTGTTTGGAGTTGATATTCTACCAAGTGGTAAGCCCTTATTTGATCTAATGAGTAACTAATAGCTTGGACTAACTCGCCTTTGGCTAGGTGACTTGGTTCTAGCACAAAGTTAGGAGGGATATAAGGTGTTGTCATGAAAGAATATGGATGATTTGGTTTTTGTTTGGATATCTACTATTTGGAAATCATCTTGAATGCCTATTGATAAATCACATATTTTGCATACTTTTATTTTACATTTTTGACCATATTTTATTAGTTTAGACACTTATATGCATGGTTTTGGCCATTGGATTTGATCATTGGCTCATTTGTATTAAGTTTTGACATTAGGGGCATTTTGGTCAATTTACATATATTTTTGTATTTAATTGTTTTTATTCTAGAATCAATTCTGTAATACATTTTATTAATTGGTCAATGTTTATTCTCATTTTTTAAGATTTTATTTGTTTCAATTTTATTAAATTTGATTTAATCATTTTGCCTTATGTCTCTACAAGAAGAAGGGCAATTTTGTCTTTTGCCAATTGAAATCAAGTGAGGCACTTTCAAAACTGAAGAGAATGAAGAGAAGAATGAGGGTGGTGGAGTGAAAATACATATTTAGTTTGGAAGCAAGGGACTCACGTTCAATTCCAAGAATTCATTCTTCAAGTTCATTATTGGCTATTCACTCTCAAAAACTTTCTCTCACCACCACACACACATTCACCAACCTGAGTTGCTTATTTCTATTGCCCATTTAATTTGGCCTAGACTCACCTAGTTCACGGATTTCTTCAAGTTGTCATCCATGGCAGTTCTTCACAGACGTCTTCCTCAATCAGTTGTTGAGGAAATCAAAATGAGCAGCTAGATTTCCTCTAGAGTTCTTCAAGGGAGATGAGACTTACACTTGAGTTTTCTTAGTTTCTTTCCATTTTGGTTCTGTTGTAATTCACTTTTGATTTCTCTAATTTTCTTGTTGCTGTTGTGATTCAATTTTGGTTAAATTGAATTCTTTAGTTGATTTCATTCTTTTAAGAGAATTAGATGCTATGATTTGACCCTTTAATTGGATTATGCACACTACATGTTTGAATTTATACTTCAATGGTTATTGTTATATAAATGCTATTCTGTCTAATCTTTGTGGTGATGTTTAAACCATTTAGCTTCTGTTTAGGGCTTAAATTAAAGTAAATTGCTTAATTCTTGATTGGTTTTAACTATTAGAACATGATCAAGGTAAGGTAAGTTCTATTTCTAGAGTCAAGTTATTGTTTAGCATAATTTTCAAAGGGATTGTGTCTTGATCTAAGCCACAATCACCTAGTTCTAATTATAATTAGGCATTTTACTTAATGTCAAATGAATTGCAAGAACTGAATGAATTAAACTTAGGATTCTATGATGGTAAAAGTAGATTCAAACCTTAGAGAATTCAATTGTTTACTTAGGTAAGTCAATTTCACTTCATTTCACATTTTCCTATAAGATTTAGAAATTATAAATATCTTAAACCTTGAACTCTTTTCAAAACCAACACTATTTTAAAATTGTAAAAATGATTTATATATTGTCTTTGGCTGCCTAAGCTTGCTTTCTTGGGATTTTGATGACCTATGGTATACTCAACTATATTCTAGTTTTTTTTAGAAGTTTGATATGACTAAGGGCTTTTCACCTACTAAACAATCGCATGATAGATTGCATTGCATGCATAATTGCATATTAATTTTGGTTATTAAGAATTTTAAGTCTTACTCCCATTGGTTAATGTTTTTATAGGGAATAGTTCAGTTGGAGAAGCACCAAAAGCATGGTTGATGTGAGCAGACACCAATGGGTCATGCTGACCCCTTTCTAGATTAGTTTGTGCAAATTGCCAACCCTATGGCATTCAAATTATATTTGAGCATGTGACTCTATTGTTTGAATGATATTTTGTAATTAATTGCCATGAAGTAATTTTTGTAATAGTCATGACTTTTATATTGTAAGTAAGAAGTGTTGAGTTTTGAAAAGAAGGATAATTGTGTTTTGCTCATATTAATGCATCTCTTTTATATAACTATGTTAGGTGAATGTAACCCAATTATGAGAAATTCATAGACATGTGACAAGTTGTGTTGTTAAATTTTTGTTTGGAGTAAGTTTGAGTAGGTTAAGTGTCTTACATTATCAGCTAGAGCTTTGGTTATAGTTTGGAAATGTTTGGTGTTTGAAAAAATGGTATATTGATCTATAATGCATTTTAGTGGACAAAATCATCATATAGAAGAGTTTTGATACCAAATCAAAGCTAAAAGCTAGACTTTGAAATAAGCTTCATGTGGACATTTAAATCACTTAAATTGAAGTTGTGTGCTCAATGTTATGCGCATCAAAATTTTTAATTTTTTGATAGTTTTGTATGGTGCTTATGCAATACTATAAGCCATGATATGCATCACAGAGAAGGGAACACCTTCTCTATGCCATGGGCCACGATATGAAACATACATGCCACAATCCCTAGCCCCCATTTTTTAGAAATGCCCTGTTTAAAAAATTTGTTTATAGAATGGTCCCTTTGGACATTTTACCCTTTTATAATCTATTTTGGATATTAGTTCCTTAGGGACCATGCTTTACTTTTGATTTATTTTCAAAAATATTTTATTAGTAAATTATCACTTATTTTTAATGGGATCCCATTAGGTATACTTTGATATAGACATTTCCTAAATTACCATGGTATAGTTATGTTACTATGTTTGATTCTTTCTATCATGATAGATTTTTATTTATCATGGTAGTCAAATTGTGAAATATTTTAATATAACACAAATTTTTTCTACTATAGTATGTTGTATGAAAAATTGTTACTTCTTAAATTATCATAGTAGTTCCCTTTTTATATGATAGAATTTGAAAATAGTACTTAAAGTCTTTTCTTCCATGGTAAATCTTTATGATGAGCAAGGTTTACAATTTGTTATTACGGTAAATTCTTTTCTACCATAGTATGTACTTAATGGACAAAGTGAGTTATGAAATTTTATAATTGACAAAAAAAAATCGGTTTAAAATTTTAGAGTGTTATGATTTTGGAATCAAAGCCTCATGTTTTGAGGCTCTATGTGATGATACCTATACTCAATTACTATTCAAAGTTGTTACATGTTTATTGAACCTTGTATTTTAATGATTATAAAATCAAGAGAGAAATGCTTATTACTTGTGCAGATTTTCAAAACCATTAAAATAATAAAACCTCTTAGAGTATGAAGAACAAAAGAAGACTTATAATAGATTTATTTATTTTTTTTCTCTTAGATGTAATGTGAAAATTATGAGAGCTTAATCACATGTCTTTAAATGGTAAGAAAGCATCATTATAAAATCAATTTTATGCTCATAAGTCCTTTAATTTTAAATGTCAATCCTTTAGAATTCACCCACCACTATTACAGGATAGGCTTTTAATAGTGGATAAAAACACTTTTGACAACAGTTCTATGTCTGCTATTGTTTCAGGAAATGTTAAATGTATGTAACTTTCAATAGTAGTTATACAACCGCTTTTAAAAATAAACTTTCAATAGTAGGTCTATGTTCATTGTTGAAAGTTGCTCATTAAATTTTTTTTTAAAAAGAAGACTTTTAATAGTAGTTATGGCAACAGTTCTAGCCTTAATCGCTGTTAGTTAATGCCATAATCGCTGTTAAAAGTAATTTATTTTATTTTATTTTTGTTTTTTTCTAAATTCTTGCAAATGAAAATATTTTATAGAATTTATTGCTAGCCAACCAATTCAAGTATATATAAATAATTCAAATTTCAATACAATTCTATAGAAATACATAAAACTTAAATTGTCTTATACAATTTTCTAAAAAAACAACCTAAACCTCACATACATACCATCCACAAAATATTGTGCCTAATGTGTGAGGATGTCGTCAACCTCTTTCTTAGAAAATGAATATGTAATGTCAAACATCTATATTAAAGTATAAAATTGCAATTAAAACATTAACCAATTAATTCAAGTAATAATAAAATTAGCTTTTAAAAATTATAGTTACCTCATTTGTAAATTTAGTCATTCCTAATGTGATAATGTTAAGCATGTGCCTCATCACATATACGTCATACAAACTACTCTTCAGTGGTTGCCTGCAACTCTATAAAAACATATCTATATATAAAAACAATTAGGAATCTATAATAAATATGGATAATTGAATATGTTAATAAAGTATTAGTTTTAACTTACCTTTGCCTCAATCCATATAGGATCCTTTAGTTCATGTGAGTGTTTTTTCAGGACCATCATTTGATATGTTTTTATTGCCCTATGATAAATATTAAGAGATTTGTAACTAATATATCCATAAAAATTAATAGTTTTTGTATAAGTACACTTATGAGTCTTTTGTCTTTTTTATGTCCTTGTTTGGTTTGTAATGAAGGGAGTATAAGAAGAGGACTATATTACTCTTTAATGAAAGAATAATCAGTTGTCAGTGGTCCAGACAAAATATAATGAGATATTAGAAGAAATTCACATTTAACAAAAAAACTATTAATTATAAATTGATCCTTACGAATGCACATATAGAGCCATAGAAACATCCTTTTTAAATTCACATATTCATTGCTAGAGGTACTGGGATCTTGTTTCAGGAGTATTCCCTTTCTCCATTATGTGATAAGGGCAAAGAAATTCAAAATGATCATCTTTGCATGATGTAATTCATAAACGATGGAGGTACCTGGGATAATGCAATTATGTTAGTTGACTAAGCTTGATAAGTTAATTATATTTAAGTAAAACATACTTACAACATAAAAAGCACAATTGATGCTATGGTAAGCTGACTTTTCAAGAGAAGCTGATTCAAATCTTCTTGTTCAATTATCACTGGACTCTCCACACCTACAACATCCTTTTCCTTTGGAAAATATTTTTCTTGAATGATTTATCATAAGCCAATAAAATTATTTATTGAAGAGGAGTCAAATGCAGTGGCTGGGGTTATGGAAGTTTAGGTAGAGGATTATTTGGCAAGGGAAGCTAAAAAGGCAAGAGATAGTTAATTAAAAATAATATAAAAAAGAAATATTTAATAAGATGTATGAAATATTTAATAAAACATACCTCAGCTTGAACCATACTTACAAGTCTCTTAGGCCACATGATAAAAGTACCAACAATTTCAGACACAATCTTGACCTTATTAGTAGGGAATAGGATGAGTACGTTGCTACTTTTACATCTTCTACCACCACTCTAACTTAATTTTATTGCATTTGCTTATAGTAGACGATTTGTCCCAAAGTGTGAACACTACCAAGAGCAACCAAGTATCTACTAGGATCCTCTAGATATAGCTCACACGGTTTACTCATGTTTCCCATTGAAGGATCCTCTAACATGCATCCAAGAACATTACTCTCTTCCATGCTGTGAGATCCAGGAGATTGTGTATGAGGTGTATCAGCAGTCATCCATTATCATGAGGACATAAAGGTCATCATCTCCTCTTTCATTTTTGCAAGTCAAGCTTCCAAGCGAGCTTCAAATGAAACTTCATCCTCCTTCATTATTTGCTGCCTTATATTTGTTATTACATTTTCCAGCTCCTCTCTCATAACAACACTCAATCTGCTAGGGCATGCATGTACTCTAAAGTAATCTCTGATTCCCATGCCAAATCCAACACCTCTAATGCCTCCCGAATGCTCTGGCTTGCCAATAGTAACCACCAAAATGTCATGTCTACCCTCTAGCATGAAGGATCCTTGAGATTATTGTTCCTTAAGAGCCTCCTATAACAAAACAAATATCATAACATTCTATGTTGGTAATTGAATAAAAATATTAAAAAATTAAATGTTACTTACAATCTTTTCGGCAACCTCAATGCCTTCTCGCTTGTATACCCTCCCTTCTTGTATTGATGATTATATCTCTATTTATCCTCACGAAAGATAGGCGATGGTGTGGGTAAGAGAATAGAAGGATTGGATTTAAATTCTTCTTCTCTCTTTTTCAACTTCTCATCCATCAAAATATCGTCAACACGATTATAACCCTCATAAGACATCGTGTGGAGACATTTATTTCTTCGAGCAATTTCTTTACCTTTTGCTCATTTTTACTGTTAATAAAAAATTAACAAATTAATATAATCAATTGAATTAAATTACTTAATTAAATCAATTAGAAATCAACTAACCATGGCTTTTTCAAAAGTCCAAATCCTGTAGAATTCCTGCCAAGTTTGTTCATCCAGAAACTGATATATCTCGAGAGGATTAGGATGAGGCTGACCTTCTTTCAACTCAAAATGGATAAATTTCCTTGTATAGTTAATCTTGAAACCTCTCCAATGTTCCCCATAATATTTTATCAGCTATCTCTGACTTGCTTCATCATTTGAAACATTGTAGGTTAGCTGTAACTAATAATAGTTAGTATTTTACACATAATAATTACAAATGTTTATAACTTTATAATAATATACCTAAATGCTTTCCCAAATCTGTTCCTTCACACATTCCAACACATTAAGCCAATCTTCATGTAAGATATTGGGCTTGTTTTGTGACAGGAGTCTAAGGTAGCTAACAAACTTAACCTTATTTAGCCCTCGTGGTTTCCACCATTGATCAAACTGAATTGGTAATCTACGACCAGTGGTCCTACTCAAGGTCAGCTCTCTCAATCATCTTCCTCACCTACCCCTCCTTACTAACTAGCTCTGACTAGGATTATTGCCACTGCTATGAGTAATCTCTATAGTCAACTAGCTTTGAGTAACCTTTGTATTCGACTGGCTTTGAGTAACCTCTATAAACATTTGGCTTGGACTACCATTTATAGGTCCACTCTGATTTTTTCTCCATGTTCCTAAAAATAAAACACAAAGAATTATAAATAAAGCATAACTTTAAATTAGAAAACTAACATTAATTTAAAAATTTAATTTATATAGAGATATTCTCCCCTATCTATTCACGTGATCACTTTATATGACATGTTCATCATTTATCTCATCTACATTCAAATTGGGTAGTCCTGATGACAAGATAGGAGTTTTAGATATATTGAAGCCTGTTCTATTCTTATCATCACTATCAATCACCCTTTTTTTTCGAGAGCTATTAACCAACTTTTATCTGCTGGATCGATAACATAGAAAACTTGTTTTGCTTGGTCTGCCATAATAAATGGCTCCTCCCTATAAGTTAGTCTTCTAAAATGAACCAATGTAAATCCTAACTTATCATCTTGCACGTCATTGATGTCAACCCACTTATATTTGCAAACAGGCACTCTAAATTTGGTATAGACAACGTCCTAAATCTCTTCAATAATCCCAAAATGAGGTATGGATGCCATTTTTGGATTCTTATCTTTCTTACTTAAGAAGTGCACAGCTTCAACCATTATTATAACTCCACTATTTTGTACAGTACTCTTCTTGTCAAGAGACCTTGTATAAAATGAAAACCCATTAATATCGTATGCATTTCAACATATCACATCCACATTAGGACCCTCTGCTAACCATTTAATTATATCAAAAACATTATCCTCATTTAAGACTTGTTGTTTGAACTAATCTGCAAAAGTCCTATTGTGCTCTTTCAAGAATCTCTTTTCAGTCATTTTCAGCCAATTGCATTCTACCCTTAGAAGTTCTTTATGGGTATCTATATAACTTTAAACTTCATCAATATTATTCAAGATATATAAATATACTTCTCGCACTTCATCACGATTCATGCTCTTTACTGATACCCCATGTGTGCCTTAACCTAATTGCCTCCTCTCCTGACGAGTTTTAAAAAGCCTAATTGAGAATAAAACTTCATAACTTCTTTAGCAACATATTTTTGAACAATAAATGCTTCTGGGCGGTAAGGATTCTTCACATATCCTTTCAATATTCTCATATATCTCTCAACTAGGTACATCCATCGTAAGTAGACAGGGACACACATTTTAACTTCCCTCACTAAATGAACTATTAAGTGTATCATAATGTTGAAAAATGAATGAGGAAAGTGCATCTCAAGTTAACATAATATAATACAAGCTTCTTGTTCCAACTCATCTAATTTGAGGGAATCAATAACTTTACTGCATATTGCATTGAAGAAAAAATAAAGTCTAGTTATTATGTGCCTCAAATCCTCTTTCAATATATCTTGAATGGCTACTGGTAATAATTGTTGTATCAAGACATGACAATCGTGAGACTTTACGCCTACCAATTTCAACTCTTTTATCAACACAAGCTTATTAATATTTGAAGAATACCCTAACGGCACTTTGATCTCATGTAAACACTCACAAAAACTTATTTTCTCTACCTTAGACAATGTATGAGAAGTCGGGGACATTAAGTCCCCTTACCTTCTGATCTCGGGTGTAAGTCTTCTCGTATTCCTATTTCTTTTAAATCTAATCTTGCATTCACACTATCCTTCATCTTTCTTGGCATGTTTAGTAGTGTTCCAATAATACAATCACACACGTTTTTTTCCATGTGCACACATTATTACAATGCCTCACTTCAAGAAAGCACCAATATGAAAGATTAAAGAAGATAGACCTTTTTTTTCATATATTTTTGGCACTCGTATTCTTTTGAGTCTTACTTAGAGTAACATTGATATCTTTCACTTATTCATAGATTTTCTCCTTAGTTAAAGCATCCAGAGCATGAAGGTGCTCTTGGTAGTTATGAAAAGCTTTCTTTAATTTATGATAAGGGTAATCTCATTTAAGAAATCTACAATGGTCAAGGTAGACTGTCTTCCTTTTATGTTGAAGTTGATGATAGCATGTGCTTTCTTCATAAATTAGACATACTTTGTGACCCTTGACATTATACTTAAAAAAATTCCCATATGCAGGAAAGTCATTTATAGTGCAAAAGATCATAGCATGTAACTTGAAATTTTCCTTTTGAGTTGCATCAAATACATCTATACCTATCTCCCATATTTCTTTCAAGTCTTCAACCAAAGGTCTTAAGTAAGTATCAATGTCATTTCTAGGTTGTTTTGGTCCTAAAATTAACATGGATAGCATGATATACTTTTGTTTTATGCATAGCTGATGGGATTGGTTATAAATCACTAAAAGAACAGGCCATGAGCTACGTATACTACTAAGGCTACCGCAAGGATTCATTCCATCGGTAGAAAGTTCAAGCCTCAGGTTCCTTGGTTCATTGCCAAATTTAGGAAACAATTGATCAATGTTCTTCCACTGAGGAGAATCGGCTGGATGTCGAAATTTTCCATTGAAAATCCTCTCATTTACATGACAACTCAAGTTCTTTGCATCATTATTATTCGCAAACAAGTGCTTGAACCTTGATATAATCGGAAGATACCACAAGACCTTTACAGGAGCCCCCTTCTCTTTGTACCATGGTGCCTCACATTTTGGACATTTCTCTTCCCCTTCAAGCTCTTCTCTATACAGCACACAATCATTAGGATATACATGTATCTTTTTAGAATTTATACCCATTGGGCACAAGATCTTCTTAGCATCATAATAATGATTTGGTAGTGTATTTTCTTTTGGAAGCATTATTTAGAGTAACTCTAGCAACCATGTAAAACTCTGAATACTCCACTTAAATCTTGCCTTCAACATAACTAATTTTAACACCCCAGATAACAAACTAAAATCAGTACACACTGGATATAAAGGCTTCTCTACATCAATGCACAAGTTATCTTACATATGTGCTCGTTCAAAGGCCTCTTCCCTAACATTACGGATCATGTCCTATAACTAATCTTCATCCTTATCTACTTCATCATCAAGATTATTATCAACTTCCAGATATTGAGATGTACCACTACGGTTTTCTAATTGTTCACCATGTCAAATCCATACCATATAATTCTTACAAATCCTATCACAAATCAAGTGTTCTCTTATTTTAGTAACATTAAGTCTCCTCTCATTTAAGCAATTTACACAAGGACAATAGACCTTTCCACTAATGTCAACAACATTTTTCTTAGCAAATTCCAAAAACTCCTTCACACCATTCTCATACACAACACTTGTTCGTCTAGCATTTATCTATGATCTATATGTTACTACCTAGAGGACAATAAAACTAATGTGCATCTTATCGTCTTCAAACTATTTCAAAAAATGTAAATTCCTAATTAATCTATGATTTTAATTAATTTAGGGAAAATAATAGATTTAAAAAAATTTTGGTAGAGTATCTCGTAAAAATTAGACCTCCAAAAAAATTTTTACAAGAGAAAATTTTAATTTTACACAAAATAAATAGTCACATGCAACACCTAAGGCCTTATGAAGCCACTAACAGCACTTCCAGCAGCAATTAATATCAAAAAATTTTTGGGATATTTTTTCTAAACATTAGATATCCAACAACAACAACAATTCTACATAAAATAATAATAATAGTAATTCAACAATAATTATTTAAATAATAATTACAAAAGTACCTGAAACAATGGAGCAATGGAATAATGGAGGAGAGTGGATGAGACCACTGTAGGGGCTGAGAGGGTGAGGAAAGGGGGGTAGGGGTGGGGGTTGAGGGAGAGGGGAGGGGGGCGATAGGGTAGGGGGTCTTGGGGGATGAGGGCGAGGGGAGGGGTGACGAGGTGGGGGGTCTTGGGGGGCCAAGGGGGAGGGAGGGGGTGCCGATGGGGGAAGGAAGGGTGATGTGCTTGGGGGGATTGTGAGGGGTGATGAGGGAGAGGGAAGGGGTGATTGTCCAAGGGAAGTGAGAGGGAGGCAATACTGAGATGGAAGCATAAGGGCGACAACAGTAAGGTGTGATAAAGAAGGAATAAGAGGATGAATAATTAAGGGGGAGTAGGGGTGGGTTTTTTATTTCTAAAAAAAAATTTGAATCATTTTTAATAGTTGGTGATACATCACCCGCTATTGAAAGTGCACTTTCGACAACGGATGCCTTAAACCTGTTATTGAAAGTATATTTTTTTTATTTTTTTAAATGGCATTTTAAACAGCCGGTGGCTTCCACCCACTATTGAAAGTGAACTTTCAACAGCACGTAAATGCCATCCGCCATTAAAAGAGCACATTTTTTATTTTTTTTTCAAATGGCACTTTTAACATTGGGTAGATTCCACCCGCTGTTGCAAGTGAACTTTCAACAATGAGTGGCCTCCACCTGTTGTTAAAAGAAGAGTTTTTTTTTTATTTTTTTATATGAAACTTTCAACAGCAGGTGGTTTGCACTTGCTGTTGAAAGTTATTTAAAATTACAAAAATGTTACCACCTCTACTTTCAACAGCAAATGCGTGTTAACCGATGTTAAAAGTTCCTTGTAAAATTCAAATTCTGCACTAGTGTAAATTTATTATGCCAATCCATGAGTGATCTGGTGTAATCCACTCATGATTTAGCTACCCTAAAGTGCATGATAGGATTTAGAAAATTTTGTGGATCCAATTCAAGCCTAGACTAAAATGAATATTGCTTGAATTAGATCATAGAAGTTAGACACCACACTATGAGTTCATTCTATGCTTGAATCAGGCTGATCCATGTGAATCCTAGAGTTGTTATCAATGAGTTATGCAGCATATATAGTGAAAAGCCTTGGATGTTGATGATTCTTTGTGCTGACATTGCCGGTCTCTAACCTAATGGAAGTTGATTGATAATTTAATTGGCTTCACAGCTCGTGTTGCAATTTTTGGCCGTTTTAATGAATCTGGTTAATGTCGATAACACACAATCACTAATTTCTAGTTGAAGCAAAGTTCGGTTAGCCGGAGAGGTTCCAACTTGCTAATCTGAATTTACACTTTGGTTGTGATTAGCCAAAAGAAATTATTCTTGATGGCAGTTAACTCGGTTTTTTCTGGGTCAAGCATCTACTATACATGAGGTCTCATTTTATCTTATATATTGATATCGATTCTTTGTGTATGCATACTGTACTTTTACGAGAGATCATTGCATATACTCAAATTTTTGTATTCTCTTATTCCTTTCGATTCAAAAAATCTAATGCTTTGACCCAGGGTAGTGTACAATTTGTGTCCAAATGTCAATCTAATGTTGTTGATCTTATCCCTTGTCATTGACAGGAGAGAATTCTCGTCTTCTTAATTTTTAACCATTAAATTAAGATTTTAAATAATCTAAATTTGATCTCCTTCAAAATATTTTATTTTATTTTATTTTTACTGTACTTTTAAATTGTCGTTATCAAATTTTAGTAGTTTAAATTTTATTTTTTATATTTTTTATAGTTTACTATTTTAATAATAATTTTATAGGAGATGAAAACTGAATTGTCTAAATCTTGATTTCATGGCCAAAGAAGGAAAAGAAAAGAAGAGGATGGGAAGAAGAGGAGATAATGCATCCCCCTCGTTGACTCTTTTGTGTCCTTTCTTTGGTCTGCAACTGCTCTGACTTGTCTCAATCTTCCAACTACAGTGATAAGCTTTTTGCCAGCAATGCTTGCTGGCTGTCTAGTGGGGCAATACTTAGTTGACCTTGGCTTTGATATTATGAAGGGGCCAAAAGGAAAGGAAAAATTATAAATAAATTTATACATAAATAAATTTTGTAAAATTTAAAAATTATAATCAAGTAATTGAGGATTTAAGTGTAATTTAGGATTGAGTTGCAAATACAAAACTGTGCTTATTAACTTAGATTTTATTTAAAATTGTAATTTTAAAATTTATAAGTAAATCTTTGTAATTCAAAAGTTGAATATCTTTCCTAATATTTGATATAATATGAAATTTTACATAGTTAACTATGTCTACTTAATATTATAATTGGTTTAGTTGGGATATAAAATTTGTAGTTATAGACTTAAATAGACATAATTAACTCCACATATACTTATGATACAGCAAATGTTAAACAAAAAAATTTGACTTTTGAATTATAAATTTTTACTTATAAATTGTGAAGTTATAATTATAAATAAAAATCAAATTAACAAGGATAATATTATTTTTACACCTCAATTTAAAATTACATTCAGATCTTGAAAGACTTTTTTTAAATTTCGTGGGACTTTTTTATAAATAATTTTTTTGTATGGAACCTATTCATAATTTTAAATTTAAATTATTATCTTCACTATTCAAATATACTCTATGTATTTATATATATTATGTTGATATAAAATTATGTGTTAAAATATGTTTCTACCTGCTTTACTTGTTTCAAGTCAATTTTTTTTTCATCTAATTCAATATAATAAAATGTTGAGATTGTTGGGCAAAACAAATAAAGGTTAAGATTCTTTTTTTAATTAAAAAATAATTTGCAAGTCTTTCTAATTCTTCTGAATTTTGAATTGAATCCCTATAATTTATTTTGCTTTAATCAAATCCTTATAATTTATTAATTAAATATATTAAAATTATTGAATTTTTTATTTTAAAAAATAAAATTAAAAAATTTTATATTTTTATTCAAAGATTATATAATTTTAAAATTAATTACATAATTTGTATAACTCAAAATTTATAATTAAGTTATGTTTTCTTAATATCTTTTATATTTACATATATATAGATATATACATATATAAAATTTTCATGAAAACTAATAAAAATGTAAGCATGCTATAAAATCAAATTTCCATTTAATTTTTCTTTTGGCTAAAGGTATTTTGTCAAACTTTTTAAAAATTTTAAATTTGTTCTGAAAAAGTTAATCATTCATTAATATTTTTAAATTAAAGTAAATTTGATACTATAATTTTATATGAGATTTTAAATTATTCCCTTAAATTTATAAAATGTATTTTTAGTTCTTTAATCCTAATACAGTAATGTTGTTAATTTTAAATAATTATTTTTTCCATTATTATTATTTTAAAAAAATTAAATTTAATAAGTAAACAAATTTAAAAGTTTAATATAAAAATTTGTTGTAATGAAACTAATAATATTATGATCAAATGACTAAAATATACTTTATAAAATTAAATGATTAAAATAAAATCTTATATAAAATTAAAAGATTAAAAGTATACTTTAAACATATTTTTAACATTCACTAACTAATATATTTAAGGGATAATGATAAATAGGTTCTAAGAGATCAATTAATTCAAATGAAGTCTCAATTGCCAAACTTCAAGAATTTTTAAATTTAGCTCTCAATTTTATAATTTTATCATAATAAATTTATAATTTATTTTTAAAATTTTAATATAATTGAAGAATAAATAAATTTATTTTTCATATTAAAATTTGGAACACAAGTTAAAAATTTATCATAATAAAATTACTAAATTTGAGAGCTAACCTTGCAAATTTCTAGATCTTGATATTTGAAACTTAATTTAAATTAATTAGGTTTATTAGAACTTATTTGCCATTCTTTCTATATTTAATTGATTAGAGTACGATGGCTAGATTAACGCACAATAAATCAAAGGAACCTAATTAAAAGTCGATGAAAATTAGAATGATCCACATATTAGTTTCATTTTTTATTATTTAGAAAATATTTTTGAAAAAATAAGTATGAGAAAATAAAAAAGAATGATAACAAGAATAAATAAAAAAAATTTAAAAGTACATTCGGTAAATCCAAGAAATTAAATAAAAACCTTGTAAAAATGTTATTTGATACTGGAGAATTTTTCAATAAAATAATCGAATTTCACTCCTCAATAAAATAATTACCTATTTTTTAATTAATTTTAACTTTTTATATTTATTCCTATTAAAAATTATATAATAAATATAAAATTATTATTATTAGGACACTTTTGGAAAAAAACTAATAATTATATTTTAAAAGATTAAAAATATCTTATATTTTTAAACATCTAACCCCTCAAAAAATATTTTATATTTTTGAACGAAGTATTTTGTTATGAAAGAATTTGAATATAAAAAATAATTATATACAAATTAATAAAATAACTTTTATTATTTTTCAGTAAGTAATTTTTGACGTATTCCAATCACCAATATCGCTCCTAAAATTAATTATAATTCCGATAAAATACTTTCTGCGGCTCCATTTCTCTTCGTCGAACAAGCATTCCACACTCTGTCGGACGCCATCCACCGTTGTCAGCGTTTTTCTTGTGCAACCAGTGAAGAAGGTTCGAACCCAAGGGCTTTCTCTACTCTCGAAATCCGGTGAAATTGATTTGTTCAATGTGGCTTTGAATCAAGATTTTAATTTGTTCCCCGTGTCATCTGTTATCTGTTCTTGCTTTGTTTTAAATTTTCATTTTAATTTGCCTTTGAATCTGGTCGTGTAACCGTTTGCATATTGACGCTTTTGAATCTGGGAACATTTACATGTTGAGTTTTTTTTTTTTTTTTTGTACTAGTGTTTGCGTGAATGGTGTGTAATTGACTATTATACTTCTTCCCTTTTCATTTTGATGACTAGCGACTTGTATGATTCGATTGTGGTGTTCTGCAATGTTGGATTTGTTGAGTATTGGCATTCTGTTTGTTAATCTTTTTATATTATTATCAATTTTGGAAAATTGTCAAGTTATTCATGTTGTGTGATCTTGTAAATGAATTGGCTCGAGCTGTATCAAAGCATCTGGAACAAAAAATAAAAGGATATTATATCAACTAGGCATATTTCAAAGATTTCAGTAGGGACAGTTGCCCCACTGAGCGTAGTACAGGTCCACCTATGATTGAACAACAAAGTTAGTTCAAAATTATTCATTTTCCTAGAAAAAACTGGGAATCTGAGTTCCCTGGATTTACTTCTTTCTATTGAATGGCTTATAAGATATAAGAATTATAAAGTAATTTGGCTTATTCAACTCTGTTCAAGATCATAGGTGGTTCTATGGTCCAGCTTAAATCTTTTTTTCCTGTAAAGCTAAGATGTAGCTACTTGCATTTTCATCAACTTTTGTAATAGGAAGCATTATTCAAAGTACTAGACTAAAATGCATTTTTTGTGTGTTTATTATCAACTTTTAATGACATAGCATGTGATTTTTGTTGGCTAGATAGAGTGGTTAAGTTAATTAGGAGGTTATAGTAGATGTATATAAGTAGCCTAACTTATCAAATAGCTTTGTATGATTCCATCACAATCAATACAAGTTTACATTCCTTACCTTTTTTTCTTTTGGGAAATCCTGATGTGGAATGATGAGATGTGAATAGTTTTGTTGTATTGGAGAACTAATAGGAAAAAGTAAGAGTTATATCTATGCTCTATCCCTTTGAAAATAAATTTTTGCTTTTAACTAATATCACTGCATGTTTGTCCTTTCAGAAAATCCGCACATGAGAAAACATATATGTTTCTATCAGTTATGAGTTTTTTTTTTTTAAGTACGAGTTTGAGTTGTAAGGTGATTGATTACATGGTCTCAATCTGTACTAGGCATGGCTTGAAGAATAATGATGTTTTATTGTGTGATAGGTTGCTAGATATATCTTTGTTTGAACAAATATGGTACTATGCTTTCCCTCAACACCAAAGAAATTGGCAATGAGCATTGCTTGTTTTCCCTCTAGCATCATTATATTATCCATGTAGATACACAGGTTGTACTGTTGTAGGGCAGGGGCCTAGTTATTTGATTCCTTTTTGTTTCTTGGTCAGCATTTTTCTTTCAAATGATAACTGTCTCTTGTTGCAAAGGCTTTACATGAAACCGTCCACCCATTAAAAACTTCCTAGTTAGTTTCTAATTTTTCCCCCTCCATGCTTCTAGATGTTGGTTCTTTATGGATTCTCTGGGGAATCATGTCATTCATAGTCTGACTGAAGGATTACAGGTGGTGTTTGTTTTGCTATATGAGCACTAGCAATTGTGTGAACTGTTGCATCAATAATAAGCTTTGAGGCAATGATTTTGTAATGGAGTATTAATTTTTCTTGCTCGATCCTAGCTAGTTGTGCAATTCAATATTCCCAGTTTGAAGGCTCATTTTTGTTTGCAGCTATGGAAATGTTTCTTTGATTCCTGAAGAAAAGAGGCAACTAAGTAATATGTCTACTTTTTGAAGAACAATAGATTTGACACACTTGGTGTGAGAGTCGTTGTATAGAAGCATGAGGTTCCTGAGGATCTTTAATGTCCTAAAGTTACCTATTGGAGTATTAATGATATTGCTGCTGGATCTTGGAAACATTGGCAACTCTGTGGCACATTTGTCATCTTCATCTGAATCCACAATGCATACTAATAATTGGGCTGTCTTAGTCTGCACATCACGCTTCTGGTAAGCCCAGCTTCCACTTTTAATTTATAACATTACAAAATTTTACCTATATCTTGATTTTTTCACTATCAATTTCTAAATCTCTTTTTGTGAGTTATAAAACCCTCTTAAAGTATCATGACATTGTTTTCTTTTCTTGGTTCTTTTGAATTGTTTATTGACCAACTCTGACAACAATAAAGTAGGATAGTTACTTTATTCCAACTGACCTGATTTCAGACATTGTGTTAAAGATATATAGTGTGCCATCTCATTTATGATTGGTCTGTTTATTTGTTTTTATTTCAGTTAGCAACTTTAGTTGTTTACATGGACTTAAATAATTATCAATTATTAAATTAGTTTGAATGTTGCCAAAATCCGGATTATTATCATTATCACTAGAAAAGCAGTCTCATGTTAGAATTTACCATCTTTTTTTGGCTGTATTTCATTCCTACAGTATTTCTAGTGTGCTTTAATATGGACTTCCTTTTTGTTTCAGAGAATATGAACATTTTCAGCAACCTGTATTTTGACTTAGAACAAAATTTATGGTCTAGTGCATGCATCCTTGAAATTGCTTTAGACTAGGCATCATAACAATCCTAGTTGGATGGCATGGTTGGTTTGCTTAATTTGTTGCTTCCCTCATTCAGGTTTAATTATCGACACATGGCCAATACACTATCCTTGTATAGGTAATATCCAATTTAACTTTATTTGTTTTAATTATACTTGGTAATTACCTTTTTTCATTGTCATTTCCTTGTTAATCAGGACAGTTAAGCGGTTAGGAATACCTGATGAGAGGATAATACTCATGTTGGCAGATGACATGGCATGTAATGCTAGAAACAAATACCCTGCCCAAGTTTTTAATAACGAGAATCACAAGCTTAATTTGTATGGGGACAATGTGGAGGTGAGTTTTCTTTATGCATGTCATTTTCCTTATTCAACAGATAATATTCTTAGTGTTGGCTTTGGAAGTGTCTTGTTATGAATCTAAATTATATTAACAAACCATAAGCTCATGAGCCAGTTGTGGATGTGGATTTGAAACTTCTGTATATCAGTAAAAAAAAAAAAAGTGGGAATATATATCTATATATATATATACATGTACATATATGCACCTATATAATACACGAGAACAATGTAATGAGATAGAAGATTATAAAGATTGAAGTTATGGAACCAGTCTAATAGAAAAAGGAAGTAGTGAAGGAAATTCAGCGCTCATAACAATCCCAAATAACTTTTTCTTCTAATGTGTAGCCTTCTCACTGTCCAGAAAGAGATTATTGATAAATTCTGAACTCTCGTTGCTCATAATGAAAATATCTGAGGTCAAGGCCTTTTGTTGACTATGCATCTCGGGAGATCACTACTCTTTGGCGTTAGTCCTATCAATACATGGCTTGAGCAGGGGCTGTTCTGTGTTTTGACTAAATGGCTACGTTTGTAGAAATAACACAAGAAATTGAAGTTTTACTTGCTAATTTGTGCATGAAAGGAGGGAAAGACGTTAATATCTTTATGTTTTGTTACGCACATACTTTTGCTATGAAATTAATTGATAATTAATTTTTCCATGTGAGTATTAATATTTCGGAGGCTTCTTTTGTATGATGAGCAAAGCTTGTGCCTGGTATACGGATATGCCTGCTACTCTACCCTGAATCTTGCATAAGTAGCTTGGCTGACTTTGGGTACTCTCACTGCTATAGCTTGTTACTGATAGCTCATTTCTCTGATAATCATGTAAATTTTCCATTTCTCTCTCTGAGAAATGCATTCAAATTGCATTGATTGACTGAGTTAATATCTGTAATTCTCAGAAGAGGTGCTGCAGTTTCATAAAGGACTATGGTTAACTGTTATGATTTTATAATAATGACATTAGTTTGTTGCATGGCCGTTAATATGTGTGGCTGTTAGTGGCCGTTGGGTATTATTCCTATTCCTATAATACCCTACAACTCAAATTGTAAATTCTATCATTGATGAATGTAAAAGCTTGACTATTCAACATATCCTCTCTTCTGTCTTGCTCTTATTCCTCTTAATTTCTATCTCTCCTACCTTCTCTGTTCTCTCAATTCCTTCTATTCTTTCCTTATCTCTATCTGTCAATATTATTCTCATACATCGTTAACCCAATGAACCTCCTTGTCCAGTTGCATTCACTCATTTTTAGTAACACTTGTTTATATGGAGACTTTCATCTGATATGATCCGAAGGGATAATATTCATCACTTTCAACATGCTTTAGGGCTATATGCAGAGTCTTTCAAAGGATGAACATTTTGCTTCCTAACTTTCAGGTAGATTATCGTGGCTATGAAGTGACAGTGGAAAACTTTTTACGGGTCTTGACAGGTCGTCATGAGGCTGCTGTTCCAAGGTCTAAGCGTCTGCTAAGTGATGAAGGGAGTCACATACTTTTGTATATGACAGGGCATGGAGGTGATGAATTTTTGAAATTTCAGGACTCAGAAGAGCTCCAGAGTCATGATTTAGCTGATGCTGTGAAGCAAATGAAAGAGAAGCGTAGGTATAAAATCTTATTCAATATTAACATTGTGACTTTTAAGTTTGATTTGTGAACTTGATATTTGACATAAAGTTTTAGATTAAGGGCTGTGGTTGTATGCGTTCTTGTATGGCTGGTTGTGATAAGATTCCGGATAGAATTCAGACTTATTCAAGAAGGAAGAAGCAAAAGATAAATTAGGATTAAATTCATTTAATTTAGCATTTTAATTAGTTTGAGATATTTCTTGAGATTTTATTTGGTTATTTAATTCTTTAGATTCAAATTTTATCTAGTTAGATTTTATTTAGTATTTTAGATTTTAGGAAATTTTATTTAATTATTTAGTTATCTAGATTTTATTCATTATCTTAAATAGTTATCTAGATTTTATTTTAGATTGTATTTAGCATTATAAATATGACTAGCAACCTTGAAGCTAGCATATCAGGAAATTAATAAAATAGTCTTTCAAACCTTTTGGAGATTCTCCGGAGCGTGGCTATTGAGAAAAATATAGAACGAGATTCTTGTTCTGTATCATCTTAGTAGATTTATTCTTATTATTTCTTCCGGTTATTGTGAGCACCTATCAGGTTGCATATGCTGTAGTGTTGCCTAGTTTCAAACTTCCAATTAGTGATTCTGCCTATATGTATCCTGAGTTCAATATATAGTTTTTGCCTAGCAAATGTTTTATGGAATAGGCCATCTTTTTAAATAAAAAGTATTGATATTATATTGTGATTAACTTCATATTTAGTAGTTATTGACATCTTGTGACCATCTCTTTATACAGGGCATGGAACTCATTTCTTGTTGGTATGTTGTTTCTTAGGTTTAAGGAGCTGTTGATAATGGTGGACACGTGCCAAGCTTCAACTCTCTTCTCACAGGTCTTAAACTGCTTGCTAGAAGATGGTTTTTAGAAAACTCAAACATGAATTCCCATGAAATGCATTTTTAATATGAAATGGACCTTATTTATTCTCTCATGAAGAGGAGAGTGTACTGTCCTTCGACATATGGATAATAATAGGAATAAGTCAATCAAAGTATTGAATTGAATTGCAAAATTCCTATTTTTGGTTGTTCTACCATAAGATTACTGCATGCCTTCTGTCATTCATGATATGTTCAGTGATGCCTTCATCTGTTTCAATGGGACTTGTAATCATTGGTAAAACAATCAAGGATATTAGGAAGCTTGAATTCGATTACTTCATGGGTGTGACTAATGACTTGATGATGTAGGATATGATATTAAAAAAGTATGACCTTTTTTCTATATTTACACATAAATTATATAGGGTAATTCTCTGTGCCATATTCAATATTAACCCTGCCTGTGTGCGCAATCTTGTAAATGTACCTGCGGCATGTATTTCCTTCTTAAATATCAGCTTATTGCTTGTGTAGTTACTGTCATTCCACTCTTTAAAGTTCCTGACATAAAATTACAGAAGTTGATGGATGGAGATTTACAAACATTCTACACTAGGCAGTTAATTTCTTTGTCATCTCACAAAACCTTTGCACGCTGATTAATCATATATGATATGCTGGCTTGTATTAAGCATATCTGGATCCATTTTGACTGCCATGTTGTGAAGAGCAAAGGATATGAATGTACTTACTAAGTTTTTGTTTGCTTTTACTTTTAAGTTTCCTCTCTCTGTTTATTATTGGCCTGGGCTAACTTGGTGCAACATTTACATCTAAGTATTAAAGTGTATTGGTTGTAGAAAACCAATCTGGCATATAGATATGTCAAGTCTGCAATGTCAAATTGTTTTCTGTCATGTTGAGAAAAAGTTGTCATTTATTTATATTGCTAATTATTTTCTCCGTAGGTTGATTTGTTTTCATTTTCTGAACTTTACAGCTTCATTCACCAGGTGTTTTGGCTATTGGAAGCAGCATGAAAGGAGAGAATTCATATTCACATCACTTGGACCCAGATGTATGTACCCATTTACTAATGTTAGCCATCTGCTGCGTTCATCCCTGTTGTCAATGGCATATAGACATAAACCATAAAACTGCTGTGGCAGCCTCCCCAATAATATATAATCAGAGGAATCATTTTAAAAGAATTTATTAAAAAAATCATAATCACATAATTTTCAAGCTATGTCATCACTTTGCTAAGTAAGTTAAAGCTACTTAACGGCCTTAACTCTTTATGCTTTTGAGTTGAATCAGTACTCAAAATGGTATCTAAGTTGCTATGAACAAATGATAGAAATTTGATCTTTGCTATTCCTCATTCTCTTAATTGAAATGAGTTTTAGTCATTGCCACGAGGCATATTAGCTTGTTCTTTGTTTACTCTTAAATTCCAAAACAGGCTTCCATGTAAGATACGTTAGAGATTATAATAAAACTATTTAGGACCTATTTATTTAAGATTAAAAAATAAGTGATCTTTAGATAGTTTAGAGATTTTATAAAAAAAAATCATTTTGTAGAGATTTTATAAAAAGCAGACATTATTTTATATCTGATTGCAATTATAAAAAGTGATTATTATTTAGTTATTTTTAAATTTTATGATATTTACATGAATTTCTATTTTTTTAAAAATAATTTATTATTCTTTATTTTAAAATTTTATGATATCTTTGTGTATGTCTACATTTTTATGGCATTCTCTCCCATCTATTGCATCATATTATTTTTAAAACCTATTCAAAGCAACTTCTCAAAATTATTAAAAATGTTTTTTTTCTGAAGATTTTTATATTTTCAAAAATTTAAACAATTATGACAATATTTCAAAAAATAGATTTTTCTTCAAAAAATAAGTGATTTTTTCATGGAATAAAGCTTAAACAAACGATCCCTTGTGTGTCTGCACTTCTTAAAGCTGTGTTTGGCTGTCAGTCAGCATACGTCCGAATGCAACTTTTCTCAGATGCAAGAAAAATTTGCATCTGGAAAACATCCGTTTAGAAGGATTTAAATGGATTAAGAAACATGTTAAGCTCTTGAGTTGAATTGGTGGCAACGTTCAACTGAAGCACCAATCGTTGCAAGTAAGAAAATAAAACTTAAATGTCCTGATGTTATTAGCAAGAACTAAGAAAATAATAAGAAAACATCTGAGTATGTAGCAAAAATAGCAGAACAGATGAAAAAGTTAATGAATATAGTGTAGCTAATAAACCAAACAGACTACAGAGGGTGTGAATGAGTGTACAAAAAAAGAAAAGAAAACGATCGTTGTACTAGCAGTCAAGAAACAATCAGAATCATAAGACCAAACTAACAGTTGAAAGGCAGAGGCAAAAACGTGAGGTTTCAAGCAGTTAGCAACTTTCTCTTCACTTGGCAGTTCTGATTGAAAGATGTGGGAAAAAGGAGTTTTGAGGAAGGTAAGAGGATGAGAGTTCCTTGGTTGAGGATTTTGAGCTATTCTGTGATGATTGCAGGTCTCGTAATCTTTTCATGGACCTGTAGTGTTTGAAATCCCTAGTTTTAGTGCTGGCTTTATGAAATGAGTTGTGATGCTGGAGCGTTTCTTCTTTATATTATACTGTTTTATTTTGTCTCGGAAATGACTGAAGGATTCAATCTCCTAACAAATTACTAGCTCATCAATGGAGAAGACAAAAAGTGGGGGAAGATGGGAGCTTATGATAGATATTATACCATCACTATAGTTTGCAAAGATAATAGCTGCCACACCTATACTGTATGGCATGGGAATGATTTATTAAGCCTGACATGTCTTGGAGTTTTAAGGCAGGGTCCCCCATTTTCAGCCTAGCCTTTCTTCCAATGTGGCTACTGTTGACGACATTGACCCTTCCAATGTTTTTGACATAGTTTGAAGCAGTTAGAACATTTCATTTTTGAATTGGGTCTGTGATCTGGACATCTAAAATTGTCTCCTGTTTTATATAATACAGGTTGGTGTTTCGGTTGTGGATCGTTTTACATATTACACTCTAGCCTTCTTCGAGAAGCTAAATATGTATGATAATGCCTCCTTGAGCAGGTAGACCATGAATTTTTTTTTTTTTTTTGGGAAGTGCAAATGCATGACTTCTTTTTCTTGCTATGAAGTGTTTCTGTAGTCTGTTTAATTTTCAAGTCTTGAGTGTTCTCTTATCTTGGAATCTTACTTTCCTAACTTCTTTCATAAGGTGCAGCATTTTTTTTTTCTTTTGGTCTTTTGTAATTTTGATAAAAGGAGAAATCTGTTGAGAGAGATCAATACAGATGAGGAGCATTTTGCATCCTCCAAAATTCCAAATGTTGGGAGACCAAACTGAGGTCTTCCGATCTGTGACATGATATTGTGTTAATTCTGTTGATTACTGTTGTTCAAATCAAATATTTGATTTTTGGTGGTGTTTTATATGTCCAAATGGATTTTTGAGGAAAGTTGAATTCTGTTTTTATGATTTATTAGTATATGGTCTGTGCAAGTGAAAACAATTATTAGGGTAATCGACTCTTATGTGTTGCATTCTTGGTGGATGCACATCTCTTGCCTCTATTAGAAAGATAATTGGCAATAGTTGCTTTGGATCAAGAAAATTGTGTTGCAGTGGGTAGAGCATTCCAGCATCATATTCTTTTGGAAGTTAGATTGTTAACTCAGGGATATTTTGTGTTTATTTTGCAGCCTTTTCAATTCATTTAATCCAAATTTGTTGATGTCAACTGCGTATTATAGAATGGACCTGTATCAACGTAGTTTGGAGGAGGTAATGATTTTATGTTCTTAATTTAATGCGGTAGAACTTTTTTTGTTTTAAATAAATATATTAAAAATTTTATATGGTAAGGAGTTTTGATATTATATTAATTGTTGAGGAATTACCTACATAACTGATTGGATTACCTTACACTATTTTACTTCTCTTGATGCATTATGGGGCGCAAAACTTCAAATAACATCGGCTGTCCGTATTCTGTCTATAGTTTCTATTTAACACATTTTATTTTGTCATTTTAACTCCACTCAGGGCTTTATTGGTTAAATAATCTTTTAAGCAAATATCCAGAAAGAATAGTAAAGCAATGGGAATCTTGTATATCCCAATGGGATATTGGTTGTGGTTGCATGACTGATCTCTTAACAAGGCAGATGCTTGCATGCTATACGTGCCGGCAAAGCACTTGCCAACAAAATTTGTTTGTGTTTATGCTTCTCTCTAGTGGTTATTACTTTGATGTTTAGCAAAAATGAGTATTATTAATCAATCTGTCTGGGCAGAATTCTGAATTGCAAATTTTGTTTCTCCTTGTTAGGTACCTGTCACCAACTTCTTCGGTTCTGTAATGGAAACATTACACGCTGATTCAGCGTACAGATCCCACAAGAGTCTAGATGTTGTAGAAGCTAAAATTAAAATGTTTACAGATCAACCAATGTCTGGGAGCAGCATAAGAATTTTGAGAAACTTGAATAACAAGGATCAAATTATTAGTGACTTGAGCACTGAGGTGACAGTCGTATACCCATTTAGGATTGGTAGGATATTAGTTCCTGCATAGCATTATTCAAGAGAATGGATTTTCTGTGCAGGAAAAGTCGCTGGACAGCTTTGGACAACTCTGGAATTCTATTCTTAGCAAAGTGACCGCAACTGAAAATGTTGATGCATTTGTGCGCCGCGGCCTTCTTTTAATGCTTCCTTTGTTGGTAGTTTCCACATGGCTGTCACGCTAAAGGGCTCATGCTTGCCTTTAATGTTATGGTTACTTGATGTGCAATTTTCCAGGAAAATGATTATAATTGATGGTTTCACAAGAGGATAGAGTTCAGATGTAGCTTCTTTATAGTTTCAATCTCTTGGTTAGTCAGTTTTTGTTGCCTTGTTCATGCTTTGGTGCGACCCTGTTGCTCAGACTTTGCATAGTTTGAATGGTGTTTTTTTTTTTTTTTTTCTAACTGTTTATAAGTGAAATGGAAAAATCAATGGATATACGATCAAAAGATTCACTTAGGCACCCGAATTTCAAACTTTTATGGGCGACGATGTTGATTTTATCTGTTTTTCTTCGACTTGTTTGATGGTCAAGAGGGTAGCAGGTAAACTTCTATTATCTTATATTTTCTAGTGAACGTTTCCTTTTGTGAAGTAAACTTTAGATGAGATTTTAGATGAAATTAAATTACTTTTTGTCCCCTTGATTTTCGAAAGTCTCAATTTTATATTCAAACTATCGTATTTATTTATTTATTAATTTATTTTGGGTAGAAACTGTCGTCTTTTTTTTTTTTTTTTTGGCAAAAACTGATCTAGTGTTGTCCTCAAATCACTGGTACTTTACGTTCCAACAAAAAAAAAAAAAAAAAAAGCACTGGTCCGTTTGGATGAACTTTGGATGTGTAATGATACGAGGACAAACATGGCTTTTTCCAGGATCAAGAGGGACGCAGAGTGTTGCGTTTCGGTCATTTGATAGGGTCCAAACTATTTTGACATTGAAATTGGGAATTGGCTTGCCTCCCCAGCTTTGCAGCATTTGGCAAAAATTATCTTGACAGTTCATGTTTCAGGTTTTAATCTTTATTTTTATTTATATTAATTGAAATAAATTTGAATAAATTTAAGGAGAATTATGTATAGCTCCTATAGAGTAAATTTATTTACAAATAAGGCTCATGAATTTTAAAAGCCATAGCTAGATTTGTTAAAATTTGAATGTAATTTAAAATTAAGATGCAAAGATGGTAATGCTCTTAGTAAAAATACATTATATTTATCAAATAATTTATAATTATCACATTTTTATACAATTATAATTTTAACTTTTTACATTAATTTTTCTGACATATTAACTATTAGATATAAAAAATTACAGTTATAAAAAGTTAAAGTGATAGTTGTAAATTGATAATGAAATAATTGTAAATAATTAGTGTAAAACTTTTTAATAATGTATTATCAGTTTAACTATTAGGTATATAAAATTATAATTGTCAAAATTTGAAGTGATGCTGTGAATTGTTAATGAAGTAATTATAAATTATTTAATTGATATAATATATTTTTAATAAGGGTACTATTATCTTTTGACCCTAATTTTAAATTATACTCAGGTCTCAAAATATTTAGCTATTGTTTCTAAATTTCATGAGATTTATTTGTAAATAAATTATTACACGAGACCAATACGTAATTTTCTCTAAATTTAATTACCAATTTCAATAGTTCAGGTTTAATTTAAATGATCTATATTTATAAAAATTTAATAAATATAATTATTAATTTGGACAATTCAGATTTAATATGGATGATTCAAACCTATAAAAAATTTAATAAATTTGATAAATAGTCTGAACTATTTAGGTTTAATATGTATGCTCCATATTTAATATTCAAAATTTATAAAAATTATAAAAAAATTTAATATTTAATATATATTATTCAAAGTATATTTACATAGTTAATTTATAAAATTTATAAAAAATTTTAATATTAATTTTTAACTATTTATATTAAATTTGGACTATTCAAATTGGCGATCAAATTTATTTAAAAATTTTTATAAAATTTTTATGTTAATAAATATAAAATTAAAAAAATAAAACATGAAATTTGGACTGAGATTTTTCCCAAATACAGTGGAGGTAGGGAGGTGCAAAGGGGGCCAAACCAAGTCCTTGAAATTGTTGACAGTTCAAGTTCAAATGCTTTAGTATTGATCAGTCCAAAAAGGAAAAAAATAAAGAAAAAGAAAATCAATATCAATGTATTAAAGAAAGTTAAATATTCTTTTTAAAAAAAGTTTAGATGAGTTGGATCATGAGAGTTTATCAAGAATAGGATATGCCTCCAGCTCAAAAAACATTTATAGAAGTACTTACTAATTATCCACCAATAAAATCTTGATGCCGATAATAAAATTTAATCTCATAATTTTGTGAGTTATATATTAAATTTTTATCAACTAGACCAATCTTAATAAAAGCTAAAGATTTTCTACCAAAAAGAAAAGCTAAGTAATTGGCCTTGAATTCGGATTGAGTTAGGTTGGACAACATATGTTGCTAGCCCAACAACACTTCTTGGTATATAGATTTTTTTTTATTCAATAGAGAAAGCCATGGACGCAATCAGCAACAAATAACTAATTAATTCATGTCAGAAATCAAGATGTTCTTGCATTTAATGGAGCTTGTTGAGAATTGTGGTCCCCATGTGTTGATTCACTTGTTGCTAATGTGCACACCAAATTATTTGTCTCGAAATGTGGTCCAAGGTGACAGTCTAATTTCTCACTATGGGGACTCTAATCTTCTTATCAGTGCTTATTAAGTATGAGGTTAATTCTTTGACCAGAGGGTGATATACAAGATTCCAATTCAAGACTTCATTTTTTTAAAAGAATACTCCCTTCGATGCTATTTATAAGATACTTTTTAAAAATAATTTTTGATCCAAAATGTAAGACAATTTATAATAATTAAACTACTTTTTCTAATTTTACATTTTCTTGATCAGTATAAGGATGTTTAATGTAGTTATATTATTTTTTAAGGCCAACGATAAAAATAAAAGTACATATTATTTTTTTATAATATAAAAAAAATAATTTTTTTAAATATGTATAAAATAGTTGAAAGCATTTTACAATAAAGACGAGGAGAAAGTAGATACTGAACTTGTAAATATCACACAGATTGGATGTCCATAACAGTCAACTGTTGACATTGTACTCTCTATGTCTTCTAATGCATAACCTCCTCATTGTTAATGTTTGTAAACTAAAAATTATAGATTAAAATATACTTTTAATCTTTTAATTTTACATAAAATTTTAATTTAATTTTTAAATTTTATAAAATATATTTTTAGTCTTTTAATCCTAACATTGTTATTTTTAAATAATTATTTTTATATTAATTATTATTATTTAAAAAATTAAATTTAATATGTCATTATTTGAAAATATTTTGTCAATATTTAAAAGTTTAATAAAAAAATTATTGAAATAAAATTAATAATATTAGGGTTAAAGAATTAAAAAGATACTAAAATTAAGAGACTTAAATAAAATATTATATAAAATTAAAGAATTAAATGTACTTTAACTAAAATTGTAATATTGTTTATTTTTACTAATATAATCTTTGGCAAATCTATTTAATGAATGGGGCCCTATAAATAAGGTTCACGTGTATGGTCTGCTATATTTAAATGAACGAGAAATTCTTCATCACTTTCTCTCATACTTATTTTTTTTTCTTTTTAATTTTGCTAGACTTTTCTGTCTCTCTTACTTTTAATATATATTTTTATATTTTATAACATGTTATCAGCCCAAATCAATAACTAATCGCATCATAAACAATCTCTTCGTAATCAATTATTTTGATTATAATTTCTTTGTTTACAGCAAAAAAAATCAATAACTAATTATTTATTCTGTCTCACTTTATAAGGTACATTTAAAAGGTAATTTAATATTTTAAAATATAAGATACTTTAACAAAAATACAGTTTCATTAGTTATACTTGTTCCAATATTAAACCTATCTTCTTATTATATTTAATTTTTCGTAAATAATGTTATATTAAATAAAGGGTTTTGGTTCCACATGAAGGCCATGCTATAGCTGATTTCATTGCAGTGCTTGCTTTCAAGGAAGTAATTCCAATTAGATGGTGTCCTGCCATCGCCTTCTTTGTTTCTCCTACTAGCTAAGGCTGCGGTGGCCCATTCTGTGTCTTCGAATGTTGTTTCATTTCTCTCTTTGAGGAGTGGCGTTGGCTATTTGCATTTTAGACTTTGTTTGTTCACTGGTTTCCTTTTGTATTTTGGTTTGCTGTTTATTTTTTTCCTTTTCATTTGTTATGCACTTCAGTGCCTTTTTGAGTAATATACCAGCTTTTGGCTAAAATAAAAAAGGTATTTGGAAATTTATATTTATGTTTCTCTATAAGATATATTTATGTCTTTTAAATATAAGATTATAATGCATATTTAAAGGACTTTATTGATATGAATAATTTTATTTAAAAGTATCTTATAAACTGTAATTGAAGAGGTAATAGAAACCTTAAAAAATCTAGATGAATTAAAAAATCACATAGATTTACTCATACAAAAGACAAAGTAATTAACATCACTAAATTAATGGAATTAAATAAGGGACGCCAAGTGACTAAATGATTCGATATATTTTTATAAAATCATCATTTTGACATCTAAAATTGATTATTATTGATATCTAGACAGGGATTTAGAAGGGGGAACATATAATTAATAATGAAACTGATGATAATATCTCGTAGGCCCTCTTTGACGGTTAATTATTTTCATTCAATTTTATTTTATATATTTTATTAGAAAAATAAGGTCAAACATTATTTTGAAAAGGCATTTTTTGAAATTAAGGAAAATATTATTAATAACAAAAAGTACCTAAAGTGAAAATAAAAAGAATGCCAAATCTAAAACACCTTCAATAGAGGAAAGGCGTTTAAGTCTTCTTAGACTAAAATGTAATTTTTGACCTAACTATTTGGGCTGCAAAAAATTTAATTTTGGCCCAAATCCACCAGGATATTTCGAAGAAAGGAAGTTATGAAAATAATTGGTCAAGCAATGCATCACTTTGAAAAGGTGAAAGTGGAGGAAGTTCTAAGAAAAAGTGCAATTACTGGCCCTAAAAAAGAATGGATGTAACATCCTAAATTTATAATATTGAAACTAATTATTAATTATAGGTAAATTAGTATATTAGTAAGCTTCGTACCATCCTTAGTTCTGATTCTATCCTAATTATTCTTAGTTTAAGTCATAGAAAAATTGAATTAAGAAGTTTTAAGAAATTTATTACTTACCCTTTAATAATAAAAAGATTATTGAAAATCGAACTAAAATTTTGCAACTAGTTTGAAAGTTAATGATAAAATTTTAAAATTATAGGCCCATATTAGCCCTAAAGTAGTAAGTAAAAAGGAGGTGGAAATTTGTATAAAGAGTATCAGAATGCATAGAAGTGTTAGCAAAATTAAATATGGTAGTTGAGACATCAAGTAGTTATTTGCACAAGAGTAAACAATTAATTGTGGTTGACATTGATAGTTACCATTGGTGGTCAATTTGTAAATTGATAAATGATGCTAATTTATGTAGGTTGATACTACACAAGTGTGTACTTTGGTGGCTTGGAAGCAAGTGTGGTGATAATAAGTGATCAGATAAATTCGCGAGTAACCTTTTTAGACTAGAAAGGGTTGAGCTAACTGAATAATTTGCTCTATTTGATTAATTGTTTTAACTGTTTGTAAATAGATAGATAGTATTATGTCTTTATGTTTTGAAAATGTGTATATTAGGAAGTGGGCAATTAGTACATAAAGATTATTTCAAAGAAATGAAATTGTAAAAGAGAGAAAGAGAGAGAGTGTATGTGTGGGGGGGGTTGGGGATATAAATAAGTATGTATTGGTGAAATGTGAACATGATCATATTAGGGGGTGGGAGTTCAGCCATAGGGAGAAGTAATAGAAGTCCATATGATATTTATTCTCCTTAGTGCTCGACAGTGTACAGTATTGGAGAATTCCTCTCCTTAGTACCAATATAGGTATGGTGTTGGAGAATCCTCTCCTTAGTGCCCATGTAAGGCATGATGTTGGAGATTTACACTCCTTGAAATCCATGTGATGTGGTGTGTACGTAGGACAGAACTTCTTTGATCGGCTAATTCTACCACTGAAGGTATGTTTGGGTCAATAGGTGTATGATTGGCCCTTTAAAGCCTATGGTTTTAGTTGAGGTGATATGAAGGATCAGATATTAGATGATTATGCTAGTGGAAATGCTATTATATGAAAATAATTTTATGAAAAAATATGTGCTGTGTGAATAAGTATAAATGTATTTTTCTATAATAGCTTACTTATTTATTGTTATGCATGTTAATTAGTAGTTGTGAGTTATTTTATTATTGAGATCATTATTTCACCCCATGGTTACACTTTTATATGTCTTGATTGTAAGCAAGGCAAAGGAAAAGACTCAGGATCGACGTAGTGGTAAAACTGCCATGTGATTGTAGAGTGTGTAATGAATTTATCTTTTTATAAATTTATAAATGATTTAAGTCACCATAGGATGCATTTGTATGATTTTGATGTGTTATGGGTGATTATGTGAAATCTTGGACTAATATATTTGATGATGGGTTATACGTGGTATAATGGGCTCAGATAGGATTATAACTGTATTAAAGATATGTGAGTATATATATAAGTGGTAAAATGTAGAAATTGGGCTTGAATATGAAAATGCTATTATTGTATGAGAAATGCATTTTCAAAAGATTTATGAAAATAGGCCTTATTGTGTGAGAAAGGGCGATTTGATGGCCAAATATATATACATGTGTGATTGTGATAATATTACTGTTCAATCAGATATAATGGATCATTATGGACTTGGTTCAAGGTTCTAAGATGGTCTGATGGGACAAAAGGTAGAATTTGAATACTTTGGGTGCTTGGTTTTTAAGAAAAATGACTTTTTTCACTTTGATGTCCAAATTGAGATTGGACTAGTTGGATTGTATCCAAATTTATCTTATTAAAAAGCTTATCTTACAAGCTTTGTGTGGAGGCTTGAACCATTCCAATTGAACATCTTATGTGAAAATGATGCAAGTTGAAAATTCACCTCTATGAACTATCATGTGAATCACGACACATGTGGCACAAGTCGCAGCGCATAGCCCTTTTTTTAAAATTGATTGTTATATGTTTGAATTTATAGGTGGTGATGGTTATGCAGCTTTTGAGCTTTCATTATGTCATATAATCTATTTTTGAATGATTTCTAATTATTTTAAAAAGTTTTGGGATCTCAAATGTTTAAAAGTATTTATTTTCATTATTATGAATATTTATCATATTGGTAATGTGAGATTTATTGACCTTAAATTATGATTGTGTATTAAGTGATACAGTTTTAGTAATGTTAGATGGACATTGTAAGGGTGTTACAATAGAGACATATGAAAACAACATATTTGTGCCTATAAAAGGGGAACCCTTCACGAGAACAAAAGGGCTTAATCTCTTCAACTCTACACGCAATCTCTCTTAACACTTTAACAACTTAACCCCAAAATCTACTTGCCTAATACAAAACTCAGATCTTGACCCTGCATCATCCCTTACTTCACCTAACGCAACTTCTTTTATCAGATTCAACATAGTGCCCTTAGCATGCCATGTATTCAACTGAGAGCATTAAAGTTCTCCAACAACAAGTTGAGCACCAACTCTTAGCAGAACAATTGTAATAGCGTACCAGTGCTTTTCCTTTTGGTTTTTTATGTTTTATTTCCTATAATATATCTTTTACTATTATCAATATCATAGTTTCTCTCAACATGCAAATCTTGCATGTTTCTCAATCTTTATTCCTTCATTTCCTACATTTTTAAGCATTTGTATTCAAGAAAATTGTGGTAAAGGATCCTGAGAATTCACTATTTGATTTTATAAGTTAGGTAAATCATGCATTTGGAGGACATGCTTCTTTAGTATGCTGGCACAAAAAGCACTATAAACAATTTTGGTATACTTAATAGGACCTATGCATGTGTACTAATGGCACTAACACAAGTCAAATACTTTGAATATGAGGAACTTCCCCAAACTTGATGACTTAGAAGATTGTCTTGAGTATTAGACTCCCTAAGAGCCAGCGATATGAGAATTTAATACCCAGAGATCCACTCACGAATTACCACTTATGAAGATCTAGTAATTCACACTTTAAGAAAGTCATGGATGGACACACCCCTAAAATTAGAGTATTGGGCTCTCTAGCCAACGATCTAGGAATCAGAATATTTAAAGAACCACTCATAAATAACTACTTATGTAGATCTAATGATTCACACTCCAGTAGAGTCATGGATCGACACACCCTTGAAATCATAGTATTGGGTTCCCCAAGAGCCAACTATCTAGGAAGCAAAATACTTAAAGATCTACTCACGGATTACTACCTATGAAGATCTAGTGATCCAAGCTCTTATAGAGTTATGGATCAATGCACCTTTAGAATCAGAGTACTAGGCTATCTACGATCCATCAATCTAGGAACTAGAGTATCTAAAGAACCACTTGTACTAGTATCTCAATCCTTACTATCACATTTCACATACTTTTTGTAACTCAGGGCTAGGATATACACAAAAAATCCTACAAAGTACAACCAAAGCAACGTATATGCATTCTTATAGAAACTTAGAAACATTAATATATGTAACAATACAAATTCATTACACAAACTTAAAAATGTAATATAACAGTCTCAGTACTCCTTGCCTAAGTCTTTCCCTCTGCTACTAACAGTATCTAAACCTGTAAAATAGTAATCATAAGGTAAGATAAAATTCTGGTAACTAAAATAATTCAAAACTAATCTATTAGCAGGTAAAACCATAAACAAGTAAGTAGACATTAATCATTTAAAAATTAAAATAGATATATATATATATATATATATAATCACATCGTAAATTTCATATGAATGATCATACTAGCTAACCAAACATTCGTATCTACCTCTGACTGAATTCGTAGGTTACATACTAGACCAAAACTGTATATTGATTCGAGTTCACCTTCCATGGGATAACTATTCATTCAAAGGTATTATATCCCACTTCTAAACTATAAATTCTCCCTATCACCCATGCAATCGAGGTGTTACATACTTCAGTGCCACATCCTTTCAAGTACTAAAAAGCTCATATCATGTAATGACTACCTGAATGTCCTATAGAATAGTCCCTTAAATGTTGTTGTACTAGATATCTTTATGGTATCAACTCAACCATATAGATTTTCATATACTACTCCCCTAGGTGTCAACTCCTCTCCTCTATCATTATCATGTCTTTTACAAAAAAATAAACACACACATACATGCATATATTTTATAAAATTACTAGACTAACTTTAATTACTTTTCATATTTAATAACCTTTAAACCACTAAAGTAACAAACACTTTTTTTCTCCTTTCAAAACTATTTTCCACATATTACTTCAAAACCATAAATTATACGGTTACCTCAACCCTTCTATGATAAAATGGGTTACCTGTGGGACTTTTGCTTTCTTCTCTAACACTTGCTTAAGATAAACATGTGAGCCACATCAATCTACAAAATTAAGCATTATATGTCAATTTCAATATTGAACATAAGTATTTATTAATTCAAACAAGACTAACCTAAAAACCTAATCACTTCCATTTCACAATCTTAAGTCCTATTCATCTTTCATAACCCTTTTACAACTTCCATTAGCTTTTCTATTACTCATATAGGATTTTTCACACTTTTAAAACTTACCAATTAAGGTTAAATTGAGCCTATAACTTAAAAACTCAACCACTAACCATCAAACTAGTCACAAATTCTTAGTTTAAATTTAAAAAATCCATTGATGACTACTAGGTTATAAAACAACCCCTTAAAACTCTCCAATCAAATATCTCTATATATCAAACTAAGAGAAAATATGGTGGAATAAAAGAGTAGAAAATTACGAAGCTTACTTGTAAGTAATAAATAGAAACTACTTCCTAGGTGCTCGAAGTTGCTTGCCCTAGTAGTCCTCATTGTCGTGTCTTTCTCCCTTTTCCCTCTATTCCATGAGTTGATCCATGTACTCAAAAGTTAAATTTTTGACCCATGTGCCCTAAGGCATTGCGTAAATGTCATGGCATGTGGCACAATAAGAAAATTATCACTTTAGCTCACATGTTCCCTTCCAGATCACAATTCTTTCATACGATCCTGATCATACAATTGTCCAACAACTTAAAATTTTAAATTCACCATCCAAAAATCATGATTACACAATTAATTGTTTAATTTACTAATCTATCCTTAATTAGTAATTAGTTTCCAAATTAAAAATTAAAAATATTACAATTCACTCTCCAATAGAGTCATGGATTGACACATCCCCAAAATCAAAGCATTAGGCTCCCCAAGAGCTAGTGATTTGGGATCACCACTTATGGAGATCCGATGATCTATGATCCAAGAGAGTCATGGATTAATGCATCTTTAGAATAAGAGTATTGGGTTTCTAAAGAGCTAATGACCTGGGAACCAGAGTACCCAAAGAACCACTCATAGATCAACACCTATGTAGATCCAATGATCCACACTCCATCAAAGTCATAGATGGACACACCCCCATGATTAGAGTATTGGGCTCCTAAGAGCCAATGATTTAGGAACTAGAGTACCTAAAGATTTACTCATGGATCACCATATTTGGAGAGCTAGAGATCCATACACCTAAGATCCTCCCTTTAGAAGAGTCATGGATCTAACTAGAAGAGAACTATGTCCTTATAGAACTAGCATGGAACCACACCCTTAAATTGTAACATAATAGTAAAAATTATACTGGATCTCAAGATTTAGAATGTGATACTATAGACATAATACACCAATCAACTCTATTATAATCAGGAACGAGTATGATGAATAAAGCTCTGAGGTGTAAGCAAACTATCCAACCAGTTCCTAGTTGAACAATTGTAACACAGTGCTAGTACTTTTCCTTTTAGTTTTTCATCTTTTATTTCCTTTAATATCTCTTTTATCAAGCAAATGGACCATCATGATACAAAAAAAAACCATTTTCCAAAATACTATACTTTAAAAATTATTTACTAAGATACTATAAGTTAAAAACTTGGCTTGATAGATACTGAGTTTCAAATCTTCTCTTTCATTACCTATCTACAGAAATTGACTTCTATCCTACTGAGTTTATATGTCAAATTCTTCCCAACTTTCTCTTCTCTCTCTCCTCCACGTGGTCCTACTTTTATAACTCAGAAAAGTACATGTAATAGAGGATTCAAGACAAGGCCTTCACATGGTCGTACCTTTTTTGTCTTTTTTGTGTCAGAAAAGTGGAATGGTACAAAGGCAAAAAATATAAAAAAAAATTTATGGATAGGCAATTGTGAAAATTGATGTCTGACATGCCTATATACTCTTACTTAGCCTCTACAATATCAAGTTGTAAGCGAAAAAATTTTGTCCAACTCTAGTTTCTGTGTGCTCCGCCAAATTTACCTTATTTTTTAAATATTTCCATTGGGATACGACATTATGCTGAAAGACATGTATGAAAATATATGTAGTGTCAAGTCTTGAATTGAATAGATTTATGGAACATATTTTTGTGCTGTATTGTTCATCAGTATGCATGTTTTTTCCTTCCCTTATTTCACACCAACTGTGTCCACAGTTAAAAAGCTTTGAAAATAAATATAAGATGCGCAATTGTTACATGAATTCTCCTTCCCCTTTTCTTCATCTTTCAATGTTTGCATCTTCTTTCCCCTTTGCTCCCTTTTTTTTTTTACAAGTGTTGCATTTGTCTCTCCTTAGCTCTCAAAGATCTTGCTCATTTTGACATCAAATTTAGGAAGGTAAGTGCATCCATCATATAACTTAATATTTTGATTATGATAAAAAGTGTTTTACTTTTTATGTATGTTTAGAATTTTTTTATGCATGTGAATATTTATCTTATTGTAACCTTGCATTGTTGTCTAATGATGTTATGACTGTAGTTTTGATTTCATTGCAAATTTAGTTTTTAAATTTTTATTTATTGTATCTCAATGATTATAATTTTCACTTGATAGAAAATTAATATTTAAATTTTGGTTTGATATGATTCATTTCAATTTAATCATTTAAAATATATGCCCTTACATTTTAAAAAATAAAATTATAAAACTAAAGACATGTTTTCTTCTTTTCCCTCTCACTCTTAGCCATTTTGCTTCTCTCTGATTAAACCCTTAGCAAAAGATTCAAGCCCAGGAAGACAAATATCATTGTGTTAATTAATTATTATATGCTGCTGATCCACATTTAATTTTATTTGAATTAAATAAATATATTAGATATAGTTTGTGACGTATGTGTTCTCTTCTTATAAGTGGACTATATCTATGGCTAATGAAGCTAATTAAACTTGGTCAATAGTTATTAAGTTTGGTCAACAATAAATGTTATGGATTTAGTCATTTTTAGAATTTGGACTTGTCTCTAGTGCTGTGCGTTTTTAGTTTTCTTGGATTTTTGCTTTTTGTTTTTTTGGTTTTTCCTTGCTACTTAAGCATGTGAGTAATATCTCATCAAAGTGATGTTTCAACCTAGAAATAATTTAAAATAATAATTACTTGATGATTTTTTAGTCTATGGTCTCACTCTTACATTCAATGGAAGGATATTATTTAATTTTATTAATTAATATATAAAACTAGTAAGATTGACTCTTGAAATGACGTGAAAAATTATTAGGCCTATGGATAAAATGTAGATTTTCTAAAAAAAATTATGTATTTTATATTTTTACCAATAAAATTAAAGAAAAACACAATCATCAACCCCTATAATTTTATCAAGTTTTTCTTTTAGTTCTTGTATTTTTTTTTATCATTTTCATTATCTATAATTTTAATAAGATTTGGTGACGTTAGCAATCAAAAAATAAATTGTAATGGGTTAGAGTTTAGTAAAAAAAAAAAAAGAGCAGAAAAAGACATGCGACTTGGGGCTCCTTGAATAGGAGGATATGAATTTTCAGTTTCTCTATCCGTTAAAAATTATTATTGCTACATATGAAAAAATTAGAAAACATTTATAATTAATTATGAGCTATAAATGATACATTTTAAAAAAATTAATAATTATCTTTAGTAACAAAAAAAATTATATACACATAATTTTATGTATGTTTAGTAAATCTAGGAAAAAAATCACTAACCATTTTGTATATAGATAATTTTTCAATAAAAAAATACAGATATCTTTGACAAAAAGCTATGTTTTTACAAGTAACTTCTTTTAAAAATTTTGAAATGATTAGTTCAAATATACAAGAAACTTATCTAATTAATTATGAAATAGTATTTTAAAAAAATTATTTTCCAAAAACATTTTAATTGTTTAATGATGATTTATGCTTTAATCATTATTAATGTAAAAAATATAAACATAATTTTAGAGGGAAATGAAATAAATTACTATTATAATTTTATAAATAAATAAATTAGTCATGTGTTAAAATGTGGATGCTTGAATGCTATTAAAAAAATTCTTTGATACTTGATTTATTATATAGGGATTAGATTATTTTTTGCTGCCTTGATATTAATTTGATTAATAAAAGAATTGCTTAATATAGAGGGACAATGAACAATAGAAAAGAGCTAGTGTGCATATATGTAAATGGTCAAATTTTTAATGGTTCAGATGGTGTGACATTTGACTCTGATGATATGAGAATAATGAGGATTGATGTAAATATTAATTAGGCTTTACTAAAGCAAGATGTTGGACGAATGCTAGAGCTTCCTTCTAATCAAATTGTGTCTGATCTAGTATATGGATATCCAATAGCTATAATCCACTAAGATACTGGGCATGTAAGTTGCAGAATGATTCTGACATAGAACAAATGTGGCATATGAATTTGCGATATTCAAATCAATTGATGGGACTAGAGCTATATGTACACATTTCAAATGTAGAAGTTGGTAACCTTGAATTGCAACCACTAGAAGACTATGTTAGATGTTCATTTCCATCAAATAGCAATCACATAGATCCAATGGAAGAAGGAAGAAGGCTAAGCTTGCACTTAGAAAATTTTCATCTATTTAATCCTCCTTGCCTTGATGTTGGTAATAACTATGTACCATCTTCTTCACAAACTCCATCCAAAGTAGATATTATGGATGATTTTAAAGATGAAGATAAGTATGATTTTTATATAAATGATAGTGGTGACCATGATAATGATGAGGCCTTTGAAGAGAACAATGAAGAGACTGCCACAACTTTCTTCTCACGAATTAATATAAAGTCAGCATTGACTCTTGAGTTTAGTGGAATGGGAGATCTTTTACCTCTTAATGATAGGTAGGAGTTTTTCATCAGTCAAGTGTTTAATAATACTCACACGTTAAGATGTGCAACCAAATTATACTCTATTTGAGTTCATCACACATTCATGGTTTTTCATTCAAGTAATAAGTATGAAGAATATTGATGTATAAATTATAAAAGTAGTTGCAATTTAAGATTAAGGGCTTATAAAAAGGGAAATAGAATATCATAACACATTACAAAATATGTAGGGCCTTATACTTGTTTGGCAACCTCATTAAGCTATATGCTGATATCATCTCATCCTCTATTATGGCAATGGTAATTGATAGATCAAATGTGAAAGTATCTCAAATAATTAAGCATATGCAATCTATGTTTGGGTATACAGTGTCATATAAGAAAGCATAGAAGGCTAAATAGTTAGTAGTTGCAATAGCTTTTAGTAATTAGAAGAGCTCATACTCGTTATTACTAAGGTGTTTAGCCGCAGTCCAACATTTCATTCCCGAATCATTCATGAGATTTAAAAGTAAGCTATGCTTATAAGTAAATTATATAGGTTAGCTTATGGAAATGTTTGTGCATGTTTTTTGGGCATTCAAGTCATGTATTGATGTGTTCAAACACTTAAAGTCCATTATCTAAGTTGATGGTACTTTTCTATATGAAAAATATAAGGGTACATTTCTTATAGTTATTTCACAGGATGGTGATAGAAATATTGTACCCCTTGCATTTGTTGTGGTTAAGGGAGAGACAAGAATTGCTTGGTCTTGATTTTAGTATAATGTTCACACATATGTCGTAAAAAATAGAAATGGAATATGTTTAATTTTTACAAGCATCATTCAATAATGGTTGCAGTTGGGGATCCACGTGTTGGGTGGCAACTATTAAATGGATACCGTGTTTTTTGTTTAAGGCATGTGGCTGCAGACCTCCATAAAACATATGGGACAAATTGGTTAAAGGAAAAGTTTATACACATTAGTATGAGTCAATTATTTTTTTAATCATAAAATCTTATCATGATATAATTATTGATGATATATTTCTTATTACATATAGGCTATGTGCAATGTCCGCCTTAACATTACCAGGACAACACTCATACTCACCGTTGTGATAACTAGGATTAAATAAAATCTTATATTGAATTTATTACAACCCAAGGGTTTAAAAGATAATTTGTTTAAAACATTAGGATCCCAAGAAAATCTTTTTTTTTAATATTGTTTAAGCTCAAACCATGATTAAAAATCAATTTAGAACAAATACGGAAGCATAAAAATCAAACCATATCAAATTAGGCTAAAACAAGTTACTTTTAAAAAAAAAATTCTAGCTTATCCGTCGCGGCATAAGCCACACCCACTATGGCGGATGGCACAAAGGGATGAGTCCCTTGAAGGCCCCTTGCACTGCGGTGCAATAACCATACACTGTCGTGGCACACACCTACTGTCATGTCAGCAAATTGTTATCATGATAGCCCTCTAGACTTTCGGAGCGTGCCGTTTTGCCATCCAAGTTTGATTTGGGCAATTTAAGTGTTCACACGAAGCTCTTTGAGCCCTCTAGCTAATGGCACTAGTTTTACACTCAAACAATCATCCATTTAAAAAATGGACACCTAAATCTAAAATGGTTCGTTTTCATATCAAAACACACACAAAGGTGTCCAACTCACAATGCCAATTGTCATTAGCCTCAGAGACACTTTGACCACCTTAATTGGACCACACACAATAAGACAATTCAATCATAACACACAATTAAGCATTCACACTCAAAATGACCATTAAAATCCCAATTCACAACAACATAAAAGAGTGGATGAAATCTAACACACATGTCAACTTGGTCATTTTAGTACATCCATCTCTTTAAATATATCACATGTAAGTGTCACTTGGCCAAGCACACACACTTAATCCATGACATTAACTTTGGACTAATATACACATACTCTTATCACAAATTCATATCAAAGGATAATCACAACAATGTCATGTTTCTAAATTGACATAATATATTAACAATATTTGTTACAATACCCAAAAAGAGGAAAGGAAAGAGCTATATAACTATATTTTTTACTCTTCAAACACCCCTTCCTTTCCCTTAACATGTGAACTTCCACCCCCTAACATGATCATGCCCACACTCAACATATATATCACATATACATTTCAAATTTTTTAACCCATTCATATATAACTTTCATCATACTCATCATTTGCAAATATATTTTTCATGCACAAAACCACATTTTGCAATATGCAAAGTTATTAAATCTCAAGTAATAGATTAAACATATATACTAACAGACAGTTAAGTAATATAATCAATTAGTGTAAATCATTCCGTTACCTCAACCTTTTATCACACAAAAGGGTTATTGTGGCTCAACGTTAGCTCAACATGTTTATACACACAATATATCTTGAGCAACTCTCAATCTACACAATCAAGTAACAATCATCAATTATCACTTTGGTTAACCCCGAATTCACTAGGTTCTAAGTATTTAAAATACCCAAATTTCTTTTCTAACAACATCAACCATTCTCAAACACTTTAACCATCCTATTAAACATCCCCACATACTAAAATTACTAATCAATATCCCACATTGTCTCAAAATCTTCAAGCTATACCTAGGGTTTGTCTAAACCCTTACCAAAAATTTTCAATCACTATAAAACTCATAAACTTAGGGTTAGAGGCTTGATTTAACTCCTCAAAACCTTAAATAAACTAATAGGTTTGGTATAAATCCAAAGGAACTAAAATTGAAGCCCCAATTTCCCTAAATGTCTAAATTTTCGCATAAAAGAGGGAGAAGAGGAAATGTGAAACTTACCCAATGATAATTCAAGCTCCAAATGCTTCTAAAGTAGCTTAGGGATCATGCCCTAACAAACCAGGAGCTCTTCTCCATCGCTCTCTCATTTTTCCTTCTCTCTCTTCTGTTTTCGATCTGTTTTCAAGAATTGATAAGTGCTGATTTTGTGCATGTACCACGGTGCATTAACACGCCCATCGCGGCGTATGGCACAGAAAGCTACACCAAAATTTAAACTCTCTTTCATGCCTGGCATGCTCAAACATTGACCTAGCCCCCTTCTAAGGCTGTCCAAGGATCCAAAAACTATATTAATTTCCTATAAATCTTACTAAATTAATAATTTATCTAAACTGACCAAATTACCCTTGAAAACACCAAATTTTATAAATTGAGAAACTTAGAATGTTACAATTCTCCCCTCCTTTTATGAATTTTTCCCTCAAAATTCAAAATCTTGCATAAACACATACCTGTGAAAATAATTAGGAATACAACTGCCTCATTTTGTCCTCGGTCTCCCATGTCGCATCATTGAGAGTCATACCCTTTTAAAAGACCTTAATCAATCAAATAGTTTTCTTCCTCAATTGTCAATCTTTCACATCCACAATGCACTCTGGTTCAGCTCGATAGGTCAAATTTTCCTAAAGTTCCACCTCTTCCGACTTAATAACATGAGAAGGATTAAGTTGATATTTCTTGAGCTAACTCACATGAAACACATCATGAACACCCGATAAACTCGATAGTAAGGCAATTCGATAAGTAGTAGGTCCCAACTTCTCCAAAATCTCAAAGGGACCAATAAATCTGAGAGTTAATTTCTTAGCTTTTTTCGATCTCTTAATGCTAGTCATTGGCGTGACTCTCAAAAACACATAATCACCAACCAAAAATTCTAACGGTCTTTTACACCAATCCACATAGCTTTTTTGTCGACTCTGGGCTGTTAACAACTTTTGTTTAATCAACTGGATCTTCTGGGTAGTTTGGTCTACTAAATCCAGACCTAACAAATTTCTCTCGCTCAATTCTGTCTAACACAGAGGCGATCGACATCTTCTTTCATATAATACCTCATACAGAGCCATTCCAATGCTAGAATAAAAACTATTGTTGTAAGCAAACTCCACTAATGGTAGATGTATATCCCAACTACCTCTCAACTCTAAGGCACAAGCTCATAACATATCCTCAAGTGTTTGGATAGTCCTCTCAATCTGGCTGTCCATCTGTGGATGATAGGCCATCCTAAATCTCAACTTAGTGCCCATTGCTCTCTGCAATGCTCTCTAAAAGTTTGATATGAATCTCAGATCATGGTCAGAGATAATGTCTTTCGACACCCCACAAAGTCTTATTATCTCATTAGCATAGACCTTAGCATACTTCTCAAGTGAATAGGTAGTCTTCACTACTAAGAAATGCGCTGACTTTGTCAACCGATCCACGATCACTAATATTGCATCATAGCGTGCTTAAGTTCTAGGCAATCCAGTGATGAAATCCATTGATATGCTATTCCATTTCTATTCTGGGATCTCTAGTGGTTGCAATACACCACTAGCTAAATCTTAACCTTTTGGCATGTCAGTAGCCACAAAATTTGTTACATCTTTCTTCATTCATGGCCTCCACCATATTTGCTTTAGATCCTGATACATCTTGGTGACACCAGGATGAATAGTATACTCACTATGGTATGCTTCCTTTAGAATTGTCTTCCTTATCTCCTTATCACTTGGTACGTAAATTGAATCCCGATAAGTCACATATCTATGATCATTGAATTTGAATTCTATGGGCCTCCTCTCTTCAATATCCTCACAAATTCCTAACAAATATTCATCCTCAAACTGAGCAGTTCACAACTCTTTTCAGATTCATTGGTTATGATCGTAGAATGCACATTGTACAACATCATCTGAGGTGCTTTTCTTTGAGTATCTAAGAAAGTCTCAAGTGATTGATGCTTTTGAATCATCATATGAGCAATATGCACCATTTTCCTGCTTAGCATGTCTGCCACTACATTAGCTTTACTTGGATGGTACTTGATCTCAAAGTTAAAGTCCTTGAGAAATTACATCCATCTATGTTGCCTCATATTCAGTTCCTTCTGATCTACTAAGTACTTTAAACTTTTATATTCACTAAATACTTCAAACATAGACCCATAGAGATAGTGTTGCCAAATTTTCAAGGCAAAAACCACTACTGTTAACTCTAGATCATGAGTTAGGTAATTCTCCTCATGCAGTCACAATTGTTTTGAGGCATAAGCAACAACTCAATCATCTTCAATTAAAACGCACCCTAAACTTTCAACAATGCATCCGTATAAACCACATACATTAATTGAGATTAGGAATAACCAGTACTGAAGCAGACGTTAGTTTCCTCTTCAACTCTTGAAATGCCGATTCACAATTGTCGGTCCATATATACAACTGATCTTTTTGAGTCAACTTAGTCAATGGAGACACGATTTGCGAAAATCCTTGAATGAATCACCGATAGTAGCCTGCTAATCCTAAAAAGCTTTTGATCTCTATCACTAAGGTAGGCAGTTCCTATTTCAACATAGTATCCACCTTATGTGGATCCACAGCAATCCCTTCTGCCAACACCACGTGACTAAGAAATCTTACTTCCTTCAACCAAAACTCACATTTATTGAGTTTGGCATACAACTTATTGTCCTTTAAAAGTTACAAGACTGTATAAAGATGCTTTGCATGTTCTTCCTCATCTCTTAAGTAAATTAGAATATCATCGATGAATAGCATCACAAACTTATCCAGATAAGGACGAAAGATTTTGTTCATATAGTCCATAAATACTGCTAGACCATTTGTCAATCTAAATAGCATTACTAGAAACTCATAGTGACCATATCTAGTGCGAAAGGTAGTCTTTGGTAGCTGATGATAGCTTAATCGCAGGTCGATCTTAGAAAACACCTTAGCTCCAACTAACTAATCTAGTAAATCATCGATTCTGGGCAAAAGATACTTGTTCTTGACTATCACTTTGTTCAACTGTCTGTAGTCAATATAAAGTCTTGTACTACCATCCTTTTTTCTTCACAAATAACACTAGTGATCCTTACAAAGACACACTTAGCCTTATGAAACCTTTTTCTAGTAATTCTTCTAGTTATTTCTTTAGCTCTGCCAACTCAGATAGAGACATCCGATACGAAGCTTTTGATATGGGTTCTGTTCTAGGCATAAGGTCAATAGAAAATTTCACCTCTCGCTCGGCAATAATCCAAACACTTTTTCCAAAAAGACTTCAGGAAATTTGTTCACCACTCCGATTCTCTCGATTCCTCTATCATAAGTAACATAAATGGAAAAGAACATCATATATGCCTGATAACCCTGTTGAATACACTTTTCTGATTACATCATAAACAAGAGTCTTAACTGATCGGGTTTTATTATAGGTGTAGTGTACACTAGCAAGGATATTATCTTTCTTGCAAAATCTAGTGTCGTATTGTCTGCCGACGATCAGTCCATACCTACTACTACATCAATCCCAATCATGGGTAGATAGATCAAATCAATAATAGTTGATCTATTCTTAAATCTCAAATCAATGCCCACACAAGCGCGGTTGATTCTTACAAAAATTCCTGCCGACGTAAATATATTAATCACATATGGTAGAGTATGCACAAATAATTTCAACCTCAACACACAATCATCAAAAATGCAAGAATGGGTAAACCTAAATTAAACAAAGCATCTATATCATAGTTGTGCAAAGAGATTTTACCTCTAATCAAATTTAGAGACGCACCTTCCTCCTCCTGGGACAACGCGAATACTCTCCTAGGAACAGTCAATCTCTACTCTGTAGTACCCACTCTACCCTCATCACAATATTTGGCAATGTGCCTCATCTTGCTATACTTAAAGCAAACCCAATGCTTTTCCACATGATATCTCTTACACGTCAAGCATTAAGGGGTCCTGGCTATACTAAGAGTAGGCACAAGCATTATGGAAGCCTGTTGAGATGGCTGTGCACTACTGGCATTGTTCTTTAGCCTACTACTCTTTTGGAAAAAACCTCAAGATTGTGATCCCCTCTGAAAAGTCTTCTTCCCAAAACTCCTAGAATTATCGGAGCTAGAACCGGACCTCTTGCTAACTCTACTAGTAGGGCTAAGCGACTATGAGAATCTACCCTGACTATCCCTTCTCTTCTCATTATTTACCTCTCTGCACCTTTTCGCAGCTATTCTCAGCTTATTGCATATCTCATCATAAGATGTGATCTCAAACAAGGCCAACTGTTGTCGGTACTCAAGCCTCATCTTCTCAAGTAACCTCTCAGCCTTCCATTTCAAATCATCATTTCTTATGAGGTAGGTAGAGTACTTCAGCAATTGATTGAACTTGGCGATAAAAGCTTCTTCATCAAGATTTCCTTACTTGAATTCATAAAACTCAGCCTCTTTCTCTGCTCTAAAGGCCACTAGAAAGTAGAAGTTGAAAAACCTCACTTTAAATTCATCCCATGTCCACTTGACTCTACCCCTCAATCTCACCAACTTTTACTAATGTTTAGCCTCTTTTGTAAGCAATATGGAGGCTAAAGTCACCTTCTACTCCTCTGAGCATGGCTCCACTTCAAATATTGTCTCAATTCTCTCGATCTACTCTTTGACTTCACCGTCCTTCATAGTTCCATTAAAGGTAGGCAGATTAAGCTGTGAGAAACTCTTTCATGCTCGATCCATGGAATTCTGTGAACCACTGCCACCCACAGCTCTAAATTTCTTGGGTGTGGTCTCCTTATAAGCTTCATCTTCTTCCTCACACATCTCTTCATTCTCAATTGTTCTACTATCTCTTCTTGCCCTATCATTCCTCAGTGTACCTTGTCCCTACACTAAATTACGTATTTCTTGCATCAAATTTCTTATCTCCAATAGCAAGGCCTCATTACCCTGCGGCTCATTCCTCGATTGTTTTAAGTTCTGATCAATTAAAATGTGATTCTCTAGTGGTAGCTCATTAATCTTTGGTACTACATTCGTATTAAATGGGTTAGCTCCCGTAGTCATTTTGGCGGTTCCTCTTCTTGCCATCCTCTCTCCCCTCCTGAGGATAGAAGTAACTACATAAAGTGTAAGTGTTAAATGAGATAACTATGCAAAGAGAAGGTAAGTATAATGAATATATATATATATGCCAACTTCTAGACATGAATGCAACAAGCAAAAGCATCCAACATAACAATCACACATACCAGTCTCGTAACGCTTGAAACTGATACCAAATTGTAATGCCCACCTTGACATTACCAAGATAACACTCATACACGCCATTGTAATAATTAGGATTAAATAAAATCTGATATTGAAGTTATCACAATCCAAGAGTTTAAAAGATAATTAGTTTAAAACATTAGGATCCCAATAAAATCTTTTTTTAAATATTGTTTGGGCTCAAACTATGATTAAAAATCAATTTAGAATAAATACAGAAGCATCGAAATCAAACCACATCAAATTAGGCTAAAACAAGCCACTTTTCAAAAATTTTAGCTCGTCTATCGTGGCATAAGCCGCACCACTGTGGCTAATGGCACAAAGGGACAAGTCCCTCGAAGGCCCTTTGTGCTGTGATGTAATAACCACATGCTGCTGTGGCGCACACCTACTGTTATGACCGCAAATTGCTATCATGACAGCCCTCTGGACTTTTGGAGCGTGCCGTTTCGCCATATAAGTCCGATTTGGGCGATTCAAGTATCCACATAAAGCTCTTCAAGCCTTCTAGCTAATGGTACTAGTTTCATACTCAAACAATCATCCATTTAAAAGATAGATACCCAAACTTAAAATGGTTTGTTTTCACATCAAAACACACACAAAGGTGTCTAACTCACAATGCCAATTGCCATTAGCCCTAGAGACACTTTGACCTCCTCAATTGGACCACACACAACATGACAATTCAATCATAACACACAATTAATCATTCACACTCAAAATGACTATTAAAACCCTAATTCATAACAACATAAAGGGGTGGATGAAATCTAACACACATGTCAACTTGGTCATTTTAGTACATCTATATCTTTAAATATATCACATGTAAGTATCACTTGGCCAAGCACACACACTTAATCTACAACATCAACCTTAGACCAAGATACACACACCCTTATCACAAATTCATGTCAAGGGATAATCACAACAATGTCATGTTCCTAAGTTGGCATTATATATTGATAACATTCATTACAATACCCAAAAAGAGGAAAGGGAAGAGCTATACAACTATACTCTTCACTCTTCAAACACCACTTCCTTTTCTTTGCTCCTACTAGAGCCTTCACCTATAAAATATAACCATAGGGTGAGATAAACATCTCAATAACATAATAATTCACTACTATTAATTAACATATACAACCATAAGAGAGTAAAACTATAAAACTCTAAAATATACTTTTAGCAAAACACCACATACTTTTTTCATTAGTACAAGTCTTTTACCACTAGTATGATCGTTCTACCATCCGAGCCTTCATATCATCTCGATTGAAACCATAGGCTCTTGGACCAAGTACACATTCACAATTATTTGAGCATACCTTTAGTGGTAGGATCACCCGACCAAAGGTATCCTATTCCACTTCTGGACTATAGTTTCCCCCTATCACAGACGAATTAGGGTGTCATTACTCCAACACCACATCATTAATGCTAAGGAACGTTACTCTCAAACACCATATCCCATATGGATATTAAGGAGAAAATCTCCAACACCAAACCTCACTAGACACTAAGGAGATACATGCCATATGGGCTTCCATTACTCCTTTCTATAGGTGAACTTCCATCCCCTAACATGATCATACCCATACTTAACATATATATCATCTATACATTTTAAATTTCTCAACCCACTCATATATAACTTTCATCATACTCATCATTTGCAAATAGATTTTTCACGCACAAAATCACATTTCACAATATGCAAGGTTATCAAATCTGAAGTAATAGATTAAACATATATACTCACAAACAATTAAGCAAGATAATCGATTAGTGTAAATCATTCCATTACCTTAACCCTTTGCCACATAAAAGGGTTACCGTGACTCAACATTAGCTTCACACATTTTATATGCACAATATAGCTCGAGCAATGCTCAATCTACATAATCAAGTGACAATTATCAATTATCACTTCGGTTAACCTCAAATTCACTAGGTTCTAAGTGTCTAAAATACCTAAATTCCTTTTATAACAACATCAACCATTCCTAAACACTCTAGCCATCCTATTAAACATCCCCATACACCAAAATCACTAAATAATATCCCACATTATCTCAAAATCTTTAAATTATACCTGGGGTTCGTCCAAACCCTTACCAAAAATTCTAAATCACTACAAAACTCATAAACTTATAGTTAGAGGCTTGATTTAACTCCCTAAGACCTTAAATAAATTAATAGGTTTCATCTAAACCTAAAGGAACCGAAATCAAAGCCCCCATTACCCTAAATGTCCAAATCTTATCATAAAAGAGGGAGAAGAGGGAATGTGAAACTTATCCAATGGTGATTCAATCTCCAAATGCTTTCAAAGTAGCCTAGGGATCGTGCCTTAGCAGACCAGAAGCTCCTCTCTATCACTCTCTCATTTTTCCTTCTTTCTCTCTTTTATTTTCAATCTATTTTCGCAAACTAATAAGTGTTGATTTTGCACGTGTGCTACGGCACATTGACACGCTCGCTGCGGTGCATAGCATAGAAAGCTACACCAAAATTTAAACTCCCTTATATTCCGTGGCCCACTCAAACATCGATCTAGCCTCCTTTTAACACTGTCCAAGGATTCAAAAACTATATTAGTTTCCCACAACCTTGCTAAATCAATAATTTATCTAAATTGATCAAATTACCCTTGGGAACACTGAATTTTACAAATTAGAAAATTTAGGATGTTACATTATGCATGTGAGCGTCATGTTGTTAACCAACAATTGTTTGAGATAGCATTAATCTATAAGCAAGCAGTAAGATGGATAGGTAAAATTCTAATAGAAAAGTGGTCACGTGCTTATGATATTAAAGGTCGACGTTATGGTCACATGACAACTAATCTAGAAAAATGCATGTCTAGTGTTTTTAAAGGTGTTTGAAGCCTACCAATTATAGGACTTGTGAAGGCTATTATTTATAGGCTAGATAACTATTTTGTTAAACATGCCCAACAAGTTGAAGCAAAAATAGTAGTTGGTCAAATATTTTTTGAGACAATTAGTAAGAATCTAGAAATGGCTACACAAGCTATATCAGCTTGTATTGTTTGCACTTTTAATCAAAGGGAAACATTATTTGAGGTGCAAGAATTATACAATGTTCAAATACGTCAATTTGGATGTTGTTATAAGGTTAGCCTGAATGAGAAAAAATATGATTGTAAAGAGTTTCAAGTAGAAAAATACCCATGCATGCATGTAATTGCAGCATGTGCTAGTGTTGGCTTAAACCATTTACAATTCATGGATCTTATTTTCACTTAACAATATATGAGACAAGCTTATATTAATTTGTTTCACCCTATAGGAGATAAGATTCATGGGCTTGAAACTGATATTCCTAGTTTGATTCCTGACTCATCAATGATTAGAGAAAAAGGTCAACCTCGCTCAACTCGCATACATAATGAGATGGATTATATGACGCCCATTAAGCCAATTAACTATGGGTTATGTAGATAAAAAGGGTTATAATCGCTCTACTTGTTCAAATAAACAAGCATATAGAAGTTAACTTGTATGATTTATAATGAATTCGACATTAATTATTATAGATAAGTGTGTTAATTGTAATAAACATTCTTCTTGCTATTAGAAATTTCTTTGTTTCTTCAAATTACATTTCAATAGCATATAAATGGCTCAAACAAGGCAAGTTATTAACCCAAGCCTAGAAGAAAATACATTATTATATTTATAACAACAACATATTTCACAGACTATATGAAATGACAATGTAAGTATCATTCTCCTTATCTTGTCTAAAATTATTATACTTGACAATTTTATTAAATTTAATTTTGGGAGAATTTCATTTAAGGACCTTTGAAGAAATATATTTTCTAGTAGGTCCCAAAAGATTCTAAAACTTTAATTCAGCCCTCAAGGATTGAATTGAAAATAGGTTGAATGTGGAAAAGATGAAAATACCCTCAGTTCAAATATTAAAAAAAAACCACCAGCCACCATCGCCAAAGCACCATCACTTGTGACCGAAGCCTCGCCAGCAATGACAACTACTAGACCTCCATTGCTAGAGCTTTAACCGTCAGCTGGACCACCGCTTATAATGGCTAGAGAATTAAATTCTCTAAAAGTGGCTAAGGTGGGTGTAAAACCCTTAACCCCTTAGCTCACTAAAAGGTTTTCGACTACTAAGCCACTTAATCCATTTAATCATATAATGCATAAAATTATATATATGATAAAACTTGTTTCCAAAATACTTAATTAGTACATTACTTGTTAATAATGTAACTTTACTTATTAATACCTTAACAGGACTTGTTAATTACTTAACTTTCCTTGTTAACCCCATGACTCCCATAAAAGAACTAAATTACTTGTTAATCACATAACTTTACTTGTTAATACCTTAACAGGACTTGTCAATAACTTAACTTTCCTTGTTAAGTTCGTGACTCCTATAATAGAACTATATTACTTGTTAATTGCTTAATTATAATTAACAAGTAATGCAGTTTAGTTGAAGGAGTCATGGATTTGACAAGTACATTCAAGTAATTAACAAGTCCTGTTAAGGTATTAATAAGTACAATTACACAATTAACAAGTAATGTAGTTCTATTATGGGAGTCACAAACTTAACAAGAGAAGTTAAATAATTGACAAGTCATGTTAAGGTATTAACAAATATAGTTACATGATTAATAAGTAATTTAGTTTTATTGCAGGAGTCATAGGGTTAATAAGGAAAGTTAAGTAATTAACAAGTCCTGTTAAGGTATTAACAATAAAAGTTAAATAACTAACAAGTCTTGTTAAGGTATTAACAACTCAATTTACACGATTAATAAGTAATGTGATAATCAAGTAGTTTGAAAACAAGATTTATTATATATATAATTTTATACATTATATGGTTGAATAGGTTGAGTGGCTTAGTGGTCCAAAACCTTTTGGTAAGCTAAGGGATCAATGGTTCTACACCCACCTTAGTCATATTTAGAGAATTTAATTCTCCAACCACTACTAGCAGTGGTCCAATCATCAGAGCTCTAGCGATGGAGGTCTAGTGGCTACCTTTATTGGTAAGGCTCCGGTCACCAGTAGTGGTGCTCTAGCAACAATGGTTAGTGGTTTTTTTAATATTTCAACTAAGGATATTTTTATCTTTTGTACATTCAACTTATTTTCAATTTAATCCTTGAAGACTAAATTAAAGTTTTAGAATCTTTGGGGACCCACTAGAAAATATGTTTCTTCCCTAGTTCATAAATGAAATTCTCCCTTTAATTTTTCTCAATACGATCGCATCCTTAGAACTCAAAAAGTCATGTATAAGGATTGATTGATAAATCCACCACTCCAAATCATAGAGTATCTTAAACAAGCCAGATTTTATGGAGTTACAAGAATAGGACAATTTGAATATGATCCAACTCTAGTCTCAGCACTTGTTGAGAAGTGGCAACCTAAGACACATACTTTTCATACCACTCGTGGTGAATGCACAATAACTTTATAAGATGTTGCTATTCAATTAGGCCTTTCATGTATTAGAACTCCTGTCTTTGGTAAGACAGATTGAAATTGGTTCAATATTTGTGAATGGCTCCTTGGAATACGACCACTAGAAGATAAAATGTCAAGATAAAGGCTTGTAATTTTTTGGCTAGTTGAACACTTTCACCACCTCCTAGATGATGCGAATGATATACAAATCCAAAAATTCACAAGAACTTACATACTTAGTTAATTGGTAGGTATTTAATGCTAGATAGGTTAGGTCATAAAGTTTATTTAATGTATCTTTCGTTACTTTAGAATTTTGAAGAAGCTAGTTGCTTTTCATGGAGATTTGCAATATTAGCGCATCTTTAAAGAGACTTACATAATGCCACCAACCTAATTGAGCGAGGGATAGGTAGATGCTTAGCATTACTTCACTTATGAGCATGGGATCACTTTGCGATGCTCACACCAGAGCAACCTGCAACTCTAGATACACAAAAAAAATATCTATCCTCTCATACCTACTTTTGGATTTAGGTAATGCTTATTTTAGGATTTTATTAATGTGAGTTTATATTATTCATTTAATCATATAAACTTAACAAGTTGCAAAAATGAATCACAAATAGAAAAATGTGGGGCAACTACCTCATCACAATGCCATGACATTACAACAATATAGACTTTGGCTCAATGCAATGGCAAAAGATGAGATAATTTAGAAACCATATGATTCTCAATTGGTACAACTTTTGATTCCAAGCTATTGCTTAGTCACATCATAAATTTGGAAGGCTTGAGTTCTCTTAATATGCTTTTACATAATAGAATGGCACCATCTTACTCGTATCATGAGACGATTCGATCTTTAACAATCAATTCCTTTTCCCCCAGTTAGATTGGGGAATGTCCATATATTACAACTTAGGGGAAGAACATCATCAAATTGGATTAAGGAGCATGCAAACTTCATCGATCGATGGGAAGAATGGGAATGTGCTATTGTAGAGTCTTATATCAAACGAGCCATTAGATCCCACATCCAAGTGCATGTGATGGTATTGGAGACATACTTGAATGCAGATTAGCTCAAGAACTACTGCAACTGGTTTTGTAGTAAGTATTCACTATCATTATATTTTTACAATTGATATTTTTACTTCTTAATATTTTTAACTAATTTCAGGTAGATATAGAGGAAGGTTTATGTAAGTAAGTCTTCAAAACCCTTTACAAATATCAATAATAGATTATCAAGAAAGAGTTTGTCAAGACCAACTCTACATATTACTTGCGTTAAGAGAGCAACGCTTCACAATGGTCTCTCAACTTGCTCCACTTGCAGTAAATGTGCCACGCCCACATATTCCTCAAGATAGACAAAGTAGGAGATGTGAAGGCTATTTGTCTACACAACCATCTGATGCCATTGAAGTTAAAGTAGAACAAGACCAAGGATGCCCTTCTTTTTCCAACTTGTTTACTCAATCTTATCACATGCCCCTATCATCCTTATCCCACAAGTTTAACTCTCCAGATATTGAACAATTTGGCTCATTCACTTCTTTATTTGATGATCCACCGTTGTTTGTAGCCGAATACAATGATTACACAATTAAATGTAGAGGGCCCTCGAATGAAATATTTGTGACTCCATAGCATTTGATCTCCTCTACAGATTCTCCTATTTTTTATTTGGATACCCCATCAATTGTACCAACCACAGAATCATCAAAATCTCAACACAAAAAATCTACAAGACAAGGGTGACCACACTATATTATAAGGAGACTAAGATGTAGCATAAGAAGCCATTATGTATAGATTATGTTTTTTAATGTAAAAATATTTAATCTTTAATTATTCTAAAAAACAATAGCCTTTTTGTTATTATTAACTCATTTCATTCTTTTATATTCCTTAAATAATTATTTATTCTACTTCAATCTAAATTAATTACAAAAAAGTATCATTATATAAAATAAAAAGAATCTACTAGTAGCTCATCATTTCATTAATGATTATCCCATCAATTTTTTTTGTAGAAAATAATTTAAAATCATAAAAATAATCATTTTGTAATCATGATTATGTTAATAAAATCAATGATTAACTAATGATGGATTATGATAGGGGTGAATAGGGAATGAAATGCGAAAATTGGCTTCCTATCAAATCATTTTTGGTTCTATAGTACTTGGGAAATATTTTTTCTTGTATAATATCTTAGTAATTAATTTTTTTATACAGTATCTTGGTATTATCATTTTCAATATCATGGCTATTCTTACCATCCAAATCTCCCATGTTCTTCATTTTTATTTCCTCATTCCCTTTAGAAAATTACACCTTTTAAGAACACACTCGTCTAGCATAACTCCACAAAAAACACTGGAAACATAGCTTGTGAAGTTCAAATAAAAAAACTATGATTTTGATATTTAAAATTGATGACAGGTTAGGTCTAATAGAAAAAAAATTAATTTTTCACAAGGTGACTAATTAATATTTAAATCTTTATTAAAAATTGTGCCCACAACTAGTATTTGACCCTATCTCATGCTTGCTTAGTTTTACAGGTCCCTTCTTATAATTTTTTTCTTGAGTTTTGTTTTTATAATTTTTTCACATGCCTTTCTTGTAATTCGAATGCAGAAGCTGACTCTGGTGACTTACGGAAAAAAAAAAATCAATTTTTTGGATAAAATCGATTACCTAATTTAATTGATGTTTAGGTAATTGATTGAAAAATTGATTTTTTTTTAACTCAAAAAATCAATTATTATATGTATCCAAACACACACGACATCTTCTTCTAGTTGGATCTCTTGAAAAAATTTTCTTTGATGATTGAATTCTTTAATTGCTAGATCTAGACTAGGCTTTGTTTCTTGGTGAATCATCTTGTTTCGGGTCTTCCAGATTTTATCGAGGATGACTATGACATCCAGTAAAATGAATTCATCTCCTCTATTAATCAAGAAATTGAAGAAACTTTGGAGCATTTCATTTAGATGTGTTAATGCAAATTAAACAATTTTGATGTGCATGGCTCCAAACCCGAAAGTTCTAGTAAAAAGGCAATAAACTTTATTAAAAAGAATATAAGAATTAAGATCACACAAACAAATAGTTTTCCAAGGGGCTCCATAGAGTCCATAAGAAAAGCAAAAGCTGAATATGACAAAAAAATATTGACAGACCTGACAAAACGATCTACAACACATAGCATAAAAATACACAAACTCGACAAAACTCGCTTGAAGTCCCAGCTTGATTATGACAGTTGAGACTAGGGAGAACAATGAGTTGGACAATGAAATGACAACTCCGCATGGAATCATCAAATATTTACCAAAGCCTGAATAATTAACATATGTATGAATTAAAAAATTTATAATTAAAATTAATATTCAATTAAAATTAATAAATTAAGGTTAGAATAAAAATTAGTTTATATAATGTGATTTATGTTTAGATATTTTTTTTTAAAGTTGGTTAGATAAATTAAAATTTATTTAGATAATTTGATTCAAAAATCAGTTTAAAATTTTTTATGACAAAAATAAACACAATTTTTTTTGTATATATATTTTTGATTAATTAATAAGTAAAAAATAACAAACTTAAAATTATAATTAATAAGTAAAAAATCTTCAATATTCAATTGTCAAAAGCTAAAATAAATTCATAAATTATAAAATATTTAATTGATATGATTTACAAGTTAATCTTTAATTATATCATGAATAATTTTTTCTATACCTAAATGTGGGCATTTCTTGTATAATTGCAAACCTATTCTTCCATACTTCAAATGTAATGACCTAGAATTTATTTAAAATTAAAAAATTGATGGTGAGACATTTTAATGATATTATGTGTGTGTGTGTGTTGGTACAGTTAGGTCTTGTGTTCGAGTCTCCCTTCATTTCATTTATTTTTTTTCAGCTACATAAAATTACAATTATGCCCCCACCTTGATCAGATTTATTTTTCCATCTTTCCTCTTCAATCATAAAAACACTAGAGATAAAAAGTTAACCTGTGGAGAACATACTACCATCTTTGTCTTTTTTTCCCTCCTTCCTTCTCTATTTTTAATTGGCCACCGATATGAGAGGCATGAGTTCGCCATTCGAGCTATTTCCTTCTGCGATTGAAAATGTTGGCTCGACTATGGTTCTTCAGTCCATGTGGTTATGTGTTTGTGTTTAGATCTCTTCTAGTCATCTTCGTCCTTATCCATCACCATCACTATGGGTTTGCGTCTCATGGGTGCATCAATGCAAGCAACAGACACAGTGGAGATCGGGTCTCCATGGCAAGTGTGGCGATAGCTATGATCTCTCATCAAATCTGGTAGACATGGGAGAGTGAAGGGTGAGCCAAAGCAACCATGGGCAACGGTAATGAAAAAGAGAAGGCTTAGGACTATGGCTTAGGAGATAGCAAAAAAATGAAGAGAGAGAATAAAAATTTAAAAAAACATTGCTCCTAACATTCTATTACTTTTATTTATATTACATATTCTAGTATTACTTTTATTTAAATTTATTAATTTTAAAAAAGAATATAATGCGAATGTAATTTAAAAAAATAATAAATGATAATTTAATTTTTTAAAATTTCATAATTTCAATAAATCTTTGGAGATTTTTGTGTCAGTAAATTTTAAAATAAAAAAACTATTTTATCCTTATTGAAAATAACAAACTCCATCATAATTTTTATTTAAGGAATCACAATTTTTATTTTATAAATATTAAAAGTTAAATAAGAAATTATAACTTATCAAATTTAAATTTTTTTATTAAAAAATAAACGTTAATCACAAATTTTACTTAAGAAATAATAACTTTTTCCTTGCGAATTGTAAGAGTTGAAAAAAAATTATAATTTATTAAGTATAATTTTTATTATTAAAAAATAAGTTTTTAAACTAACAAACCTTATTTATAATTTTTATTTAAAAAATTATAACTTTTATTAAAAAATTACAAAAATTAAATAAAAAATTACAACTTATTGCTTTTCAATTTAAAATTTATTGATAAAAAAATTCTTAAAAATTTTAGTGAAATTATAATATTTTAAGAGATTAAATAATTATTTATATAATTTAAAAAAATTTTATTATTAGTTTTTCACATTTTTATTTAAATATAAATAAAATTGGAAATTTATTATGCTTTTAAATAATAATAATATATTTCTTGATTTATGCAGACACGATATAATTTGGCGGCGATTTGCCTTACCCTCAAGGTGAAAAAAAAAAAAAGAATAATAATAATTGCATTAAACCAATTACCATGTCAGTCGATAATCTCAATCCCATTGTCAGTCGATAATCTTGCAGACAAGCGAAGAGGGGAGAAAAAACAGGGGGGTTGAGGGAGGGAGCTCGACGAAAGCTTGCCATGGCTTGGCACACCCGAATCTCTTGCGTGAAGCATTAGCCCACAACAAAACAGTGAAACACAAGTATCTAAAATTGTTTCTTTTCTTCATTCTTCATTATCTTCACCGATTATTTTCTGATTTCGGGAGGACTTATGGTTTTTTTTTTTTTTGCCTGAAAATAGGCGAAGGGGATTGAAGGAGTTGAGCGAGATACTTAATGTCATAGGGGACTGATTCGTGTAAGGTAACTCTTTCCTTGTTCGGTTTTAATTTTTGGGATTTTATGGCTTTGATGCGAGCTGCCTCTGTTTAGATTTTAGAATATTTGTGGGAAGATTTTCGGTTTTAATGGTGCAATGCTAAGGAGAAAATGAGGAAAAGTTGTGGTGAGCAATGAAGTAAAGAAGCTAGAAGCAAGAGAATCATGAAAGTGATGTAGAATCCCAAGTTTCCCTCAATTTTCATAGGTTCTTGCCCTCTAATTTTGTGGCGGTAGTTTACTAATTTTAAGGCCGGAAATATGCAGCAAAACCATGGTAAGAGGGTTATAATTTTGGTGACCGATATCCTGATTTTGAGCAAAACTAATACATAAAAGATAGAAACCTCCTGCGTGCACCACATTGACAGATTATCGGGCAGACTTATAATTTTGTTTTCTCTGCATATTATGCTGCTGTAAATTCTTTGGAAATTTGATTTTTTGTTTTTTTTTTAAGTGATGACAAGTTGTAAGAGAAAAAAGTAAGATGGATCATAAGTTTGTTGAGAATTAAAGTGTTTTGCTCATCCTTGTTAGAAGTGGTAAATGAAACTCTTTGGAATTTTATTTGATCCAGTACTCCTTGTTTGAATCGGAAATTGTGGAGATGTGAAAGTGGTGAATATGTTTGTTTCACTTCAAATTTATGAGAAAATGAAGGTAGAATGGGGATTTGGTACACCATATGCTGCAAATTGTGAAGTAATGGTGCATGTTTTTAGTTTGAATTCAGGTGTTTGAGGGGGGGAAATGTGATAGCAAATGATGGTCGTTGTGTGCTAAAATGTGTTTGGGAATTTTATTTTGTTAGTGGCTAAATTGTAGCTTTACAGCTTGTCCAAAAGGTGTTGGTTTTATTTAGTAATTGAGGTGCTAAAAAATCATGGATTGAGCGAATCAGAGTGTTAAATGTCGGGCCTACCATAATTCTTTTTGGTTGACACTCAAGGAAGCATGAAAAGGGTTGGATTGTTGGACCATTGGGAAATTTGATGAAGAGATGATGAGTTTTGTTGATTTCAAATTTATTGGTGCAGAGGCTTTTTTTTTTTTTTTTTTTTGGGGGGGGGGGGAAGAGCTTCTGAAACTGATGTAAAGAAGGTAGATTTCTATATTAGCTTCGATTGTTGTGAATGTGTATCTGAAATCACTTGATGATGAGAAGGGGGGAAAACAAGTTGATAGGCATCAAACCAAAGGATGTGTTTGGGAAGATTGATCATTGTCAATCCAAATAGGTAGGGGGAATTCCTGAAGGAGAAATTGCTATTGAAGTATGATTTATAAAGTAATGAATAGTGACCTCGGGTTATTTGATAATGTAATGCTTGTGAGATTTTATTTTGCACCTTGAGCAAGAGTTGAAGTAACAGATACAGATTTTCTTTCTTTTGTGTAATTTACTGTAAAATATCTTCTTGGTTGATGTTCTGGCATTGTGTGCTGATGATCAATGGTGGGTGAGAAGGTTTTCCTCTTCTGAAATAGTTATGATGATGATGATGATGCTGGGTTAAGAAGTGTTCCTCCTTGTGGATGCTGCTTTGATGATGATATTGTTGGTACTGTCACATGTGATGCTTTTGATATATTTCACACTTCATTGTAGTTGGGAAAGATTATCTATTATTGGGGGCACTCATATCTCACCTGTCAGGGGACTTCCTATTATAAGAGAGAGCTCCATAGACTAGGCCAAGTAGAAGTAGCCTGAGACTCGCATCATAGTGCAAAGTTTTGGATATGCTGCAGTTTTGTTATTTTGGGTTATTGTATGGATGCATGTGATTCATATTTAGATTGAAATTTTTGATTCTCTGGTGATGCAAAGTTGTTATTTTGGTTGTCAAGTATCAATGAAAAAGAGATTTGTCATATAATATGCATAATACCACTCATTTATGTGATATGGTCCATGTAGTTACAATCATTGGTATGAACTGACTATAGTTAGTTATGCTAGGATCAGGTATTACGATAGGTGAATGCATGAATGTGGTTAATATAATGGTACGACCATGTGATATGGATATAAGAGATTTGATAGGGTCTAAATTATGCTATTTGGGTTGTTATGTTTTCCTTGTTATAGTATCTTACTTTAAGGAATGGGGTTGATTATGATAAGACGCATGATTAAAGAAGAGCAGGTATATTAGGTAATTTATGACAGATATTTGGTTACAAGATTCATACATAGATTGGAATTGTGCTTAAATTCTTGTTATGTATGTATCCATGAGTAGTGTGTGTGGGCTTGTAGCCTAGGAATTTGATTTAGCATAGTTCATTATGGGATCAAAGAATGTATGGATAGTTGACATTTGAGATAGAAGAATTGATAGATGTTCTAGGACAGAACAGTTGCACACGCATTTTCTAGGTGGATGAATCTTTGGATATTGTGGTTATATTACGAGGAGAATGGAATATATAAATAATGCTATATTAGTAATCTAAACATCAAGGTCTGATGGAAATATGAGTTTTAGGGTTTGAATTTAATTTTAGAATTTTATATCATCTTTTGAAGTTATGTTTTCTTTATTTTAAAATTAAGCTAAGGTATCTTGGATTATCTTATCCTTTCAAGGATTTAGTTATGTTATTTTATCTTCTAGGACTATTACATCTAGATTACATTATTATGTTGAATAACTATAACTAGGACCCTATAAGTAGTTCAAAGGTTCTCTTATTTGTTAGGCCTCATTGGTGAATTGAATAAAGTTGAGAAGTTTGTGTGCGCTCCCTCGTATGGATTTTCTCCCTCCTTTCTTTCCTCTCTTCCCTTCCCTTCTCTATTTCACATCAGGGTCCAATGAATGTTTAGTTACAGAGTCAGATTAAAAAAAGGGGTTAAAAAACCATATTTTCATTTGGTTAAGATAAAAGAATATACATTTTTATACCTTACATTCGTACTGTTTCGTGAAATTCAGGCAACACCCATTAATTAATGCAATGGAATATTTTTCTGCGTGTACGTGTTTTCCCAGACAACCTATCTTGGCTGAAATAAGCTTGACTTTATTCATTTTTCTTTTTTTCCCTAATCAGGCTTCTTGTTCTTGTTGTAAGCTTGACATGATTTGAGTGCTTACTCTGAACTGTGACAAAATGCATAAAATCTGTTGGAAATAGTTTATGTAAATTGTCAAACTTCCATAAACATTTGACGTAAAGTTAATCTAGCATCAATAAACTAACAAATTAACCACAAACTTGTAGATTCATTTAGCTTCGATCCTGAAATTTTTCTGGAATTCATGATTTGATCCCTGTATTTAAATTGTTGCAAGTTAGTCCTTCCATCAAGTGCCTTATGGCTAATATAGCGATTTTCACTGTTTCACACAGAGTTTATAAAATCCTGAAGAAATCCATTCCCATCCATTCCATAAGAACATGGCATTGGCAATCATGTTTTGACAACTATGGGGCACTTGACCAGAGGATTAATTTGCATTCAATTAGATATTTTCAGGGTCTAACTCATGTACTACTACAAATTAAGGAACTAAGGTTTTTAAAATTTTGGGACTAAAGTATTAGTGAATTCAGAACTTATCATTACCTGTCCTTATTAGGTATATTGATTGACCTGGTTTCCTATTAGCACCGGACCTTTTTTGTTCTTTGGCGCTTCTCATGAAGACAGTCAACCAGACAAAGTCTGGTATGGAGGAATCAACAAACTCTACTTCCTCTGCTTCAAACCTCTATAAACAGTCTTCTAAGCGGCTTCTATTTGACCGCCGCTATGGTTGGGTGTAAGTCTTCTCTCTCATTCTCTCTTTTGCCATACTCAACAAATATTATTACTGTGATGCTTGCTGAGTTTTGTCATACAGAATTGATGAATGGAAAGACCCATCAGAGGAAGCACTTGAGGGTGGCCGAGGAATGTAAGTGTATTTTTTCTTTTCTTTTCTTTTCTTTTTTCTTTTTTAATTGAAACCTTGCTGAGGGTTTAATAAAAAGACACTAAAGTTTTAGTCACGACACTGTCCCTTGTTTTGTTGAGTGATAAGCAACTCAAACTTTACATTTTCTTTTTATCAGGAGCAGAGTGATGTGAAATTTGTTCTGTACTTGATTATTTTACTTTCTTCTTTTCTGTCAAAAGGTTTTGCATATTGCCACTTGCCAGAGCTTTGGTGCAGAAGACCTCACAATCGGTATGATGATAGTTTCACTATAAAGTTTCAGGTAGTTTTATTTGGGGTTAGGATTTTTACCTTTATTTTTTTTTTTTTGGGTAGTAGTGGTCTTATTTAATTTATAGATTCTTTTGTAAACAAGTTTTCCTACTTGCTCTTTTTGGTTTGCAATTCATCTTGTTGCCAAAAAGACTAATTTTTGAAGGTAATATACTCAGTGGTAGTCATCTTGTCAAGTGAATCAAGGATCCCAAAAAGACTAATTTTTTGAGTTTATTTTTGGGAGCTAACGTGTGTTCTCAATAATTTTGAGGGACTAGAGCTAAATTGGCTTAAAAATTCACAGATCAAATTTGTCAACTTAGTTATCACAAAGATGGATCCCTTGTTCCAATCATGAAGCTGTGTGAAGTCTCTACTGATATATATATATATATATATATATTTTAAAAACACTTGTAACTCATCACTGTATGTTTTTAATCACGTCACATGAGTTGATGAACACTATGGAACACAAACTTCAGAGGATCCTTTTGTGTATGAAAGAAAAATATTAACCCCTTCTCGCTTGCCTATTACATTTCTGTGATTTTGAACTGTGTATATTACTCCCTCATCTGTTGGTCATGACTTTCACAACCTGTTTTTGTAGATCAATCTTTCAGCTACATTGGCCATGAGAGCTTCTGAAAATCCACAGTGGTTTACTCGTCAGTCCCTGAATGCTGCTTTTGATGATGGTTTTCGCAGTTTTTTTTCCTTGAAAAACGCGTCATGCAAATTTAACTTCCTAGGCAAGAATTCTCATGGCCCGGATGCTTCCAATGACTCTTCCCAGCCCAAAGTAGAAAGTAAAGAATGACAAAATGTGCAAGTTACTTTTTGTATTGGCCAGAAAAAAGTGACACACACACACACACACATTTGGTGACAAACCATCTACTATTTGGTCCTACCAACTACTCTGAATTTGAGCTGAGTCCAATTGAGGAAAACTATCCTGATGTGATTTCCCCCTTTTTTGGACCCAATTTATGAGGTTTGAACTGAAGACTTTATTTAAAGGATAGAGTCCCATGCTAACCCCTGTTGCAAGTTACTTTTTTAGTAAAAGGAAAAGTTGGTATCTTAGTGATTCACCCTTGCTAATGCATGCATAAAATGCCATGGTCTCTACATTATTGCTCTTAATTAATTCAAATTTACTGATTTAGAATGACCTAGACCTTTGATCTTAGTCAAAATATATCCACTGACTGTTCCTGTTTTGATCTTCGTCAAAATATGAAGAATCTTAGTCAATGCTCTCCCTCCCTCCCTCCCTCTCTCTCTCTCTCTCTATATATATATATATATATGTTGTTGCTAATTTCTCATAACATAGCAAATCAAAATTTGTCTCCTAGAGGAGGTATCTACATTTCGGTCCCGTTTGGTTATGAGAAAGAAGTGAAATGAAATAGATTGGAAAAATATAGGTAAAAATAGAATGATCGAGGGGGATAAGTGAACACATTCATAAAGGAAATGGGTAATATAGTTCATAATGTTGGGAATTATGATTCATAAAATTTTTAAAAGGTGTGATAATTCTCACATTTGTAATGTATATTAATGAATTTTATCATGTTTATTATAAATAGAAGGATGATTTAGTTTATTTTTATCTTAATTTTTTCAATCTATTATTCTATTCCTTTCTAATAACCAAATGGGATCTTAGTGTTTGGCCATACCTTGAATAATATTGCTAGCAATAGACTTGTGAAAAAAATAGTTGATATTAATGAAAAACATTCATTTAGTAAGTATTTGATGTTGAGGTCAGATGATACCTAAAAATGAACCAGTTTTTTGCCCCTTGTTAATTTTTTTGGGTAAATTAACCACCGTCTTTCAAGATGTCAAATGCCAACAATAATGAAACTCTTCCAAGGGTGGGTTTAGACTTTTGGCAGAAAATAAAATCAAATAAACACGAAAATGGAATTAAAGAATTAATATCTTTAAGTGTTACATCACATGTATTTTATATTTTTAGTAAAAATAATTAAGATTTCCAAATATTTATCTTGAGGTCTTATACCTTGAGTATCATTCCAGCAGTGCATAATTTAGAAAGAATACTTTGGAGATAGATTGGAATGAAGATTCGAGAACTTGTGTATAATGCGGCTAGAAACAATAATTTATCATTGAGTAAGATACAGGCTTGAGAACAAGTAAGATTCCTCTTTTTAATTTTTCACTATTGATAAACCATTTGTTTTAAGGGAAAAGTGATCAGTGAAAGCTTAGCATGCTGTTGGAGTCCTCGTCATCGAAATGTTTGGACCTATTTAAGAAAGGTTAAGTGGTTTTGAAATTCTTTAAAAACCTATACTCATGTGCGAAGTTGACCATCATGGAGAAGAAAAATCCTTTTTTGCCAGATTAGATGCAAACTGAGAAAAATGCCCTTAGTGTCTATTGCTTTCTGTCTGAAAACAATGTCAGAAATTTAGATAAGCCAGGAAACTAACCCCAGTTATGCAATAACAGATTATTGAATAAAAAGAGCCCCAAATCAAATAGCCTTAGCATGAGGGCAAGAGTAAAAAAGATGCTCCATGGATTCTGCAGCTTCACAACCAAAAATGCAAGTTGATTGAACTTGTAAATGATGATTAAGAACATAGAGGAACATCATCTAAAGGAACCCAAAAAGAAAAAACAAAAAAAAAAATTACAAGGTGAAGCTTCGATGAAACCTTTTTTTAAATTTTAACAGAGTAGCTTCTGTTTTCCCATAGCAACCAATCTACTGAATCTATGTGGGAGATAGGAACATTCAAAAATTCATTTGTAGTGGAATGATCATATGTAGCTTTCAAATCAAAGGCTTGTTCCAAGCATCAGTGCAACATTTTGGAGATTGAATGATTAAGAGCCCGTTTATTTAAAATTTTAAAATAAATATTTTTGGATAGTTTAAAAATTTTATAAAAAAAATTTTAGAGATTTATAAAAAGAATATATTATTTTATCCTTAGTTACAACAATAAAAAATTATTATTATTATTTAGTTGTTTTTAGATTTTATGATATTTTTGTAAATATCTATTTATGAACAAACATTTATTATGTAGTTATTTTAAAATTTTATAATATCTTCATATACCTATAATTTTATAGTATTCTCTCTCATCTATATCAACAAATTATTTTTAAAAACTATTCAAGTAGCTTCTTAAAATAATTAGAATTATATTTTTAAATTCTGATTATTTTTAAAAGTTTATATAAAAATAATAAAATTTTACAAAATAGATTTTTTTTAAAAAAATAATAAGTAATTTTATATGGGAAAAAAAAAGCTTCAAGAAACTATCTCTAAATCTACACCTTCGAAATTGTGTGTTCTCTTGAAGTAGCTTGATTAAAATTTGACCACTATTTCCCATTGTTAAAGTTATGTAATAGGATTGACCCTTTTCAAACAATTCAATGAGAGATATTTTTTTTAAAAAAAATAAAACTGGATATAATCACTAAAACAAAATAAGATATACAACGGAATACGATTTACCTTTAACCATCACCCACAACAATTGAAGGAGAGATGTTTCTTAGAAAGAGTAGACATTTATAATGACAAAAATACCAATAAAAATTGTCCATCAAAAGAATAACACACTATTATTATTGCATCTAAATCACATGAATATCTTTGGTGAGCACAATTAAGGCTTTACCATATTCATGAGTCTATAGAGTACAGGTCCAGAAGTCCAACAAGCTCCATGAGGCCTATGCATCATTCATGTTCTCCAAGAGTACAAGATATCCACATGCAACTAGTAACCTAGAACCAACCTAAAACCAAGCCCAATTTGTTCTAGACCTCCAACTCTCAAAGCTCTTTTATTAAACCATTGGCACGAATCCTCGTGTGATGTACATGGCATTAAGATTTAAATATATAGAATTGAAATTAAAATTTTAAGTTTGTACTTTAATATTATATAGTGATGTGCCTCACTTCTTTTTATATTCATTTTCCTTTGTAAGTTGATATAAGTATTAATTATGGTATGTTTGGAGAAACTTTAATTTATAATTTTAATATAATGAATATATTAGTGTTTAACATCTTTACGGCACTACTAGAAAAATGAAATTTAGCGAGGGACAAATCTCTCACTAAATGTCATTTTTCATAGCTAAATTGCATTTTAGTCAAAAATTTTGTCCCTCGCTAAATTCAAAATTAAAAAAAAAGCTCGCTAAATTTAGTGAAGAATTGTATTTTCCTCGCTAATTTGTAAGGGATTTAGCAAGAGATTTAATCCCTCGCTAAAATTAGCTAAGGACTAAATTCTTTGCTAATCTTTCTCTAATATTATTCAAACTTTGATAACTTTAGTGAGGAATTAATCCCTCGGTAATCTCTCGCTAAATATGCTTATATTTAAAAATAATTATGCCAGATCACCCGTCATATGTGATGTCAACTTGTGACATGTCATCAACAACCTCATGCTTTGGCAACCACCATGTCACCTATCATCTCGCACCCTATCACCCACCACATGTGCGACAACTCATGACACGTCATTGTCCACCTTACACCATGTCACTTACTCCTTATGATATCATATATTCATCATGTGTATGCCAAAGCTAAGGTTTGAACCCTTGACCTCATACCTTTCAAGCTTTACACTCTCCTTCTTTGCCAATTGAACTGAAAGGTACTTGCAATCATTACATATAAATATGTATATATATTATTTAACTATATAAATATATCAAATAATATATTATAAAAATACACAAATACACATATTAAATTTTATTTTCAATTATTAACATGTTAAAAATGTTTATATTTTATTTAAATTATTCTTTATATTATATTTTTAATAAAATATTATTTTATTAATGAAAATCAACTTAAAATAAATAAAATATTAAATACTTTTATTATGAATATTTTAGTTAATTTTTAAATTTAATTATTATTTTTAAATGAAAATAATTAAATGTATAATTAAAAGTCATTGTCAAAAGTTAATTTTTTTTGTAATAATTAGTTAGGGATAGAATCCCTCGCTAAATACCTCACTAATTATCTTATTTTAGAGAGAAATTGGCAATTTCTTGCTATTTTCCTCGCTAATTCTCTTATTTTAGAAAGGGATTGACAGTCCTTCGCTATTTTCCTCTCTAATTCTCTTATTTTAGAAGGGGATTGATAGTCTCTCGCTATTTTTCTCGCTAATTTTCTTATTTTAGAGAGGAATTGACAGTCCCTCGCTAATTTCCTTGCTAATTTTAAATCAAGCTACGAAATCAACATCCCTCACGAATTTTCTCGCTAATTTGGTATTTTAGAGAGAAATAGATGATCCCTCACTAAATTTTTTTGCTAATTTTTATTTTTCTAGTAGTGCAGTAAGAGTTAAATTTTAATTTTAAATATATTTTAATTTACTTTTACCTTTAACTATGGAAGTTGCTTTCCATAATCGACATTAAAATGTGATATTGTGTTTATTATTCCAACACTTAGCACCATTTTATTATTCTCACTATTCAATTTTATTATGTTGACAATAAATTCAAACTTAGTAAAATCCATTGTTGATTTGTTGATTCGACTTTGTTGAATTTCTTTAACAATATATGTAATTCTTTATATTTTACAGAAATAATTATATTAGCTCCTATGTTGGTTGCAGTTGAAAAAGTAAATAAGTACATGTTGTCCTCATTTTTTTGTAAGGAAGTTGTATACTTGAGCTTTAATAATGTTGTGAAAGAGGATAGAGACATATATTTACTTGTTGATGTTGAGGCTATAAATTTTCAAAATTCAATTTTAATACCAGGCCTCCTTAACCATGAAATAAGGTTCAAAGTGGTGTTTTAATTATTTTAATGTGAAACATTAATAAATTTATAAGATAGTGCAATGGTACACATTTCATAGTTAAATGAGATAAAAAAAACATATTAGTGAGGCTTAAGAAATGTTTGGATCAAATCTAGGGACAAAAATATGTAAATATGTATACTGTGTACTATTACATGTCCATCTAGTACTAGATTATCATTTACTATGATGAGGAGATAGTTTCCCATTATACTATCATTTAATATGATTATTAATAAGAGCCAGACCAAAGCCAGTGTCATGTTGGTTTGTACTTTGCCTTATTCTATTTTCATCCATGACCCCAATTATATGTTATTGTTTCTTGTGTTTGAAGTAGGAAAGATTTAAAAATATTAATTAGTTTTTGATAAAGATGGTTACTCCATAGATAAAACTTCTAATATTATTTATAAAAAAGTTTTCAATAATTTGATTTAAATAATTATAAATTTTTGTTAATATGCTTCTCATCTTATCTATTTATACAATATGCATTTAGTTTTTACTTAGCTTTAATCTAATATACATATTTAATATTAATGACGATAATTACACAACCTCATTATATATAGGATGATATGGAGAAAATGTCTGTTACAAATTGTTAGAAAGATTTTTGTACAAGATTGACACCTATTTATAAAAATTATAGTATAAGAGCACTTTATTAGTTTTAAATATAACAATAAAAACCAAGTAAAGAAACACAAGTATCAATAAAGAGGTGATATAAATGATATTAATGTTAATTGAGTTGTATCTATCAACTTGCTTATACCCGTTTTTATATTCAAGTCCAGTATTACAAGATTTGATAAATATATAAATAGATAGATTTAAGGCTTCGTAGCTTTAGTCCTTTCTCTTGTAGGTCGAGCTTATGATGAACTAGGAGGGGAAGAAATTACATTGTTTGCATATGGAGGGATATATACAGTTGAGCTTGTTTTTGGTTCAAAGGCTCAAACTTAGTGGATATATAAATCCCAATAACTTTAGTTGGTTTGAGACTCTTAGATGTCAGCCAATATCCATAATCATCTTTCATGTTTTTTAACCCCATAAAGTAATCAACCTTAATGTTCTGGTAAAAAAGAAAAAATAAAAAAAACCCTCGAGGAATGTGAGTAGTTACGAGAGAAAATAAGTTCACATTCATTTTTACTGAATTAATTGTTTCTTTATTTTGTGATTAGTCCGCATCTTAGCATATGGAAAAACAACATAACGTGTGTTGAGAAAATAATGAATTACATGGAATGGTAAAGGCAGAGAGGTCGTAGGTCCTCTCCTGTGATGATGAGAGTATCAGGTTATGAGTATTTGGCATTTGTGGTAATTGCTTCTAATGGGTTACTATTATATGATATTTTTAATCATTTTACATATATTATAAAAAATTAGTTTTTTTAATATTATAAAAAAATAAGATGTATTTTTATTTTTATTCTTAATTTAAAATACTAATATAAGGTGTCTTATATTTTAAATAAAAAATTATTTTTAAAATGTATTTTATAAATAGAACGGAAGGAAGTAATTCTTTATCACCTCCACTCTTATTGAGCTTATCTTTTGAGAATCTCTGTCTTTCACATTCCAATAAAATTTAAAAAACAAAATCACCCGTACAATATATTGTCCCTTTATGGACAAATCAAACTATCAAGAATTACAAAAAGTCTTATATAAAAAAATCAATTATTTCCTCATTTTCATTAGATGTCAAATTCCTACATATACAAGTGTTATAAGAAGTAATTTATTTTTCTATTTAGAACTTTTTATATAAATTTTTTTTAATAATCCTAGCTAACCGTTTCCCCAAAGGGAAGGAGGTCCACACCCACCCACAAAAGCACACACCTAATGTTATTTACCTTACTCCACTTGGAGAATTGATCTAAAGACCCCTTGCATGAAGGATGGAGAATTCTAATTGAACTAGAAGCTCTTAGCAATCTCCTATCAAATTGAATGAATGGATTAATTATATTTTCTCTAGATTCCTCCATGTGATGGCATCAGGGATGAATCTAAAAACTCATTTAAGGAGCGGCCAAAATAAATTTTTACATTTTCTACCCAAAAAAGGGGAAAAAAAAAACAAAAACAAACAAACTTCGTAAAAGAAATTTTGTAATGCTTGCCCCTCATCCATCCCCTCATTGAATTTCTTGCTTTCTCAAGAACCGTGCATCCCACATGCCAAAAAAGGTAATTTTTTATTGGGAGAATCACATTGGAAGAATCACATCTAAGAATTATTTAAGAGAATCATTTACAAACGATGACTAATAATAATAATAAGTCACATTAAAAAAAATTAATATTTTTATTTTAACAACAATTCATTTTATATTGATCTTTATTTATAAATAATTTTTTTAAGTGATTCTTGAATGTAGTTTTTCCTTTTTTTTCTTTCCCATTCTCTCTCCCTTTCTTATGCTCAAAACCCATTTTATTCTCCTTATAAGCATCTAAATTATGATGCCAATATGGAAAGGGGGAAAAAATGCTTTTTACCGGGAGAGGGTTTCTCTATTTTTTATCACCATTTTTCCTGCACTTTTAAATTATGGTCATTTATCAAATATTTGATTAAAATAAATTCATTTGGGTAGTGCTTGGATTTAAATTTTTAGATTTAAAATCTGCATGTCAAATTTCACATTTAGAATTCATGCATTTAAAATTTTTTATTTGAATAGTTTAAAAAAATATCAAATGAAGAAAAGAGATAAGTTGAGATTCAAAATGAAAATAAAAAATCAAAAGTGATTTACTTATATTTTTTAATCAACGAGAGATAAAAACCAATATAATAATTATAAAAATATCAATAGTAAAAACACGAAGAGAATAAATTATTTGAAATGATTAGAATTTTAAATAACTAGAGTGTATGAGGAATTGAAAATTACAAAGAAAATGTAATAAAAAATAGATTTGGAGAAATCCAAAACCTAATTTTCATTAATCAAAACACACCATTAATGCAGTGATATCAATGGTTATAATTGAGAATTAAAGAGAAATGGATAATTAAAAAAATGGAAAGATTCCCTCTCCACCCCTCCTTTATCTAGTCCCTTTCAGCCAGAATCACTTGAAAAAGCTTATTCTTCATTTAACAATACCGCCAATTCTCCCCAGATACCACAGGTTCAACATAAATTTTGTGTTGAAAATCAAGTCTACGCTTCCATGTCTCTACATTTTTCATTTGGGATATTTATTTCAAGGTCTTGCACAACACAATTAAATATTATAAAATCTATTCACAATTAAGCAAAAGGAAAATGACAACTAAAAACCTTATATTATTTAAACGTGTTATATGAAACTTATATGTAATTTTTTCTTTTTATTTTTATTCTAGTTTCCATAAAGAAAACCAGGTCCGTGCTTATTGCACAATTCCGAAGGTTAAAATATAGGAGTCTCTTGACTTTGAGTAAATATTTAACTAAACACAGCCTGCTTGCATTTTGTTTTTGGCGGCTCCATCTTGGCCATACCCTTTTTGTCATAAGCCCTTTTCACCTCATACTTCAATAGGCTATTTACTTCTTCAGGGACCACCTCCCTTAAAATCCCATTATTATCTTCTAGAGGGCCTTCAACGGCGATTTGTTTTCATGGATAATGAAAGTTAATTCGGTCCGAAAAATTTGAATTAATTACAGTTAATTAAGTCCCTGGTAATTTTCTTTTAAAAAAAATGAGTTGCATGAATCAATTAAAACAAGTACAAAATCACAAGTTTCAGTTATATTGTAGATAAGGCATTTAAGTTTTAAATATAACTCCCATATTATACTCCATCCGTTCCAAATTATAAGGCACTTTTAAAAAAGATTCGGCGTCCCAAAATATAAAACACTTTGATAAAAATAAAGTTTTATTAATGATAATTTTCTAATATTACCCTTCCTATATATTCTCTATTGTCAATATTCTTTCATCAATGAAGTATTAAATGAAAGGCATTTTTGCTAGTTTATATTTTCATCTTGAAAAAATAAGATTGTAAAGTGTATTTAATGAGTTTTATAGGTATGTGAGATTTTGTCTAAAAGTGTCTTATAATTTGATATGGAAGAAGTATCTAGTATTTTTATTTGTAATTGTCTGAATTGATATTTATAATTCATTTTCATCGAAAAACCAATTATATATCATCAATGCTCAAGCGCATAAAACCCTCTTAAACTTTGATATTATTGCTTATGAATCCTTTGACCTTTAAAAAGTTTAAAGTTAACTCGCTTAATTTTTAATTGGGAAAATTATAATGAGGTCCCACAAAAGAGACTTAAATACAGCTAGGTCCCATAAATAAGAAAAATTATTCTAAAGTCCTATGGTCCTTAGGGGTGAATAATTTTCGAGCTAAAATGACCTATTTGCCTTTGGCTCATTAAAAGGGAAAAAATGAAGGAAAGAGGAAAGAGGAGCCATTTTTATGCGTAATAGAGGCAAAAGTAGCTGAGGGTGTATCTCACAATCATTTTCTGAATGAGGTACAGTAGGATCATCTTATAGCTAGAAGGTGAAGCCATTTTTGGGATCATCTTCAATTTGAGGTAGGAAGGAGTTTGTGAAGGAAGAGAGCTGATGTTCGAACCTTCTTGCACCTCGCTTTGAGCTTCAAAGAATCTAATGTGTGACCTCATGAAATTAGGTAAATGATGAGATTGGTTTGCATATACTCCATGTTAATAATTTAATCTAGTGTTTTATTTTTTGTTGATAGAATATGGTTGTCTCTTTCCCTTCTTATAGGTATATCAGTCATGGGTAGTCTCTCTCTCTCTCTCTCGATTGATATATATGTCATGGGTGGTCATTAGCCTTGCATTAGTAATAGTGAATTTAAGAATTTAGTGCTACTTAGTTGAGTTAATGAGTCTATCATAAGATAGTAAGATGTGTTATTAATAGTTGAAGCATTAGTTGTCAACATGCTGTAAGTAGTTGTCAATATGTTGTGTGTTGTGTAGGTTAAAAATATCTTGTGTGTGTTGTTAATAGATCAAACTTAAATTGTCAAAATGCCCTGGGCAGTTGCCAATATGTTGTGTGTAGTACAGGTTGACAATATCTTGTGTGTATTGTTACTTGTTGAAGTTTAAGTTATTAATATACTGTGGGTAGTTATTAATATGTTGTGTATGGTACAGGTTGACGTGAAAGATGGGTAGTAGTTTTGGAAAACATCTATTATGATCTTTTCATATGGGAGGAAAAATTGCAAATGATAGCCTAGGTAGTATGCAATATATGGGTGAGAATGTAAGAATAAGAAGTATAAAAGAAGGGACAACTTATAAAGAGTTGAGAAGAATGTTATAATCAATTATGGGGTTCAAAAACAATGGAAGTGAGATGAAGTTCACACTCAGCATTGACAAAAGCACACTTATAGATCTTCTTGATAATGATAGAGTAGAATATTTAATTAAGTACAATGAAGAAAGTGGACATATATATAATTGTAAATGGAAATGACACTGCACAAGTATGAATGGGACCCAATTGAGTACTAACATGTGTAAGTTGTGTTAATTATTTTTGTTAACATAGATAATATTAAAATATAATGTAGTATTACTAATGTGTTTTGATTGTAATTTTCAATAGGATAGATAATTTATTAGGAGGTTTAGGGGGAGGCTCTTTATCTCTACCTAGTTTGTGTCTTGAGATTGAATACTCACCATTAGAATGTGTTGTACAAATGATGCTTACACAATACTTGAAATGAATTTAGCAAAATGGAAGGATTGGTTTATAGGTAAGGGCCAAATGTTTATCGATGCAGTGGCCTTTAGACAAACTTTATACTAGCATGGGTATAAGTTTTGAAACAAGTTTAAGAAGCACAATACGAAAAAGGTTATTACTAAGTGCAAGGTTAAGGGCTGTCCATGGAATAGTGTAGTATATTTAATAGGAAAACAAAGTGAGTTTTTTAGGATAACAAGATTCAATAGTAAGCATATCCATAATACATAGGACAAACTTATTGTTTTGTACTGAGAAAGGTTAGATTTAACATTACTTATTATTGTTAATGCTTTAAAGTCTACTATAGATAAGAGTGCGAATGAAATTAGAAGAGACTTATATAGAGAGAATGGTGTGCGATTGACCTATAATCAAGCATATAGGAGAAGAGGAAAAGCGTTATGAGATATACATGGTCTTCCACAAAATTATTATATGATAATCCCTTGGATTTGTGATAGACTAAGGGAAACTAATCCAAAAACAATTGTGAAATAGGATACCTCAGATAGCGACAGATTTAAGAGGTTATTCATTGCATATAGATGCTGTATTTTAGGTTTTCTAGAAGGTTATTGACACATACTTTATATAAATGGATGCTTTATAAGCAGTCCATACAATGAAACATTGTTGGCAATTTCTGCTTACAAAATAGACAATGACTTATTTCCACTAACATATGCTATTGTGAGTAGAAAAACATTTAATGATTGGTCTTGGTTTCTAAGAAATGTCAAAGACATCATAAGATTAGTTGAGATAACATTAGTTTTTGATAGACATAATGCCATTGTTGGGGCTATACAAGCTATATTTGATGGCTAGAGACATACATATTGCTACCATCATATGAAGGAAAATTTTAGCGCAAAATATGTGAAAATCAACAGAAGTAAGAGGAGGATGTCAAGGAATAGCAAAGAGGTTGCACTCAAATTGCTTGATGCTATTGCTTATGCTAGGCATGAGAAAGAATTTAATATTGCCACGAGAAATCTTGGATTGTTTAGTCCATAATTGGCATAATGGGTTAAAACTTAAGGGAATGTAGATCAATGGCCACAATGCAAGTTTTTTTATAAACAATAGGATAACATTACAACAAATCTTACTAAATCATTTAACACTTGGATTGTGAAGGAGTAAAAGTATAATGTTGATATTTTAATACATGAGCATCAAGAGAAATTGGCAAATAAGATGTTGGCATTTAAAATGGCATGATTCATTTAAAAGATAGGATAGGACCTAATATATTAGCAAAATTGATGGAGTAAGTTGTGAGGACTAAAAATTTGCATGCACAATTTTATGGAGAAAATTGAATCTTGATATAAACATTTTCTCCTAATGGAATAATTCATTTGAACGTAAATATTACAAAACATGAATGCACTTATTTGTCACGACAAATGAGTGGAATACCTTATGCACATGCATGTGTAGCAATAAAGCTTGTTCATGAAAATGTGTATATATTTGTGGATGAATGCTATAAGTTGACATCATAATAGAAAATTTATGCTCTCAGTATGAGGCCTGTGTCCACACATGATATTCCATGTCCAAGTGCATTGACAGTGACAAACATGTTAACCTAAACATTCTTGGAGTTATTGAAGACTAGAAGGCCTCCGAGAAGGCCTAAGATAAAAAGATGTGAATCTCAATTTGAAATGAAAAAGCTTTATCATTGTGGAAGATATGAGGCTAGTCATACTTTTAGGATTTGCAAGAACCCTAATCTATGCTGATTAATGCTAGGGAGATGCATTTTTTTGTTTATGCAGTTAATATTTTTTTATAACTGCATATAGTATTTTTTTTGTAAATGTATCTGAAGGTGCAATATATCCATGCAACTCATGTATTTATTTTTTGAATGAGTTGTCAATATTATGTAAATGCATGGATGATGCTTCTACAACTGCTCTATATGTTGAAGTTGTAAATACTGATGTAAGTTTTGTTGACAATGATTGAGTAGGAAGTTGTCATTCCTCCTTGATGAATTGTCAATCCCCCTTTCATAATTATCATTCCCCCTTGCCTAATCCTTAACGATTGTCGTGCAATAATTGTGCATTTGCTCATATCCTTATTATACTTAAAACATTATAAGTTGTGAATGTCCCTCACCCAGTTGTCATTTTCCTTACCTAACTTGTCAATCCCCCTTGGCCTATTGTTATTCCCTCTTACCCACTTGTAAATGACAATTGTACATTTGCTTAAATCCTTATCACACTTAAAACATGGTAAGTTGTGAATGTCCCTCACCCAGTTGTCATTCCCCCTACCCAACTTGTCAATCCCCCTTGGCCCATTGTTATTCCCCTTTGTCTACTTATAAACAATTATTGGCCCAATTTAAAAATTTCAACTTGTGAATACCATGATATATGCATTAAAATTAGTAATTACCATTGATATTAAGCATTTAGAAAGTGTAATATCCAAAATTATTGAGTCTAAAAATATGATGACACTATGTAATAAAGTAAGTATAGTTTTGGTACATTCACAAACTAATAACATTTACAAAGTGCAATATCACAAATAGTTCTACCTTAAAATGATATGCATAGCTTGGGTAGCCCTTCTATCTTCTTGTTTTGTCTTTGTGGGATCTTGATAACATAGATATCACAGTGGGTTCCTTCTATTTGTTGCAATAATTGACAAGACACCATAATAGTTCAACCTTCTTCTGTCAAAGGTAATCTTGCAGGAACAAAGTAGTCATATTAGAAACATCACCATTCTATAGTTCACATGTTATACTCAAGTGGTTGATAAAACATTCATACATCTAAGTATTTTGGCATGACGTAACCATCCTTGTCCAAGTAAGTGTTATCACATGATTGTAACCATGTGATGACATGAACATCACAAGAATGACTATAAATCAAAATTTATGATGTAAGTACTAATTTAGTCAACTTAATTACAACCACGAGGAAATTAAATATAAGTACTGAATCAATAATACTCATATATCCTTCTGCACTTGAACTTTAGGCCACATTACATCTGGTTTCATGTCATCATTAAATAAATCTGGCTTAATAACAAGGAGTATTTGGTGAAAGCAATCCAGTTGCACAAAAGTTAATAATGTCCATTAACAATTATGCATAAGGAAATGACAAGTAAATATGAAATAAATGACAAGTGCAGACATACACAAGCATGACTAGGTTTTCCTTTACATCTAATTGTCCTGTTTTTTCCTTTTTTCCTCAACTAGCTTCTTGCCCTTTTTAACGTTATCATCCTCTTTCTTTCTCCTTTCATATTCAAAAACACTAACCAATGAATCTAAGACATAGAATTTTTTCCTCTTAGTCTCAAACACATAGCACCACTGATAGGAAATTAGTCGCTTATCCTCAAAATTATACTAAAGCTAACCCTAATGCAATATAGGGCCAACCCTAGGTCATCTCCCAAGGAATGGTTTTAAGTCTAATTGAAAGTTATCTAGTGAAATAAATCAACCAAAGTTTGTAGGAATTTAGTTATCTAGCTAATTATCTAAACTAATTACCTAATATGCAAGTAATTAAAATGCTAGTGAAAGTGAGTGAAATGAACTTCCCTTTTTACAATAATGGAACCCTAGAGATTAGTTGATTTTGGACTCATTATCTTCTCATGATTAGGCTAAGTTTAGCTTCCCTTTCCTCTTGACTAAAGCTGTCATGACTTAAGAAAATTATCCTAAGCCAATTAACCTAATTAGCTAACCTCCCTAGGTCTTAGATTAAAGTCCCTAGTTTAATTAACCAATTGGTGAAGACATTAGCCAAGTGATTCACTCAAAATCCTCTCTCAACAGCCATGGTCAAACACATAAATTGAGCAACCACAAGATTATGTCAAGCTACTCAACAACACAAGCATTAACACCACAAGATTATGCAATATTAACACAAGAAATTCACTAATTGAAAAACACAAGATTATGTGCCAAACAAAGAGTGGCAAAATTCAGTCATGGCTGTCCAAGGAAGAAATTAAATGAAACAATCCTCTCTCTTTACATCAACATCAAATTCAAATTAGAATTTATAAGCTAAGATGATTAAACCCTAGATTAAGGAATCTAACCATCTAGTAAAAAGAGAAGAGGATAGGAAACAAAAGAACTTAGCCAATTTGAAGCTCAAGACTCATCCTCCATCTTCATCTCTCTAGGATTCCACAAAGAAACTTAACCAATCTTCATCTTCAAGAACCCTAGTGATTGCTTGTGAAGGCCAAACTCCATAGCTCTTGAATGATGAAAATGAGCTTCAATCCTTGTGAAAATAGAAGGGATGGAACGAAAATGAAGAAAGGAGAAGAATGGTATGAGTTTTGTGGAGGTTTGGTGGCTGAAAATGGAGGTTAGGGTGCTGAAAAATGAAGAACAAAAGAGAGAAAATGAAGAACAATATGAACAAGAGAGAGAGAATGTGGAAGATGAATTAGATATGTGTTGGATCCCATTTGAGGCTTAAAATGGCGTGCTCCTTGGTGTCTCCCATCAGCTGAAGCTTAATTAAAATAAGGAAAAAGAAATTAAAATGTAAATGGGAGCCTTGTCACACTTGCAAGGTGGCAACTTCCTATTGGTTTGTAGATGATTCCAATGTGTGCCTAATTTTCCATGTGTCATCCACATCATTTTAGCTGATTTAACCTCTCAAAATAATCATAATTCACGTGCAAACCATCAGCCATTGACCTCAAGGAGTGTTGACCTCAATTGCCTAATTGATGCACAAGTCACATGCCACCTATGTCACATAAATCACATAATTCAATTAAATAGCATATGATATAATAAAATCTAATTCATGTCCAGAATTAAATTCATATTTAGAAGGGAGAATTTATTAAATTAACCAAGTTTCAGGCTGCACAAAATTATATAAAAATTTTCACACAAAGGCAAACCAAAAACTAGGACAAACTAAGACACTTAAGAAAGTGTTGACTTTTTTATTTAATTACTCCCAAACTAAAATGAATTTTAAAAATATAATTTCACCATTCATCAACTGGACATAAAATGCACTTTGTCAATTTTTTTTGTATATTTTCTCAAAAGTTCATTTTTTGGACCAAAATGCCCTTAGTGCACTGATCTTAGAAACTTAGGCAAAGTTCCAAATCTAATGCAATGTGTGCACTTGAAGGTGATAAATAATTAATAAAATGGTCCTAATTGACAAATAAAAGTGGGTAACAAATGTGTTCTATCAACCACCAACCAACGAATAGGGTAGAACCAAATATAAAGTCACAATCTCCAATATTATATCCTAAATATTCAGGCAGTATTTTTCTGGTTTTGTCTTCAACGGTCCAGGCCTAAGGGTTGTTTACCATTTTTACCATGAACTTTGAACTAAAAATGTGCCTCCTAACTCTCCCTTTATTCTCTTTTTGGTCTTTGACCAATATTCTAACAATTATTGTCATAAATTGTAATTGGTGAAATAGTATCACAAGAGCATTAAGTTAATATATATACATTGTCAAAAAATCATTAATTACAATTTTCATACTCTATCACTAATCCATCTAGTTCCACCAAGACATTGAAGTTCAACATGAGTTAAGAAATATCCATTCATTTACACAAAGATCCTGTTAAAGAAAACAAATAGCCTTTCATTAGAAACATAGTTTAGTTAGTGTGTTTTTTCATCAAGTGTGAGGACTTACCTCCCTCTCTCACCTTCATCACACAATGATGTGCACATTTAAAATAAATGCTCCTTCTCAGCTACTTTCCTCTTCTAACTAGGTCTTACCCAGGGAGACTTCATGATAAGTTTTTTATACCTTTGTGATCTCCTATGTTCCTTTACTTCTACAATCTGTAGTTCTCTATTCTCTTTTGCTGCTTCTTTTTCTTCTACTTTATCTTCATGTATATTTACCTCTTTTGCTTTCCCTTCCACTTCTTTCTTCTTTATCCATACTCTTATGTGTAATATCCTCCTCCTTCTAATTCCATAATTAAATCTCATTCTCAAGTAACAAGGAAATGAGATTATGGTAGTTAACATAATACCAAGTTTCAAATAGTTAGAAAAGTTGGGATCCCAAGTTACGAAACCAAAACCATTTTTCAAAGTTCTCTAATTAGAAAAATTAGAGTTCTCAAATATGCAAAAGCATGGGATCATTACACACATGAGAGCATTTAGTTAAGAATTTGAAAATAAAAAAATTCTAAAAAATTTTGGGGCGTGTGCCACGGCTCGTCGAACATGGGCTATGACTTGTTCGCCTCTATGACATGCGCTGTGGCTCATGGCACCATGGACTGTGGTGCAATTGCATAAACTTTGACAATAAATTCTGCTATCAATTTGATAGCTTTTGGGGCAACTTTCGATGTGCCCCAATTCTTCGTCTGATGTCTGATTGATGCAAACTAGGTGTCTACAAAAAGTTCTTTCTGAGCTCTAACTAATGGCTTTAGTTTCATAAACAAATTATTACTCAATCAAAATTTAGACACTCTTTTCAAAACTTGTGCTTTTTAACAATTATCACAAACCAAGTGTCCCATTTATTTATCAAAAGCCAATAGCCATTGACACCAATTTGGCCACATGCAAAACATCAAAACTAACTCATGTAGTGTACCATATCACATTAAATACTCATAGATTAAATTTTCTCAACCCCTTAATCTCAAAAATATACAAGGGGGAGTTTAAGCATATTTTTATCAAGTAATTCATGATGAACACATAATATGATCTACTCTTACTTGTACTAGTATTTTGGCCCTATCACATATAACACATATTATAAACTCACTCCTTAGGGCCCAAAATACACTTACAGCTTCACAAATACAATGCAAGTAAGAACTAAAAATGGATAAAACCTAGTTAGCAATTTGAATTGTCAAATACACATAATGACTTCAAAAATAAAGAGGCATACAAATTAGGATCATAGTCTTAAGCCTCTAGGTGCTTTCCTCTATCCAAACTTCTTGAGCTATTCCTTGTAATATTGAAGATAGTGGGGTGAGTACAACTACTCAGTAACCAAAATCTAACTAACCCATTCTAATGTATGTCAATTAGTTTAAATGCAAGTGGTAAATAATATCAATATTTTAAACTATGTAAAACATTTGAGAATCTATGTTCACACTTCTAAGCAAAATAGTATATACTTGGAAAATAAAACTTTTCAACAATTTTCACATCCCAGAAGGTTTATCACACAATAGAATTACACATAATCAGGAGTAATTATGACTCAATTCATGAATATGCTCATTAGGGTCACAATACAGACAATCATGTGCCGTCACTCACTATATGTATGATTACACCTTTCTTATATCCTCATTATTTCTCTAACATGAAACTGTGGGTTATAATACGATGGGATAGTCCATAATCCATGATTTCCCTAGCTTAAACACTCGTGAGGGGATTACTCGACCAAGGCTCACCTAACTCACTTGCCCATTTCTCACACTATAGAGTGTCATACACCTTAAACTAGCTTCCTTCTTGAACCAGTGGATAGCTAGCTAGGTTCTAGTCTCTCGTTAAACTAGTAGGATAATCCCTCATTGAACAGGTGGGACAATATGAATATAATCAATTCAAGCAAGCCATCACTCGGATGGAAGCTCTACTATATGGATTTTATTATCTACCCCTCTTCTTAGGTGAACTCCTGCCTCTCAAGATCATGTAATGCATAGATATGCACTATTACGAGCAAGAATATACTCATCATTATGCTCAATCACAATTAGAGCAATCATAAAATTCATTGAACTCTACTTATCTATTTTATTGAACTACTCATTCACAATATCATTAAACTACTCTACTTCATGTTTTCATTAGACTTCAAATCAAACAAGTCATTGAACTTTAAATTTCAAAATCATTATACCTCACATAATCACAATAATAAAACTTCAAAATCGTTGAACTCCTAGCAACTCAAATCATTAAACTCCTAATTAAACAAATCATTATACGCAATATTTTCATAATCATTGTACCTCACTTATTGGAAATCATTGAACTTCACAATTTCAAAATCATTGAAAATATATTAAATCACCACTTCATTGTGGGCTTTTTCAATTAAAGCAAACCACATTTTCATTTGAATCAATTTCACATAATTCAATCATCATTTATAAATCAATAACTAATAAACACACAAAAGTTTAAGTTAGAATTCTCCTGGTTACCTCAAACCTTTATGAGGTCAAAGGTTCCACCCTTAAATACTCACTCCTAAAACTTTCAAGAAGCTAGAATAGTGCCAATGGCAATCGCTCTACAAGCATTTATCATGCAGATCATCAATATTCATATTTGGGCTAAATTTTCACTAATACTTCAACATTTTTAATACTCAAGATTCATTCTTAACTCATGTAAAAGTGCCTATAGGGTTTCTTAGCTTTTTAAACCCTCATTAATATCATTGAACCCTTTAATGGTCATTAATGAGACCACATTATTCCCAACCACCATATTTATGAGAATTTTTGGACATTTAATGTCATTCAACCACCAATCACCATTTAACCATAAATACTAAGTTTACTTAGCTCAATCTACTCCCATTAACTCTATTTAAGTCAATAGGTTTGGACTCATAGCCTCTATGGATCGAAAATCACCATTATCAATCAAATCCTAACTTCTACCATCAAGAAAATGGAAGAAGAGAGAAAGATTTAAGTGTAGGAAGCTTACCCCTTATGTTTATGAGCTCTAAATTACTCCTACAATTTGGTTCTCCTCTATTTTTTTTACTTCATTTCACGACTTATGACAATATAAATGTGACCATGCTCCTCGGTGAATGCATAATACACCAGGGTGCATGGCGCAAAAAGCCTCTCTCAAGCTTGTTACCATACATACATCGTGGTGTCTCCTCTACAAGTCACTGCATGTAGCACAGAATCTCCTTATTTAGAATTTCTTTCTCTTCCCTTCTCAGGTAATTTGATTCTCCTTTAGACCTATGTTTAAGATTGAAATTAAGACCAAACACGCCTGTTAGGCCTCTTTGGCTATACACCTCACTAATGCACCTAATTAATCAATTTGGGCTTAATTAATTCTAATTTAAAATTGAGGATGTTACATTATGCACAAAATTTGTCTCCTCTCCTTTCCCTTTTGCTTCTTTCTCTTCTCCTTCATCCCCATCCCCTTTAAATTTTTCCTCACATGTTATTTTATCTTTCTCTTCACCTTCTTTAGCATTTTCCTTATCTACTTGTTCATGTTCTTCTTTACCTGCTTTCGAACTTTTCATATCAGCTTCTTTATCTTTTTCTTGCCATTTTCTTCCTCATTAGCTTCCTCATCCTTTTCTTTATCCTCCTCTTTCATAATCCTCATATGCTTCTTCTTCTATTTTATCACCCTTTCCTTTTATCTTTTTAACTTTTTTTGAATCCCCTAGAATTTTTAATTGTAGGTTCATCAGCTCCTCACCAAATGCAGACACTATTCTTGCATACATCTTATTTCCTACAAAACAAATTATATCTCAGTATGTCAAAATTGATACATGAATATAGGACCACTTTTTATAGCTACTGGGTGATTGAAAGCATATGTTGGATAAAACTTGGTAGAAGAACTATCATATGCACTCATGAGATCATGTAATATGCCCCAAATGCTCTTTTTCTCTACCTTTACTCTTTCAAAAACTTTCTCATCATCCCAACATGCAAGGGCATTATCAGGCTTAAGTCTTTCTTCTTAGCCAAGAGGAAAATATTAGAAGCAACAAACCTACATAAAATTTGACATATTACTTTCAAGATATAATGATTCACATTCTATCAATTTACCAATTACAACCACACACTTACCATGAGAAAATAGATGCATCCTCCAACATTCTTCCTTCCAATTATCTTCCCTTTACTGAGTTATTGCTTCCACATATCTACTTCATTGTATAGCTCATTAAACACATATGTTGCTCAGTCATATTTACTAATTGCTTTATATGTTTCATGTAAAACCTTCAAAACATAATCACTAACCCTTATACTTGCTGTTGGATATAATAGAAGTCCTAAAGTGTACATTAGAAACACCAACTCAAACTAAACATCCTCTTTTATAGATCTTATCATTTTCAAGATCTTCTTGTAGGGCATTCTAAAGTAAGTTTCCTTCAATTTCTTGAATGATTTGTCATTAATATCTACTTCAGTTACCTCCTTACCATCATTCCTTATGCCTATCAAATTTTGCACATCATTTGCATTTATTTTCCTCACTTTCCCTCTAATGCATATTTCTTGGGTTAAGGATCAAATGCTCACATCAACTCTCCACAAAAATCTCTATGTATTTTTTTGCACCCTATATTGAGAAATTTGTCAAACCCAATCTTCTCACACCTTTTTCTTAGTTTGTCCTTTCCCTTAACATACTTTGAAACTTTTGAAAACTGACTAAGAGAGTAATAAGTATGGATGGGAACAATATATTTTATAGATGTCTCTCCTCTCTCCTCCTTTACTTTCTTTGAATGTTCCTCCTTCTTTGTTGCTAATAACTTCTCCCACATTTTTGTCAAATCTTTCAGTCCTTCCCTAATTAATTTATACTTGCACTTGTTCTTCTTATAAAATTCTTAAACAAATTTTGAATAACTAGAAATATTTGCCTTCCTTTCTCCCTTCATCTTCAATTAATTGAAAATTCATAAATTTTAATATTAGAAAAAATTAGAATCACAACACGTATGACACACCTTAACTACCTACATGTATAAATGTATATGCATGTTTGTCAATTTCTTAAGTAAATTTGTTAGTGTCCTAAGTAACTAACTATTCACTTGTTAATACCCTGTACAGTACTTGTCAATTTCTTAAGTCAAGTTGTTATTGTCCTCATCCTACTTTTCACTAGAAAATAAGCATTTAGTACTCAATGTCTTGTACAATATTTATCAATTTCCTAAGTGAACATATTATTTACCTATAACATACTTGTCACTAGTCACTAGTAAATACCTATTTACTTATTAATGCTATATACACTACTTGTCATTTTCTTAAGTGGATTTATTATTGTCCTACACCCTACTTGCCATTTCTTGATTTCATTATTTCCCCACACCCTACAAAATTCAACCAATACCCAAACCTTGACCTAAATAACGAGAGGTTAAGAGGTTTTGGTTGGATTGACAAATGAAGCAAAACATTGAAGTGAAGGGAAGGAAAAGGAAGAAGTCAACAGAACAGGGGAGAAGAGAACTCATGACTTAGACTTCTAATGGCAACGAACCACCCCTTGCATTCTTTTGCTATGCACAGATTGAAAAGAGGGAGAGGAAAACCTAATGCATCCACGTAACATGGATAAAGGAGACACAATCGACACCAGCATTCATAATTGGAGAAGAAAGAAGGAGCTTGAATGGTGAGACATGCACAACAATATTCATAACGAGCAAGGAGTAGGAAGGGATAAATGGATCTTGGTTTAAGGGATAAATGGCAAAACAATGGCGAAACACAACTAGATTTTTACTAGTAATAGTTTGAATTGTAAAGGAAGACCAAAAGCAGAAGCTTTTGGTTTGAGTTTCTCTCTCACTCTCAATCTCTAAGTGTGATCAAAAGATGAAAATGGAGGAAAAGAGGATGTTTCTTGATCTTTAAGGGGAAAATTAATATTTTCACTAAACAGAGAAAAGACTAAGACCTTCCTCTTTAAGGTATGAATTCGAAGAGGCAATAGTGTAGAGATGAGAGGGAGTTCAATAACTGGTTTTAGGAAGAGTGAGAAGCCTCAAGCGTGTCTCAAAATTCAAACTAAGGGCCTTTATCATGCAAAAAAAGGGCTCCTTTTTCATTCATTTTTTCCCTATTAATTAGCTAAGGGCAAATGGGTCATTTTAGTTCAAAAAAATAGCTACTTGCTACTTCTTGATTTCATTATTGCCCCAACATCTACTCACACTTGGTGGATAAGATATCACAAGTTTTATCTCTTTCTCTTTCTTCTTTCCTATGAAGTGTTTTGTCCTGACCATATAGGCTTGACTTCTTCACTTCGAGAAATTGTGCTAGAAATCCTATTAAGGACTAGCACAAATAACCATACAATTTAAATGTATCCTTAATTGAATTTGTACTTTAATGTCCTATATTTACTAATATACACTTCTCATTATGACTAATATGATCCCTCTCGAGTCAATCTAAGACTCAAACAGTCTTTCTTATTTATATAGTATCTATACTTATGAATCAACACATTATTTCATAAGGGACATGTCATGAATACGAGAAGGGATGTGTATATTTAAGGTAATCTTCCTTTCACCCATATATCATTTTGATAGGAAATAGTCACTTTCCTAACTTGATACCTTTAGATCACATTAATTAAGAACATATGATGTATGTTAAAGTAGCAGACACTGTGACATATCTCTATAATAATGTTAAAGTCAAAGGACATCATTAAAAGGATTATCCTTTCTAGGACTCACACAGCAATGAAGCAAGGATTTATTCACTTACTTTCCAATTGCGATTCTTAAGCACATGTGGTATGAAACACATGCTATGGTGTTACTCTTGCTTGTAAAAGCATATGTCATTTTCATTTATTATTAACACCATACAAACTTAAGTTCAGGTACTCTTACTGTACCTAAAACTAAATTCTTCTATTCTATTGATCTCACATGACATCAATTTAAAAGAATTTGTTGTTTGGCTATAAGCATCATGGATATGAGGATCTATGACTCAATCTAAATATACTTATGGATCTTATCTCAGCTTGTTCTTTGATTGAGACAACATATGATTTTTATTTGTTCTCTACCATATCAATACTTTTGTTGCCTTGCTGGTGAACAAAAATGTCTCATCTTTGATTTGAATGTTAAAGGCAGTTGCTTGTATAAGAGAGTAAACCTTATCAACCTCTATAACATACTAGACATTATATATTCTCAAGCTTACACATATGGAAGTACTGAAAAATTCTCATTAATATAACCAAAATATTATATCAAGTCTGTCCTTTCACAATCTAGACATGCCAAAAGCCCTTACATGTTTCTCAAATATCTCTTTGGCTATGAGTTTTGTTAAGGGATCTTCTATCATACATTTCATAGAAATGTATTGAACAGTGATAAATTTTTACGCTATATAATCCCTTACAAAATTGTACTTGATGTGCTTAGTTTTGTTATGGTACTTAGGATCTTTGGTGTAGGTTATGGCTACAATGTTGTCACAATGAATTAATACTAGAGTCGTACTTTCATTTTCAAACCCAAGATGTTGTAAAAATCTCTTTAGCCATATAGCCTCTTACACTGTTGTAGTATATGCTACAAACTTAGCTTTTATAGAGTGCAAGCCAATGTGTGTTTGCTTCATGCTGCTCTAATAAATGGCCCTATTTTTCAGCAAGAAAGTATAGCTTGAAGTCGATCTGTGTTCATCTTTATCTTCACCTAAATCCACGTTGGAGTATCCTGTCAGGTGTAGATCACTCCCTTGGTAACACAATGCATGGTCAATTATACCCTTCAAGTATCTTAAGATCCTCTTCACATCCTTCCAATGTTCTTATCGAGGTTGGATTAGTAGCAACTCACAAGTCCTACTTATAGCAGATGTCTAGTCTTATACACATCATTGCATATATTAGACTTCTAACTATACTAGCATGTGGAACTCTTTCCATCTTCTTTTTTGGCTATTTCAATTTTAGGATCCATATCAAGACTTCAATTTTGACTATCGGTTTACATTCTTTCATATTACAATGCTTAAGAATTTTCCTTATATAATTTTCTTATGAAAGAGAAAAGATCTTCTTAGAGTGATTCTTTGGATTTTAACTTTAAGAATGTACTATGCTTCATCCATGTCCTTCATTTAAAAATTCAATGAAAGCTATTCTTTAATGGTGATTATTGAATCCAGATTATTTTTAGCTAATAGAATATCATTCACATAAAGAGATAATATTATGAAGTTGCTGTTGAACCTCTTGATGTAAATACTATGGTCTTTCTCAATCATTTGGAAGTCATACAAGGTTATTGCTATATGAAATCTCAAATACTACTGTCTGGATGATTAGTTTAGTCTATAAATTAATCTATTTAATTTATATACTTTATCTTTTCCTTTTTTAATGAACCCTAATGGTTGTTGCATATAGACTTCTTTATCTTGATCACCTTTTAGAAAGGCAGTTTTAACATCTATCTAGTGCAACTCTAAATTCAGACTATTTACTATTGCTAGAATTAATATAATAGAATTGAAGTGCATAATGGGGGAAAAAGTATCCTCATAATCTATTCCCTCTTGTTGTGTATACTCCTTTGCTACGAAGCGAGCCTTGTATTTATCAATTGATCTATCCACTTTTCTTTTGATTTTGAGAATCCACTTGTTCCCAATAGCCTTTCAGTCACATGGTAAATCAACTAATTTCATACTTGGTTGGTGCTAATAGAACCCATTTCTTCTTTCATACTTTCTTCTATTTATCCTTAGCAGGTCCTGATAAAGCTTCATTTATAGAATGTGGCTTATCATCATCTTAAGGAGTTACTATTAATGCTTCACCCTCAATTTGAAAGGGTCTTTTAGGTACACTCTCTCTATAACTTTTTCGAAGTAGGGTCTCTTATAAATTTTGATTCTTTTTAGGTCTTCTGGCATACTTTTTAGGGCTCCCACTTAGATCAACATTTTATGATGATTCAAGCCTATCTATTATTCTATATTATGTTGCTCCTGTGTCGTATAAAGAGATATAGTTCATTCAACTTCTCCTTTGCTAGGAAACTCACTTTCTAAAAATATGATATTCCTAGATTCAATTTCAATTATAGTTCCATCATCATTTCACCAATAAAAACATAACCCTTTGATTACTTAGAGTATCTTATAAAGATACATTTCTTCCCTCTTGGATCTAATTTTTCGTATTTATAGGAATCATCATGGACATATGCAGCTAACCCCCATGATCATAAGATATTTAAATCAAGTTTAAGTTTTATCCATAACTCATAGGGTGTGGAAGTAACTAATTCTGAGGGCATACGATTAAGTATAAAGGCTATAGTTAGCAAAGCATCCCCCTAATACAAGATTGAAATATTTTCTTGTGTCATCATTGACTTAACCATGTCTAGAAGAGTTTTATTTCTTCTTCTAGAAACTCCATTTTGTTATGGAGTTCCAAGAATAATTAGTTGTCTAATTATTCCTTTTTCTTCACAGAGTTCTTTAAATTGATCAAACATGTATTCATGTCCTCGGTCAGTTTGCAATGTTTTAATTTTACTATCTACTTGATTTTCAACCTCATTAATGTGTCGTTTAAAGCACTCAAGAGCTTTAGACTTTTGTGGTATCAAATAGACATAACCAAAATGTGAAAAATCATTAATAAAGGTAATAAAATATCAAGCTTCATGTTTCACCCTTACACTTATAGGACCACATATATTAAAATGGATTAATTGCAATAGATTTTCAGCCCTAATACCTTTACCAAAAAGTTTTCTTATTGCTTTAGCAACTAAACAATTTTCAAACAAGGACAGTTCCATATTTGTAATTGGACCCAGCATTCCTTCTTTAACTAGCTAAATCATTCTATTTTGATTAATATGCCCTAGTCTAACATGCTAGATATGTTAAAAATTATGCCATAGGGCCAATCATTGTATAATAAACATTGTTATTTAATGAATTTTTCTTTTGTTATCATATTAATTGCATGTTCATTATGATAATTGTATCCTTAGACAAACTATAGTGATTGTCCTAAATGTCCCTAGTCGGTCATCTATGAGGGATCATAGATGAAATAAGACTAATATGACTTTAATTAATTATAAAGATATAAATCAAAGTCATAAGTATTTGAAAAAGTACAAGGTGCTAGACTGACCCACTATGAGAAAGCTGCATGGTATAAGTCATATGCTTATCTCATATGTAACTATATCACTAAGCCCTTTAACTTGAATCATTATTGATTCCTACATGATGACTATTGAACTTTGACCTAATTAAAAGTCACCTTTGACCGGGTGATCATAAAGGCTATGATTGAATTTAATGATATTTATATAGGGAAATATGAGTGGTCAAGATAGAATTTGTCCCTCATGTTAATTGAGAGATATTACTGGGTCCCTCGATGAGTAAGATTAAGAAAAGGTATGGCCATACTATAATGGAAAGGGTTTTTTTTCATTGTTATATCAGTTCACTCAGAGATCAAGAAAGTAATGGTTAGGTAAAAGAGAATGACAATTTCATGTCTCGCACTTGACCAAAATATCACGTGACAAAAGGAATGTGATATAGTTACATGATAGGTTACATCAAATCATCGATCCCCATATGAATTAAGTAATTGCAATGTCTTGCTAGAAGCCACTTGTGACTTATAGACTAATAACATAATTAGCCTACTGCCAACTTTATGTGGGCCTATAGGGTCGCACACAAGAGTAACTCAACTCGAGCTATAATGTCCAAGTTTATTGAATATGAAATGTGTCTAAATTCAATAACTGTAATGCTTTTCTAGAGTGAATGAATTATATATATATTTGAATATTTATTTGATAAATATTATATATATAATAAATATTTAAATATATATATTTATATGAAATATAAAATTTAAAATATATATATATATATATATATTCAATATATATATATATATATAAATAGAGTTAATGAGAAAAATGGGCCTTGAACTCTTGTATGAAAAGGGCCTTGGACCCTAAACTTTTAAAATGTGCAAAAAGTTTCTAAACTTTTAAATTCATAGCAAAATGAACCCTGATCGTCAAATTTTTAAGTGTCATTATTGTTCACACAGTATTGTTCATTATGGGCCTTGGTTAATATTGATGTGTCATTGTCAATTAGCACTATAGACCCTAAACTATTATGTTAGTAGCGTTCTGGACCCTAAACTTTGAAATTTTGAACAAATTATCCCTACCATTTATGTATAAATGTTGAATATTATGTAGACCAAATTAGCCTCAGTGTGGTTTGTCGCAGTAAATGTATTGTTGGTCATGACAAACAACCCATAATTTTGTGAAATTACATTTTTTCCTTTTTTTACACTATCTTCCAAACGATTGGTATCTCATGCTTCCACATACTTGATAACTTTGATTTAATCTTATTTTGAATAATATTTATTTATTTAATGGTGAAAATTTGGAATCCAATTTGAAAAGAAGTTTAAATATTAGATAATGTTAATTAATCAATTAATTTGAGTTTTAAATTTGTTAATGAAATCATTGGCTTTCACATCCATCATCTATAAAATCCTATGATACTTAAACTTCTTTTCAAATAGGATCCTAAATTTTCACCATTAAATAAATAAACATTATTTAAAATAAGACTAAATTAAAGTTATAGAGTATGCAAAAGGATGAGATACCAATTATTTGAAAAACATTATAAAAAAGGGCAAAAAATGTCATTTTACAAATTATGGGTTGTTCGCCATGGAAATAATTGCATTCACCACAGCGAACTACGCTAAGGCTAATTTGTTTTACATAATAGTCAATATTTTATACATAAAAAGTGGGGGTAATTTGCTCAAAATTTCAAAATTCGAGATTCAGGACGCTACTAACATAATAGTTTAGGATCTGTGAAGCTAATTGACAATGACACGTTAGCATTAACTAGGGCCCACAGTGAATAATACCACGTGAACAATAATGGCATTTAAAAATTTAACGGTCAAGGTTCATTTTGCTATGAATTTAAAAGTTTAGGGTTTATTTTGCATATCTTAAGAATACAAGGTCCAAAGCGCTTTTTGAGTAAGAGTTCAAGGTCTACTGTGCTTATTAATCCATATAATATATATATATATATATATATATCTGATATGTATATATACATGATATATGAAATTATACATATATATATAATATGTATATGTGATATTATAGTATATTATGTTATATTATGTTAGTTTTAAATTTAATTTTATGTGATGGACTAAATTTAAATAACTAACATGATATAAGAGAATATCATGTCAGTTATATAATTTAAATTTATGAGATAAATTTAATTAAATTTTCGTGGGCTCTTTAAGTGGAAGGTAAAAATCGTAATCTATATATTATATAGATAGGGACATGCTTGATGAATGGATCGGAGTTAGAAAAGTTCTAATGGAAAAACACATTGAGAGCTATGAAACACGCTGGAGAAAAAGTAGTTCAATGTTTTGAGAAAATAGACAGATATTTTCAAGCGCTAACGTGCCATTTGAGTTGGAGAACTATTCGTGTGGATACTGATAGAGGGATCAAATCTACATTGTCAGCTCCTGAGATCCAATTTCTTAAAGACAACATGTGAAGCACAAAAAGTAAAAGGTAATTGTTCTATCCACCTTGACTTAAACGAGTTCATTCGGTTCACATTAGGATAGAGATTTAAAATTTTTAATCTTCCACTGTGCCTTCCTATCCAACAAGATATTCATATCAATATTATTAGAATAGGTGGTAAAGCAATCACAAAAAATAAACTTTGTGAACAATATCCATAATAAGGAACTTTTTGGAAAGAAAAGAACAACCATGAAAGGTTGAAATGTATGTAATGTTAGCCACCTTGTCCTGAAAATTAACAAACCTAAATTCTAAAAGGCAAGCAATAGAAATTAAGTTCCATTGGATGTTCTGTGCATGTAAAACATCATGGAGAATTAAGGTTTTGCCACCTCGCAAGATCAACTTACAAGGTCCAATGCCTTTCACCTAGATTCTCGCATTTTTGCCAATATGAAGCCACTTGCTTTGATTTAGTAATCGATTGTACTCTATAAATGATCTACTATCCTTACTAATTTGGTTAGTGGAGCCCAAGTCTACAATCCAAGAAGAGAAAACAATTTTCTTTAGAAAACCATTACTAAAAACATAAGAAAAATGTGAATTTAAAAAATCCACAAGTACCTGATCACGTCCACTTTGCTCAGGACAATCTTTTGCAAAATGGCCTATCTTTTAACAAGCAAAGCATTTGACCTTTTTAAGGTCAATTCTCTTTTTTCTGCCCTTCTTTCCCTTCTTTTTAAAAGTTTGTTTGTTCTTTTTTGCCATAGGGTTACTCTTGTTACCCTTCTTTTATTGCTTTTTGCCTTTCTTAGGCTTAGCATTTAAAGGACCATTTTCCTCGACAAGGTAAGCTTGTCCAAATGACTTGTAAGCCTCCAGACATTCATCTTCTAGCTCCAAGTGCTTAGCCATATCATTAAAGTTAACGATATTTTCATTGTAAGTTAAGATAACCTTTATATATTCCCAGGTAGTTGGGAGTGATCAGATTACAGCCTATACTTATTGTTCATCAAACAAATTGTGCCCAGCTTCTTTAAGTCCATGAATTATGTTGGCCATCTCCCTAAGGTACTACTGCATAGAAGTATTCAATTTCAACTTGTAAGTATCAAACTTAATTGTTAGCCTTCTCAGTTTGGCGGTTGAGATACCCCCAAACTTCTCTTTTAAGGCTGTCTACACAGCCTAAGCTGTGAAGTGCTTTTTAAATTCACACATCAGATCATTCTCCATAGCAATTAAAAGTGTTATTTGTGCAATACTGTTCTTTTGTTTCCATGCCATAAATGCCTCTTGGTCTCTCCTATGTTGAGTCAAGTTTCCTACCTCAAGCTCAACCATGACCACGATCAATAGCTCAACAACATCTTGCTCTTCCAAAATACATGCCATATATCCTAATCATCCCCATTTAGCTTGTCCCCTTTATTTAATTCAACAATAATTCTTTTTGTTGCCATTCTTAATTCTGATACGAAGCTATTCCACATTAATAGTTTTCTATATTAAACCAAGAATAAAATACTCATGAGAAACATGAAATTTCTTATACTGGTATTATTCTTTATTAGAGTGATAACAATAATATTAGGTCAACTATCAAGAGGCTATGCTTGTATCTCCCATCACACTGACTCTAACAAAATTACTATTATCTATAAAGAATTTTACAAATATTTTTTTATAATTATTATATTAGCTCTTAAACGACTTATCACTTAAGAGCTCTCACTCAAATGAAGTATATATAAAGCAATAAAAAAATCATCATAAAAAATTAACATACTTCATATATATTATAAATCATCAAGATCTTAAAAAAAACAGCATAACGTAACTTGAATAAATACAAACTCAAAAAAAAAGATACATTACATTATTTTAAGGTATAGGCCTAAAAAGATAACTTTTAATTATGTCTTTATATTTTTCTTGCACTCTCATCCCTTTGATGGCTCTATTCTATAGAGGATTTTCTGAGTACAACTTGCTTTGCTTGTTATGTTGCACAAGTTCTTTCTTGAGTTGTTTGTAAAAAAATTTCACAACTAGAGTTTGTTCTTCCTTTATTATGAAGCTTGAATATGCTCTTACTCTTGGGAAAATGTGATCTAGCTTTTGAATTCTTTTAACTTCTCTCTTTGCTATATCTTTTTATCACAAAGGGTATGAAAGGTTGTTCAACATCTTCATCTTTGTCTTAAAGATTCTCATCACCTTCTGTTTCATATTTTGGTCTCGCATTATGTGCACCTTTTTAGGTCCTTCTGGCACATCTTCGAGATCAACATTAGGATCCTCTTCAGGATCAAAATCTTGCTTTAAGGTTCATACTCCTCCTCCTCTTCATAGGGTTTCGGGTCAAAATTCTCACTAAAAAGCTCATAATCTGGCTCATCCAGATACTCAATACTAACAGAATAATTTTGTGAGTTATCAGTGCTACCAAAAGCCTCTTTCTTCATTTTTTTTAAAAACTAAATAAAATTTTTGGGAAATTTTTTTAAATGATTAAAATTATAAAATGCAATGAACAACTCAAAAATAAATTCTTATTTTGTCTTAAATATAGGTAAATAGCATATCAAAATGAAGATATCAAATTTAGGAATTTTTTAAGAAAATCGTGTCTCAATTTGATGCCTCATGTGTTGGATAGGGTGGCACAGTGAAAGATTAAAATTTTAAATTTCCTATCATGATGTGGACTGAACAAAATTGTTTAAGTCAAGATGGGAAGAACAGTTACCTTTTTCATGCTTCACATACGTTCTCTTCAAGAGTTTAGATCTCAAGAGTTGATAACATAGATCTACTCCCTCTACCGATATTCACACGAATAGCTCTCTAACTTAAATAGCATGCTAGTGCTCCCAACATCCGTTCTTCTTTGAATGTTGGTTTATCTTTCTCTAAGGTGTTTCATGGCTCTCAAAAAGTTTTACTATCAAAAATTTTCTAACTCTCTTATTTTGCATGTCCCCTTATATCTATTTTATATAGATTAGGATTTTTACCTTCCTCTTGAAGATCTAACCGAAATTTAAATTAAATTTATCTCATAAACAAAATGTATAATATCATATCTAATTCAAATTTATCTTATAAATTCAAACTATAAAACTAATATGATATTCTTTTAGATCATGTTAGTTATTAAATTTAATATATATATAAAATTAAATTTAAAACTAACATAATATAATATGATATAATATAATATAATATATCACATATTCATATTACATTATATATATACACACAAATATATATATATATATATATATTTCAAATATATATATATCAAATATACACACACAGACATGAATATATATATATATATATTTGAATATATTTATAATTATATTTTAAATTTTATATTTCATATAAATATTTATCAACTAAATATTTATATATATATAATTCGTTCACTCTAGAAAAGCATTACATTTATTGACTTTAGACACATTTCAAATTCAATAAATTTAGACATTATAGCTAGAGTTGGACTATTCTTGTGTGCGACCTTATAGGCTTCATATGAAATTGACAATAGGCTAATTACGCTATTAGCCCATAAGTCACAAGTGACCTCTAACAAGGCATTACAACTACTCAATTCATATGGGATCATGATCCAATGTAACCTATCATGCAACTATATCACATCCCTTCTGTCACGTGATATTTCGATCAAGTATGAAACATGAAATTATCATTCTCCTTTACCTGACCATTACTTTCTCAATCTTTGAATGGACTAACTGTAGCAATTGTAAAACCCTTTATATTATAGTATAACCATACATTTTCTCAATTTTACTCATCAAGGAACCCAATAATATCTCTCACTTAATGTGAGGGACAAATTTCATCTTGACTACTCATATTCCTCTGCATGAATATCACTAAACTCAATCATAGCCTTTATGATCACCCGATCAAAGGTGACTTTTGACTAGGTCAAAGTTCAGTGATCATCATATAGGAATTCATGATAATCTCAGGTCAAAAGGCTTAGTGATATGGTTACATATGAAATAAGCTTATGACTTATACTATGCAGCTGTCTCATAACGAGTCGGTCCAGCACCTTGTACTCTTTCAAGTGCCTATGATATTAATTTATATCACTATAATTAATTAAAATCATACTAGCCTTGGTTTATCTATGATCCCTCATAGATGATCAATTAGGGACATTTAGGACAATCACTATAGTTTGTCCAAAGATACAATTATCATAGTGAACTTGCAATTAAGATGATAATAAAAAAAATTCATTAAATAACAATGTGCACAGTATAATGATTGACCCTAAGACACAATTTCCAACATCATGTGCCCTAAAAAGCTCTCTAAACAAAAAATTCTGGAAAAATAAAAAATCCAAACAATTCTAATCTCATTTGTGGCACGTGCATGTCATGTGCTGCTTCCCTTACTCAATAAAGATATACGCCGGTCCGTTATGCTCCATGGGCCAATAGCTTCTAGGTGGGGTCCATCATGTGCTTGTAAAGCCTTCTCATGCATGTGTTTAAGTTTTTTTAATTCAAATTATTTTTTTATTTATTATAATTCAAACTAGGTTAGGTTTTCTATACCCAACCTGTGGACCCATTTCCATAACCCAAAACCTTTGTTTAATAAAAAAAATTATTTTAAAGATTTAGGCTAGCACCCCAATTCAAAAAAAAAATTAATGGTTTGGGTTCTAAGCCTAAAACCAAAAAAAAAATTTCTTTAAATAGAACATGTCAAAACAGAACCAATATCATTTTGACAAGGACAAAAATGATATGTCATTTCTATTATCGTCAACCTCTCGCTAGGTTAGCTTGAGTCGGTTCCTTCGACAGGTCAAGTCTGTCAGACTCAAAACTTTCAGAGGCTATATCTCCTCCATTTGGTCTCCATTTTGCACGTTCTTAGTGTCATTTTCTTTTCTTTTTTAGCTCTACATGTTTACTGTATTCATTTATCTAAAAAAAACTTCATTTTCAAATATCTAATTTTTAGTTTTGATATGTTTGGAAGTTTCAGCACTATCTAAACTCACATACAGTTTATGGATAACATGTAAAGCCTCATTTTACATATATAAACCACCAAGAAAGCAAGGATGCATATTTTACACCAACAATATGCATGAAAAACAAACAGAGGAAGGTCATGACATTACCGCACAAAAAAATATGAGAAAGTAGATTAGCATGTACATATAGGATAAGTAAATCATCATATGCTCTTCAAATACAGGGAACATAGCCCAAGAACAAGCACAGCTTTGATACCATTGTAAGATTCTGGAGGAGGAAGACATACTTGAATATATGTAGATTGAGTTGCATAGGTAGACACGTATGCAGGAACAAAGCCACAAGGTCCAACTTGGTTCATAAAACTCAAAATACATTTAACAAGAGTAAACAAGAGTCTTTAGAATGTTACCCAAAATACATTTAACACTCTCATATATTGGAACCATGCACGTATGATGTAAAGTTCCAATTCAAACCAGGCTTTGCCATCCCTAATCACACAGTCAATAAATACCAACATAATAATAGTAGAGTAATAGCCCTTTATTTGTTTGCAAATTGTCGGATCCTGACTTCTTAAAACATATATTCAAATAAGAGAGCTAGTGAAAGTGCAAATGCAGTCAAAAGATTCAAAAGGCACAACATTATCAACATTGAAAATGGGTCATGCATTGCGGCATGTGGTACAAAGCGAAATACTCTGTTTTTGTTTGTGTCATGCGCCACGGCAAGAACATAGTAAATTCTGCTATCATATGATAAATTAGTAGATGAACTTTTATTGTATGCCATTTCCACAACCGATATTTGATTAGGGTGATTCAAGTGCCCACACGAAACTTATAACACATTCTAGATCATAGAACAAGTTTGGACCTAATTTGATAGTCCAAACTAAAATTAGATACCCGAGTGTAAAAAGTCACTTTTCTTTTAAAAACTTGTACCCTAAGTGCCCAATTCACATTCCTTATCCCATTAGATCACTTCAAGCCTTGAACCAAGTTTAAAAAGACCATATACACCTAATTGATACCTCATATCACATATATCACATCAATTGCTCATTTTGGCCTCTCAATGCCACATTATGCAATTGTGGACTTATATAAGATTCACATATATATAACTAGACTTGTTTCACTTTCAATCCTCTAACTCTTACATATGGGACTCCGCTTCACTATATGGTCGGGAATCACAAATGTACTCGACTTTTTCAAATGGGGCTCCGCCTCACCATTTGTGTCAAGTTCTCACATATATACATAATTCACAATCAATTCAAATTCAACACATATATATACAAGTGGAACAAGTTACATAACAACACTTGCTTGTCTCGCATTTAGGCATACCCACATACCCTCCACTAGGGCACCCTTGGCATAATGCAACACTATATATATATACAAAAAAGTTTTCACAACATAATTCACTTTCTTATATTTGTATACACTTACGCATCTTTGTTGGCAACTTAACTCTATCCACAAATTATATATTCATTTTCACTAATGGTAGTCATACCACTACTAAATAAATCTACTCTTTTCTCGCTTCCTTTCCCAACCTTCTCGCACTCTCTTCACCTGTGTTCAAAAGTAACAAAGTGAGACATATGTCCCAGTAACTCAGAGGTAACCCCAGTTATCGATTAGTAAGAAAAATTATAAATAAGCGATAAAGTAGCATGTTTAATAGTAAAGCAACATCATATGTATTTACAGAAATTCATTCTTATCAATCTCATTATGCTCATACAATGCATTCTTAGTTTCACCTAGTGAAGTAATCTCTACGCTTAGACTAAGAGTTCCATTCACATGAAACAAGGCCTACCATACCACTGCTTAGACTAAGTAATCCTCTTCACATACAGGTGGTCTCCTAGGTCCGTTGTAGTGAGTTAAACTCTACACGTTGGATCATTAAGACTTCCTAACCTTATATAAAGTAGGACCACGACCCCCTACACTAGTCTAGGGTAACCTCATAGTTCATTCTATATCCTAGGTCTATCATGGCGGAGTCAAGCTCTATGTTCTGGATCATCAAGATTCTTCTCCTAAGTCTATCCTAGCAAAGTCAAGCTCTACGCTTTAGATCATCAAGACATCCTGGACCTCCTCATGGTAGAGCCGCATCCCCTATCATAATCTAAGGTATTCTCACAGATGTGATGCATGTTAATGCATGTGTCACTTTAAATTCATTTCAATCAATACTTACACACCCGTATGCATATTCTTTTATAATTTTGCTACCCCTATCAGTTAAATAATTTCACAAACAAATAAGTAAAAGGGTTACTTCAGTTACCTTTAACCCTTACTATTAAGGATTACCAATCACACTAAGCTCTTAAGGGTGCAGATTTTCACGAGCAACTCCACAGGCTCTCAATCTACTTAACATAGTGTCTCTTAGTCAATTCTTAATACTTCACATAAGCACTGATTCGGCTAAACCAAATCCCTGAACACACAAAATGATTTAATTAACATCTTTTGAATTCATACGTCCATTATTATAGTCATTAGCCCTATAGGCTACTCAAACAATAATAACAACCTTGTAACACATTCATTCACTCAATTTCACATTTAACCTAAGTTTCTTAAGCTAAAGAGCCTAAACCCTTAAAGCTTAACTATTCAACTCCATACTAGTCACAAAACCTTAGTTCTATATTTGATAGCCCATTTTAACCCTTTCTTTTAGATTACAATACCTTAGAACTCCTTGATTTGATTTCTCAACCGATAAAATTCAACAAAAATGGGAGAGATGAAGCTTGGGATTGTGCGATACTTACCCAACAAGTTATTAATTGAAGTAGACTCTAGTCCTCTAGATATGGCTTGCCCTAGCAAATAGGAACCTCTTCTCCTCTCTAGCTACATTTCCCAGCACCTCTCCTTCTGATTTCATGAGCTAATCATGCTAACTTTAAGTAATTCTTGGATGATGTGCCATAGTGCACGTAGCTTCCACCGCAGCACGTGGCACGGTAAGTTTAATCTTATTTATGCTCACATGTTATGCCTTGAATTGCCTTTCTACCTTTTAATCCTATCAATACAACATCCAAATAACACCCAAACAACATAAAACATCAACCCAACACTCAAACCACAATTAATCCAATAATTAATAATTTAACCTTGATTATCAATAAGTTCCTAGGATTTAAATTCAGGATGTTACACATGTAATTTCAGACGTGGGAGTCATTAAAACTATTCCCACCAATTCACAAAATTGAATAATAGGAAATATTACAATTTAGGCCCTCATTTTTATTACGTACAAGGACCCAGATCTCTCCAATATTATTATAAAGTCCCCCACTCTTATTGGGCCATATATATTAGGTTTGATCAACTAAGGGTGAACAACCAATATCTTTAGAATAAACTTTATTGCATCTAGCTTTCCATACATTCCAATAAGCATGGGCAAAAAGTTTCTACCAGGAAAATCTTCTAGTAGATAGGCTTTCTCCTTTGCTTTTAGCATTTCAAATTATCCAATCATGTATAGAAAGAGAAAAGAAACTATTATGCTTGGAAGGATTGACTAATTTTTCCTAAACCTCCTTAAGTATCCTTGCAATCTCTTAAAACATGAATAGAAGAGTAAGGACAGTTACAACCAAGGGGGCAAGTACATTGTTAAGGAGTATTTCCATTAGAGAGAGTGACATTGATTTGGAGACGATCCCAGGCGGCTTTCTAAAGGAAGTATTTTATTTTTTTCATAAGTAGGCCATCTCTAAATTTTAGACCAAATATCGTATTTTTCCTGAGTCTGATGAGACTCCATTGCCTTGTAAGTAACTTTTATAGAGAAGTTACCATCAGAAGAGGGCTTCCAAATAAGAATATCATCTTCACCATGTCTATTAAGAGGTTGCATGAGTGCAATTTCCTTAATAGCATTAGGGTATATGTATCATCATAGAATATCAAAATTCCAACCACTGATTGGCTTACAAAAATTTAAGACTCTTACATAGAGAATAGAATCAACATTATGGAAAGCATGCTTAACCAAAGGTTCAGGCAGGGAAGTCCATTTATCATACCAAAAGGATATTTTATCTCATTTATTCACTTTCCAACCAATGAAAGACATGAATTTATCCTAAATTTTGCATATTATAGGAGCAAGAATTTGGTTTAGCAAACATAGGGATTATAGGTTTATTGCAATTATATTTATCACGTAAGACCCACACCTACAGACAATTCAATTTAGTAATGAGACCTAAATAAAGCTTTATGATGAAGGTAATATTTTGATTTTTGAGATTTTTGAGACCAATACCCTTAACCTTTTTATTACAAGTAACACATTCCTAAGAGAGAAGGTGGGATTTTGTTCCCATCAGATGAATCCCAAAGGAAATTTTTTAAGATTTTAACCAATTCCTTTAACACATTGTTAGGTAAGAGTATAGTTTGCATGGTGTATTCGGGAAGAGCCAAGAGAACAAATTTTATGAGTACTAATTTTCCCACAATGTTAAGGTGTTGACTTCTCCAATTGGCCAAATAAGGGTTCATCTTATCAATTAATGGTGCATAGGTAAACTTAGAAATTTTTTCATGAATAATAAAAATTTCAAGATATTGCCAAGGTTACTAGTGAGAGGAATTCGTAGTTCATTAGTAATTTGTAATGCTTTGTTGATGTTGATATTTTTAGAGAAATAAAGTTTAGATTTTTTAGTATTGTTGTTCTATCCAAAAGAATTACACAAGTATGAAAGACATTGTTGAATGATTTATGCTTGTGAAAGAGATACTTTTGCAAAAAGCAACAGATCATTAGAAAAAAATAAATGAAAAATATGAGGCTCACTAGGTGTTAGTTTAATTGGCTTCCATTCATTTTAATTAATGCTACTAAGTATGCAATGGCTTAGTCTTTCAATACAAAGAACAAAAAGATAAGGAGAAAGAGGTTCCCCTTGATGAATGCCATGAGAAGGAGTGAATTCTTTGGATAGTTCATCATTCCATGTGATTCTCATATGAGTAGTGGAGATAGTAGCCTGAACTAATTTCCTAAAGTGACTATTTATCCTAATAAAATTGAGAATATCATCAATGAAGTTCTATGATAGTCTGTCAAAAGCCTTTTCAAGATCCACTTTGAGAGCCATAAAGCCTTTTTTTTCCTATTTTGTTTCTCATTAAGTGGATAATTTATTAAGCAAAATAATATTGTCAATTCTCTACCTCCTATGCATGAAGTTGCTTTGGTTATCACCAATCAAATGATTCATGCAAACACACAATCAAGAGGAGAGAATATTGGTTATAATTTTATATCTAACATTACAAAGTGAAATAAGACAGAAATCTTTCATGCAGGCAAGGTGATAAATCTTAGAGATTAAGGTGATGAAAGTGTCGTCAATCTCCTTTATAGAATCAAGCTCCTTGAAAACCCTGTTGACTAGGTTGAAAATGCTATTTAGATAATCCCAATAGGGGTGAATGAGGCCTACATTAATGCCATCAAGACCAAGGGCTTTGAATGCCCTAATATCAATGGCAACATTTTTTGTTTTGTCTTCAGTCACTTCCTTTTGCAAGGATTAAAGATGAATAGAAGATAGATGTGGGAAGCATCTAATAGTAGAAAGTTTTAGTTTGACATTGACATCTTCCTTAAAGAGGGCTTCAAAGAAAGAAACAACCATGTTCTTAAGAATAGGGTTAAGGGGGCAAAAATACCCTAAAATTTTTCTCAAAAAAGCACCCAATACTCTTACCTTTTAGGAGAAGCAATGTTACCCTAGAAGTGTTAAAAGTAAAGCAATCTCAACCTTTTCTAACATTTGACTAACGTTTAGCTAATACGATGCTGAAAAGTTTGAGGTGGCAAGCCACGTAATAGATCCCTTTTGAATTTACTCTTCTTCTTGAATGCCTTTTGATTATTCAAAAAAGCATCAAACTAGAAACATTCCCCTCTTCTTATCATGATTGCCAATCATCCTCCAAACCTTCAAGTCACTCAAGGAATATGCAAAAGCTTTAAGATAATGATGGAGAAATAAGTGAGGGAGAACTTGACAGAGGTAGTGAACCTAATAGCAATTTTATTACTCTTGCTCTCTCTAATCAGATCACGAGTGGACTTGAGAAGTTTAGAATAAGAGTAACCTACTTCATGAACATCCTCCAGATTTAAACAAAGTAATCAAACACAACAATTAAACCTATCAAAAAACATCAAGTTTATTTCAATCAAACAAAAAAGCATCAAACAACATCATAACTATATTTCATTAAAATTGAACCAAAACCCAAAAATCAAAACCTATAAAACCCAAAAGCATAACACTTATGTGCCTCTAAAGTTGAAGATTTAGCCTCACACTCCAACTACCTTCCCCAGTTAGATGAGATCAGTAAGATTGAGGGAAGTACATTAAAGTCGATGAATGTGGCCTCACATTCTGGCCATCTCCTTCATCGTCATCAATCTCATAACCTAGAATCTATTTTTGGATTTTTGGTTCTTTCATATCTTTGAGATTTGATAATAAGTGAAGTAAATCAGAGTTGATACCAGTAGTGTAATAAGACATGTTATTTACACACTTTATCTAGTCATTTAAGACCCATATTACATGTTATATTTCTCATTTTGGTACATTCATGATTTTAAAAGCAAGAAAATTGCCCAAAAGGTAAAGTTATGTACCAAGGGTATTTTGGACCAAAAATTTAAATTTTAAAAAAATGCACAAAAAATATTCCAAATATTTTTTATGCCCATAATAATTAATATGAAATTATATTTTGAAAATTCAATGTGGTTTGGGAGATATTAATTAAAAATTACAAAATTTAGGTTGTTAACTTTGTTGACTTAATTAAGGTTTCGTGCATGTGTGTCTGCATGGCTTTAGGAAAACCCTTGAAATTCATTTTATTATTTATTTCCCATATAAATAATTAATTGCATGTTACTAAATATAAATTATTATGTTACATGCATTCATTTGATTAATATTATTCATTATGTGACATAGGCAACACATGTGCACTTGTACTTATATCAATTGGTCAAGGAAGTGTAAGAAGGGCATTTTGGGCAAGAGTGGCATGCTAAATGGCTAAAGGATGGGGTATATCAAATTTTTTAAGTGCAAAACATGGGAATATTCATATAAGCATAGGAATTATCACCCAACCAATGAGAAAGTGCCACTTAAGGGTATGTACACAAAGTGTAAAGCTCTCTAGCCATTTTAATTTCATTTTTAATTATTTTTAAGAGCAAAATCTGATCCACAACTGTCCCTCCCCTCATATTTTTAGATTCAAACACAATTCACACCACACACTCATTCATCTCTTTATTTTCTCTCTCTAGTTTATCTTGTTTTTCATTTTCTCCTCCTTCTCTCTAGAAACTCTATTTTTCCAGCCACTCCATATCCACTTCCAGCCATCAAACCTCCATAAAACCACCACCATTCCATTCTTCTCACTTGGTCAAATCTATCCCTATTACTTGCGAGGAGATTTGAAGCTTGATTCCACTATTTCCATGAAGCTCTACTTGACCATGTCTAGTTCTTAGAGGAGCAAGGTGTTCTTGATGTTTTCTAGCTAAATTCTCTATGGAATTCTATGGAGGATTTGATGGAAGAGGAGCATTGAAGACTACATTTCGCTAAGCTCAACTTATTCCTCATCTTATTTCAATTTGACTCTAATTTCATGATTGGATTGTAAATGTTTGTGTTGAAACAAGTTTGTTAGCTTGAATTTTTTCTTCTTTTGTTGCCAAACATTTTGCCCACTATAAATATTGCATTGCAATATGTGATTTTCTAATGGTGAATTTCTTGCATTGACCTAGCATGTAATTGTTTAGTAAATGTTTGATGAAACTCAAGTTGCATGGTTTTGTGCTTGGGTACAGTTTTCGCTATGGCATGAGGAGAGGAGATTTAATCAAACACTTGGTTGATTTTTAAGTTAAGCTAGTGAGGTTATTTAAGGGGCTTGTAATTAGCACTTAAGGAATTGAATTGGTGAGGCTAGATTGCTTGGGATAGTTGTCTTGAGTGATCACTTTTTCAACCAAGGAGGAAAAGTTGATTAAGCTGCTATTATCATTTAGAAGTTAGGATTCTTCCATTAACAATATCCTAGGGTTCCTACTTTAATAAGAAAGTCCACCGATCTCATTTAGGTTTATTTTGCAACTTAAATTAACTAGTTAATTAGGTAACAATTTCATAATTTCACTCTTTTGGATAATCTATTCACCAAGTTAATTTTCCTAGGTAGTAGTGAATCACCTCCTTGTAAGAAGACCTAAGGTTGACCCTATACCATATTAAGGTTAATTTTAATTAATTTTGAGGGTTAAGCAACTACATTTCATCACGATGGTTGTAAGATTGGACAAAGCCAATGGTGGTGGCTATGAGATCGAACAAAGTCAATCATAGTGGCTATTAATATCAAAAATATCAAATTCAAACAATAATCTAAAATCGATACTAGAGGTACCTAGGTTCATGAAAGTGACTTTGCACTCAACACTGCCCCTGCCTCTCCATCATTCAAAGATTAACAATCTCTAGGGTTAAGGTTTGAGAACTCGATAATGAATCCAAGGTTGATTGAGAGGGAGATAAAGGGGGCTTGCTTAGTTGCAAATAAGAGAAGGCACATAAGATACAGTAGAGGTTGGGGTAGGTGAGGTGTTCTTTATTAGTCCACATGGAGTCCTATCTGGTGCAAAAGACTTGCCAGCTATATATTCGTTACTCAAATGTTAGTCAAAGGTTAGAAAAGGGTGAGATTGCTCTTCTGGGCTAGCATTGCTTCTCCTAAAAGGTAAGCGTACTGAGCGCTCCTTTAAGAAAATTTTTAGAGTATTTTTGCCCCTTAACCCTCAAGAATATTTTGATCCTCTATCCAGTTATCATCATCACCTTTAAGACATATAATCTGGTTTCTTTTCTTTCTAATAATAGATGTAGTATGGAAGAATTTCATGTTTTGATCCCCCACTTAAGCCATTTACATCTAGACTTTTGGAATCAAATCAGCTTTTCTTGCAATAGAACTTTATTATGTTCTTCCTGGAGAATTTTTCAATTTTCTTATGAAGTATTTCTCTCCATAACTTCTATTTTTATCAATTCCTTCCAATCTCCTTAAAATTCTTTTTTCTTTTTGGAAGAAATACTGCCATTTTTCTCCTTGTTCCAAGTAGTTGCAAAGTTGGCTTCTAAAATAAGATTTTATATATAAAGATATCATATTAAGTGTGCTTGTCTCTCTCCAAAGGTTCCAGTTATCTATAAAGAAGAGACAGAAAATTAAATAAAAAAACGTATATAAAATTATTAGGACAATTTAAAATTAAAATTACATAATAAATAATTGAGTAAATGATAAAATAATTAATATTACCTGTCTTGAATAAAATTTAGATGCAAAAATTGTCACCTTGCAGACATTTCTTAAGCTAAAAAAATCTAAAATTTTTGTGCTATTACAGTTTAGGGAGAATGGCAAATAAGGGCCACTAAATTATTATAATGCCAATGAAATCTCATGAAATCACCCAACATCACTAAAGTCCTAAGGGACTTATCTTTTGGTTCCTCGAGTATTTTAACAACCAGCAGCCATAAAAATAATCAGTCAATGAATATGAGTACCATTTAAGAAATAAAATTTACTTGTCAATATAACTCAAATTAAATACCATGAATTATAATACAAATTCTAATAATTCGATCGCTAAGTTTTCAAAATCCTTAATATTATTCATAAAATTAAGTCCATTTAAATATTGTTCGTCACTTATTTCTTGCTTACTAGTTTTTCAAAGCCATTGAACTAGAGTTGGTAATATCAATCGGCCAACTAGCAAAAAATTGGCAGGTTGGGTTAGAGAACATAGGTTCAATTAAATGGAGGGAGGTTTTGGCTCGCCCCATATATATAATTAAACACACAGCGGGCCAACCCTAATATTTTTAAAAAAAATAGACAGAAAACAAATAAATGAGATTGAGTTTAAAGTAAAGCATTCAGAGCAAATATGCATAAAATTACAGTCTAAGTACTTGACACTTTTACATTTATTTAATTCAAGTTTAAATTATGACAAAAAACAATAAAAACACACCGCTCACATATTTATGAAGTGCTAACTATATATTATATTACCATCTTAATTTGAATATAAAAGGAAAAAAATAGATACAGAGATCAAAACATTTAGATGGTATGAACTGAATGTATTATAAGTAGTAATCTAATAGTTAAAGTTTAAATTATTATTATTTTCTTTTTTTAAAAAAGAATTAGTATTTTAAACAAGGGCATCAATTTTGCAGCAAAAAGAGGATGAAGAGGAGAGAGGATAGACAGAGCATTTCTATTAATTCACATTTCATATATGTATAATGCTGATCAATCATTAAAAATTTAGAGAATGAAAATATAACAAAATTAAATTAGTTTATGTTTAAATGGTGATATAAGCATGGTTTGATCATGAGGACTTTTATTGTTATTTGGATAATAATTTTTAAGGTGAATATAAAGATTTCTTACCATAAAAAAATAATAAAAAGAGGTAAATTTATAATTTTTAAAATTTAAAAATTATAAAAATACTTTTTTTTACTAGCAGGGTGGCTCGCTAATCTAACAACCCGTTTCAGGTCATGCAAATTGCCAAAACAGCCCATGCAGGATGTGGGTCATACCAACCCCACCCTACTAAAACCAGCAACCCGTTACGGGTTGACTCGTGGCCCGCAATTTGACCCATATTAGTGGCTTTACATGGAACTTAGTTCAAAATTCAAATGGCCAAAAAGATTAATCTATCTACGTACACATTCATGCACAAAACAACACTGGCCCTGACTGAAATGGAATATTTAAATAAATAAAACTGCTTACCGACATGGTTTATATGAAAACCAATGAAATCTATAGATCAAAATTTCCAAGCAAAACAACACCAACAACAACAAAAATAATAACTGAGTCTCACCATTTCTAGGGTTTTCCACTCGCAGTAACATCAGCACCATTATTACTACTGTTCGAATGAGAACTTCCAATGATAGAAGTTATGGCAGCCACAAGAGCTACAGTAAAGTTTGGATCCGCTGTAATAGCAGCTGTCGCCGCATTTACTGTGTCGGCCAACGACGATGACAACACCGTTCCCTGAGAAACCCTAGATTGCTGATGATCGCTCAGAGCTTGACCGAAAATCTTCGTTGTCGGCTGGGTTGTCTGATGATGAGTGAGGTCCAATGTTATGGTGGGAAATGGAGCTGAGGCTGTGAGGGTAGCCATGCTGTGTGAGGAAGGAAGTATTGAAGCACTTTCTAATACATTAGGGTTTATGAGGTTATTGTGGTGGTGGTGATGATGATGGTGATGATAAGGAAGACGATCATGATGATCTGAACTTTGAATTGATCCTGAAAGAAGCATTGATGCAGCTGAAGATGTTGTTGAAGCCATAGCTTTTGCAGCTGGTGGAAGTGCGTGGTTGTGTTGTCCTTCATATGTAGTTATGAGAATGCTTCTATCTTCAGCACATCTCTGTACCTGTAAAGTACAAAAATGATTCAATATTCGCAAAAATAATATATATATATATATATATATATGATGCATTAAAAGAGAAACACGAAGAGAAGAGGGATTATATATAAGTATGACCATTCATGTCACATTCTTTTGTACTATTCTTTCTTATCTAAATATATAAATACATGATAGTATAAGATCAAAAATAAGTATTAAAATTTCTACGCAATGAGAAAAGCGAATCTGCGCGATGTATGTAAAGAGAATTAGAAAGAATAGAGATCATGATTACAAAAGTGAGATGTGAATCACATATTCATTGCATGCATGCAATCATATGTTTGTGTCATTCCTTTTAAAATTTATATATGTTTGAGCTTTGAGATAGGAATTAAGCAAAGATAATTGATTTAGAATATAAAAAAAAAAATAACTCAAATCCCCTGTCTCTGCTAAAAGTAACAAAACATGTAGTACTTATTCAATAATAATTATAATAACGTAATAAACATAACATAAATTAAAAAATTGTTGGAATGAATGGTTTAGAAACTCTTAGCACTTAAACAAATAGTTGAGGGCTAAAATCTCAACAATATTATGTATGTAGCAACTTAACTAAGAAAAGAGTCTCTCTTACCGTCAACATTTTGAGAGAGATTATATGATGACCGTCAAATACACCCTTTGTGCGACCAAAAAAACTCTCGTGGAAATACAGAATGGGTTATGCATATCAATCTCTTCAATTAAGACTACTAATAAAAATCATCTGATCGAGTTGCCAGAGGTTCCTTTTTAATATCCTCCAGAGAACTGCTAAATATTATTGTTTCACGTAAATTAAAATCATACTTCTATGGTTGCATTGGAAGAATCAAATCTTTTTTTACCACTCAACCCAACCACTACTAGTAATTAATTTTAATATATTTTTATGTTCAAAAAAGTTCAGTTAATCCTAAGATAATTTTAGGACAAATAAAAATAAATTGTCACCATGAGAAATATATATATATATATATATATATAAGCATGGTGGAAATTAAATTCAATTAAAATAAAGAAAAGGATAAATCATTACTTGTTTTCGTACAGGACAAGCAGTTCCCATGGAGCAACGATAATACGCTCGTGGGCAAGGGTTTCCTTTTGCCATCTTCTGCCCATATTTCCTCCATTGGCATCCGTCTGATATCTGTGCGTTTCACAAATTCAAATATTATCAAATTAATTAATTTATGATTCAGTTTCCATTACTTAAACTAAAAAAAATATTCCATGAACAAATTAAATATATTTAGATTACATATGCAAATTTGATTCTCATAAATTTGATAGTAATACCACCTTAAGTTTTAAAGTTATGTCGATGCTAATCTTCTTTCTATTAAATAATCAATTATTAATCAAAATATTTATGTAGACAAATTTTAATTTTTGAAAGGCTATAATGTGATATCACTGACATATATGACTTGAAACAAGGGCCATAATATCATTGACAGTTTAAGGAGTATTCTTTGTCAACGACATTTAAATGTAAAGAGTTATCTGTTCATCATCATTCATAGTAGGTTTGAAGAAAAATATTGTTAATCGATGAACGATATTATTGGCCATGAAAACTTTGAATGTGTATGATTATGATCAATTAATTACTAACCATATAGAAGACTCTGATCATACTCGAACTGATACGTTAATCAATTTATATAGAGACTCTTATCATTAAGTTATCCACATTACATCATTAACAAGTTTCTATGGTTTAAAATATAGGATATTTTTAGCTATTTCACAAAGATTAAAAAAGTGGTTAAAAATTGTTTGTTTCATTAAATGGTAAAATATTATCACTAATTTCTAATATTATCTTTCAATTAAAATTAATCTCACTCAATAAAAAAATTAATCTATCTTAGTTACTCTTAATTTCTTTATTATATATAGTCTCTATCTACAATACAATTAATAATATCATTTGTGAAAAAAAATTAATGGCATAGATCTTTTACAAATTGCTAACTGGTAAAAAATATTTTATATTTTGAATTGGAGGAAGTACATTACATGCCAAAAGATTTATTTACACAAATTAAAAATTAAATTTAATAATATTTTGTCACTGGCGTATGTTTGAAATAACAAACTAATTAATGATAGAACATATTTATTGACAAAAATTTGGGATCTGCATTATCTTCAAGTGGACTTGGGTTTCGGATAAAAAGAGAAGACATAGATACCTGTGAGACCCACAAACCTGAAGAAAATCCATTATATTCCAAAAAAAAATTGACAATTCAAAAAGCATTCATTAATTAAGGTAATGTTTAGATAGGTAGATTTAAATTTTATATTTAAAATTTTACATTTAAAATTCTGTATTTGGATAGTATAAAAATAAATTCAAATTCAAAGGCAATGAAAAAAGGAGATGGAAAATGACAATGAAAAGAAATGATATCAGGTTTAGAATAACTGGTATTTCAAATAATTAAAATATAAAATGGATTTAAAATTAAAAAAATTATAATAAAATATAGATTTAAATTTGAATCATATCCAAATCCATAAATTTTATGAATATATCCAAACGGTAGTTAAATTTGATTCAAATCTAAATCTAAATTTAAATACCTATATAACCAAAAGCAGCATCAGAATATTTAAAAGTTAAAGAAGAATTATATGCTATTCCCTTTAATAAAAAAATATAAGATATTTTTAGTGTGATTAGATATTAAAAAATATAAAAAAATTAATTTTTTAATGTGTAATTGCTAACTAATGAGTTTTTTTATTAAAAATATGTTTATTAAATAGATCGCTCAACATTTTACTTTTAGTGACACTTTATTAAATAACAATAAATATAGAAAAATAATATTAATTTAAAAATAATTAATTAATTTATTGAAAATATATAATTTAATTAAAAATATCTTTATATTTTAAAAAGTACATAGTATTAAGTTGGAGGAAGATAAATGGTTGATCGATTAATTACTAACCATTGAAGACTCTGATCGTGCTCGAACTGACACACGAGCTTTCTTGACAAGTGATAAGGTTTCTGAAAAAGAAGCTTTTGCATCATTATTAGGGTCCTTCCCGTGAACTTTGTTGTGAGTACCACTGTTCAGTGGCTGATCACTATCTCTGTGCTGCTCAATCTTGCGTTCCATCAAATCAAGCATAATATTATTGCTTTTGCTAATTTCTCTCATCATTTTATTGCCTTCACTTTTATTATTATTATTATTATCATCTTTTTTAACTAATAATCGCCCTAAGACCATCCCTCCTTTCCTCTCAATCCCTCCACTGCCTTCTTCTACCTGCACAAATTAAAGAACTTTCTTTAATTCTTTCACATGCATGCATGCTTTTTTATAATTTCAATGCATGTGTGTAATTTGATCTCCATTGTTAACAAAAATTAATTTTAACTGTTAGTTGATTAGACAATAATAGAAAAGAACATCAAAAATTACAGAAAGGATTCAAAAATATTTTTATCCTTTTCTGTAATTTTCTTGTCCTTATCTATAATTTTGAGTCCTTTATTATAAATTTTTTTTACCCTTTTTTATATTTTTTGGGTCCTTTATTATAACTTTTTTTTCTTTTTTTATAATTTTTAAGATTCTTTTCAATTATTTTTTGGCTAACTAACATTCAAATTTAACTTTTATTGATGACAGGAACTAGATTATATTATTTTCAAAAGTTAATAAAATAATTTTCTCAATAAATTAATTTAAGATCTATAGTGTTACTGAACTTAAAATTGAAGAGGTAATTTGCTCATTTGATGAAAAATAAAAGAAAGAAAATTGAAAAATTATATCTGTGCTGTAAAAACACACTTTGTCCCGTTGATGATGACGATGATTATATAAAGTAAATACACAGCAAAAAAAGACTGTGCTTATATATATGCATATATTAATGATGATGATTAATTTTATTTGATGTTCTATACATGATAAGAGGCTATTAATTAATTACCTCATTACTTTGTGTCTGGTTGGGCTTGGTAAATTGTAATTTCAGGACATTGTACTTTAGGTTCATCTGATCAAGCTCATCTCTCAGACGCTGATTTTCAGCACTCAACTGCTGCAATTCACTTAACATACCTGCAAACTGAACCCAAAAGCTTCAGTATATAAATTTCAACCATATATATATATATATATATATCCTTCAACTTGATCATGAAATTAAGTATTATACAATATACATACATACATATATACATATAAAACATATGATCCAATTGGTAAATATTTGACTTATAACCCAAAAGGTTGTGGGTTGTGAATTCAAATCCGGCTATTGATGTAAAGACCTTATTGGTAGAAGATCTATAAATACTTTTAAAAATGCTCTTAAAGCTTTGAGGTATACCTTGATCCTAGTGAGCTCTTAAAACCCAACTCACCTCAAGTTTTTTTTGTAAAATACATACACACACATGACGCATATCAACTTCGAGATTATACGTGCCTCTTTTTTCTTGTTATCTTCCACGGCGTCTAATGCTCCATCATCCATAGTCAATCTGTCGCTCGTGGTAGTCTTAGAAACAAGATCTAAACTCGCCTGCATAATCAATTAATCAACCATCATTAAGATCAAATCAAAACCAAGCACCCATATAATTAAGGTTTAAATGAAGGCACATGCATGCATACCAATAATTCCTATGTAAATAATAAAAAAGTTAAACAAATCAGAAAGTAACAAGACGTATCATCTTGGTTTCAGAGGTATATGAGAGACGCGCGCGCGTCTGTAGTACTAGAAGAATGTTATATATATATATATATATATATTATCGATGTCAATGAAATGATAATATGGTGAAGATCTAATCATATGACTTACATCAACGTGAATTAGGTCGGTTGATCCGTTTAGCATCAGATCATGATCATGATACTCATGTTGATGACCAGTAGTGGTCTTGATTGTCTTTTTGTCGTCGGAGAAGAAATCCATCTCGTGGAGGAGACGTTTCCGGTGAAGAAACGACGTCGTCGGGGGAGAAGAAGAATGGGCTTCCATAATAATGTTGAAGAACGTGAGAGAGATCAGAATCAGAAGAAGAAGAAGAAGAGCGTGTGTGTGTGTGTGTGTGTAATGAAGAAGAAAGTGGTTTAAACTTGAAACAGTATCAAAAAAGAGTCATGGAGCTGGGTGTGTTGGGTCGTGCCCACAAGTTTTAAGAGGGGGGAGAGAGAGAAGGGGAGAGAGTGTGCGGTTGAATGGGTATGAACATGAAAGAAGAGTGGTGCCCACAAGTTTCAAGAGAAGAGAGAGAGAGAGTGTGTGTGTGTGTGTGTGATAGGTTGAAGTCAGAGACAGAGAGAGATGCTAAGGACTCGGCAAAAGTTTCGACGACTAAGACCATTTGTTTATTTCTTTGAAAATCATTGCATATACTGAGGTAAGATGGTGCGTAAGCTATTCACGTGGCACTCCGTTATTGGCTCCTGGTGAGAAATGAAGTTAACCGAGGCGTTTCGTTACCTTCACGCGCATCTCTTGCAAATCAATAAATCACTATATTCAAATATGAGGATTATGAATTATGAAGTTATATAATTAAGAGGAAATGATAAATAAATTCTCTTAAAATATAAAAATAATAAAATAGTACCTAATTATTTTAAAATTTCTAGGGACCTATGGGATCTGCCAAATTACATTTCTGAAAAAGAAATAAGATTTGCCTCTTAATATTTATTTTTAATTTAGAGAATTAATCAATATTAATTTTTTTTAAATTATTTATTTATAATATTATGATTATTTTTATATAATTTTTGAGATTATTTTTTGATAATTTATTAGTTAATTAATATTTAAAGTTAATATTTATTAACAGTGAGGAAAATATAATATCACTTTTAAATATCAAAATAAAATATTACAACAAAAAAAAATATTTAGAGTCTCAAATGTTTAAGATTTATAGTTTAAAAATAAAATTATCCTAATTTTTTTTTTAAAAAGAAGCTAGTTAAGATTTTCATGTGTTCTCTAAACAAAATTTTCATTAATAGTTATTTTAATTAGGTTAAGTTTAATTTGTCCTAATTTTAAAAATAAAATATATTTGTAATTTTGAAAAAATAAAAAAGGAGACCTTTAAAAAGTTAAAGTTACAACAAATTTTCAAACTAAATTATAAATTGTGTTTTTGATTGAGATGGTGAGGGCGAGAAACATCTGCGAAGTTTCATAGTTCATAAGTGGACCATTCCATTAATTAAGTGCAGAGGTGCGAGTCGGTAAATGATGCTGACAGCCGATTCCGTGACGACAATATGTAGGCCCCACCTTTAACTTGCTGTAAATCGTAACGATGATTTTTATAGTTTTATATGATGCATAAAAAGCATGAAAAATACTCCATTCATTAAAAATATAAAATATTTTTAAATTTTTAATTATAATTATTATTTTTTAAAAAAATATTTTTATTAATAAATAATTTTATATTTATTATAGAGTATTTAATAAAAATAAATATAAAAAATATAATTAGTTTGAAAGTAAATAATTATTTTATTGAGATAAAATTCAATTAAAAATATTTTATTTTTTTTTCACAGGAATAAATATTTACAATTAGTATATACTTTGTGTGGCATTAAACTCATATACATAATGTATTCATTTTAAATCATGTCAAAATAAATGGATTTTAAATGAAAATAAATTTACAATTATTAATAAAAATATTTATTTCATAAGTAAAAAGTAAGTAATAAAAATTAAATTTTTATTTATTACAGAATATGTATGTATGTATATATATATATATACATATTTTCTATTTAAGTTTATATACTGGTTTGTACTAGGAAAAGAGGACAAAAGTAGAGGGAGAATTTTATTATAGGACGCGAGATGCGACTTTATTTTAGATCAGTCCTAAACAATTTTGAAATTGTATTGCAAGATTGAAGAATTAGATTAAAATTTCGTTTAGCAAGAAAATGATCAAAATATCCTTCCATTTTTTTAAATAAAAGTAATTTAATAAGTAATATTATTGAAATAACAAGTTAATTTGTGATTTTAACAAGTCATCTTGAAGTTTTTATAAAACAATATTGAATATGCAAAAAATGACATGTGACAAGTTCCTTTATTGAATTACCAAATAAAATAAAAAAAAAACCAAGAAGAAGTCAGTTTATAGTATTAACAAGTGTACTTCATACTGAAACAAGTATGCAACATGTGTTGTTACAAGTCTTTTTATTGAATTTACTAGCAACATTATTAAAATAGGAAGGCAAGTTATGGTTTAATAATTGAAAGGAATTAATTTGATCATTTCTCGCTACAAAATATAATTTCAATTTAATCCGTTGATTGTGCAATGTAATTTCAAAATCATTTAGGATTGATTTAAAATAAAATCACATTTCTGGTCCTACATCAATTTTACAAGTTGTTGGTTATTTTACATGAGCTACACAATTGGTCTTTAGCAAGGCATGTTTAATAGCATTTTTTCAAAAGTAAAAGCTACAAATAATTTGGGGTTTATAGTGCTTAAAACATTAAATACTAGTCCTCTGATTATATTTTTAAATCACTTTTAACATATTTCACCAGTATTAAGAAAAACCTTAAAACTCATTAACTTCATATTAAAATTTAATAAATTTTTAACTTTATTCCTATTAAATATACATACTTTAATAATATATTTTCTCTCTCCAATATTTAATAAAGGGTAAAAAAATTTATGATAAAAATTTAATAATGTAACTTATAAATAAGATCAAAAAAATTTCTTTTTACCCTATAAATAAGACCAAAAAGAATAGAAGTCATTGAACAAGAGGTAGTGTGTTAATGGAATTACTCGAGAGCACAAGACTTCTAAAAATGAACTTCACGAGTTGATTAAATGGATTGTCTAGAAAGCATGTGTGAAACTCTTTTAAGGCTTTGAACATATAGTTCAATAATGAAAGAGCTACACTTTGCATAAACGTGGGAGAAACTTGCAGTATGGGTCCTTCAATATTATTTTAGAGTTCAATTTTTGAATGTGTGTATAAAAAGATATTGCTTGGAAGAAGATAACCTTCTAAATAACACTCAAATTTATTGGGTGATTAATCTTATGACTGTCGGCTATGAGGATGCCTAAAAAAGGAGAGAAAATTGGTAGCTTAATAACATGTTAAGTGGACGATGACTTTGCACGTTATTGACTTATTTTCTTGTCTTTATTTTTACCTTGTTCTACATGTATCTATTCTATTGGTTGAAGAGTGGAAGTTCCAGTTTAGTATTTATGAAAGAAATAAAATAAAATATTTATCATAAAAAAAATTCTGAGGCCTTTAGATATAAAAGTAATTTTTTTGGATAAATTCTTCTCAAATTAAAAATAATAATATGAATATAACTTATAATACTTATTTTAAATTTTGTGTATTTTTTTAAAAGAAATAAATAAATTAAACAAGATAATAACACAAGGGAAAATTTCAGTCAGCCCCTATTGACCTAACATAATTTCAGTCAACCCTTTAAAATTATAAAATTTCACTGCATAAACAGAGAACTGAAATAAAATTAAAGAGATAACTCAAATTAACTTATTGTCTTTGATGACTCTAGATGCATCAACAACTCGAGTAGGAAAAATAAACAATTGACGTTAGTGAAATGACAATTGTAAATTCCTAATATTATTATGTTGTTAATGAAATTTACAAATTATATCTACATTAGTTTTTTTTATATATCAATTGTTTATTTTTTCTATACAAGTTGCTTATGTGCAGTCATTTTTATCAAAAATAATAAAGTCATTTAACTCATTTTTTTAATTTTATTTTAATCCCCAAATGTGCAGTGAAATTTTAGAGTTTTGGGAGAGGGTTAACTAAAATTATGATGGACAAGGGGGCCGAATGAAATTATCCCATAAAACAAGAGGGTCTTCCTTGTTCACTTGCTTTCATTTGTAATTGGTTAAAGCAAGATGATAAAACAAATTACATCCGTAATTATCCACCAAATTTAATTATTTAGACAACCTAGGACATGTAGCTGGTCAAACTCTTGAGAGTTTTGTTTAATAATTCTGATGGTTGTTATGGATTTCCAAACACTAGAATTTTAATGATTGATCTCGTCATCCACAACGTCGTTCTTTTCTATTCAAATCAATAAAACATGTATAATACAGTCTATATGTTCTTCTATTTATAAAAGGATTCATATTCTATTCTAATTTTTTTATATATATAAAATTATCCATTAAATATTAATTATATTTATAAGTAGTACAATTTGAACATGTAGTTATCAAACATAACACCTTTATAACTTTTTCACATAAACTTTTTTGGTACAAAAGCTCGAGTACAATTTTATGCAATTCATTTATCATTCAAGGACCATTGATGATATTTAATATTAATCAAAATTTAAAAGATTCTGAAATGTCATTGCAAAATTAAAAAACTGAAATACATATAAAATTTATGGTAAAAGGCAAAACTACCTGTCACATATTTTATTCCTTTTAAAAAACCCTATAGTCACTGGTCATCGGAACGCCGTTGTTGGCCACTGGGGCACTATTATTGGCTATCGTATCTCTAGTGACAATTAATTCAAATTAATTTTTCAAGATGGCCAAGAGGGAGTTTGATTTTATGACCCCTTGCCTATCTAAAAAACTTAATGGCCAGATAGCTACCAAGCTCATTAAATTTTATATGGCAAATGTGTGTGTGTGCACGTGCGCGCGCATTAAGTATGTATGTAATAACTCAAGATTTTAAAATATTTCCATGTCATAATATATATATAATGGTGTATTGTTAATTTTTAAATGGCACTTATGATTTTATTAATGTTACTTGTTATTCTCACATAGTTAATTATAAATTAGGAGTTTTAAAAATTCATGAATTTTACAAGTTTTCTTTTGTTAATTGACATTTAAATATCAATAAAATAATATGTTCATATAGATAATAAATTTAGTTCCAAACTACTTGTTTCTTATAATAAAATGGTGTGTTGTTAATTATAAATTTAGTTTTTTTTTATCTTGTTGAAGCTTAATCGATTGTTGTAAGACACAAATGGATTATGTCAAAACTTGAATGGCACTTGTTGATCCATGAATGATGCTTGTTATTGTATCAATGTTACTTCTGTTGTTACTTATAATCACAAATAATGTGTTGTTGTCAAAATTTGAATGATTTGTTGTTTATACAGGGTGAATACTTTTTTCATTAGACTTATGCTATCAATCATCAACAAGTATCCATTCACGTTTTAATAATAACTCATCGAAAATTGTTAACCATTCAAACTTTAACAAATTAAAAAAATTAATAGGATAAGCTTAATTATACAAGTATTAGTCTTTCATCAATAAGTATTCATTCAAGTTTTAACAATAACTCATTCAAAATTAACAACAATCCATTCAGACTTTAACAAATTAAAAAAACTAACAATATAAGCCTAATGGAACAAATGTTCATTCTACATAAACAACAAACCATTCGAGTTTTGACAATAATCAATTTGTGATTAACAACAATTTATTTTAGTTTTAGCACAAGATAGAAAAACTAAATTTGGAATTAAAAATGCATCGCTATATTCTAAGAAATATGTATCTTGGAACCAAATGTATTACCTATATAAATATATTATTTTAATTACATTTAAATGTCAATTAACAATTAATCAGAACTTGTAAAATAAATGAATTTTTAATGCACCCAATTTGTAATTAATCATGTCAATTAATAAATAATATTAATAAAATAATAAGTGTTGTTCAAGAATTAACAACTCATTATTATGTTATGATATAAAAGTAGTTTAAAAACTTGGATTAACACACACACATATTTTACCATATATGATTAAATGAGTTTGGAACCTTTTAAGTAGCTAAGAGGTTATGAAACTAAACCCCCCTTGATCACCTTGAGAATTAATTTAAATTAATTGTCACAAGCACCAAAGCTCTAATGATGGGCGTACCACAAGTGGTGTTTTGGCATATGGTATGAGTGGCTCATTTTAAAAAAATATATATATGAGGAGTATTTTTTTCACATGAAAATTTAATTGCATTTTAGTCCGTTAGTCCTAAAATGATATTTTAAAATCTTTTTATCCTTAGTTGATCTTAAATCTCCTCAATGATCATTGAATAATATTTTTCCTATATGTAATGTGCAAACATGCATAATAATCCCCTGGTTAATTTTCAATTTTCTAACTACAAGAAATAAATAAATAATTAATATTCATAGAGCTAGGAGCAGAGACAGAGATAGATACTAGATCCAAATGGAGCAATTAATTTGAAAACTCACATAAACAATGGCGGAGAGGGGGGACTAGCAGAGGCCGCGACCCCCCAATTTTTAAATTTTTTTTTATATTGTACAAGTGTTATATATTTTTTATTCTCCTAAAATTTATGAAAACATTATAGTATATATATTTTTTTAATTTTCTCCCCTTTTATTCTTAAATTCTCACTTTGCCCTTGCATGTGAACAATACACTACTATAATCTTTTCTATGAAATTTTTGGCATTTAATCAATATAATCGATACCATTTAATGTTCAATATAAGATATAATGCAAATCATCACACCGTTCAAAATAATAAAAGTTAGGATTTAAAAATATCCAAAAACTTTTTCTTTTGAGAGTTTTTGATTTTCTCAAATTAACAATAATATATAAATACCTATTAACTTTATAAAAAATATCAACCTTTCCAATTCATCAAGTTCTATAATTAAAAATTAACAGTCAATATCAAACTATTTTAATGGATTGGAACAGTATTAGCTTTTTTGTTTATAAAATTAACGAATGCCCATGTACCATTAATATTGACATAATGAAGCCAGAAGCTCTTAGAAAAAAGTTTCTAGATATTTTACATCTTAATCCACCAAATAATATTGCGGTATACATTTTTCAAACTTTGTAAACCACAAGAGCCAATCTAGTTATATGAAAATATTCACACATTTGAAAAAGCAGTTAATTAGATGATCACATGAATTAAATTTCTTCTAATTACAAACTTTGGGTTAGTGAAGAGAAAAAAATGAGAAAGGTTCATAAAGTCAAAAGTGGACCAAAAGCATTGTGTAACTAAATTATATAAGTGAATTAATTAAATAATGGTGCATTCAGATAAAGAATATGAAGTCTAGTTAGTCGAGTCAAATAATTAAATCCTTTTCAGGAAGAATTTGGAATCGAAGTTTATTAAAATAAAAAAAAGTTTCGAAAATATATGTTTTAAGTTATATGTATTAGGGTAAGATGACACTTTAGTCCCTAAATTATAGGCTTAGTAATATCTGAGACCATAAATTCAATTTTTTGTGTATTTTCACCCCTAAACATTTTAAGCCATGGTAATAAATTTCTCCTCTACCATTAATTAGCTAAGATTTATAGAAAAGAACCCAAAGAATAGTTAATATGCAATTTAAACTTTAAACTATAAGTCCATAAGCAATTTAAATCATAAAAATTTATTTAATACATTATGAATTTTAAACCATTAAAGTTAGGACATTTTTACTATTACCATTAAAATTAAACAAACGCTAGTAGTTTTTAAAAAATGGGGCCTAATATTTAATTTTTTTCAAATGAGAATAGGAGAGAGGAGGAAATAAAATTTAATGAAAATCACACATTAGGCCCCATTTTAAAAAAAGCCAAATAGATATTGTTTAAATTTAATAATAGGGGAAAAATTATCCCAACATTATTTTATTGAGATTCACAATATACCAAATAAAAGTTAAGGATTTAAGTTACCCCTGGACCTATAGTTTAGGGTTTAAATTGCATATTAACTCTCCAAAAAATTACAAAAAACCCAAAATTATATAAAAAGGACCAAAAAATAAAATTTGTAATTTTTAAGTCATTTTATTTTTTTTAGAAATTTTCTGTAATTTTGGAAGTTTTTTTTTATAATTTTGTAGTCAGCTAACCACCAAAGTTAATGGCAAGAGAGAAATTGCCTCGATTTTAAATGTTTAGGAGTGAAAATATATTTAAAAAAAAGTTTAGGGTTCCAAAATATTCTTGTGCCTATATTTTATTGGCCAAAGTGTCATTTTATCCTATATATTATATCCACATAAAAATAATAATTTTTTCTGGTATTCTTTGACTAATTCTTATGTGTTCTTGATAAGTCCCACCAATTTTGGATAGGTTTTATTACTTCTTGAATAATTTTTACTGGTCCAATATTCGGAATTCTATCAAAGGTTTAATATTGTTTAATTTTCTAACACTGAAGATATAGAAAATAATATTTCAAATCAACGTGTTTACCATATTCTTTTAAATTCTTTGGATAACAGGCTTGTCCTTCCACTTGATTAATTTAATGTTGCTTATAGCAAAATAATGAAATAGCTTGATAAGTATCCACCTAATTTATTTGGAAAAACAAGGATATATAATTGGTCAAAGTCTTGCAATTTTGTTTATTATGGTGACTCGAATTTAATAATGATTATTATTGTTGTTATGAATTTTCAACACTTTAATCATTGATCTGTTCATGCACAACCATGATCTATATTCAAATTAATAGAACACATGTCTAATGTTTTAATTTGATTCTTCTGCTTTAAAAGTATATTCTATTTTAAGATTCAGATGTTGAAAGTTCAAGTGAAGTGTCATATCAATAGTACTATTTGAACATGTTGTCTCTAACATGATACATTTACACAATTTTTCTTTTGCTTTTTTAATTCTTCTTCTTCATTCACAGCATTTACACTTGGAAACCTCAAATTTATCTAATTCAAAATATATATATATATATAGATATATATAACGTGCAAACAAATATAATAATCTGACGAAAAAATAATTTTCCTATTTTTGATTGTTTGTTTCTTAATTATATATCTTTGAATTTTGCTAGATACAAAATTTTAGCAGTGAGGTTCGTCAAATGCGTAGAAAAGAAATATGCATGTTATTAGTATAAGAATTAATAAGTCTCTAAATAAACATATAAAACTTGGCAAACTTCCATAATCATCGGCAGATTAATTAAGATAAATGAGTAAATTAACCTCTAAACTATAAATCCAAAAATGTTTAGAAGTCTGCTATTATCTTTTGAGCAACATTTCCATTCAACTTTTGCAAAAGGTGAAATCTGACCCTTGTCATTTAATAAAAATTAACTTTGACTATTAGTTGATTAGAAAATGACCTCAAAAATTAAAGAAAAGTATCCAAAAAAAATTTTTTTGGTCCTTTTATATAATTTTTAGGGCTTTGTCTTAACTTTTTGGGTCCATTGTTATAATTTTTGAGGTTTTTTTTATCATTTTTTGGTTAACTAAAAATCAAAATTAACTTTTCTTAATGATAAAGATTGCATTATTTTCAAAAATTAAAAAAAATAGTGTAGAAAGCATGAGTTTAAGGTCTCAATTATGGACTTACAGATTAGGGTCCTCACTTACCTGATTAATTAAGGTCAAATTAAAATTTAAAGATTTGTGCATTCAACAATATACAGCTTGATAGAGATTTCTGTAAACCATAAGACTTGCTTAATTAGCAACAAGGATTGACACGTTCAAGCTTATAGATTTTTTTTTTTTTTGGGCATGAACATGTCTCAAGCTTGAAGTTCAGACACAAAAATATCTAATGTGCTTCTAAAGATAACGCAAAATATACATATGATTGGAATTATTCATATTAATTCAGAAAGATCTAAATCTTATTATTATTTTTATACAATTTAATTTTTATTTTAAAAAAAGTTTATATCAAATATAGACAATATAATCCAAATCAAGTATGCACTCCTTGCTTAGTAAAAAATGAAAGTGTTATCAATCCCATATTGAGAAGCCTCACAAATGAAGTGAGGTTTAAAAGTTTAAAGAGTTCTCCCTTCTAATAGACTAATTTTTTCATATGGCATTCTTTTTTTTGCCTGTGCTTGTAACATTAATATTTTTACTGAGAGTTTGGTGTCATGAAAAAAGGCTACCTAGAATTTGTTTTAATTTGACCAATGAGAGGCTAAGTGAAGTGCCATAAAGTGGGTCCGCAAGAGATGTTAGTCACAAGTGGCCGAAGTGAAATTTAAAATTATAAGAAGCTCTTTTTCTTCCTAATGATAAACTAATTTTTTAGGATGGGCTCTATTTTTAGATTTGTGTTCGTGTACAAAAAGTCCATAATAAGTAGAGCCAATAATTTGGGCCAAGCCCAACGAGTCAACCCAAATTCGTTCGAAAAAAGTTAAAGTCAAGCTTAGCTATATGAGTTTTTTTTAAGAGAATTGGATACTTTAAATTCGATTCAAATAAGTCTAACTCGAATAAGCCTGATCATTGAAATTTTCACCTACATATATATATATATATATATAATTGATAATTTTATCCAAGTCTAACATTGGCCGAAAAAAGTTAGGATCGATCTTAACTATATGAATTTTTTTAAGATAATAAGATACTTTAAATCTAATTTGAATAAGCTCAGCTTAAATTGAACTTGACTCAAGTAAGTCTAGCCTATCTAAATTACCGAGTCTAATAATAAGAAACCCTTTTTCAAGTCAAAAGTGATAATTGGAAGTAAACATGAGAACGTTGTTGTTTATTAAAGTGAATTAATTAACTACACAAGTGAGAGAATTCATATATAGTTTATTTGGTCAAGCCCACAAAGTTCATTCCTCACGGAAAAGCAAATTAGTGATGCATTCAGATTAAGACTGATTATATATAATCAACATGAAGTCTCATTAGTTAGGTCAATAAAATCCTTTGGAGGAAGAATTTGGAATCAAATTTTATCTAAATTTAAAAATAAAAATAAAAAACAAAACAAAATAGTCTAGATCTTATGAATGGAAGTGAAAGGTTTGGATTAGGTTATAACTCCTCAATCCATATCACTTGTTAATCTTGGTCAGATGTTTCTCACATTCAACCCATCATTTTTTTTTATTGGTAGAGATATAAATTTAAGGCTAATTGGTGTGATTATAGGTAAGTATTTGTATAATATATATATATATATATATAACATGTCATAATTGAATTATTATATTTTAATTATATGTGACATGGAAATAAAAATAATAATGTTCACCTGTTGACCTATTTGTTATTTATTTTTGCTAGGTTTTTATGGGTTTGGATAGGTTTATTTAGTTAGTTGTAAAATATTAAATTATTCAATTTATTGGCGAGAGAAACACTGTTATTTATCATATTAAGACTTGTTTGAATAGAATTTTAACCTAATTAAGAAGGGGGAAAATAGAGAATAAGGAAATGAATTCTCTTCGCTGATCCCTTTGTGTTTCTTTTTCACTTCCTATTTATTTATCATCTCTTACCGTTCAATGGGTTGTAATTCTTCTTCTTTTTAATTTTATGACTTCGCCTAAATTCATTTTATAAAGGATTAATGAGTAAATAAAATCCTGAACTATTACTCAAAAATTATTTTAAACCCTAAACTCTTAAAATATACAAAATAAACTCTAAATTATTAAATTCCTAATAAAATAAATCCTAACTGTTAACTTTTTAATATTATTACTATTTACGCAAGTACTGCTCAAGGTTTATTTTTCTACGAATTTAACCCTGACTATTACAGTACCCACGTGAATAGTAATGACATTAAAAAAGTTAATGATTAATGTTTATTTTTTTACTAATTTAAAAGTTTAAAGTTTATTTTATATATTTTAAGAGTTTAGAATCAAGGATAATTTTTAAACAAGAGTTCAAAATTTTATTTATTTATTAACCTGTTTTTAAATTAACGATCCCACATTATTTACATGTCTGTGTCTGTTTTAAGCGAAAAGAAAAAGAAGTATCAATTTTTTTTTATTTTGAAAAAGAAGATAAGATAATAGGGGAGTGAATAAATTTAAAAAAAAAACACACACACGCACACAAATAAATAATTGAATGTTCTATTTTTGATAAGTATAACATATTTTACAATTTATCTCAAATTTTATGTACAGAACCACCTCTTTTTAATTTGGGACTTATATTTAGTACTCATCAAAGCGATGAACACCACATGCTCATTACTCTTTTAGGTGATCATAGCCTTTCATTTTATCTTTAAATGATCTCTACCTTTTATTTTAAATTAATTTTTTAAATATTATATTTGTGAAAACAAAAATTTATGAAAATGATAAAAAAATTATTATTAAATTTGGACTATTCAACATATACCTAAATAGTTCATTTGCAAAAATTATAAAAAATTAAAATTAAATTAAATTGTCTAGATTATATCAATACAACTTAGAGTATAGTTGGATAGTTACTTTCTAAAAATTATAAAAAAATTATATTAAATTATATCGTTTAGATTAAATTTGTATTGATCAAATTAGTGATGAATAAATTTATTAAAAAATTATATTTTTTATATTTTTATTTTGATAAATATAAAATAAAAGTAAAAAGTTTAAATCTAAATTATCAAAATCTGGTCAAGGTCTATGAGTATCCTGTGCTCATCCTTTAATAAGTACAAAAAATAATCTAGATTTAATATTAATTTTTATAAATTTTTATTTTTACAAATATAACATTAAAAATATTAAAAAATTAATTTAAAATGGATGACACAGACTATATTTGAAGATAAAATGAAAGGTCAGAATTGTCTAAAAAGGTCATGAGCACTTGATGAGAACCGTACCCATTAATGAATTATGGCTGAAAATAGTTCAAAACCATTGGCTTAATGAGGATGAAGGCAATGAAGTCAACAAGTAGACATACTGAAGGATGGTGACACGCTGACAGCACAATAAGTGCTTTCATGAGACGTACATGACAAGCATTTCATTTGAGATTGGTGAGTCTTATTCAAATGACCTATTCTTTGATGAGGTCATGCATATCGTGCTCCAGCAGTTTAGTCTCCATGGCTTAATATCCACAATCGCTTTTTGTATAAAATATAAAAAAATTATATTTTTTTATTTAAAAATATAAAATATTTTTAATATAATTTTACTTCTTAATAAAATAATTATTTACTTTTAAATTGATAATATTTTTTTATATTTATCTTTATTAAATACCCTATAATAAATATAAAGCCATTAATTAATAGAAACACTTAAAAAAAATAATGATTATACTTCAAAAGATTAAAAATACCTTATATTTTTTAATATCAAATTCTTTAAAAAAATATTTTATATTTTTAAACAGAGTGAGTATATGGATAAATTTTATTTGCATATTTGATATCTATTTTTTTTTTCCTTTTTAACTTCCTCCCAACTTATCATCTCTACCATTAGACAGGTTCTACTACTTCCTTTTTATGACTTCACCTAAATTAATTTCATGAGAGCAACTCCACACATTTCATATCAGTATCGCATTTTTGTTATCTATAGGAATAATTCACAAATAATGTTATAGACTTAAAAACACATATACCAACTTGAGTGTTGTTTCTTGTTTTAGGCAATTGGTTTTTTTCATTTAGCCAAACCGTTTAAAAAATTGTTCCCTAAAATAATTAGAATAGGAAACAATTTTTGCGAGACATATTGCAATAGTTTTAGAATGTTGTTTATCACAAAATAAATAAATAAAAGTATATAAAAAATTATCAAAAATTAAAATATTTTTTATGTGTAAAAACAACAAGAAACATTTCATAAATGTTGTAAAAAAGAAGACTTATAGAAAATATTAATTCTTTTTGTTGCCTATTATGATAAGGAATAGTTTTGAAATGTCACAATAAAAACACTTTTATGGGAAACCATTTTATATTTCCTATTTGAAAACTTTATAGAAATTATAACTATTGGTTCTTATATGTAACATACTCATCCTAGAGGAAACCTGTTAGAATGTGTTTTGGAACTTTGGATATCCTTGAAGATAGGTTAGATAAATTGGATGAGAAAAGAAGGCTTTTTGGGTGTCTGCTCAAGGACGTGACAGTGGAAAATTACAAGAAAAATGATAGAAAAGTTTTAAAAAATTAATTAATTCAACTCAAGTTTCAAACAGTAAACTTTAAGAATTTATAATTTTATTTTTTAATTTTACAACTTCGTTATAATAAACTTATATTTTAAATTTTAATAAAAAATAAATTTATTTATTATTTAAAATGGTTGTTCGATCATTTTTTACTATGTTAGGTGCTCTAAAAGGGTGCTATATTTTTCTACCATATAGACGTGGACTAATTGTTTAAATTAACCATGTTTTAGATTTCACTATTGTGTGACTTGAAATCTGTTGTACCGTACTAGAGCTCATGCTTAGTTGATTAGTTGTTTTTTATATCATTGCAGACCTTTATAGTGTTTTCTTTGTTCTACCATGATAGGTTTAGGAGATTAGTTTTCTACCATAATAGTTCATTCATTTTCTACTATAGTAGGTAGTCGTGTTAGTGTTAGGATGGGGTTCTTACACTGTACTTTTATTGCGTTTTATATTAGTCCATATCCTTTTTGGTCGCTTCTAATCCTTTAAGTTTCATTTGTTTGAGACATTAATCCTTATCATTATTAATAAAGTTAAATCTACTAATGTGTATCTAAGACATTATTAATCTATGGTCGAGTTAGTAAAATTATGATAAATTAAATATTATATAAGTAAAATAGCTACTAATTTTTCTACCCATTACCCTAATTCCCTAACTATTGTGTCTTCTTGTAACATCAAAATTTTATGTCTAGGTCTTATGTAATATTAGGAAGAACTTATTTTATGATAAATAGAAATTTCATTGTAATTATTCGAGAAAGGAGAATTTGCCCGAAATGGATTAAATTTTACTGACTTAATTCTATGCCATAATTTTTAGAAAAGAAAGAAAATAATTAAGGTTAGATAGAATTAAGTAAAATTATTTAAGGTATTCTTCCAACTTAACATATTATAAAATATTTAAAAATTCTAATCATTGTGAATGACTAGTTCTTTCTCTAAGATTCAATTTTCATTGCTAAAAAACTAGTAAGTTGAAATTAAGCATTTTTGCAAAGAAACTAACAATTGTGTTTTTCTTTTCTTTCTTTTTTGGCTTTATAGGATATCTCTATTCAAAAAATTAATCCTTTAAAAAATCTAAATGTTATTTAAGAAATTGTCCTCTTCTAAGCCATACTCTCCATATGTACTTCCATGAATCAAATCTTGAAATGATATTTAAGAGTCTTATACTGTTACTATACGTGCCACACTCACTTTGGATCATAATGCTAAGTGCTTTTATGATTATTCTTCTAGAAAGCCTAAAATTTATTTCATTAAATATAAAATAAAAGTAAAATAAAATATATCAATACTTTAAGAACATGCATAGTATTATTTTATTGAAAATGAGTAAATCCTATTTATGACAATCATATCTTCAAGCTACTAAAATAATTACTCTATACATGTGTAAAAGATTATATATAAAATTAAAATGAAAATTTAATTTAATGTTTCATAACTTTTATAATACGCTAAGAGAGTTGAAAATATATAATTTTTATATTTTATTAAAAACATTAAAAAGTAAGGAGGGCCGTGGGCCCATGGCTCCTGTCGGTCTCCACCCCAAAAGATTTGTCTCCTCTAAGCCCAGCTGGGTCTTTTTGTTAGTCTTCATGGGCCATTTTAATATTTACCTGTTGTTTGCCACCTTATAATTTTTATTTTTTTTAAAAAAAAAACGTGTTTCGGCGCGGGCCGCAGAGCTGTAAGGCATACCCTCATTTTAATCACCTTTTCTGCAAATTGAAATGGGAGAATCACATATAGATATTAAGACGATTAATTAATTTAAATTAAATTTTAAAATATTAAATTTTAAAAATTTATAAGTTCAACTCTCAATTTTATAATTTTATGATAATAAATCTATAACTTATTTTTTAAATTTAATACAATTAAAAAATAAATAAATTTATTTTTCTGTTAAATTTTTTTAACACTTTGAGAGTTAATTTAAATTAATTGATCATCTTCAAATCTATCTGTCATTCTCTCAGTTGAAATGGTATCGCTTATTTGGCTAATATTTTAATTTCTTTTGATTTAAAGCAATGTAATGTATTAATAATAGGAAGTTAATCGCATAGTTTTTAAAATAGCAACAAGGATAAATATTCATAATACCTAAGCAACAAAATCTAAATTGTGATTTTTGTTGATCCACTTTTAGATTGTAAAACTAGATTTTAACTCCTGTGTGTTACACAGGAGCGTAATGGAGTAAAGATAAAATGTAAACATTTTAAGTAAGAATTAAACGGAGCAATAATATTGTATCAATTTTTTTTATATGCCTTCATAAAATTAAATGAAAAGGTAAAAAGAAACTTATTGAAAGCAAATGTACACATTAAAAATTTAAATGACACTAAAGTAATGTAAATGAAATTGTTATCATCTTAAACTCCTAAATGGTTATCGGTTTAAAAAAAAAAAACTCCTAAATGGTTCAATTTTCCTAAATTATAATTCCTGCGCGATGCATAGAGAGCACAAAGTATCAAGAATTACCAATAGGATTAGAAAAGGAATTACCATTTGATCATCTAAATGGAATTAAATGGATAAATTTGCAATTCTAAAGTGCTCGATGCTTGGTTACACACATTGCACGGTATAGCTAAGATATAGTGAAAATAAATATTAATAATTATTTTTAGAATGATAAGACCAAAATTTAGAGCGTTTAACTAAACTTCTTGCAACAATATGGATCATAAATGCCAAGGTAACACAATTAAATATATAAATCAAAGCAAAGACATAAATAATGTATATTATTTATCACAATTTTTTTTTAAAAAGTTAAAAATTAAAACTATTTCAAGTAGCAATTGGCATCATATTTTTCTGACAAAAAGGACAAAAGTTTTACTGACCCACAGGTAAAGGTTGCGGTTTGTACACTTTTTTGATTTAAAAGTTATTTAATATTATTTTTTAATATAAAATTACATATAAAAATTTCTATAAAAATATAATCCATTAAGTCATGTCATAATACCAAAAGTTCTTATATTTAGGCAAAGGAATATTGTTTGGTTTGGGCTTGAACAAAAAATTGTAAAGGATGATGATTGATTTGAACTCTCCTGTCTGTTCGTCTCTTTCAAGTCTTTTTTTTATGAATGCTATTCATTTTTTATTCCAAAAAAAAAAAGTTGTAGAGGAGGTAAAAGCAATAATTTAAAAATTAAATCAAATCAGATGATAGATTGATAGAACTGTCAACTAAAGCCATTAACAATTTAGTTTAGATTAAAAAATAGTTTTTATGATTGACTCGGGAACAGAGTTGAACTGTTATTGGATCAAAAACTGAAGTTGAATTACGAACTAGAACGGTTTTCAAAAAATCAAACAATTTTAAACATAATATTAAAAAAGCTTAAAAATTTTAAGAAAAAGTAAAAATTTTAAAAATTAAATCCTATTAAAAACTAACTTTATTTTTGAATAATTCACATGTATAAAATATGATTTGAGATATTTTTTTCTATAAAGATATTGACAATTATAGAGCAAATACATGTACTTTTGAGTTTATTTATATTTAATTTAATCAAGATTCACCTATATTTAATAAATTATAAAATTATAATGTATAATATTATTAATTTACAGTCATGTTATATCATTGTATTAACATATTATATATTTTTTTTCTTATATTCATTATATATGTATATTTAATATTATTTTTTAATTATTAACTTATCAATTTAACTATTAATCTAATTTAATTTAATTATATAAACAGTAAATTATTAACTTTTTTGGTTTAATCTCTAGCCTAGCTCTGAAAAAATTAGGTAAAAGTACAGCCACATATCCTGCTCCCAATGCCAGCCTAAAAATACTGACACAAAGGGGGGAAAAGAGATGAAAAAGTTACACCTAAAGAGGTTAAAAAAAAAAAATCAAACATATATATTAAAAAAGATGCCAATGGTGGAGAAGGAAAAATAACCAGACCAAAATTATACGTGGAGTACATGAGAGGGGAAAAAAAGAAATCAACTTTAGAAAAGAACAAAAACAATGCATTTCACCCAATTCTTGGCTTGCCTGTGTGTAACTCAAAAAAATAAAATAAATAAATAACAATGCATTCAGGCTGAATGACTATTGGTGTCTGGTATATTCCCTCTATTTAAAAATATAAAATATTTTAAATCAAATCTCACCTCTCAATAAAATAGTTACCTATTTTCAAATTAACCCTATTTTTTTATATTTACCCTTATTAAATACCCTATAATAAATATAAAATCATTATCAATAGGGGCACTTTTGGATAAAAAGGCAATGATTACATATCAAAAAACTAAAAATGCTTTATATTTTTAAACAATCAACTCATCAAAAAATATCTTATATTTTTAAGCAGAGGGAATAGTTGTTTTCTTCTATGAACTAAAGACTTAAAATACATCCCTAAGAGATGAATTCAAGGAAAAGGAATAATTAACCTGCTTGCACATTCAAAGCAATAACTAATTGAATTTTGAGCAAAGTATCACTTGCTTGAATTAGAAAGTAGAGAGATACTACAAACTGCACAATTTCAAGCCCCTTTAAATTTCAATTGAATATAATTGATTATAAAAATAATTAATTAATATAGTTGATTTTAATTATAATTGATTATGTTATAACGCAATATGTTTAGATACTGTTTTTTTAAAATTAATTTTAACAAAATTGAACATGTTTAGATAATTTAATCAGAATCAATTTTAATTATACAAATTACCATCAAAGACATTGCTTTTTAAAATTAAATTATTAATAAATTTGTACCTAATATTATTAAATTTGTTAAATTTTATTTAACACAAAAATAAATTATTGACAAATTATTTATTATTAATATGGTAAAATGAGAATCAAAGAAGCAGGTATATATACAAAAAAAATTGATGTTAACCTCATTAATCGATTATTTCATGTTTATGCTATTTGGGTAATTTTCTTTTAAAAATCAATTTCCTCTTAAAAAATCAATTAATGAGGTTAACTAAACAGGCTGTTCCTCATGGATAATTCTGAGCAATGATTTAAAAATTGAGCTAAACTGGATAATGGAATTGTCAATCAAAGTTGTTAACGACTTGGTTTGGACTCAAAAAATTATTTTTATGATTGAGTTGAATTGGACTAAAGTTGAGTTGCTATTGAGTTGAAAACCAAAGTTGAACTAGGAACCAAAGCGGTTTTCAAAAAACCAGATGGTTTTAAACATAATATTAAAAAAACTTAAAATTTTTAAAAAATAGAAAAATTTAAAAATTAAATCCTACTAAAAGCCAACTTTATTTTTGGACAATTCACATACATAAAATATAATTTGAGACCATTTTTTTATAAAGATGTTGACAATTATAAATCCAAATACATATACTTTTGAGTATGCTCATATCTAATTTAATTAAGATTCATTCATATTTGACAAGTTATAAAATTAATTTACAATCATATTATGTCACTTTATTAACATGCTATAGATTTTTTTGTATTTATTATATATATATATATTTAATATTATTTTTATTTAGTTATTATGTTATCAGATCGACCATTGCTCCAACTCAATTTGATCATGTGAATAATAAATTGCTGACCTTTTTAGTTTAATATTTGATTCGGTCCTTAAAATATTGATTATGAGAGACTTATAATGTACTGTATGACACACTTCAACATTTTATCTTATATTCTTCCTCATATCCTTTGAAAACAATGTTTAAACTTACCTCTCAGAAGAATGAATTTTTTCTTTTTTTATAAATCTTCTTCCATTTCCAAACAATAGACACAAATAAATAAATGAAAAATAAAAAAATTATATATATAAACAAAAAGTGTTAAATAAATTGAACCAAAATAAAAACAAATACACAAAACAAATATATCCCTATACATAATTTAAAAATATTAAATAATTGATATATTAAATCATTCTAAAATTTTTTTTAAAAAATATTCACCATATCAGAGTATAAACATTTTCAGTTGTAGATGTTTGAGATTTGTTCATGTTTGGTAGTAAAAAAAAAAAAAAAAGAGATTTGTCAATCCTCTCTCATCAAACACGAAATTCCAAAACAGAAAAGCATTTTGGATGATAAAAAACCAAATTTTCCAAAAGCATGCGGGACAAAGGTACAGATTTTCCAAAAGCATTTGGGACAAAAGAACAGATTTTCCCAAAGCATTTGGAATAAGAATACAGATTTTCCAAAAGCATTAATTAACAATTAATTTATTAATTTAAATTCAGAAAATTGAAACACGTGCGCAGCTTCACTCATATCCCCAGGCTTCCTTTTTCTCTCTCCCCTAATTTCAGCTTTTGCTTTTTCCTCAAGCTATTGTTACCAGAGATGAAGGATGGCAATGAAGATTGAAGAGGAAAGAGATCAAACAAAAATTATTTTGGTAAAACATGGCTTTGGATCCTGCATTTTACCCTAATTTTACTTTTAATTTTTATATTTTTTTAGTATTTTAAATTCTTATACTTTATGTATAGAAAGACTTAAAATAATAAAAAATAAAAGTGTAGAAATTTAAAACACTAAAAAAAATTGTAAGGACTAATATTAAAATATGAGTAAAGTGTAATAATTAAAAGTTATATTTTTTTAATTATTTTTGTCTCACACACAAGAGTATGACCCCTTGTCTTCTTCTGTTTTCTTGTTCATTCTGTTAAACTTCATCTTGCTCTCCGTCTCTCTTTTTTTTAATGACATCATCTTGCTCTTTCTTTCTTCACCCTTCCCTTTTTTTCTGGTCCTCCTCTACATTTTGGTAAAATTTTTCAATATCAAAATAAAGTACAACAAACAGTAAGCAATGCAAATAGTAATTAAAAAAAAAATTAATGAATGGAGTAAGAAGAACTTGTCTCAGTTTTACTATTGTATGATTATAATGACAAAGTTGGCCAAAAAAAATAAAAAGATTATAATGACAAATGATTTCAATATTGAAAAATCTGGTTTCTAATTTTGGCTATCTATATAAATATAAAGAAGGGGATATATCATCGGTTCTGTTCAACCACCATGATCTCGTTGTGTTTCGAAAACTCAATGTCTCTAAAAATGTGACAAAAGCATCCTTTTAAGCTTTGCCTGGGAAGTGCATAACCGAGTTAGATGCAATCTATTGGTTCTCTGATTTTTGGCCCTGTTCTTCATGACATTCAATCTCAGTCCTTTGTTGCCTTCCGTTTTTGAATGTGCTCCATGTTTCTAGCCATGGGATCCTGGGAGTGATAAAGAAACGAAGATCCATCATCTCCCAAAATCAATGGAAACCAAAAATTTGAGGAATTGTGTATATGAAGAGAAACTGATGGGATTGGAAAGAGAAACAATGTAGGTCATAAAGAACATGCGCAGATGAAGATGGAGAGGAAAAAAGTTGTGAGTACAAAGGGAAAAGGGAGTGTCATGTGGTATTGGAAAAGCTAACAAAGGGTGAAAAAGTTTGAAAGTGCACAAATAAAGAGAGATGAATTCATGGATATGAGTCTGTGAAAGCCGAGACCAAGCCATGAGAAAATGTGAAGCCAACATTGTAGCATAGAACAGGGAAATGAGTCTGGGACTGATGAAATTGTCAGCTTGCATGGAAGAGTATTGGGGGATATATTGATTCTCTTAAATTTTAACATGATTTGATTGTTGTACTTTACACGGTTTATCATGACGTTTTTCTAACCTGTGATAAAACCTTATTTTTCATGTTTACCATTTTCTGTCATCTTGTTAACATGAAACAGCTAGTTGAGATGCCTCTAAGAACCAGGAACAGATTTTGTGCAGTAAAAATGGTGCAGTGGCTGGAAGGTTTTTTTTAAACTACAGTTGGGAAGAGAGGAGTACCAAGAGAAAGTTTTTACATGCAAAGTATTCAATCAAATCACATCTATCATGATGTATAAAAACAAAAATTTATAAAAAAAATTTATATTAAATATGGACAGCCAAAAGTACATTAAAAATTAATTTATACAATTTAAAAAATTATTTAATTGGACGATTTCAATTAATCCTGTAATGTCCAGATTTTTTTTATAAATTATAAAAAAAATTATCAAACTTGATTGTGTATTTTGTGAATGAGAAATCTTTTTATAAATTCCTTTCTCTCCTACCATTAAATAAATTTTGAGGATTGCCTTACTTCCCAGCACCACTTTTACTGCACAGAATCCGTTCCCCTAAGAACCACACTAGAAATTAGATGAAACCCACAAAAAAAAAAAAAAAAGATGGAAATAGTCTTGAGCCAATTGGAACAGTGAAATTGACATTAATAACGCAATTGTCAACCTATAGCATTTACATGGTGGCCATCAACATGGCTCTGATTTTGGCTCTAAGCTCATCAGAAACATCAGTTGTTTCAGATGGTTGCGATGGCTCCCTTGAATGGCGATATGATTTGGATAATTCAACAGAAGCTTCCCTGTTAGCTCTTGACTGGTCAGGTTTCATATTTATCTCCCCCTCTTCTAAGTCTCTCTCTCTCTCAGCTTGAGATCTACTCCTATGCTTTCCAGCTCTGTGTCGGTGCCGATGCTCACCATCAGAGGAACTATAACCCCTATGCTGCCGCCGAGAACGTTGATGTTCATCGTCAGATAAGTTACTTTCTCTATGCCATCGCCCAGAGGAATGATGCTTTTCATCAGAGGAACTATCACATTTATGATAATCTTTTGAGTGATGAGACTCATCATCATCAGAGGAGCTATCATGCTTAGTCCTCTTGGCATCTTTGTCCTTAGAGGATGAGTGTCTTCTCTTGTGCTTGTGCCTGTTCTGGTCCCGGCTGCTGTGTGATGAACGATGGGACCGGTGTTTTTTTCTGGATCGTTTGTGATCCTTTTTATCTTCTCTCTCTTCCTCTTCTTCATGTCTACTGGATCTTGAGCGGTACTTGCGTTTGGATCTCCGTTCAATGCTGTCATGAAAAAGTTTCTCCTCAGACTTGGGACTTTTGTCAGAATAATCAACCTCCTGTGGAACAGAACTTCCTTCCCTTTCTTTGCCAACAAGATTCCCAATCTCAGTACCTGAACCAGATATCCCAGATCCAGGTGGCTCAGCTGATACACCTCGTGCCGGTTCGCTTTTCAGTGGTGCAGCTCCACCTTTTATCATCGCCGCAAACATTTTTGCTCGTTTCAACCTCTCCGCCTTAAGCTTCTGCTCTTTCGACATAGATGCTTCAGAGGAGTCAGCCTCACCAGCCGCAGCAATAGCAGCAGTCTCTGCAATAACCTTGGCAACAGGGACAGAAACGCTAGCCTCCGCATTCTGCTTTGACTTCTGAACGGAACTCTCTGGTTGGGATGAAAGCAGACTTCCAAGGCCAGACAGATGACCACCATCATTACCACTTGAGGTCTTGGTAAGAATTTCAAAAGACGGATATTTAATACCCCTAGTAGCAGCCTGAAGAATAGCTGCAGCGGCTGCGGCGTCCATACTCACTCCCATCTGAGGCTGAGGGTCTTTGGAAGTTGGTTCTTGTCCATCCTTCTTTGATTTGCCGATAACCATTTTGAACTTCTCTTTCCGGTCAATGTCATGGGGTAAATCAGAACCCACTGATCCAACTGAAACATTGTCACCTTCTTTGAGTGAAGCAGATCTCTTGTCCCCTGTGCGACCTACTGGATCATGTTTCTCAAGGAGGAAACCCTTGCCCATTGACTTAGACTGTAAGAAACACAAAATTAAGTTGTAGCTAAACTCTGGTAGCTACAGCCAATTCTAAAAACAGTAAGGGAGACTCAATTTTGCGATGTGCTAAGCACATTGCACAAAATAAACATGATTACTTTCATGTTAATATAAAATTAATTTCAATATTTCACAAATTAATAAAAATAAACTTAATATTACAAATATTAGCAAAGTTGCAACAGCCATTTTTATAATCACCAAGTTCCCCATTATAAGGCAAGATATCATGTATGCAAAAATTAAATAATATCAATTAGATACAAGCATGCACGTCACACTTACAAATACATAGTTGACAAACACACTCCCTAATAAGCTTAAGAATTAAGATACGCTATATCATTGCTGATAATGTCTATTGATCATAGTATTAGTCATTGAGGTGGGATAGGGCAAGAGTCACTCAATTACCCAAAAAATAGAAAGTGATTAGCCAGTATCCGTAGGTATACAAGGTAAAGAAGACCATCTGATTTCTAAGGCATTGCATGGACCACATAAACATATATGGAAGTTAGCAGAAATGAGTTAAATAATTCTGAGAAGCATACCTCTTGAGCATTTTGAAGGACTTTTACATAGTAAGGATGGTATTGATTTGATGGCAGAAGAAATGGGAACCGTCCATGAGCACGGTCCTGTTCAGCAAGAACAGATTCAAACTCCTTGCCATTCTTTAAGATGAACTCTACTATCTTCTCAATAACTCTCTTCAAGGCAGACGGAGGTTCCACAATTGGTTTTTCAATCTTAGTTGTACTAGACATAGAAGTCAATGACTTGTCTGCTGCAATGGACAGTGATCCCAAGGCATCAACCTTTTTTGCCTTGGTTGTAGTTGCAGCCTTCACAGTATTGATAGAATGATTTCTCTTTATGACAGGAACTTTCTCTTTTGAAGTAGATATGGAATTCTTGGTTGTACTTCCATCCTTCTTGATTACATTCAGTGAATATTCCGCCTGTTCTGTTCCTTGAGAAGAAGAGGTTTTTACATCACTGATGGCTTCCTCACGTTCATTTCTTTTCAATTCAGGGATTTTATCAGTGGCTCCATCATCATCATCTCCAGATCCATACACAGATCCTAGCAAAGACAATGCACCACCTGTTTGATCAAGCTCCTGATTATCATTCTTGTCTCCAGATGAGTTGCCATCATCAACGCCAGGTTTCAGAAGTTCTTGATGATCAACAAGAAATCTGAAGTATGCATGAAGATGATGATCAGGCATCAAAAACCCAAATGTTGGATTATCCCCTTGTTTCACTCTTAGAATAATTTCTGACTGGCCTCCATGTTTGCTGACAAACATAGCAGTTCTTGCAATAATCTGATGCACCTTCTCATTTGGAGGCTGGAAAAACAAGCAAGCAAAGGTTTTTTTCAATAAGTTTAAAAGTCCACTGTTAGCTCGACAACAATTTAAAAAAGGATCTCGCCAGGCAGAAGTATTAGAATTTAGATAGATAAAATCGTACTAAACAAACACAACATAACCTCACACATACTTCGATAACCATAAAGATCAAGAAACAGAACTTTATGAAGATAGTTTTCATCCCATTTGCTCTCAAGTTAAGAATGAACGAATTCCTATCATCCTAATATCACCTGCACGACCCCTTTTCATGACACCAAAAGGAAACAAGGTGCCTGTGAATGGGCTACCTTGAATCACAAGAACTCCATTTCAGCTCCAAGCATCTGAAACTTAGACACGGTAAGCCTTAGAATAACATATGCACTCTAGACAGTTTTCACCTAGCCACATTGGTTAAATAATGAAAGGTCAAATATATCAATCTGAAAAATAAATTATAAGGAAAGAAATTAATTAGACTAAAGTTACTCACCACGCTTGAAAGCAAGCCCTCAGGCACTGGGAAGTGCGGATGAAAACCAGAGTCAGTATCATTGTTCTTTGTCTCAATGGCCTTCTCAGGATTTCCATATGAAAATCCAACAGCATGAAAGCCACCCGAGATCACTGGCTCAGAATCATTATCTGAACATCGACACACAAGATGATATCCATAATTAGTATTGCTGGCAATACTTGGAGGCAACAATATCATCCAACACAAACAGTTATGGCACTGCAACAAAAGAATCTAATGGTAAAATGACCAAAACAGGTGAAAACATTCTTACTTGTATTCTGACAGAGGAACTGTAGCAAATTACATTGCATCCTGCATGTCTGGACAATGTTGTGGGAAAGGAAGAAATAACACTCAACCAAAAAAAAAAACTCAACGAAATTTTAGACCCAAAAAAGTATCTTCACTGTTCTGAAATTCACTAAAAAGTTTATCTGGCCTGAAAAAGCAGCAATGCATCATTTACCACCACGTAGCTACACTTTGTTATCTAAACCAAAGATAATCTGTCCAAAGCGGCAAAATACATAGTAAGTCTGACTTAGTTAACACCTAGCGATCTAAACCAGATATATTAATCTGTCCAAAGCATAAAAATAGTAAAACTGACTTGGTCAATCACTTAACCTTCTGCGCCAATTTTTTCAACTGATATCGGCTAACTACTTGTAATCCATCAAAAAGCATATGCTGATATGGTTTACAAATTTGTAGTCCCAGAATATGTTCAGTTCCATTCATCATTTTAAACAATGCTCTAGCTGATCCAGCTTGTATCAATAAAACTCTAGAAACTCTAGTTTTTCTCCCTGGACACTCATATTGCCAAGCATTATTGTTTTTGCCATTACTTGAAGAAAGAAGGAACACTCATCAGGGAAAAAAAAGTTGAAACAAGAACTTTGTAATTTTCATGAATTGATGCTTTCAGTAAGAACCGATATAAAAGAAAATATTAGGTCCAACATATTGCCAATTTTACATGCACGTGCATTGTATAAAATAAAGCTGATGGCTTGTTAAAACTTAAAAGTTGAGAAGGTTGATGGAGACAAATACTGTGAATTTTATGCAATACATAAGTTAGTTATATTGAAAATAATCACCAGAAACTAACGGCAAGGCATATTCTAACTGAGATTACCAGTGTCAATTAGTCAAGCATTTCTTCTCAGAATTCAGCTCCAATTTCACATAAAGGTAAAAGAAGTTTAAACATGGCAGTTTAAAATATAAGTCATCTGTCCACGCTGTTCACCCTATTGGTATAGAAGGGTGTATTATATTACCCATAACATTCTTTTCTGACAAAATTTTCCAACATTAATCTGACAAAATCTCCATCAATCAAGCAATCTGCAGTGACTCTCTTATTGTTGCTTTCTTCAATTTTCAAGACTCGAACAGACTATCAATCCCCACTTTCCTTCCTTTTCCGGCAGGCAAAGTATAATATTCATCAACGATAATTACTTACAAATAGCATCCGGGCACAATCCATTATCAATCAATAAGCATATAAATCTCTGTTGTTGGACACGACTTTTTAAAGGACTTGATTAAAAATGCCGACAGATGGGATAGCTTTTCTTCATGATTCAGTTTCTATCTGCTATTTATCTGTTGCAATTATCACGTAGTCTGAGAAGACTGCTTCAAACTCCTCTCATTCTTTTTAAATTTTTTACTTTACTTTTTTCCCTTCGTGATGAAATTTTTCTATAACCTAAAATAGACCACAGAAAAGCATAGACCATATTTCCATAGCATCATCCAAACATGAACTAAGAATAAAAAATACAACCTCACACGATAAATTTAAACATAAATAAGAAATTTGGGGTGGGGGGGGACGTTACCTTGCTCTTGCTCCTCGGAAGGTGAAGGTAGATCCAGATAGCGTTCATAATCCAGATCCACCTCGAGAGACGAAGAAGCATCATCGGAGTGATGAACAGCACGGCGCTTGGGGCGGGCCGGAAGAGGGCCAGGGAGCAGGTGGCGGACGTCGTAGCGATCGATCGAGAGGGAGTTCCACTCAACAAGAGCTTCGCTCGAGTTCACGAACGCTGACATGGCGTCATCATCGAAGAGCAAAGCATGACGGCCAGCCACCTCGAGATCCATCGATTCCCGAATCGCCGGATTCGTCGACGGCGGCGGAAAGAGGGGTAATCAAGAGATTCTAAAAGATCTATTTTCTCACGACAACACAATCTAATTGTTGACGAAATTGCTAGTGTTTACATATTCTGGATTGCAATTGTAATTTTGCATCAGAATTTTGGATAATTAGTGGGTTTGGTTGATTTGAGAAAAACAAATTTTGAAGCTTTTTTGTTATTTGCAAGTTTTTAAAGTGGGGTTTTGTTTGTTAGGGCCGACCCAAGCTTTAACTCATAGATTTTGGTATTGTGTTTTCCATGGTTGGCGTTCTGTCTGGTTGTTTATTTCTATATATGGTTAGGGTTTTTTTGGGTTCGACGAAGGACGAACAAGGAAGATTGAGAGCCCGCTTAGTTTCTGTTTGCTGAAAATCCGTTTATCAAAAATTTAGTTGATCAAAATCAATTATTATAACAAAATTTGTATTTGAATAGATTTTTTTTCAACAGTCAATTTATTCAATTAAATATTATTTGGATATAATATATAATAATAAATAATTTGATATGTATAATTTTAAAAAAAATAACACATTGATTTTACGAAATAGAATTTTTATTGCACACATACAGCATATTTGAAATGTTTGGAACACATATATAATTAAAATTTTAAACAATATAAAATTTAATATGTTAAATAATAAATAATAAAAATAAATAAATAAATAAAGTCTCTTCATTAACCTTCTCATTATTCCCAATCTCATAAATTACTTTCTTTTATTTGTTTATTTGGTCAATTAAATATGAAGTAGTAATTATTTTTCTTAAGCTAATAAAATTTCATTTACTGTTCATAATTGCTGATTTACCCAATCTCCTTGCAATTGTGGTTTATGAAAAATTACATGCTTAACAATATATCAAAATTACATGTTTGGTAAATAATCATAAAGTTAAAGTTAGAATAGTAAAATAAAATTAATCACTCCTAAAATTAGTCACTCCCTTGTTAATACCTAAACTCCAACTTCAAATGTAAACTTTTTGTTTTTTTTGCCAAACTTAGGTTAAAGTAGTTTTGAAAGAACGGACTTTTAATGATTTTTTCAAAGGACTTTGGAAATTTTTTTTGTAAACCAAACAACTTTTACATTTGAAATTTCTTAAAAATACTTTCCAAATGTAAAAAGTTTGTTACCCAAACACACTTAGAGTAATGACTTGTCATTAATCCTTAAATAACTCTACCAACCAACAACCTTAAATGTAAGGATTAATCATGGTTTTAAAGTTCATTATTAATAATAAAGATCAACCTTAATATTGGGATCCCAAGATATTCAAAAGGGTAAATAATATTTTTTAAAAATCAAAGTATTTAAAAATATATGGAGACATGGGATGCAAAACTTAGCATTAAGAAATGAATGATGGAAATGAAAAAATTAGCCATTTTAGGAAGAACTACAGAAGTTTGCTTTGGTTAGTAACTCCCTTATCATGACTAATTGTGAGTTGACACATTTACAACAGCTCGTGCACATTTACCATGGCACAAGGCACAAACGTTGAAACCCACGACTCTACTTGCTACAACTAACACACTAGTAATTGCATTGAAGGCTTCATCTACTGAACCTTCTTGATCCTTAGGTGCCTTAGCTTAAACAGGTTCTTGTTTAGTTTGTTTCTTAGTACGTTGCCCTTCTTCTTTATAGTAACACCAAAATCCCTATGACCCTCAAATTCTTCAAGATCCCTCTTCTTAGAGCCTTAAGAAGAAGTCTTAGTTGTGTGCATAAATACATGTTCAAGAGTAGGTATTTGAGGGTAATTAGCTCTTAGCATTCTCTTAATTTCCCCCAGTGAATCTCTTATGTTGTTGGCTTAAGCCTCAACCAACTCAACTTCATATTTGAGATTTTGCAACTTAAATATATATCCTTCATTTTGCCTCCCAAACACATGGTAAACACTTTAGATAGAGTTTTGAACCTTCTATCTAGCCATGTCACTATATGAGCATCTATGTTAGGCAATGGCTCTTCTTCTTGAACAGGCCTAGATGAACCAAGCATAGAGGTATTAGGATCAATTCTTCTCTTCTTACTAGTAGAAGATTGCATCAGAGAAGTGGATTTGATGGAGTAGCAGATGAGGAAGCTTCTCGTTAACCTTCTCTATCTGCTAGCGTATGCCTCATGATGTCAACATAAACAATCTTCTTCCCATCCTATAGATATTTGATTTTCTAATCACCCAGAATCTTAGAGATGTGAGAACTAAATAGAAAAGACTTGCTAGCTCTTTTATGATCCAGTGAGACTAGCAACCTTCTCCAAGATAATATTAGCTACATTAATCTTCATCCTTGTAATCATCACAATCAGGTAGATGAAATCTTCTTGAGTTAAGGCATTGAACTTAGTCTACTTCACCAAGATTACTCTAGTCATAAGATGATGAAGGATCTTGTGAGCTGGAGCCATAGTAGCTGGCTTGGTTATAGGAGGATTAATTGACTCCCAAGAAGGTACCAAGTTCTTTTGCATTATTGGCTTGGTGAAGTTGAAGTCAAATAATCTCAACATTGACCCATCCATAGGTAACTCCAATAACTCAATGAGGTATTCCTTTATGATGTCAAAGTGATAGTCTCATATTTTTACCTTTAAGATCTTGCCATCATTAAAAGACAAATAGAGCCATAGAAAGCTCTTATAACTTCTTCACATATAGGATAATTGAGCTCAAGAAGCTTTTTATAGGGTTCAACAAATTTCTTCACATCTAACTCATTTTCTTTCAACACTTAAAATCCATAGACTAACTCAATCTTAGATTTTTGAACTGTATTTTGGCAATTGAACTTGCACAATACCATCATTTAGACTACCACAATTGTACTTAGAACAATCTACTCAAATCTTCAATTTTTCCCTTTGCTCTTTCTCTTTCTTTTGCTCTTAACATTAGACTCCTTAAGATTGACATTCTCGGGAGTTCTTTCAAAGGACCCAAAACCTTAAGACTCAAAAATAGGCACAGGAATTTGATATTTACTTAGACTGTCCTTAGGAGTGCTTTGTGAATCATCAATAATCTATGATGTCTCTTGAATTTGAACACATTTACTAGATTCCTTCTTTTAGGCTTTTGCAAACTGCTTTACTTTCCTTAATACTTCATTGTGTTGACTACCAGCTGAAGTACTTCGACTTTGTCATTATTTTTGAACCGTAATATGCTTAGGCTTGAAGAAATCTTGAGGTGTAAGCCCTCATGCTGCCAAGGGTTCAGGAATATTCTTTGTGCAAGCCATTCTCTTCAAGGTTCCAAACATGATTGAGTAGGCAAAATGAGAGATTAAATGATTGTTTTATATGGTAGGTTTACATCAAGAGGCTAAGTTGATGGAGTGTTTGAGTGGCATTTGGAAGGACTAAGAGATTTTGAGAAGTTTTCAAGAGGCCAAGAGACTTAGGGTTACTTCGAAATAGGCAAGAGAAAAAGATATGAATTTAGCCTTACACAGAGATGGTTTATTTTGAATTAAATGCCCTCTAGTCTAAATTAAGCAACTAGCTGTTAAGGAATTTTTAAAAAAATTGAGTTTGAAATGTAACTTACTATTCTGGAATAAGAATAGGTAGTTTGGAATAGGTTATGTTAGTTTGTTATAATGAACTTTAGTCTAAAGTAACTTGTCTCCTTCCAAATAACTTATTTCGGAATAGGTGACCTTATCCCAGAACACCTGTAGTTTGTTCAAAGTGAACTTGCTATTCCCCAAAAGCTTCCTTTCGACACATTATCCACAAGATAAGTTTTCAAGTTATTCTTTTCAAGTATTTCTCACACATAATACGTCAAGAGAACATCTTTCAAATTTATACATGTGAGAAATTATTATCTTAAATGTTTCTTACAGTTTATTAGTAGTGAGAAATTCTCACTGATAATTATTGTAAAAAAGTTATTTAAGTGTATATTTATTTTCTCAATAATTTTGTTAAATAATATTAATTAACTAAAAAATTAGTTTTATGGAAAAAGCATTTAAGTGTATATTTTTTTATTTTATAGGAAGTTTATTACTAATTAATTAAAAAATATTTAGACAATATAGATTTTGTTCAAGATCAAACCATGAATCTTTTTATCTACATTTTTAAGCATAGAAATTTTTTATTTTTATTACAAATAAAATAAATAAATAATTGATGCAATAAAATAAAGTACATATAAAATTTTTTCACAATTTATATGTCAAGAGAATCTCTTTACAAACGAAGGACTTATGGTGATATATAGAACTTGTCTTAAATATTTTGTTCTGCTACACAAATTATGTGCATGTTGAATTGCTATGCAAATTGTTATTTATTTCTCATTTCTTCTATTCTCTTCAATCTTGACATGCTTTTAGCTTATCATCCTTTTTTTATGCTTTTGTAACTTACTCTACTTTCTTTTGACCACTGTGATTTTTTTGGATCTTAAACATCAATTATATTAACATAAGCTTGATAATTTGGTGTCAATTAACTGATCCAGGAACATTTATTTAGAATATGGTTGATGTCACAGACCATTTATGTTTATAAAAAATGAAATTATGAAATTTATATATACAATTGTATGGGTTCTATTTGATTCTCATAGATTTCAATTTCTGAATGCACCAAATATTTGCAGGCACTCTTATCTAATTCAACTCATTATGTCCAAGATATGCAACTACTTTACAAAAGGTCTTACAAAAGCTAACTCTAGTATCAATTGGTCATAGTATGTCAACCATTTTGTTATTGACCTTTAATTGATGATTGTGGTGTATAGAATGTCGTAGGTGTTGTTCTTGTTATCTTTTGTTGAGATAGGGAAAGGGGTCACCTTTATTGAATAATGCATAGGTGAAGGTAATAACTTAGAGCAGTCAACTATTTTGTTTCATACTATGAATTTAAACTACTTGATGTCATAACTATATTGTATTATGAAAAGTAGTGTGTGATTTTTAGTTATTGCACAACTAAAATACTTATTTAACATTGAAAGACATTTAAACGAAGCAAACTCACTAGCCAACTAGAAACTACTATTAATATGGTTAATATTTGGGTCTTAAATATATTGTTAGACTAATTAGTTATAGAGTATGGTTTTCGTGACTTGAGAGTTTCCCTAAAAGGATTTATATGAATAGGTAGGTGTTGAGGTTAGTTGTATTCATAATCACATCTAAATATTAAAGCATTAAAATGGCTTAGGGATGGGAATTGGTGCAAATTATTGTAACATCCTTGTATTATGTCAACTTGATAGTTTATCAAGCTAAGATCAATGAGTTTCTAAATTGAAGTCTGAAGCAAGTTAGGTTTGTGGATTGTTTTGATAACATGTTGACTATATTATGGCAAGTCTGCATTATTGATTATGCTCTTAAAAAGAAGTTTGAAAACATATGCCTTAGATATATACAATAATTAACATGTCTAACATATAACAAGTATGTGTACTTAGTGATGTCATTTTGATAGGAATTATGAAACTTTTAATCCCTCAAGTTTGTCTAAGTTATTAATTTGGTCCCATAAGTTTAATTTTTATTAATTTGATCCCTTGTATTTTCTTAAATTATCATGTGAACCTTTTAAGTTTTAAAACACATATTGACTCTCAAAATAATATAATATGTAGAGTACATTGATGCTTTTGGCATGTATATGTAATTAAAAGAGAGTAAATTAATACTCAAATGAGTTTAATTTTTATCATTATAATCCATTACAATGTGTTTTGTTATCTTTTTTTTTAAACTTCATAGTCTATTTTTTTCATACCTAAATAAGTATACTCATTTTCATTAATTTACAAGGCTACCATTAATATTCTATTATTCAAGTTAGCAAATTTTAACAATATAACCTCTATTTTAAATAATAAGAACCAAATCGATAATCATAGTAAACTTAAAGGACTAAATTGATAGAAATTAAATTTAAGGGACCAAATTAATAGTGAAGACAAACGTGAGGGACTAAAAGTTACATTATCCCTATTTTGATATTTTCTTTTGATTATTAATTCTAACTGTATTATAGCATTATGATAAGGTTCATTTAGGATATGAAAATTAGAACGCCCAAGATTTTTTTTCAGAATACTATGATATTGTTGCCTAAAAAAGTCTTCATACAACATAGTTTTATTAATTTGTTTGGTGTTTTGTAGCTATTCCCAATTTCTTGGACCATGCTTTAGCAATAATTATACCCTTACTTGGGTGTCATTGAATTGGTACTGGCTCTGGCTATTGAATATGTTATTTCAAATTGCATGCTATTGTAGAGGACAATTTTTAGGTTAATGACTTTGTTGTTGGATGCTTTTTGTCAATAAGGATGTTTTCTTTGTAAAGGATATGGTTTGTGGCTCATTATATTGCTCTTGACATTAAACATAAGCAAAGAAGGTAATTTTTGTACATAATTAATTATCCTGTGAAGTGATTCTGGAGTGATTATGCATTGTATCATCCAACTTTTGAATTGGATTTGGCTTGTATTTTTCATTTACCTCTCACTAAGGCATACATCAACTAGTATCTAAATAGAATCATGATTTGTAGGGTCTATATACAGGTTTACTCAGACAAGCTACATACACAATTGTTCAACTTAGATCATTCATGTGAGTAAATCAAGGTATATTGGAAATGAGCATCTCTCTAGCTTTTCCTACTAGCGACTTTATAAGCTTGCATTGTTTATGCAATGAGTAACTTTTATAACCCGAAGGCACATTATATTGTATGATCTTGTATTGTAATGACCATTTTCTTTTTTTATTTGTTTATCGTATATCCATTATCATTTATCGTTCTAATTCTGAGTATTGCATCATACTATACAATGTTATCTGTAGTTTTGCTCCTTTAAATTCAATTATAATCATCATTCATCCCCAAGTATTTTCAACATAGATTACTATTTTTCCCAGTCTCTTAAGAAAAAAGGCTTGAAAGTTGGCACTGAAAAGGAGAAATACAAGAACAATGAAAAGAAGTTGCTTACCCCAATAAAGGTCCTATTACTTTTAGTCAAGAAGTTTTTTTTGTCTAATATCAAAATAATTTATTAACATTTATGTTAGAACTGTCAATGATTTTCTACTTTAGTCTGTAAACATATCCTTGACTAAACCAACCCTCCCAAAATAAAAAAAAACAAAAGGGTGGGCATCTTTTATGTGTTTACTGTAGTATTATTGTTAATTTATACTATCTATATTCATTCTAGTACATAAGTTCATTTTTGAATTCGATTAAGACAATCAAGTTATTCATACTCTAGTTATATCTATTGCAAAGAATTTATTGTATGAGTTTTGATATAAGTCGTATCTTTTATAATTTACTTCTTACTTTTGCAATTGTTGATCATTATGATTTTAAGACAAACCTGATTATGCATACCCAAAGAGTCTCTTCCATGACCTTTTATTAAAGAAGGTAGACTTATATTTAAGAGAGAATTTTAGTTAAGGACCTAGGAAGAGATTCAATCTCAGGTAGCTCCAAAAACATTCTAAAATTTTAGTTCAGTTTAGGGGAAAAAAGTCAAAATAATTTTAACTGTGAAAAGACCAAAATGCCCTTCATGTATTATGCAGAATCACTTGTTGCTAATTTTCTTACTGCACTTGTTAATTTACCAGTAGCACTTGGAAATTACATTCATTTGTCAGACAATTAGTAACAATAGTTGTTAATTAGCTAACTTTACTTGTTAATTTACTAACATCAGTTGTAAATTATAAGACTTGTCAATAATAATTAATGTTAGTAAATTACATGACCTGTTAGTAATTTACAACTAATGTTAGTAACTTAGCAAGAAAAGTTAGCATTTTAACAATTGATGTTGTTGCTTATGATTGAAAAAACTGATGTTAAGTCTTATATAATTATTGACATGTCAACTCATGTAATTTGCAACTTATATTCATAAATTAATAAGTGGAGTAAGAAAATTAACAACTAGTGATTGTGCATAATAGGTGAAGGGCATTTTGGTTTTTTTACTGTTGAAATTCTTTTGACTTTTCTCCTCTAGACTGAACTAAAATTAAGTCTATTCCTTGATCTTTTACTAAAATTCTCACTATAGCTTTTTTGTTGAAAGTTATTGTATGGCTAAGACATGACATAAAAAAATGTTGCAATTATTGGTTATCTATTTGATAATGTATTTGATTGGACTATATTAAAATATGTACAAATTGGATCAAGTTTCATATCACGGGTTAGTACTTTTTATTCTATATCTTCATGTGTGAAAGAGGCAAGAAATATAACTTTGTTGCATCTTTGATAAAAGATTCTTATTAAGCATAATTTTGTCCCATTTTCAACAACTAAGTGGGAAACAAGTTATAAACCAATTTATATCATGAGTTAAATTTTTCATGTTATCATATTTTTAGTGCCGTTAATTTGTTTTCAATGCACTTTCCCAACATCCAATGACCCTTTTTTGTGTGTTTTTTAGTTTCAACAAGTTGCTCTGCATATTTAGGGGAGATTATGCTTACTAAACCTGGGATGCATACACGAAATGGAAGAAAAAAGGACCTGTTGCAATGGTAATCTAGTACACATGGCTTTGTGTTTGGGAAGGTTTATTTTGTGACCTTTTACTTCATTTGTAGTGAAGTGTATTTTTTGTTTGTTCTATTACGTTACTTTGTGAACTATTTTTGGAAGACTGCCAATTCTTTTATTGTTTTATGTAGGTTATGTTCTGATGATTATCTTTTTATCATATTTTGCATTTTTCTATTATTTTTACATGATTCATAAACATGTTGATAATTGGATTATTTAGTTTTTATGCTATTGTTATTCTTTTTGTGGTTTTTTTGATCTAGAGTATTTATTTTAAATGCCATGTCGTGGTTTATTTATTAATTAAGTAATAAGTGATCTCAGTAATCAATACTTATTCAAGTTTTGAGCATTGATTAATTGATCAATAACATAACTTAATAATAATTATTTAATGAATAATAGTTTTCCTTACTAATAGTTAATATATGACATTCAGAAAAGCAGACAACAAGAAACTGGACACTTGCCATGTGTGTATTTTGGAATCTTAAGATAGCTCAAGTGAATGCATAGGCAACTACCATGCTTGACAACTTCTAGGAGGCCTTACTTGAAAAATATCATGTTACTTGACTTGTTTCCTTTATGTTATTTGAAGTTTTTATATTGGATAATTTTTTATTTTATTTCTAGACATGATATTATGAAGATTGTTGTATTGTTTTTTACTTTTGTGAAAATTTTTCCTTAATTTGTTCATTGCATTTTTTTCGTGTAACATATGCCATCGTCATGACATTTTAAAGATATTTCACAAAAATTCATATTTTTCTTTAAAATATGTATTGAACTAATGAATTTTGATATAAATAATCATGGGCATTAAATTTTGGAGTCATCATATAATAAAATATAAAAGAATAGAAAATTGTGAAATAGATTATCAAAAAACAAAACAAAAGAAAATTGTGAAACAAAAAATTTATTATGTTTTTTAAATTTGCATGGATAGAAATAACAAATAACACGACAAAGTTTATTGGAGTTGTTTTTTTACTAATGTTTTATTTTGGGTAAAGGGGTAGAAATATATAAGAAAATGTCTATCAGAAGTATCTGGTAGTCTAAAATGAGGAAATGTGTGCGAGTGCTTATGAAGTTATTTTTTCAATGCATTTATAACCAAGCTGTTAAATTTCAATGATGTTGGCTGTGGATATGAATTTTAACAATGTAATCACAGATGCATATAAAAAATAACTTTATGGGCACTTGTGTATTTTTCCTCACTTTAAGTTATTGGATGCTTCTGGCCAATGACTTGGATTTTTTACTTCTATACCCTTTTAGTTTTAGTTAAAGGAGGTCTATGCTCGTATTTTCATGTAGTGAGAAGTGTTGTTAGGTGTGCGCAAATAGACCAGTTTCCTTTTTCTGTCAAGGCTCTGCAGGAAGTTCTCCACCTACAAAAATCTTTGGAATTTTTATGATTTAATAAGAAATAAATACAAGTTCACTGTACGTTCACATTGTTTCTACCTCCATGATCACTTAATCTATAGATTATTACTAGGTGAGATGTTAAAGATATAGAGATGAAAAATAACTTATTAGGATACAAGAAGACACAGAATAAAAAAAAGTAGTTGTAGAAAAACCTATTAGCAAGAAATGGAAATACGTTGTTGTTATAATTTGGTCAATATTTAGAATAGAGATTTAACATGTACCATAGATGAACTCCAATTTGGATGTAATGCTAATTTGCCATCACACAAGGTTGATCACACTAGTTATAAGTATTTTAAACCTATGTCTAAGCTACTTAAAAATTAATATACCCAAATTATGTCAAGAAGTAAGGGTCATCAATTATAACATCTTAAAAATTTAAACCCTATTAACTAAGCTTAATTAGGGTAATTAAGTTAATTAATGTGGCATGTGGCCAGAGGGGTCTAATTAGTGCGATGATTGTGATTTTAGTCCTAAATATAAGTCCAAAGTAAAGTTGGGCTACTCAAGCAATAAAAGGGTGATAAAAACTCAAGAGGAAGTCTCTGTGCCACATGCCGCAGCGTGTAGTACGTCCATTACAGTGCACAAATGGCAATAAGGGAAAGAGACCTCTCTATGCCATATGCCGTGGCACGTGATGCGTCTGTTACAATGCATGGCTAATTTTCCTGATAAAGAACAAATGAACTAGATTGAAAATCAGAAGAAGAAAAGGGAGAAAATGAAGAGCACTAGTTAAGCTCTATTAAGGCTTACTTCATTGAAGGATTGAGAGCATTTTGGAGCTAAAATACATTTAAGGTAAGGTTCCTAAACTACTTTCCTCTCTTTCTCTACCATTTTAATGAGGATTAAAGTTAGGGTTTGAGTTTTAATGGTGATTTTTGATCCATATGAGCTATAGGTCCGAATTTATTAACTTAAAGTTAATGAGAGTTGTTTAGACCATTTAAACCTAGTCTTAATGGTTTTGTGAGTCATTGGTTAGTGGAGACCATTAATATCCAAAACTTTTGTGTTTGTGAGGGTTGTTGGAAGTGTTTAATGGCTATTAATGATGATTGTTGACTCACTAATGATAATGTGAGTTATTGAAACTTAGTAAACTTAATGGTTATCATTGAGAGTGAACTTGTGATTTTGATTAAGAGAGAATGTGGAGTTAGAATGTTGGAAAATTGATCAAAAAGGGATATTAATGAATGTCCTTGTGATTAGTTGTAGATTATCTAATTTTGGCACCATTTAAGCTAATTGAAAAGCTTGGAAAGTTATGTTTCAAGGGGTAAACCTTTGACCTCTCAAATAAGAGAAATTTAACTTATGCTTTAGTATGTTAATTAATTATGTAATTAGAAGATTGTTTTTAAACTAATTGATGTTTGTAAACTTGTGTAATGAAAATTTGACAATGTGATAGATTATGTAACGTGCAAGTATGCATGTAGGTTGACATGAATGAGTATATTAATGATAGAGTAGAGCATGCATATTTTTAAAAATGAATATTATGAGTTATTATGCATACTGAGTTATAAAGAGTATGATGGAATCAAATTGTGATGGGTAAGATATAATGTGATGTGAGTAAATATATGTGCATATTATGTGTTGATGTATGCATAACATGATCATTAAGATAGGAGTTTGCTTATAGGGAGAGTAGTTTGGCAAGTCCATGTGGTAATAACAGCTTACTATAAGAATTGGAAGCTTGCTTTGGCACTGACAGTTGGAATCAAGAGGTAGCCATTATCTTATGATTGATTTGAGATTATCTCACTTGTTCTTCAAAGGACTTGAACATGACTAGACTCCACTAGTTTATTAGGAGGCTAAATTAGGGGTACGACACCCTATAGTTGTTAGTATTAGGGAAAACTGTGAAACACAAGTGAGTGAGTTAACCCTAGCATAATAGCTCCTCATAAGTGAAAAGCTAGGATAGTTTGAGTTATAGACGTAGCCACTAGATATCCATCGATATCATGTCAGACGTAACAGGAGGGTATAAGATTGGCATTGATCATGCATTCTATTCTCAGCCATATAGTTATTATTATTGTGATCCATCATTTTAATTAAGGGTGCATGGTTATTATTTTTGTAACCCTGTGATGTGCATAATTGAGATATATCTGGTGATATGTGTTATACGCTTGGTTACATGGTTGTTATTTTTGTGGCTGAGACTATATCTGATATATGTGTATATGATAATTGAGTTTATTACTAATTGCATATATAATTAATTTATATGCAACTGTATAGGTTAAATTGACCTTGGTTACTGAGTAGTTGAACTCATCCCTCATTTCTTAACATTTCAAGGCTTATCTTATCAAATCTCGATTAGGGAAAACGACTAAAGGCGTATGATTCTGAGTAAATCCTACTTGTAGGCCTCCTAGTTTAAATTATGTGTATTTAAAACATTGTTAAATTGCCAACTAGGGTTTCATGCAATTCTTTTGAATACTTGCATTATAGTTGAAAGTATCTTGTGTATTTTGTGCCTTGAGCTGTCGATATGTGATTGTAAAGCTTAAATAGGGCTGAAATACTAGTGTAAGTAAGGTAAAGTATATTTGGTTGTCTCTAATAGATATTTAATTATTTTATACAAAGTTAACTCCCCCTTATATTTTTTCTAAATTAAGGGGTTGAGTATTGAACTTATGAAATATGTGCATTTGATTGATTGTGGTGTGTTACATGAGTCCATAATGGTCCATTAAGTGTGATCTATGGATTGTTGTAGGCTTTTGGCACATGCGTTGTGATTTGGACACCATAGTTGTGTTATTGTGAAAAAGGAGTGAGATTTTTAAAGGGTGTTCAACTTTTGATAGAAAAATATTTGATTGTAAAATTAATGCCATTAGTTAGAGCCTGTAGACACCTAGATGACCTTAATTGAATATCAGAATGAGAAGTGAGACATTTTGAAAACTCATCCTAGGTGCTGTCAATTTGACGGTAAAATGCTATCCAATTTGTGTGATGCATTATGGCTCATGGCACCTATGCCATGATGTATAGCACATAGATGGCATGTCGTGGCACACAAGTGATATGCCGCAACACATTGCCATTTTTGTCAAACTAATTTCCTCACTTCTTTTGTAAATGCATTCACTTATTTTGGATTCCTAGCTTTTGCATATGTTTTAAAACTCTTATTTATTAATGTTGAAAGTATACATGAGTATTTTAAAATTATGAAAACTTGGGATCCCCACTTGTGATATTTTACAAACTTAGTTATTATCATGGATTTAGGAGATTATAGTGGATTAGTAAGGGTAACCTTACTTGTTTGCTATTGACTTTGCGTCAATCATGTTGATACATTTACATAGATGATCATTCCCAAGACACAAGATCAAGAAATCACAAATGCGTAAGTTAAATGTTTGGCATATGCAATGGAAACATGATCAAAACATGTATAATCCCTAATGTTGGTAATAGTAAGTATTCAATTACACCAACTAAATGGCTAGAGACTTTACTTATGTAGTTCATGTCTCTAAATCTCAATACTTTCCCCTTTGAATTAACCTTAACATTCTTGAAAAAATATTAACAAATAAGAATGAGATTATACAATCCCACTAACCAAGGAAAATAAATTCAAGTATATAAAAGTGTGGCAAATATAAGCACATCAGGTAAGGAATCGCCAATAACAACATTCAACATGTATAATGAGACTAATGATAATAAACCAAAAGGCATATAATGCAATGGTGATAATTTTATACATGATCATAAGCATTCCATCCTTATTCCTCTTCTTATATCTTCTGATTGAATTCATGAGCTATCAAATTATATAGGACCAACTTGAATGAATGGATTTGGCCTACTTTTCATTTTATGAGGGGTAGCTTAGTTAAGGCCCCATACTTACTCTCAAATTATGGATTCCACCATTTGAACTCATGGAATGTCATTTTGCCTAGTCTAAGGCAATAACAAGTCTAAGATAATATCCAATCCAAGGTAATAGTAAAGAACTAAAACACCGAGGCCTCATGGTATTGGTGAGTATCATGTGGATTTCTTTACCGCCTTACTCTCCCGTGTGAACTCCTACCTATCCATAATCATACAATATACTCATGTTACTCAATGACATATCATAGATTTAAACTTGATTAACTTATCTCATAATCAAGCACATATCATCCGGCTATGCATAAATAACTACTACTAAAGCTTTATGACGATATCATGACTCATAATCAATAACATATTATAATATCTTGAATTTCAATCTAGAAAATTTAGTTACTAATCAAGGATAAATTAGTAATTAGTGAAATGATTGTGGTTTGGATGTTGAGTTGAGGTTTTGTGTTGGTTGGTTGTTATGTTAATAAGATTGAAGGGTAAAATGGAAATGTAGGGTGAAACGCGCGAGCACAAGCGAGATTAAACTCACTATGCCACACATTGCGGTAGAAGTTGCATACGCTGTGATAGTTGTATAGAAATTACTTAAACGTAAGTCAAAACTCATGAAAATAGAAAGAGAAAAAGGGGAAAGCAACTAAGAGGTGAGGAAGGATTGGCTCTGCTAGGGCTTACTTCATTTAGTGATTGAGGGTTTGTTTCGGCTAGTGACTTATCGAGTAAGTAATGTGCAGTCTAAAGCTTCATTTCTACCCCATTTTCATTAAATTTGATCGGTTGAGAAATCAAATTAGAAAGTTTTAAGGTGTTTAAATCTAAAAGAAAGGTTTAAAACATGCTTTCGAATATAAAACTAAGGTTTTGTGACTAGTCTGGAGTTAAATGGTTGATCTTTAAGAATTTAAGCTTAAAATAACCTAAATAGTTAGGTCAAAATGGTGAAATTTGGTTAATAAATGAGTTAGGAGGTTGTTATGGTCATTTGACTAGCCAATGACTATTGACAGTGGACTTATGAATTTGAAGGGGTCTAATTAAACTGTTTTGTGTGATACAAGATTCGGTTTAGCTGAATCAATGACTATTTTAAGTGTTAAGAATTGACCTGAGGACATTATGCTATGTACATTGAGCACTTGAGAAGTTGCTAGTAAGAATTTACACCTTGAAAGTCCTCTATGATTGGTAACCTGCAGTAATAAGGGTGAAAAGTAACTAGAGTAACTCTTTTAGTTGTTCGTTTGTGAACTTATTTACAAGTATATTATATAGCTATGTGTATTGTGATTTATGAATTGATAGAGTAGCAAAATTGTGAAAGTATATGTGTGTGGGTGTGTGTGAGTAATGTTTGAGATGTATGAGACGAGACATATGTATAGACATGTGCATCGCATCCACGAGAGTACCCTAGACTAGGGTAAGGGGTCGTGGCCCTACTCGAGGTAAGTTTAAGAAGTCCTGATAATCCGGAGCATAGAGCTTGACTCCGCTACGACTGACTTAAGATATGGAATGATCCACGAAGTTACTCTAGACTAGGGTAGTGGGTTGTGGTCCTATTCTATGTAAGGCTAAGAAATCTTGATGATCCCGAGTATAAAGCTTGACTCTGCCATAACAAACCTAAGAGACTACCCATACGTGAAGAGGATACATGATCTGAATAATTATATGATGGGCCTTGTTCCATGTGATTGGAAGTCCTGGTCCGAGCATACAGATTGCTCCGCTAGGTGGAACCAGGAATGCATGAGCATAAGCATAATGAATGGATGAGTATCAAATGGGTGTATATGCATATTATACTATTTTATTGAAATAATGTTGCATTATCTCTTGTTTATGATTTTGTTTATCAACTGATATTTAGGTTATATCCAAGTTACTAGGACATATATCTCACTCCGTTACCTTTACACATAAGTAAAGAGAGCACAAGAAGGCCCAGAAAAGAGAAGCCTCATTTGGTACTGGTATGACTACCAATTGTGTATTTTGAATGTATATAATTGTAATTAGAACTTGAGTTGCCAATTAGGATGCATATGAGTATGTGAAAATGAAAATGTGAATGTGTATATGATTGTGAATGAGGTATGTTTTGAATTGTATCTCGCTGAGAGTACCATAGTAGTGGGTACATGGGTAGGCCTAAATGCCCATTAAGCAAGTATATGTCATTATTTAACTTGTTCTACTCTTATTGAATGTGATTTGAATGTGAAATGATGTGTATATATGAGAACTTGATACAAATGATGAGGCTGAGTCCTATTTGAAAGAGTTGAGTATATTTATGATTCCCGAACATATGGCGAGGTGGAGCCCTATATGTAAGAGTTAGATAATTAATAGTGGAACAAGTCTATGTGTATGTATGTGTTGTATGTTGTGCTTCATATAAGTCTACAACTGTGTAATGTGGCATTAACAGGTCAAAATGAGTATATGATGTGATATATGTGATGTGATGTGTTAATCAGTGTATATAGTCCTTTTAGAGTTAGCTCAAGGCCCAGAGTAGTCGAATGGGATAAGAAATGAGAATTGAGCACATAGAGTGCAAGTTTTAAAAGAAAAAATGACTTTTTGCACCCGAATATCCAATTTTAGATTGGACCATCAGTCGAGTCTAAACTTATCTCATTAAATAAATTATGTTATAAGCTTTGTGTGGGTGCTTGAATTACTCCAATTAGATATTGGATGTGGAAATGGCACATGATGGAAGTTCATCTTCTGACTTGTCATATATGCTGTAGCGCATTGTGTGCCACACCACGGTATATGGCACAAAAAAAGAACAGTCATGGCTCTATACCACATGCTGTGGAATATGGTGGTGTGAGCCGTGACACATAGTCCTTTTTAGGGTAATGATATTGTGTTTTATTGAATTGTATGATTGCATTGTACTTCCGTTAATCCTCTTATTTAAATATATATTTTAAGAAGTTGGGATCCTATATTTTGAAAATAGATAAAGGGCTATTATTCTGATATTGTTTTGTGATTTATTTGTTTGGGTGTTTTTGGGATGGTAAAGTCCAGAATAAGTAAGGACTTTACACATATCAACATTATATTCTTTAAAAACTTGGATCATGTAACAACTCAACTCTTAGCATTTCACTATAAACATATAATTACTTAATCATGCATCCACATCCGTTGTTTATAGATTCCATATTTCATATGTCATAATTAATACTTATTAAGATATGAATAATCACAATACTATACCCACATTGTGCTTAAGAAATTTATTCAGTCATGCCATACAAAATCATGCCATTATCAACTTAACATGGTAAAAACCATTCAACTCCAATCAAATCAACATTTTCATTTTAACATCAACAATCTCATAACCATAAATCACATGTTTCAATACAGTCAATACTAACATGCTTGTGTAACTACATTATCATTTTTATCACAATAAATAACATATAACTCATAATTATAACACTACTACAAAAAAGGTTTTTACGTCGCTTTTAGGGCATTTCATGTCCCTATCATAAGGGACATGGATCTGAGCGACATAGAAAGTTGACTTATCCACATCACTTTTATGAGAGACGTGGATGGGCCTTTTTATACAAAAAGGGATGTGGTTTTTCCAGAAAAAATATTAAAATAATTTAAATTTAAATATCTATTATTCTCATTTCATCATTTCAGCTAGCTATAGATTTCACAGACCTAAAAACAAAATGAAAGAAAAATAAAAACATACCAAAATTGATGAAGCAACCAAAGATAATGGAGAAGGCTTAAGAAGAGATTAGAAATATCTACAAAAAAAAAAGAAGTTTGTGGGTGAAAATGATACTAACCAAATATTGTTTACTAGCTCAGGGGAAAGAAGACTGTGGATCTCGGTTGTAAGGTCTCCCTTACTTAACTACATTTAACTTCAAATCATGACAATCAAGGGATTAACCCTCAAAGAATTACCAAAATATAAAATTTTATAAAAAAGGAATTTCTCAAATCCTTTTTGAAAAGAATCTCAATTTCAACAATTCAAATCTCAAATATTATTTAATAAGTCTAAATCAGAGTTTTGAAAGAAATGTGGAAGCTTGAAAATCAATTGGGACCTAAAATAATAAGTTTTAAAACTCAAAAATAAATTTTGTGCAAAAAATGATATGTGCGCTGTGGCTCACGATATTTGCACCGTGGCTTGTCTTCTCGATGCCATACACAATAGCGTGAGGTGCCATACATCACGGTGCATTGCACGAATTTGACAGCATAGTGAGCGAACTTTTGGTGCGTCCTAAATCTCCATCTGATGTCTGATTGAGGTGGTTTTCGTGTTTACATAGAGCTTTCTCCTAGATGTAGCTAATGGCACTAGTTTCACATTCAAATTTATTTTCTATAAAAAGTTAAACACCAAAACCCATTTTGACTACTTTTCACAAAATTTCACAAATGAAGTGTCCTAACTCCACCACACGTGCTAATAGCTTACACCAACCATCTGACCACACTCAATAGACTAATGGACTCGTGCAACGCACCACACACAATCAAAAATATACTTATAATAAAATCATCACTCAACCTCAATTTTCACAAAATACAAAAGGGGAGGAAATGTTGCACAAATTCATCAATTTCATTTAAAATACATATGTATCTACTTACATAAGTATTTTGGCCCTATCCACGAGTTTACAATCAAAAGTATTTAACCTAGAGTATAAAATACACAAGTTATACACAAAATAATGCAAGTAGTATAAAAAATTAGCATGTGATCCTAGTTGGCAAATACAATAACATATACACATGGAACCATAAAAAGGAGGCATATAGAGGATTATTCCACAATCCTAGGCCTCAGTGTAATTTTCCCCAACTCGAATTCGATGAGCTAGGTCCTGAAAATATTGAGAATTGAGGAGTGAGTACAACCACTTAGTAACCAAATTTCACCTAAGCTATATAAATTATAGAAAATAAATTATTTTAAACTATTAATTTTTAGACATTTTTCACATCGCTTTTTAAAAAAGCGATGTGAATAACTTATCCATGTCATTTTTTAAAAAAATCAACATTAATAAATAGTCTTATATATTTAATACTTATTTACAAAATTGTCACCACTCTATTTTTTATGTCACTTTTATAAAAAGTTATGTACATTTAGGGATATAAAATATATATTTTGTAGTAGTATATATAACAATTATCTATAAGAGTTTAACTCTCAATTACCTCAATTCTTAGGTTACTACCCTAAGAGTATGCTTTTGGATTCCACAAGAGCTCTCAAGCAATCAACAAGGTCCAAGAGTAGTCAAATCTACAATTAGAATTATTAAACCTCATTAATGGCTAATTATCATTAATTAGCTCTTAATCACAATTAAGGCCTAATACCTCCATTAAGCGTGATTAAGCAAAATCAACCCCACCAAAACTCACTTTGTAATATCCCGAAATTTTAAGACTCGGATTTATAAAAAATAAAATAAAATATCTATAATTAAATTAAAATTTAGAATAATTTAATAGAGGCCAAGAGTTTGAATTTTACTAAGCAAAAGTTTGGTTTTATTTGATTTTTAACTATGGGAAAAATTACCAAAGTTGACCCGAGCTTTTGTGCAATAATAAAAAATGTTGGGGCCTTTCTTGTAATTTTCCCCAAACTTTTTGACCAGCAATTTAAAGGCCAAAACTGATGCAGAAATGCAGAAACTGAATTGGAAAGGAAAGGAAAGGAAACGTACTAGAGGAAGAGAGGAAGAAGAGAAGAGAAAGGGAGGGAGTTAGGCTTGGATCTAGGAGTCTTTATGACCGTTGCAAGCTCGGCTACACGATAGGTAAACTCCCTACTTCAATCCTCTTCCCTTTCTCTTGATTTTCTTCAATTTTTAAAAGAGGAGATTTTTGGATTTTGATCCCAAAGGCTTTATTCTTGTAAGCTTTTATTTCTTTGGATTCTAGGGAGCATGTTTTGAGTTTCTATATAGTGATCTAATGTTTTGAGTGAATAATTGGATGAAAAGAGGTGTTTTGGGCACAAAATAAACCTTGAGAAATTGGGTTTTTGCTCCTCAATGGTTTAAGCCTATTGATTTAGTTATAATTTTGCTATTTGAGCTCAATAAGATTTAAATTAAGGTTTGGTTTTCATTATAAGGGCTAATGGTGAAAGTTGGTGGCACTAAGTAAAGGTTTTTAATTGATTAAAAAATTATATAAATTGAAAATTAGCCTAGTGATGGCTAATAAATGGTTTTGGTGGTTAAGTGATACTATATGAATGGTTGGTTTAATATATGGACCATTAGGGTGGATTATGACTCATTGACCTAAGTTGTGTGGTATAAGTTATAGTCTTTATTAATGCTATTTGTCATGATAAGTGATGTGGATTACTTATATGTTGTAGAAAATTGTTGGTGGAACTTATTGAGAAGTAAGGAACAAGCCGAGCCCTATTTTGTACAAGGGGAACCCTTTTGGTACCAAAGGGTTGAGGTAACAGGAGAATTTATATTTCTTATTACTTTGTTTTAGCTATTTTTGAATAAATATTACTAGTTATCATGCATTACATGTTTTAAAAGATTAAATGTGCTTTATAAGGGGTTATGGGGTACTACTTTGATTATAGTGCAAATATGTTTTCTAATTGTTTAATAACAATGTTTTTATGAAAATGAGATTTATAAATATTATACTACTTTAGAGTGTTGAATGGTCAATACTCAGGAAAGGTAGACAAGAGTAAAAGGCATGATCTCGGTGGGAGTTCACCAATGAGAAGGTGTGGATTTTTGATATTCTATGGCACACTGTCAATACTCTGTGTTGTCTTACGTATTGTGGGCTCAGTGCACTAAAGTGGTTAGTGTATTGAGTGTTCGACACCTCTCAGTGGGGGAGGGAATCCAACATATGAAGTGTGAAGTTGAGTGCCTAGGCCAAGGTAGCCCTCACATGGAGAGTAAGTCGGGCTGGCTCTGGGAGGGAGTTAGCTTTGACTGCTCAGGATTCACGTCGAAGGGGCATAGGCGGTTCGGTGGATTAGATCATGCCTTAGATTATGTTTTGTGCCTGTGGAGGTACAAGTAAGTATAAGGTTTACCTGCGAGTTAAAGAGTGCCAGGGGGCATTCTGTTGGTCATGAAAGGCCATACCGGCCTAGGTCATGCATTCATGCATTTTAAATGGTTAAATTATATACTATGTTGAATTTATTATTCATTTATTTGATTATGGCTTACTTTGTAATAATCAATGTAAATTTCTCTGTTACTGAGACTGTGGTTGTCTCACCCCTTTCTTTTCAATATTCTAGGTCCAGGCGAAGGATCCAGTGGTGGACGGGGAAAGGAGCAAAGCTAGGGGTTTGCTTGTAATTTATAAAGAACTGCAACCCCTTTCTTTTGAGCAAATATATTGTAATGTATTTAAGATTAAGGTGCCAGTAGGATATGATTGTGTGTGTGTGTGTGTGAATATGTGTGGATTGTGTGCTTGTGTATGAATTTTTGTCTGTTTGTAGACTTGTGGCTAGGAAACTTGGTTATGGTGTGTGGTTTTGATGGATTTACTTAGTAGACCAAGTTTCTATTACAAGCAGATCTTTATTTTGATATATATGTGATTTTATAAGCAAATGCAAAGTGGTTGCATTGCAAATGGTGTGCTATGGGCAAACATATAGCTTGGATAGAAAGAGTGGGTGCGTGGGCCCCACAAGGAGTTCTAAGCCAAGTGAAAATGTTTAGCATATGTATTTATATAAATACATGGTATTTGAATTGATTTGTGACCACTCTTGTATGATTTGTGCATTTTGAGGGTTTAGGGTCCATTTTGGGAAATGGCACCCGGGTGGTCAAATTTTGATGTATGGGGGTTTTCCATCATTTGAATGTTCTTTCAGGTATTTTTAGTCTTATTTGACGTGTCCAAAGTGTTCCCACAGGTTTGTGACCATTAGGATGAGATTTGGACAATTTTGAAAATGGTTTTTACCAAAAAGCTGCACTTTTGCATCCGGGTGTCCAAATCTTAATCCGACCGTTGGATTTCTCTAAAATTTGGGTCACAAATAAAACCTTTTATAAGCTTTGTGTGGGATTTAGAATCACATCGATCGGATATCAGACAGAAAAATGACGCACTCCGAAATTTAGTCTGGAGGTACTGTCATGACAGCATTTTAATGCTGTCATGACAGCTACAATAGTTATATTGTAACCTGCACAAAATTCAATCCGTCCGTTGGATCTTTTCAAAATTTGGTATGCTAATAGTATTCTTAAAAAGTGACTTGTGAGCTTTAAAATCACTTCGATCGGAGATTGGAAGGCGGAACGGCGCCTCCCAGAAGTTGACCCTGGAGGGCTGTCATGACAGCAATTTAATGCTGTCATGACAGCATATTTTTACCCTTCTTTTATCTAACTTGCTTCCATGCGCTATAGGTAGAACCTAAAAATTTTTTTTTAAAGGCTTTAAATGTTTAATTTTTCCATTGTATATTTGCTTAGTGATTTAAATGGTTTGTTTCCTAAGTTGGTTTTAGGATTAACTCCTTAACCACACTTAGTTTATTTGACTTGTGTAATTTTGGATAACACTCGAGGCAAGCGTTACACACTTCCATTAACTTATTAATATTTAACCTTCATTAAACTTAATAAACACTGTTAGCTAACTTTATTAACTTAATCTAACCCAAAACAATTTTAGGGCTTTGGATTTAAGCATCCCATTATGATAACTATTATCAAAATCAATTAAATAACGCTTATTTAACTTCAAACCTCCCATAAAATTCACATCTTACGGCTAGAGTTACTTTAAATTTGAGCCCTAACCTTAATCACTACTAAAACTTTCTTAAAGAGGAGATTTGAGGATAGGAGATGGATCATAAGTGTTACCTTGAGTGATTAGGAGCTAGAATGCATGCCCAAATGTTAGGAACTCCAAAACCCTAGCAGAGCTCTTCAAAAATCTCCCTAAACCTCTCAAAACTCAATTTTACATGTTTAGTTCATGAAAAAACATTTAAGTTTGATTTTTGGTTGTTCGCCAAGGCCAAAAATGCCATTGGCTACAGCCAACTGTATAGTTTTGCTAGTCTATATTCAAAAATTCATAATTAATTTTACACATCTTTAAAAATTATGAATTAAGATCCTATAGAAAGCTTTAGTTGTGTACTTTCTAATGCAAAAAGAATTACTCAAAAATATTATCATTTGATCTTTAAAAATCTTTGATTAGAAAAGAAGCTCATTTTTAGCTGCTTCCAAGCCCTCATTGATTATAAAATCATTTTTCATTGTATTTAAATACCCTTAAACACTCTTAAAACATTATTAACCCAATTAAATTAAAGGGTAATAATTTGGATGTTACATGTCCTCTGTGACAAGCATCTGTTTAAACTTGTGATTTTAGTGACAACTCTTAAGTGTGATCTTGATAACTGAATGTAAGCCAAATGGTTAGGCTGAACCAACATAAATATCTTGTCCAAAGCTTCTTCTTCCCTTAACTTCATTTGATTTAGAATGCTCTTTATGTCTAACTTTGTTTTGATTCAAACTCTATTTTTTTTTTGTTAGCTAAAGTTTGTGAAAATTTTATAGAACACCCAATTTACCCACCCTCTTGGGTGACCAGCTTAACTAACACAATGTACTTTATGGTGAGATATGATCAAAACAGTAACCATAGGTCAAAATTGAAAACTATGCAAAATCTATATCTCAATACTCAACTTCAAACAACCATAACTTTTTCATTAAGGCTCTATTTTGAATAAATTAATTATCATTAAAAAGCTATTGTAGTTACTTTCAAATGAGATATATTTTCTATCAAAATTATCTTTATTGTAATAATATGATTAAAAACATGATCATAGGTCAAAACTAATTTTCTAAAGATTCACATCTCAAAACTTAGATTTCAAATGTTCATAGCTGTTCCATCTTAACTACACTTGGAGCAAATACAATAGCTTTAAAAAGTTTATGGAGTAAGTTCTTAAATGATATACGCTTTATGTCAAAACATTTCAAAGTTTGTAGGATATAAATGACCAAAAATAAAGAACATGATTATAAAAAATTATATTTCATGTTTTCTTTTGCGAACTAAAATGCATGTTTGATTTGAAATAACTTGATCCAATATTGCATATCCTTGCCTCTGTTCATGTTAGTGCATGGACAAAGTTAATAGAGTTCTTAATCAACCACAGATAAAGCAAGCCATAAGGTTCTTGAAGTCTCTATTCCAAACCATTTGTGAATGAGCTTGACATAAATCATGATTGCTTGCAAATAAAGGGACCTAGAAAAGACCACTCGCTTCTATTTCAAATTACTACTAGAAGAGGAAAGAAGGATAGAGGTCCGATCACAAACAAGAGATGAATAAAGTGTATGACCATATATGGATGAAGGCAAGGATGAGGAGTATTCTTCACTGATGCGTAGAAGAGCTATGACATGGCTTGGTCGTGGGAAGATGTTGACTTGAGATGCTTGTCAACTACAATCAAGGTAGGGAGTTGGGTCCTAGGATCACCAGAGTTAAGGCACACCTTTAGGTTTAAAGAGATCTTAAAGAGTTACTTACAAATTACCCACTAATAAGATCCTCATATTGATAGCAAGACTTAAAACCCATGACCTTATGATTTATGGGTCAACTTTTTACTAGCTAGACCTTTTATAATAGTTTTATTTATGATTTGTTATAATGTGAGCATGAATTTAAGAGCCATTATGAGATGGTCACTACTAGGATTCATTAATGAGAAATGAATTACTTTACAATTGATGTGGGTTACATTTTTTTTAGTTGCCTACCAGGTATTCGGAGCTTTACCCTAACTAATCTAGATTCGACTTGCATCATGCACCTAGCTATGGTGGGTAAGTCTCCTGGTGGGGGTTTTTTGCTTACACAAGGCTCAAACTCAAGACCTTGTGTAAGCAAAATTGAGCCACTTAACATTTGAACCAACCCTATTAGTTGATGTGGGTTACATTGTTTGGTAGAGTGTTGATTGTGAAAGGGTTTTAAATATGGGCTTGTGGTTGAGAATGTATTTTTTAGGCTTTGATTATGCCCTAGGCCCACTTTCTATTGTGAGTTTGAAATGTTTGGATTATCAAACAAGTTTATAATACTTTTTACAGAAAATATAATCTTGCAAGTTAATCAATTTTTTTCTTAATTAGAGGGGCATGCACTAACAACCTAAAATTATAAACAAGATTGTATACATGACCTTCGACTTACAAAGAAACTTACACGTAACTAAGCTACAAGGCTAAAATTTAGGTGTTACAAAATCTCTACATAATAGATTATTTTTCATAACATTTATAAACTATTTAAAAATAACTTATTTTTTATGCGTGAACTGGACTCTTAATAGAAAATTAATAATTGGATAGAGAAAAATAAAATTTTAAAAAGGAAAAACATACCTTTTGATCCTTGTACTTTGTTCAAGTTTTGCTATAGATCCCTGCACTTTTTTTCAGTATTTTTGATCCATACACTTTCATGATTCAAAATATCAAAAAAAGTGCAAGAACTTATAGCAAAACATGAGTAAAGTACATAAACTAAAATATATGTTTTTCCTTTAAAAATATGGGGTAGAATTATATATAATACAAATTTTAATTTTATGAGAGATATGCGTAATTTTTTAAAATGAAAATATCTCTTTAATTAAGATAAAATAGAGGATCTTAATTAATTTATTTTAGTCTTATATTTCAATTTCTTGTTTTTGATTTAGAAGCAAAACAAAAAACATCTTTACAATTTTAAATTAAAAAACACAATTATATTGAATAATAATATAACAAGTATGGAAAAATTTCATATAGTTAATGTATGTACTTGTTTTCAATTAAATCAAGACATGTATTTGTATATATGCACCAGGTAATTAAGTAATTATTTTTCAATGTTATCAGAACTAGATCGAACTAGCTGGTCTGATCGATTAAAATGGTGACCGGTACTAAGTCTAGTCTAATTACCGTAAAAAACTAACCATCTTAAAAAATGCCCAAGAGCATGTTGAACTAGTCTCAAACTAGCTAGAATTGCCATAACCAGTTGTTTGACTAGTTGAACTAGTCCTATGTTTTGTAAAAAAATTGTTAAAATTTTAATACATAAATTACAATTTACACATATTTATAACTAATAAGCATTGATAAATGAAAAAAAATGAACAAAGAAAATGTAAGATTTATGTATAAAAGTGTATATATTTTAAAGCTATAAATTATATATTATGAAATAAGCACATATATTTTGGATTAAAATGATGAAATAGGAGTGGATATTTCCTTCCTTTATTATAATTTATATCATTTTTAAATTAACAATTCACTTTTATTATTATAATTATTTATTTTTATTTTAAGCATATATTATTTAAACTATATTAATTTATTAATGCTTGGTTAAACCACAGTTCATACCATCGAACTATGAACCAATACTTTATTCGGTTTAATAACCAATTTGATTTTCTTAAAATTGCTATTTTCCATTATTACTCCCAAAGAGTGATATATTTGCAAAAGCAATATATGAGATATAAAATAATTATTAACACACTGAAATTCATAATTATTTTGATTTGATTCGATAGAAATATATAAAATATATAAAGTTCAGTACTTAAATGTTACCTAATAAGTATTATATATATGCACCACATAATTAAATAACTATTTTCCAGTATTACTCCCAAAGAGTGATATTGCAAAAGCAATATGAATATATGATATCATTTCTTTTGGGTGAAAGCAATAAAATGACATTCTTTGCATGTTGAGGCTTTAATTCCATCAATTGCTTCAACTTTTTCCACAAGGATATATTCCATTCTCTTATCTTACCAATAAGATCGTTCAGTCTCATAAAGTCACGACTGCTTCATGAACACTGCCAATTATTAGCTCTCGCACTTGCCTTTTAGCTTTGGCTCATCTGATGAATTCCCAAATAAATGTGGGAAGAAGGATCCCTTATCTAATCAGGCAAGAATATATCACCCGTTTAAGTTTCTTTTGAAAGAAAAAGAAAAAGAAAAATAAAATAAATTTATTTGCTGTTTTTAGAATAAAAGGAGAAAGGGATGTTATGTAGGAGCATGAAACACGAGCTTCCTCACTCTTCTCATGCAAGTTTTTTCTTTCTTTCTTTCTTTCTTTGTTTTCGAGAGAGAATTATGTTTAAGGACTTTAAATTTGTGAAATTATTTTGTAAGATCAAGGACCTTTTTCAAATAGAATAATAATAATAATAATAATAATAATAATAATAATAATAATAATAATAATAATGACTAAAATGTATATGAGGCAAATAATTTACCTCGTTTTAAAAATCACACAATAAGTAATTTAATACTAAGAAAGAGAAAATGTAATTGTCTTTCCTGCAAAGAAGTACTTCCTCCGGTCCCAAGAATAGGAAATTCTTAATTACATTTATAAGAATTAAGAAAAATTGTTAAAAATAGATGCATCATTAAAATGGAAAATAAATTATCACTACTTTCCTAGTCTACACCTTCCAATTAAAATTAATCTAGCTTAATTATCTTTAGGTAATTACTGTTTGGATTTATGAATTTGAATTTGGATTTTAAATTAAGAACCTTATACTTAAAAATCTCTCTTTTAAAATCCATACATTTAAAATATTTTATTTGGAAAATGTAAAAATTTTCAAAGCTAATGAAGAATAGAGATGGGTTGATATTCGAAGGAAAAATAAAAAATTAAAATGATAAACTTACTTCTATTTTTTAATTGATAAGAGATGAAAACAAAAAATAAGAGAAAGATGAGAGCAGTATAGAGGCATGGATAGTAAAAATATGAAGAAAAAAAGAGAGGGTTGGAGTAATTAAAATTTAAAATAACTTAGCTTAGAAAGAATTTAAAATTATAAAAAAATTATAGTAAACTATAATTATAGTAAATTATAGTAAATTCAAATCCACACGCACAGCTAGATAGATAGATAGATAGATATGCATTAAAATGAGAAGTCCGATCCAAATCCAATCCAAATGCAACATTAATATATTTCTTATATAATATCTTTGCAGTACAATCAATAAGGGCAATTTACAAAAAGAAAAAAATTTAAAGTTATTGGCTTTTTACACAATGTCCTACATTTTGGATCAACATTTAATGGTAGAAAATATTTTATATTTTGGACGATAGGATGTATAATGGTCAACAAAATAATTTCATAAATTTAGAGTAGTTCCTATATGTAAATAACTTGTCATTTTGATTTAAGCATAATTCTTCCGAGTTTTAATTTCAGATATATATATATATATATAAAATAATTAACAAAATGAAGCGTTTGATTCAAGTCAATTTGACTGAGCCATAAGATTCTAACCCTCATAAGGAAGCATGTAACGCACACCAAGTGAATCTAACTTTGGAAAAAGAGAAAAAAGTGAGGGCGCAACTCTTAATTTCTTATAAAACATTATAACCACTTTAGTTAAAGTGCAAAAACCCAAAAAGAAACTAACAAAGAGTTAAATTCACTTCTGCATGCAGCTTCCATCCAATAATATAACTGCCAGCTTTACTTACCTTTACCCTTAAGGCTTCTAAATATGCACATACATACATACACATATATATATATATATATCATGCAGATCCCTTCCATAAATAACAAAAACCAAAAGACTACGCTGAGAAAGGCCTAACGAAACATGTCGTTTTCATCTTCTTCTTCTTCTTCTTCGATCTCACCGCTGTTAATTCTTCTGATATTATCAGCCATTCTCTGTGGTACTGCGTTTTCACAAAACGACGTCCAAAGAGAGGCTTTTTCTTGTAGCGATTATTTTCCGAATCTAAACTGCAAAGAAATGAACATCACAAATGGCAAGAGTCTTCGGACTCTTGACGCCGTGTTCGGGTGGAACGTCGTCCTGGACCGCCAAAACGGCACCAACGGCTCGACGTTCGGCCTCGATGTGATGTTCGGCGCCACCCTGGAGATGGGCCCGCCGGCGTGGATAGCTTGGGGCGTCAACCCGGAAAAACGACCGGAGATGATTGGAACCAAGGCCATCATCGGCATTATTCCGAAAACTGAAAACTCAGGGATGGAGGTAAGGTAACAAAGCAAGCGTGCAGTTCCTCTCTGCATGTTTAGACTTATTTTAATTAATTGATTTATGTTGAGACTTGGGAGCTAGCTAGTATTCAAATTTTAATTTTTTTTAGAATAAGTTATATATTTTTCTTCAACTTTATTAAAATTTCATACAACTATCCTATATATTAAAAAAAACAAATTAAGGTCTTCAATGTTAGTATGATTTAGCTAGCCATACTATGAGTTATTTTTATTCTTTAATTTCTTCATTGGGAGATTATTTTGGAAGGGAAAACTGTGATTTTACTCGTTTTAGATTCCATGAGAAGCATACGATTATTTAAAAAAAAATTAAGAAAGCTTGTTGGTATGAGTTTTAAAAATATAAAAAAAAAGTTTGTGTTGTTGGTTTCAAATTCAAAAGAAATTAAATCAAACAAATTTGCTCTTGTTTTCAGTTTAAATTAAAGTTATCATTTAAAACGGCCGGATGGTTAAAATTTGTATCTTGTATGCGTTCTTTACTGTGAGCACAAGTGTTAGATAACTCAATCATATAAATTAAGTGTAAATTAGTATGTTGACAAAAAAATAAGTAAATTAATTAAGATAGTTATTTATAAAAAGATATATTATTTTTCCTAAAATGCTCCTTATTTTAGTTATTGACATTAGGTATCCCTATTAATTACAGGCATTGATGTGTGCAACCAATTGACGTAATTTGTAAAGAACTAATAAATATAAGAGACAAAATAGATTAAAGCCTAAACCATAGATAAAAATAATTTTCTCAACTAGCTTTTACATGTAAAACCGGAAGGAATACTCTGTAAAGTATTTGAAGGGATTCAAACTAATATATATGGCTCAATGGTCTTAAACTAGTGGTCATGTATGTTAATTATACTTGGTTTTTCTCCAATGAGTTCCTTTACATAACGCTCTCATTGCAATTATGAACTGTTCAAATCAAATGATACATGTTAATTCATCATGCTTTTACTACAAACGAGGAAAAAAATGTGCAAAAGATCACCAAGTCGGTAAAATATTTGGAAACAAGGACTAATTATCTCGAAGTTAATTGGAGATTAAAAAAAATCTGCAATTAACTTTCAGGAGATCTACATGGATAATATTCTTAGTGATTGCATATATACAATGTACGTCTAATGATTGGTCCTTTATTTCTATCAAATATCTCATTCATTGGATTCTTTTACACAATTTTTTTAGGGTTAAATGGTAAATGTATCTCTATTAGGTTTAGTTTGAAATTCTAAACTCGTTTTTGATAAAATATTCTCCTTCAATATTTCAAAATGATGTAATATGACTCCTATAATTAATAAATATTAATAATTTTGACTATTACTTGATAAAAAATTACAAAAAATATCATAAAAAATTACAACAAAGAATCACAAAAACTTTCTTAGTCATTTGCTATAATTTTTGAGTCATTTTCTATGATTTTTGTGGTTCTTTTGTATCATTCTTGATATCATTTTCTATAATATTCTAATCAACTAAAAATCAAAGGTAACTTTTGTTAATGGAAGTAGTACTCCCACTTGTCTTATTTATAGAGTAAAGAGAAAAATTTTTTTTATCTTATTTATAAGTCACTTTATTAAAATTTTGTTATAAATTTATCCTTTTACTCTCCATTGAATGTTAAAACATATATATATATATATATTATTAAAATATATTCCCTCCATTCAAAAATGTAAGAAATTTTTTTAGCGTTTGCTTGTTCAAAAATATAAAATATTTTTAATCTTTTAAAATGTAATGATTATCTTTTTTTCAAAAGTGATCATATTGAATAAATAATTTTATATTTATTTTAATGTGAAACACCCTATTAAATAAGGATAAATTTAAAAATATAATATTAATTTGAAGACAAGTAATTACTTTTTAAAAAGTAAGATTCAATTAAAAATATTTACATTTCTTAACGAAAAAAATATATATTTAATAGAGGTAAAATTTAAAATTTTTTAAATTTTTAGATATAATTAATAAATTTTAAAATTTTAATTTTTTTATTTTTTATAAAATATATTAAAAGTAAGTTATAAACAAGATGAAAGAACTAGTTATCGAAGCTCAATCATCAACTTGCAATATAACAAAGCAATGAAAGCATCCATTGACACATATTATTGGGCATGTCTGAATATTTTGAAGGTGAGGACGTACGAGATTACGAAGGAGACGAGGATGGGATGCCACCTGGAAGAATCACCGCATCTTGCGGGAGTGCAAGTCAAGAATACGACAATATGGTACGATCAAGCGAAGGGCCTGTACATAGTCTCCGCAAGATTGGTGCTTAATGCTACCATGTACAACGTATCGAGGCTGGGCCACGTGTGGCAAATCGGGTACAAGTTGAGAAATGACGATAATAACCCTCAAAGCCATCCAACGACTCTTCGGAATGTTGATAGCACCGAGACCATTGACTTGATTCACAGCGTGAGCTATGGACAAAACAGGGCTCTCCTAAGAAAGGTATATTATATATATCACTACAAGATATTTATTCAAATAAAAAATTTTTAAAGGTTTTTAGTACTGAAACATGAAAAAAAAATACTGAATTTTTGAATTTTAGTTGTAAAGATATCTTAATTTAATATTAATTTTTTTAATGAGGTCCTTAATTATCATTTTTTCATTATTTTATTGAATGTTTTGTTTGTTAGTTAGCTCTTCTAAAAAAAGATATAAATTTTGAATATTATGATTTTCTCAAGGGAAAATTACAACCAGCTCTCAAATAGGAAAATTAATTATTTTCACAGTTTATTCACAAGTTAAATTTCAATATTTACATATCATATTTCAGTATTTACAAGTGGTTAGGTCTTAATTATAGGTAATTGATTTTCTGATATAGGACTTATATGTTATTCTTTCTCATCTTAAACTCTATTTTAAAAAACCTAAGGTATTTTTTGTGCTTTAAGTCATATTTTTCTTATATATATATATATATATATATATCTCACTACAAGCAATTTATTCAAATCAAAATTTTTTAAAGGATTTTAGTACTGAAATATGAAAAGAAGAGTAATGAATTTTTTATTTTAATTGTACAGATATCCTAATTTGACATTAATATTTTTAATGAGGTTCTTAATTATCATTTTCCCATTATTTTATTAAATGTTTTGCTTGTTAGTTAGCTCTCCTGAAAAAGATATAAATTTTGAATATTATGATTTTCTTAAGGGAAAATTACAACCAGCTCTCAAATAGGAAAATTAATTATTTTTTCAGTTTATTCACAAGTTAATTTTCAATATTTACATATCAAATTTCAGTATTTACAAATGGTTAGGACTTATAGGTAATTAATTTTCTGATATGGGACTTATATGTAAGTCTTTCTCATCCTAAGCTCTATTTTAAAAAACCTGAGGTATTTTTTGTGCTTTAAGTCATATTTTTCATACATTTTAATTATCTGGTTTTGTGTAATTTTTTTTTATCTCTTTCCCAAGTTTTTATAAATATATATTCCAAATGTTCACAACGATCTTCTTCCGAGATTTCATGCAATATGGGGCTGATTTAGTTAATTACACTGTCACAAGGGCTTAAAAAGTAACGGGGTGACATAATGATTTATAAAATCAATTTATTATTAAAATTATTACTCATGCTTCTTCAAACTATACATCCAAAACACTCGTCCCTTATAGAAAATTAATTTATAATTTTGCAGAGAATTAATGATAATTTGATTTTTCAAAATCCTTTAGTTAGTGTCATTAATAATTCATATATACATGTCCTTTAATATTGTTGCCCTTACTATTAATATTTATTCCACCTTTGATGCATTGAAATGAGTACTAACATATAGAGGTCAAAATCAAATTAACCATGCAAATTGGACTGCTTATATACATATAGAGAGAGGGGGGGCATATAATAATGTGTTATGTTATTTAGAAACATTATAATGGTGTGGAAAATAAGGAAAACATAATTTTTTGCCCTTATAATTTCATCAGGTTTTATTTTTAGTTCCTGTAGTTTTTTTCAATGTTGTCAGTTCCTATAGTTTTAGAAAGATTGGATGACATTTATTTTTCAAATCCCTATAATTTTCATTTTTTAATATTTTTATTAGTCTTTGTAGGGACTGAAAACACTGAAAAAAATTACAGGGATTAAAAGTAAAATTCAATAAAACTATAGAGATCAAAGATTATTATATTTTCCTTGAAAAATGTAATGTGACTGTATATATGAACAATTCACATTCTTATATTAATCTCCCCTTGATTCCTCGTTGAATGCATTATATTGGATCACTCCTGTACGTAGCTACATGAGATTCGAGTTGCTAATTAAATTAATTAGGCATATGTATAATGACTTTAATTTCATGAGTGAGGAGAAATCAAAGTTATTAACGATGAGTGGTTTTATTTGAAATGAAGGTAATTAACGTCGAGCATTGAATTTTCACACTTATATCCATCTTCCCTAGATTCTTTATTAATTCCCCCTTCGTCGTAGTTTATTTGGTCATTACCTAATGTGCATTTTTATCTTTAAAATTTTTCTCAACAAGCAATTTTATCCCTATACTCATAAATAGGACAATTTTATTTTTGAATTATTTTTTGAAGTAGAACAAAAAAAAAAAACTCTTCTACAAGGTGCCCAGCGCTTTAAAAAAAAAATAATTTAGAGATAAAATTGTTTCTCAAAAAAAATTTAAAGATAAAAATATACCTTAACTCTTGATCATTTATATATAAGACTAAGTTCATCAATGCAAGCTATTAACGGCAAGTGGTTTTAATGGGAATGAAGGTACATGGGGCTTTGAACATAGCAGGATGGGGAACTTTCCTGCCTATCGGAGTGATTGTAGCAAGGTACTTCAGAGTATATCCATTCCAGTGCAAGAAATGGTGGTTCTACTTACACATTGCCTGCCAATCTGCTGGTTACGTCATGGGTACTGCTGGATGGGCTATTGGACTCTGGCTTGGTCGAGCCTCCAGATATTATATCTTTCATACTCATCGCACCTTTGCTATCATTATCTTCACTTTCACCACTATCCAAGTATGATCTCTCTCTCTCTCTCTCTCTCTCTCTCTCAAATATAAATGTGCCGATGTAGATTAATTTAGTTCGTAAGGACTTGACTCATATATATATATATATATATATATAGACTCAAATCTTACAATTAATGTGAGTTATATATTTTGAAAATCGAATTAGTTATTGAATCTCTTGAGGGATTCATATCAGCTTAGGATACTGAAATTCTTTTAGCAAATAAGTGGGCTTTTTCTAGCAGATGTTTTGTTAGCATAGGCTTGGGTACGAATATATATTCTTTGGATTTTTTCTTTGAATAATAATTCTTTTAAATTTGTTTAAATTATATAATGGGTCAATAAATATCTTAGACTCTAAACTATTATGTGAATATCATCCTGAACTTCTAAAATGTGCAAAAACTCCTATCAACTTCTAAATTTCAAGTGTTTGAAATATTACTGTTAAGTTAGAGAAAATGGCCATTATTTTTGTATTTGTGGGGCCCAGTCGCATGTTAATATGACACTCAATAATTGACATTTTCTTCAACTTAATGGGGAGATTTTAGATGTACTTAGAATTTAGAAGTTGATGAAAGTTTTTATACACTTTAGGAGTTCAAAGTTTAGAATGATATTTGCACAATAATTTAAGATCTAGGATGTTCATAACTCTTATATAAACTAGCTAAATTCTATATCTCTCAAATATAAAGTTGGCGATATAAATTAATTAATTAGTTTATAAAGATTTGACTCATATATATATATATATATATATTCAAATCTTACAATTAACGAGAGCATCGATCGTGTTGGCGGATACCAGCTAATATTTTGAAAATTGAACTAGTTATATTGAATCTCTTGAGGCAGTAATTCATATTAGCTTAGGATACTAAATAGAAATGGATATAAGGGGCAAGGGAGGGTTCTTGCCCCCTCATACATTATTGAGTCTTAGGTGGAAATTTTTTTTTTCTTTGCAAAATAGTATAAAATAGATTTTGGCCCCTCATTTTTTTTATTTTCAGTTTAGTCCCCCAACCATAAAATTTTGGATCTGTCCCTGATACTGAATATTTCTTTTAGTAAATAAGTGGGGTTTTTTTAGCAGATGTTTTGTTAGCATAGGATACCAAATACAAATTCTCGTGGGTCCAAATACGTATTCTTTGGATTTTTTCTTCGAATAATAATTCTTTCAAATTTGTTTAAATTATATAAACTAGTTAAACTCTAGGCCTCATGTTTGTACGGAGTCTAAGTCAAGATATTTTGTTCATGGCTTATTAATGATGAGGTTTTCTACATATTTTATACTGATTATTGTTTTATTTACTTTTGAAAACTACTAGACCTCTAAAAATAAAATATAAATTATATTATTCGAACTTCTTATTAGTTTTATTAACATCACACATATAATATACCAACTTAGGTTTATGTAATGGCAGTAGCTTTAATTCATTATTATAAGGGTTATATGTAATTTGGATCCTAAATTATAGGTTTAGGGGCAATTTGAACCCTAAACTCTTATTTGGTATATTCTGAATCTTAAACGATCAAAATTAATGTAATTTCACCTCTACCGTTAAATTAAAACAAACACATATATTTTTTTGAAAAAAAATGAGGTCAATTTTCCTCAAAGGAGGGTAGGAGAGAATGAGAGATGAAGAGTGAAATTTGGTGAAAATTATACATTAGGTCCCATATTTTAAAAGTAATGAACATTTGCTTTAATTTAACGGTGGAGATGAAATTGCACTAACTTTAGTTATTTAAGGTTCAGAATGTACTAGATAAGAGTTTAGAGTTCAAATCACCCATAGACTTATAATTCAGAATTCAAATTACATATTAACCTTTAATATAAACAAGTGTTTTGTCATTTTTTTAAAAGGAAATTTTGCTTATACTTCGAAAATAGAGGAGGATATTGATGTAATTTCAATTTTCAATATATATATATATATATATATATTGTAATTTCAATTTAATCCGTCTTCTAAATTCACTTGAGTTGTTTGGTGTTGATCAATCAGATGTTGGCATTGCGATTGAAACCAACCGAGAAAGATGAGTATCGAAAATATTGGAATATGTACCATCATTTTTTGGGGTATGGACTTTTGGTGATCATAATCATGAACATATTCAAAGGAATTTCCATTCTGCAAGCTGGGAAGGGATGGAAATGGGCATACATTGGAATTCTTGCGCTTCTTGGGGCCATTATATTAGGTTTAGAGATTTTCACTTGGGGTAAGTTCTTGTATTACAAACATAAAGCGAAGAAGAGGGAACCAGAAAACCAACAAAAGGCAGAAGATGAGAACAAAAGATCTGAAGCAGGAGACAAATCCTAGCTGCAGCCATAAGAGAAATTAATAAACCACTTGTTTTGGTTTCTGCTCTCTATCATTTAAATATATAAACATTATATGAATGATTTTTTTGATGTATTGATTTAAATATACTTGATTGTTTGAATGTTGTACTTTTTTTTGTTTAATTATTGAAGAATAAGAACATGTTTTGTTTATTAATTTCTTCTTGGCCTATAGTAGGGAAAAAGATGGAATTTTTTTAATTTTACTTTTTTGGGTTAGGATGCAAAAATACTAAAAAAAATTATTCGGGAGCTTCTGATATCCTTAAGTCAATAATAGTATATTAATAACTATTAATGTTATAAAAGAGGCATGTGAACACTGTATTTTGTCCGAATAATTTTAAAACAATAATAATATATAAAATTGAAAAAAAATGAAATTTTAATAATAATATTTTAGCCTAGATAATCTTCTATAGCTAGGTTTTATTTATGTTTGTTAATTGAAACAATTAATTTGAAAATTTAAAAAATTAAAAAATATATTTTCTTTTGTTTTAAATTTTAAAAAGTAATAAAATCTAAGATTAAAAAAAGATCTTCTATTCTAGATAATCTTTTTTTTTAAAAAATCAAAGTTTAAAAATAATAGTTAAAATAGATCTAATAAATTTTTTAAGTTAATTAAAAAAAATTCATTTTAAATTTTAAAAGTGAATGAATCTAAATTTGAGATAAGATCCTTTATTCTAGATATTCCTCTTTTAAATTGAAAATATGACATAAAAAATAATAAACATAATTAGAAAGTAAAAAAAAGAGTTATAATTTAAAAACTATATATATAAGACTAAAAGGTTAAACCCTTCTGTTTGTTCACAACACCTGCTCCTAATATCACGATGAGAGCATAGCAGAAGGAAGGGAGAGGAGTGAAGCACACAAATAGCTTTCCACCTCATATGCAAGCTCTAATATACCCTTCCCTTGCTTCTACTTTCAAGATTAGACAAAGAAATTTGGCAAGAAGAGGAAAGATAAAAACTGACATTGAAGAAGGCAGGCATCGTAGGAGAGGAAATCCGATGCAATGTGATGAAGTAGAAGCCGAATCAGGTCAGAGGTTCACAGATTTAGGCGATCGAGGTATGATATTCATCTGTTATATAAAGGGGAGATGGTCTGAGCTATGGGGGAGGGAACAATCTAAGCTTTAAGAATGTAAGAGAGATTCAGAGAAATTTCTAAGAAAAGAGATGAAAAAAAAATAGAGGCTGGAGATGATCTGAGCTTTAAGAGGCTAAGAGAGAGGTTGAAAATCTGTGAGAGATATAGAGAGAGTCTAAATTTGAAGCAAGAGAGAATGATCAATGTAGAGAACAAGACTAAAGAAGTGGAAGAGGGAGGATTGATCGGACCAAGAGGTTGAAAGTGGAAGAGACATCCATCTTGGTAATATATTTGATATTAACTTCCATGATTTAAATTTGGGTTTTTGATTTCAAGTTTAACCTCTTGCACTACTTTGTAAAAAAATTGGTTAGTTTTGGAATGCACAAAATTGGTCTGTAGAGATGCTGCCAAATTGAAAAATAATCCTTTTGTGGTTCGGGAGATTTTTAGTCATGAATTTGATAGTTAGGAATTGGGTTATGGTATGTGTACTTATTTATTCATGTTTGAATAGAGATATGAATTAAAGGGCCAAAAATACTTCCTTTAATGTTTATCAAAATTGCTTGCAGTAGGTTGATTTCTTTAAGAAGGATATTGGATTCATACTACTCTATATGTTGATGGACTGTATGTGTTTATGGGTGTGTATAAGATACCAATTGCAAAAAAGATACAGGAAATTAGATGCCCTGAATTCTTGGATATATGTTGGTGAAATTTTCGATCATTTGTTACAGACTTAGGCATTCAAAGATGCTAATCTACTTGTTCTATAGTTTGGGTATCTAGGATATTCACCATTGAAGGTTTCTCAAGATATTTGATCATGTGGCTATATGATTTGGTTTGGGTCTTAATCTCTTGGGTGCTTATGAGTTATGGTGAGTTTTAGATGGTTGGGTGTCTCTTTGATCTTGCTATTTTTGACTGCCAAAATATGTAATTAGTATGATTGTTGATTATTATTCTCTATGTAGTTCAAGTGAGGTTGCTAAAATCAAACCTTCTTTCAAACTTTAAATATATTATGTGTTCTGGACGTATTAAAAAAAATCCCCAAGTTATAGTTCTCTTTGCTATACTAATTGGTTTGATTTTGTTGTGAGCATATTCTTGACATTTTTGTGTCTCAAGCTATGAAGTATTTCTTGTGATTATAAGTTAGATTTTAGATGCATTTTAGCATGAAAGAATGTGTGGACTAAGCCAATTTGTTGATGTTATTTTGCTGACTTCAATTTGGTGTTAATCATTTTTGGAGAAAAATTAGTACTATTAGGGAATTTTGCAATGGCTACTCACATCATTTATTGATTGTCTTCTTAACGGAAAAATGTTACTGCTTCATTTATTTACTTTTCTTCCTTTTGAATATCAATGAAGTATCAAGCCAAATATCTATGATCACATGGCCAAGTCAAAAGAAAAAAAAAAAGGTCTGCTCCTTGCTTATTGCTTCCATGAATTTTATGTTTAAATGAATGATCTTTGAACATGTGTACCCTTTTATGTCTGGATGGTAAACATAAATCTCAATCTTTAGATTTTGCCGTGTATGATTTTAAGAATCTCTGTAGGTATTTAAAATGATTTCATACCCTGTAAATCAATAAGATTTTACAACTATAAGGATCAAACTTATATATATATATATATATATATATATCAAATATGGGTTCCAACGACAGATTACCCAAATTAACTTTATATATATAATTTAAATCAATTAAAAACATTTAAATGGTATCATTTGTAACCTCCCTGAGGTTAACCATAATTAACTCCAAATCATAATAATCTGAGGTTTTAAAAGAAGAATTTCTCAAAATTATTTCATAAGAATTCCAATTTTCCAATTCAAATCCCAAACATAATTTAAGAACTCCAAATCAGAGTTTTGAAAACAAAACGGAAGCTTGGAAATCAATTAGGACCTAAAAATAATGAGTTTTAAAACTCAAAAACAAGTTCTGTGCAAAAATGACACGTGCGCCACAACTTATGGCTCGTGCATCGCAGTGTGTCTCCTCTGTGCCATGCACCGCGATGCATTGCACGAAATTTGATAGATCAATGCTATCATTTGACAGCACAGGGAGCGGACTTCTGACGTGTCCCAAATCTTCGTCCGACGTCTGATTGAGGTGGTTTCAGTGTCTATACAGAGCTTTCTCTTAGCTCTAGCTAATGACATAAGTTTCACATTCAAACTCATTTTTTATAAGAAGTTGGACACCAAAACCCATTTCTACCACATTTTCACAAAATCTCCCAAATAGGGTGTCTCAACTCAACCACACGTGCCAATAGCTTACACAAACCATCTGACTACACTCAATGAACTCTTGTGGACTTGTACAACACACCACACTCATTGAATAATGCTTATTTTACAAAATCACTACTCAACCTCAATTTTCACAGAACATAGAGGGGGAGGAAAAGTTGCACAAAATCAACCATTTCATTCATATTTCTCAAAAATACATATGTTCCTACTTGCACAAGTATTTTGGCACTATCCACGGGTTCACAAACAAAACTCATTAACCTAGGGCACAAAATACATTAGTTAAGTACAAAATCATGCAAGTAGTGCACCAATCATGATAATTGCTCCTAGTTGGCAAAGAAATTAACAAATACACACGTAAATAGCAAAAGAGAGGCATATAGAGGATTACTCCACCAATCCTAAGCCTCTATATGTTTTCCCCGACTTGGATCTGATAAGCTAAGTCCTAAAAATATTGATAATTGAGGGGTGAGTACAACCACTCAGTAACCAAGTTTTACTTAACCCTTACAGTTACATATTAATTGTAAATGTATGCAATTTGGCACATAAACACATATATCACATAGCATTAAGCCACAATTCACAAAACTAACAACCATATGACCGGACTTGCCACAAAACACCATATCATGATATTTTCAAAAATGTAACTTAAGGTCACAAAAATAATAACCATGCACTCTTAACACATGCCGGACCATAAAACTAACAACCATGTGGCCGGACTTATATGCATGATCATGTGCCAACCTTATATTTTTCTGTTACCTCCGACACGAAGCCGGTGGCTATCACGCGGCTACGTCCTTCACGGACTAACCTAGCCTTCCACTTGTGAGGAGCTACCGAGCCAGGGTTAACTCACTCACTTATGTAATTCGATTTCCCCCAATACTAACAACCATGGGGTGTCGTACCCCTAATCTAGCCTCCTCATGAATTGGTGGAGACTAGTTAGGTTTGAGTCCCTTATAGAATAAGTGAGACAGTCCCGAATCAACATGGGACAAGGGCTACCTCCTGATTCCAACGAACGGTGCCAAGGCTAGTTCTCGATTCCAACGATTACTGCCAATACCACATGGATTTTCAACCAATCTACTCCTCTCCCTAGGCGATTTCCCACTAATGATCATGCTATCCATATCTCACATATAATATGCATTTTAATAATCATTTCTCAACACATGAACTCACATAACACAAATACTCCGTAATTTAATACATAATTCATCACAATTCTCCACCTACAGTAATAAATCACAATTAATTTCATAAAACATCAAGGGTGGCAAAATCAAGGTTTTCTTTTCAAAACCATTTCACAAATCAACACTTGCCAATATGCATCATTAATTTGTTCCATAAATCACATTCACACACAATTAACATTTAACTATAAAAATTAAGTTTTCCTCGGTTACCTCAAACCTTTGAAAGGTCAAAGGTTTACCCCTCACTATATCAGCTTTCCCAAGCTTCAACGAGCTTAAATGGCGCCAAAACAAACTTCTCTACAACCATATCTTAAGGATATCATTATTATCTAGCTTTTAAAACTTTATCAACATAAACTCCACATACACTATTTTTATCAACTCATAATCAATACCCATTCTTACCCAATGGGCTTATTGGATTTCACAAATGCACATTATCATTAATAACACCTCAAATCATCATTAATGCACATTAACCTCTCCTAACTACCTCATAAATACTAATTTTTGGATATTAAATGCTCCTATTGACCAACCACTTCCAAAATCATAAGTATGGTGTTCCAATACATTAAACAACTCCCATTTAACTTATTTTAACCAATGAGATAGGACCCCAACTCCTATGGACTAAAAATCCATCTCCTAACTCAAACCCTACCATAAACAATCATAAATGAGGGAGAGAGAGGAAGAAGAAAGCACCATAATCTTACCTTGGATGTTTGGGAGCTTCAATCTATCAACAATAGGACCAAAATTTGTGCCCTAGCAGAGCTAAAACCAAGCTCTTCATTTTCTTCCTCTTTTTCTCTTCTGGTTTCACGTAGCTCGTGAGCTGATTTATCTAATTTTTTGGCCGTGCGTCGCGACGTACGATGCCCCCTGCCACGGCACATGGCATAGAGGAGCTCGTTCCGTTTAAATTGTCTCCGTGCGCTGCGACAAACCAACCATGCGCTGCGACGTGTGGCACAGAAAACAATCCTTCACTTTTTTTTTCATCCTCTTTCCTTGACCGAGTGGCCCGTCGTCGATTCGGACCCACTTTTAGGGTTGAAATCATAACAATTATGCCAAGTTAAGCTCCTCTGGCCACACACCTCATTAACTCACTAACTACTCTTATTAGGTTAATAAATCAGGGTTAAAATTTTTCAGATGTTACATTATTAAACGGTATCATGTGAGATTTGAAGAATCTTTGTAGATATTTGTATTAATCACCTTATCATATGGGATAATAAATTCTCGCAGATGTCGCGATTACTAATTTATATAATAAATAAATAAATGGATTTTCTAAATAATAATATAATAAACATTTTAGAAAAAACTAATTAATTAAATTAATGTATTTAAATTATAACCATATTTACACGATTAGATCTTTTATTCATATAAAATTTCTAAATCTCTATATACCTCTAGGATAATCGTATTATCATGTGAGTCAATAAGGCTTCTCAGGTATAATGATTAAGATTTTTTTATATAAAAATATAAGTTATATATATACGCACACACTATTCTGGTCCTATTTATAAGGCAGAGAGAGAAAAAAATTTGGTCCTATTTATAGGGCATTTATCAATTCCCAATGCTCCTCTTTACATTTTTTTCCTTATTAAATGCTTACCAGTAATGAGATTCAAAAACATTTATTAGGGATAGAGGTGAAAATTTGTTAAATTTTAAGACAAAGTTAATGAGGTTTAAGGTTTTTCTTGGTTTTAGTAAAACATGCTAAAAGCGACTTATAAATAGGACCCGAGTGAGTAATAAATAATTAAATTAAATTAAATTAAATATTATTTAATTCTTTTATTGCATGAGGATTTTGAATTTCTACATATATTTAGAAGAATTATTTTACTGTATAAGTTAATAAGGCTTTACAGATATGACGATTAAGATTTTTTTAAAAAAATATGTATATAGATGCTTAAAGAATTAATAAATAAATTAAGTTATTTGGTTCTTTTATCTTGTGAAATTTTTGAATTTACGCAAACAATAAGAATAATCATATTACCATGTGAACCAATAAGGCCCCACAGGTACAACGATTAAGTTTACAAATTTTTTTTAAAAAAGAAGGGAAATGATTTTAAATATTTTATAATAATATTTTTTATTTCCTTTTCTTTTCCTTATTTTAAAAATTCAAAAATTGGGAAGACAATTGAAATTAAATTAATTTTTTATGATTTAAAACATGCACATCAAAATTTCAAAAATTATTTTATTTATAAAATAGTAAATTATTTTTAATTAATTTTTATTAAAAAATATTTTCACCAACAAACTTATAATCTCGAACTACGTGAACTTTGATCTCCATTGTAGGGTACATAGGCCCTATATTTTGATTCTGGGTCAAGTCCTCCCTTGTAAATAAATAAATATTTCTCATTTTATTATTATCATTTTTGTATCAAACATGTGAATAAGAAAGGGGTAATCAAAATAACTTTAAACCCATATTAATTTAACATAATTAACTTCAGGTAACCGTTCTCACAAACGGGTATTGTGGGGTACCTAATACCATTCTCACGCTCAATCAACTCCCAAACCTATTTTTAATTTTGCAAACTATCTTTATCTCCTTTAAATAATTTTCCAAGATTTTTCTCAAAATTTTAGTGACGATTCCTATTTTTTTGATTTTCGCTCCAAAGGTCAAAACGTCTACTCTCACACACCGTCTGCATCACATTTTCTGGTGCGACAAGGGAAATACTTCACAATTTGTTAAACTATATATTAACAATCAACGTTAGGCTATTCTAATAAATTAGAGAATGTTGGCCTTTTTTTTAAAGTTAATGAGTATTTATGTACTATTATTGACTTAAAGATAATAAAAAATTTTAAAATTTTTTTCTAGATATGTTTGTACCTTAACTCTTTTTTTTTCTGAAGAATAAGAAAGGAGACATCCTGACATTTTTAAAATATAAATATTTTCTCATCAAATATTATTGTGTTTATAGTTAGAACTTTTACCTTTGAAATGAAATTTATATTCTACTTCTAGAGTGAAATGCATTTGAATACTGTAGATCTACAGTTGTAGGAATCTACAGTGATCAGATGCATTTTTTTTCTTCTTTTTGCTATTTGTGTTAGGTTTGGGTGCAGTAGTTGAAGGAATTAGGTTGATTTTTTTTTTGCCCATCTAGAAAAATGAGCCTCTTTTTTGACCAAAACCCGCTCCATCTCAAAACCCCCTATTTGTGCACATTTGCAAAGAAACTAAAGATAAGTTGAATGGGATTTGCCCCCAAAAAAAAAAGAGGGCTGAATGAGAAATTTTTCATTTGCTTTTTTATCTTGATTTTTAAGCATATACTCCTCTCGCGCCATTTTGTGTTCCAATCTTAGGTGTTGGCTCTTTCATATTTGGTGATTGGCATGCCATTACAAACCCTGTTTTCAATTGTATAAATAGAATTGCCTGATCATTTACTTCACAATTGAGAGGTAGAGAGATCGGCTTTGCAGACTCCATTGGTTTGGCATTTTGAAGGTAAGGATTTTTTAACAGAAATCACCTCGTGGATTGTTTAGTCTTTTGTACTTTGTTATGTTATTTGGAAAACATACAAGTCTTAGATATTACCTGAATAATTTGATTAAGAATTCCAAGATATTGTAAGTGTATCGGCCCTATAGAGGTATAGAAATTTTTCTTAACATTTTTTTCTTTATTCTACATAAGGTTTTCTACCAAATATTAGTATTTATTGGCTTAAACCAAATACAGTATTGGATTTTCCATGCCAAGACACAAGCTTTTTTTTTTTAGTGAGCTTCATCATGGCATTCTAAACATGTATGTTAATGACTTATCAACAAGAAATGAGGTTGGTCATAATAAGTTCATCAGCGTCAAGCTCTATTTTTTTTATTTTTAATTTTTTCCTCTTTCTTAACTTCTATTAGGTAAAATGCCAAGACACAAGCTTCTTGTTTTTTTTTCTTGGTAAGCTTCACCATGGCATTCTAAACATTTACTTTAATGGCCTATCAACAAGAAATGAGGTTGATCGTATTAGGTTCATCAAGTCAAACTCCATTATTTTATTTCTAATTTTTCCCCTTTCTTAACTTCTATTAGGTAGTTTGTTTCTTTGCAGTTAAAGAAATTCGATGGCTTCTCATTTAGATAGCGGTGGTGGTGATTATGTTGGTGGTAATTATGTTGATAATGTAATTGATTCTATTAACAGTATTAAGGGTAGTCATGTGTCAATAGTTATAAGATGAGGCTAATTTCACCATTGTCTGGCAATAGTTCATCAAGTGTAAATATGTATGATTATTGTTCTTCTCCTGGTAAAGAAAACAAGAGATATTTAATTAGGTTATGTGGATCATGCCTCAATCAGGTTTGTGTTATTTGATTTGGTTTGTGTTTTGTGTTGCTCCATTGTTGTTGTTTACTTTGTGAACTGTCCATGTGGCAGAAAGAGAAAAATTGGTAATGTGGGAGATTTATCTCTGAATTGTCAGTTTCTTTAAGGTTTTGGATTTTTATATTTTTTACCTATTTAATTTTTAAATCAAGGTTTGAACTCTGCCATTTAACCATTTGTGTAACCTACTTAAGTAGTTGATTTTTTGTCACATATTTACTTGTATAAAATCAAGGTTGAGAGCAAACTAGGAATGACTAACAAACTAAAATACATACCTACCAAATCTTATTCATTTTTGGACAAGTATATTATTTTTCATTTACAACAACAATCTTGCATGTAATGTTACCTTTGCTGTCTTATTTTCATCTCTAATCAAAAGCATAATGTTGTATGTCATATATTTCCCCCTTTTTGCTATGTGCTTAATTGTTTTTATTCATGAATTTTTGTTTATAAGTGTTGTATTTGATTTATAGATGGTTCGTCTTTGCTATCAAGAAAAGATAAAAGTCAAAGGAAATTATTGCCAAATTTACCAAACATGGCATCTAGAAAAGAATTGCGGTGGGGTCGTCGTAAATGTTTACAAGACATCAGTAACACAAGGTTTTTCTTAAGTTCTGATATTATGTTATACTACTGATCTATAGTAGATTGTGTTGGTTGTTGTTGCTTTACAGTCTCATTGTCTTACATATTGACTGTCTATGTTATTGCTATTCTTTTTTTCCCCTAAGGATAAAAACTTAGAAAATGCATCGTGTGATGGTTTATGCTTGGTTAATGCAACTGGGGACGGTAGCAGTATGCCCAATGGACTCTCTATAGATGGTGTTGATGGTGAGTTAGGCTATATATAATCTTCTTTGCTTTTAAGTGATAGACTGATCATGTTTGTAGTACCTGTTTAATATGTTTAATTATATTATGATGTTCTATAATATTATTTAGAGGTTGATAATAACGAAGAAATGCATAGTGATGAAGATAATGTTGTGGAATCTGCCCAACCAATTACCTTTAATGGTAAGTGAGTGTTATTTTTCCTCATCATCTTGGTGTGTTTATTTAGGATTTGATACAAATATAGCCTTTGCTTTTTTGTTTCGTATAATAATTGTCATTTAATAATTTTGTTTTGTTTGTTTCTTGTAGATTATATTGATGAAGGGGATCATTAATTTGTTTGTGACCATTGTGGTGCTTTGATGTGGCTTAATGAACAAGTAAATTATAGAGTTAGATCTGGGACTATGCGGTTCTCCCTTTATTGTTTGAATGGAAAGATTAAGCTACCTTCAATTGAGAAAACACCAAAATATCTCTATAATTTATTTTTTCAATTATAGATTTGATGATTAAAAAAAACTTTTTGACAAATATTAGAGCATATAATAATATGTTTTCCTTTACTTCTACGGGCAGGAAAGTGAAAACATTCACTGGTCGTGGGCCTTGTTCTTTTATGTTAGTTGGACAAAAATATCATAGAATTGGAAGCTTAATTCCGTGCAATGACTCTTGGCTAGTTTACTCACAGCTTTATGTATATGATATTAAGAACGAAATTGATAACAGAATATCAGTTGTTCGATAAAGATGATAGACCTTTAATTTTTTCAAAGATAATTGGTCTTCATGAGGTTAATGAAAAATGATATTATTCTTTTGTTTTCATAAAGATGATAATCAGGAAAATGCACTGCAACCACATGTAGTTGAGAATCTAATAACGCTATTCAATGAAGTCAATTGTCTTGTCAAAACATATCGCATGGCTTCTTTAGTGACAAGGCACGGTGATGCACAGTGTAGAGATACATTTGATTAGTAAAAGAAAGGGTGAAAGTCAGAATTATGACTTGCCCACATCATTTGAAATAGCCGCATTAATTATTGATGATTCAGATCATTCTTATCATCCCAGGGACATCATTGTTGAAACACAATCAGATGAATTGCAATGGATTCATGGGTTGCACATGTCATATCCTCCATTATAGTATCCTATTTTATTTCCACTTGGTACAGGCGGTTATGAGAACAATATCCCATACAATGTAGACAGATTAGAAGAGGATAAAACAAAAAAATTTGTGTCTATTCGAGAATTTTTGGCATTCCTATTGATGTCTCACATGAATGAAGTATCAATACTACTCCATTCCAGAAAATTACTTCAACAATTTTTTGTGGATGGATACACCATGATGGAAGCTTATCAATTGAGATATATTTGATCTAATCAATCAAAATTAAGAGTTGATAAGTATAATCATCTATCTGATGTTCTCTTGAAAGGAGAAGTTAATGCTACTCTAACAGGAAAAAGAATAATATTACCATCTTCATTTGTTGGAGAAGCAAGGTATCTTATTGAAAACTATCAAGATGCTATAGCGATATGTAAATCCAGATGTTACCTTGATCTATTTATAACATTTACATGTGATCCGGCATAGCCAAAAATTAAAAGATTTTATCATAGAGATCATTGGCAGCTGTCGATCAACCTAAAATCATTGCAAAAGTGTTTCAATTAAAACTCCAATCTCTATTGACAGTGTTGAAGTGAGAGAAACTATTTGGAAATGTTGTTGTAAGAAGACCAAATAGAGATTTGTTTTGGCTTTTCAATTACATATTTGAATACATAAAACTAAATATATAAGAAAAAATATAATTGGTTTTATTTAAACTTTTCTAATATTTTATCTTTTACTTTGTAGTTGTTTACACGATTGAATTTCAAAAGCGAGGGCTACCTCATGCGCACATATTATTGTTCTTGGACCCAACAAATAAGATTGAGTCACCATCATTGGTTGACAAATATATCTCAGCTGAGATTCCAGACAAAAATAAAGATTCTCAACTTTATGAATTGGTTAAGGCCCATATAATGCATGGACCTTATGGAGTAAGTAATCCTAGATCCCTTTGCATGAAGGACAATAAATGTAGTAAACATTTCCCAAAAAAATTTCATGCAGAAACTATTGTAGATGATGAAGGGTACCCTACTTATAGGAGAAGAGATGAGAGGAAGGTAATTGACAAAAATGGCATTAGGTTAGATAATAGATATATTATACCATATAATGCATATTGTCATATTAATGTTGAAAAAACTAATCATTCTTTGGTGATCAAATATTTGTTCAAATGTGTCAGCAAAGGCAATGACACAATCATTGCAACATTTTATAATGAAAGGAACTCTTTATCATTTGATGCTGTGCATTATGAAATTAAATAATATTATGATTGTTGGTATATGTCATCGTGTGAAGGACCTTGGAGGATGTTTGCCTTTGAAATTGAGTATAAATACCCTCCCATAGAGCATTTAGCTTTTCATTTGCCTAATGAATAGTCTGTGTTTTATTCAGACTCTAATTGGCTAGATGATGTGATGCAAAAACAAACCGTGAATGAGTCAATGATGCTGTCATGGATGAAGTATAATGATGATTATGATGATGGTCGGGATTTAATATATGTTGAGTTCCCAACTAAATTTGTTTATGATTGAAAAAAAGAGGGAACGACATCCTCGTAAGAGAGGAATTAATATTGGTAGGTTAAATCATGTGCATCCAAATGTTAGTGAACTATATTTTCTTTATGTATTGCTAAACAAAGTCAAGGGTCCTAGATCATTTGAAGACATTAGAACAGTCAATAATGTTGTCTATCTAACATTCAAAGCAGCATGTTATGTAATGGGCCTTTTGGATGAGGATTAGCAATTCATAGATGCAATCATAAAAGCATCTATTTGGGCATCTGGTCATTATCTATGACATTTATTTGCTCAAATGCTTTTATCTCGATCATTGTTGAGGCCTGATTTAGTATGGAATGAAACAAAAAAAATCACCTCTAATGATATGTTATATATACCCCATAGCAATGAACAATTATCTAATTAGTCATTCTTACCTTCTTATATCATTTCAAGATTTGGTTTGTATTTATAACATTAAAAATCAATGTTTTTGGTTTGCAGATATTAAATTTTCATATTTAGATGAATAAAAGGCATCAGCAAATGAAATAGATCAATTGTTGAGATGAAATGGTAGAAGATTAGACGAGTTCATTGATCTTCCATACGACTATTCTACAAGTTCTAATCATTTCATGGATAGTTTGGTGTTAGAACACTTGAATGTGGATTCTGTAGAATTACAAAAGTAGGAAGCTAACATGATTAAATCTCTGACATCTAAATAAAGGATGATTTTTGATGAAATTATCAATAACTTTTCCATCAATTGGTTCTAAATTTTTCTTTGTCTATGGTTAAAGGGGAACAAGAAAAACTTTTCTTTGGAATACATTAAGCAGCTTTATTCAAGGGGAAGGGAACATTGTGTTGAGTACATTACTTTGTCAATCTTTGAGTGGACTGACTATAACAATAGAAAAATGCTTTCTATTATAGTATGACCATACATTTACTCAATCTTACGCATCAAGGGGCCCGATAATATCTGTCAATTAATGTGAAGGACAAATTCCATCTTGACCACTCATATTCCTCTATATGAATATCGCTAAACTCAATCATAGCCTTTATGATCACCCAATTAAAGGTGACTTTTAACCAGGTCAAGTTCAATGGTCATTATGTAGGAACCCATAATGATCTCAGGTCAAAGGGCTTAGTGACATGGTCACGTATGAGAAAAGCTTATAACTTATACCGTGCAGCTTTCTCATAGCGGGTCGGTCCAGCACCTTGTACTCTTTCAAGTACCTACGACTTTGATTTATATCTCTATAATTAATTAAAGTCATACTAGTCTTATTTCATCTATGATCTCTCATAGATAACCGACTAGGGACATTTAGGACAATTACTATATTTTGTTTAAGGATACAGTTATCATAGTGACATGCAATTAATATGATAACAAAATAAAAATCCATTAAATAACAACATTCATAGTACAATGATTAGCTCTAAGGTACAATTTCCAGCACTTCCATCCTTCTTAAATTTTATATTTGAGACAGAAGCAATAATCTTTGTGAAAAATGATCTAGATCCAAGGGCCTCCTGTTCCTCAAATATGTCAATAAGAGTATGCAAGAAATAAGAAATTACATAGATGCAAGTAGAATAAGCTTCATAAAATTCTTTTCTCCATAAGCATCATCTTGATTGTGCACACTAATTATGTCATCTTTGTTCTTGTAATTTTGCCTACTATCACATGTATTACGAATCTATAAGCCAGAGTGACCTTAATGAAAAATTTTTCTTCTAATAAGGCTCAACTTTATAATTTTTAAACAGTATGCTTTGAAAATAACAACCACAATACATAATACATCACAATCCTGCTAGTCTTACAACGACTAAGAATCATAATATTAAAACATTTTAATGTGCAAATTTAATCATTCATTGAGACAAGTACAAAGAACATTTGTATTGCTTAGTGTGATAAGTGATTTAATCTTTCCTTTTACAATCTCTATACATACACACACATAAAATCATAAAAAAAATTACCCTACACACGTTAAAGTAAGCCAAAGTGCTTAACTTGAGGATATTCATAACTATAAATAAAAGAAAAGAAGACAATATACATCAGACTTTTAGGCTAGAGTTTGTGCCTTGGACCTTCCAAAAGCTCTGATATAACCGAAAACTGTCACCAAGAAGCACAATTAAATATCAAACAAGTAATGTGTCAATCAAATAAGAAGCAACCTGGTAAAGAATCAAAATTAGAATAGGAAATAGTAAAGGAACTGAAGTATGCTTCATATAATAAAAATCAAAATAAATTAAATAAGATACCTATAAACATGTTCTTTATTGCTGTCAATTGTCTTTACCTGCTTAAACCTCCTTCATTAAGGTGTAGCAATTAGCATGTGATCCTCCATTAGTGTCTCAATGTTAGAGATTCCCTTTAGAGACTCTGGTTGATCAAAGTTTGCTTGCTTAAGTTCCTCTTGATTTTTCTCCTGCCTCTTCTTTTTCTTGTTGGTCTTACATAGTCATTCAATTTCTTTATTAGTAAAAGTCAATTCAACTTTAAAGGATTTTTTTAAAGTGTTTCATTTGCATAAGAAAGCCAAAGGGGAAAAAAAAGTAAAAGTAAAGAATGATGAAAAAAAAATAACAAAGCTATATGTCTTCCTCGGCAACAGCACTAAAAACTTGATTGGCCTCACAAGTGCACGAGCTTGATATGGCAATAAATCCAAAGTATTCCGGGTCAAACCTAAAAGAAGATAATGATATTTGTTACTTAAGAAAAAAAATAAAATTTTTAAAAAGAGATTTAAATTAAATAATTAAATAAGGCAATTAAATAAGAAAATGATAAACATGATGAGAAGATGAACCAACTAGTCAAACAAATGATAGTGATCGGGATTCACCTACCAGGATGGATTATCCTCATTTAGTTAATTATCTTCCCTTCTTTTATAGTGATAACCATTTTTAAGGTGTCCTAATTATCTTTCAGCACATTAGTATGTATTTAATTAAAGTTAAATTTTACTCTCACTAAATTATACTCTTTAACTAATCCATAAAACTATGATCTTAGCCACCATAAACTCCTAAATTATTCCTAATTTAGTTATATGTGTTAGTCTCTCTAGATTTAGTTAAGGTTTTCACCTTATAGTTTATAAAATTATCCACAAACAATCTATATACTAGCCACATATATAAAAAAAATGATTAAAATGAGAAAGACAAATATAAAAGGAAACATAAATTCTCATAGATAAAAATTATTGTTCAATGAAAAAATTAATTAAAACCAAATAAAGAACAAAAATCCATCCCAACCAGGCTACTCCCTACCTTGAATGGGAAGTTAGCAAGAATTCATAGATTCAAAACTATAATCCCAAATAAAAGACATAAAAAGTATCTAAAGAAGAAGAGAAGAGAGAAAACTGTCAACTCGAAAGACTCCTCCGGACTTCGCAATATACCTCTTAGTCTTCAAATATAAGATTGGATGTTGTTGAGAGGCTTTTGGGAGGATTTTTTATAATAAATTTGACACCCTTAGGCTTAGAATCCGTCCAAATCACTTCTTATATCATTAGATATGTTGATATCTTATTTAAAAAATTTAAAATGTATTTTTTCACCATTTTTCCTTCATCAATGCAAGGTCGTGCATAGTGCAATCCCTTTCACATGTGCGTGGCAGAAAGGAAGGCGAAGGACTCTCCCTCATTGCACATTAATAGGATCTAGTAGCTTTACCCTCAAAATTAAACTAAATTAACCCTAATGCAATATAGGACCAACCTAGGTCATCACCCAAGGAATAATCTCAGCTCAATTAAAAAGGCTATCTAATGGAATAAATTACTCAAAGTTATGAAAATTGATTACCTAGTTACCTAACTAATTACCTAGTTAACAAGTAATTAAAATGTTAGCTAAAGTGAGTGGAATGGACTTCCCGTTTTCAAAAGTATGGAACATTAGAAATTAGTTGATTTTGGACTCATTATCCTATTATGATTAGGAAAAATTAAGCTTCCTTTTCCTCTTGACCTAAGAAGACTATCCTAAGCCAATTAATCTAATTAGCTAGTTTTTTTAGGTCTTAGATTAAAGTTCCTAGTCTAATTAACCAATTGGTGCAAAAATTAGTCAAGTAAATCACACAAATTCCTCCCTTAATTACCATAGCCAACAAAGAAATTAAGTAACCACAAGATTATGTCAAGCTACTCAACAACTCAAGCATTAACGTCACAACATTATGCAACATTAACACATGTAATTCACTAAATGAAAACCACAATATTATGTGCTGAACAAAGAGTGGCTGAGTTCACCATGGTAGCCCAAGGAAGAAATTAAATGAAACAATCCTCTTCTTTTTACATTAAGATCAAATTCAAATTAGAATTTATAAGCTAAGATGATCAAACTCTAAATTAAGAAATCTAATCATCTAATAAAAAGAGAAGAGAATAGAAAACACAAGAACTTACCCACTTAAAGCTTTGGATTCATCCTCCATCTTCATCTCTCTAGGATTCCACCAAGGAACTTGGCAAACCATCTTTATCTTCAAGAACCCTAGGAGAAGCACCTTGAGGTTGAAATCCATGGCATCTTGGATGAAGAAAATGAGCTTGGATCCTTATGAGAATGGAAGGGATGGGGCGAGCTTGATGAGATATGAAAAATGGTGTGTGTTTTGTGAAGGTTTGGTGGCTGGAAATAGAGGTTGGGGTGCTGGAAAATGAAGAACAATGGAGAGAAAATGAAGAACAAGATGAACTAGAGAGAGAATGGAAGAGATGAGTGAGTATGGGTGGATGATTTGAATTGAGGTCTATGAGCATGATTCTAAGTGTTTCCCATCAGCTGAAGCTAATTAAAAAATAAGAAAATAAAATAAAAAGGAATATTGGAGCCTTGTCACACTTGCAAGTTGACACCTTCTTATTGGCTTGTAGATGATTCCAATGTGTGTCAAATTAATCCCATGCATCATCCACATTTTAAGCTGATCTAATCCCTCCAATATAGAGTAAAACATGCCTCCTAGTTCAGCTTTGACCTCAAGGAGTTTTGACTTTACTTGCCCAATTGATGCACAAGTCACATGTCACCTATGTAACAAAAATCACATAATTTAATTAAATAACATGTGACATCATAAAATCTAATTAAAGTCTATGATTAAATTCATAATTAGAAGGAAAAATTTATTAAAATAACCAAGTTTTAGACTATACAAAATTATATAAAAATTTTCACACAAAAGCAGACTTAAAACTAGGTCAAACTGGTACACTTAAGAAAGTGTTAACTTTTTATTTAATTACTCCCAAAATAAAATAAATTTATAAAATCTAACTTGACCACTCTTCTTCTGGATATAAAATTTACTTTGTCAATTTTTCTTGTATATTTTCTCAAAAGTTTATTTTTGAACCAAAATATCCTTAGTGCACAAAACTTAGACACTTAGGCAAATTTTCAATTCGAATGCAATGTGTGTACACTTTGAATAATAAAATCTTAATAAATGGTCGTAATTGATATAGATAAGTGGGTAACAAATGTGTTCTATCATACACTCACGCCGTGCGGTCGTGGCTCTATTAAGCTTGTCCGCGTATTGACATTCATAATTTCAAGGGAACATTTTTCCTTCTTAAAAAATCACGTCTAGTAGCTTCACATCTCCTAGAATCTTTCATTTTTTTTCTATATACACACATGCATGAGATTTGCTGCTTCCTTTCTTTTCCTTAGATAATTATGTATTATCTTTTTCTTTCTTTAATTTAACTTGTTATTTTTCTCCTACAAAATAAAAAAGAAGAATCTAAGTAGATTTGTATCAACATTTCCTTTTATTTTATAATTAAGTGATAGGAGAAAAATATATAAATAATAATTAAATAGGTATGAAATATTAATAAATTTAACTAAATATAATTCAAAATCTATAACTATTTATTAGTAAAATGTGCACTCATCAATGTCCACTACATATATTGTATGTGGGTAATTTGATAAACTAGAAAGTGAAAGACTTACCAAGTCTTAAAGAGATAGACATTAATAACTAAATTAGGAATAATTTAGAGACTAGTGGTAACTTAAATCATAGCTTTATGTTTTAGTTAGAAAGAAGAATTTAGTGGGAATTAAATTTAACTCTAACTAATTAAATACATCATAATATATCAAAAGGTAATTAGAATACCTTAGAAGTGATTGTCATAATAAATGAAGAGAAATAAATAACTAGATTAGAGTAAGCCATTCTAGTAGGTGAATCTTGATCCCTAGCGCTTGTTTGATTAGTTGGTTCATACATTTTTATTATTCTTGCATTTTTTTATTTAATAATTCTCTCAAATCATTTGCTTTGGTTATAACAAAGATCACTACTTTCCTCTAGGTTCAACTTGGAATATTTTGGATTCATTACTATATCAATCTTGTACACTTATAGGAGCCGAACAATAAGTGTGATAAAAGTGTCATTTATCTCGCCAACAATTTCAAGATCCTTGAAAATCCTTTGAACTAACTTGAATATGCTACCTCTAAGATCATCCTAATAATTATGAATGAAATAACATTGAGACCATTCGAACCAGATGCTTTAAAATTTTTTGATGAGTTAATATATAGTTGAGAGGCATTGATGAGTCAATAGCTACAAAATTTTTTGGTAAACCAAAGCTTTATGGATTCAAATCCCTACTTGGATAACTTGAAGGATTTAAGTCGCTACTAAAAAAAACTTACAAGTGTGCTTTTTTTGTCTATGGGAAGTGCTCTTGTATCTAGCACTCCCATGTGCACATTTTACTTACTTTTTTACTTTTTAAATGAGCTTATCGAAAGCACTCCTATAGATTATTAGGTTTTTTTAATATATTTTTTTAAACCTTTGGAAGCACCCCTATAGGGTTTTCAGCTACCTTTCATTTTTTTTTATACCTATGGGAGCATTTCCAGTTGAAGGGCTCTTTTAAGGTGGCCATTTATTCTCAATGTTTTGGTAAGAATGTTTTCGTAAACCCTTTTTGTAGTAATGAGTAGTCACTAGCACTGACGTTTCAATTACCCCCAAAAAGCTCTAATGGCTGGTGTTGGTGAGCCCATTGTCATCAACGAACTCTAACAACTATTGTCTCTAAAAATGATAGTCGAGGAATGTGTTTATACATATATATTGACAATTAACCTGCAAAACTTAGGGTCTGTTTGGATTTTTTTTTAAAGAAGAATAGAATGGAATGGAGTGAAGTGGATAATAGGCTCAAGCCTTTAATTGAGAGTCTTTTTTAGGGAAGAGTGGAATGGCAATGAGTAGCCTCTAAAGCCATGGTTTGCAATTCATAACTCAATTTTTTCTACTCTCCAAATTAGGGGTCAAGGATAGAATGGCCCTAAACCAAATATTTCATTTACAAAATTACTCCTAACTTCTAACCTCATAAAAAACATCTTACTTAACATTTTCATTCTCATGTCATATCCCTCTCCCTCTCATCCAAGCTATTGAAAACCAAATGGTAATTGAACCAACCGAGATCATGGGTTAGGGGTCAAGAGTTCAATTGGGGTAGAACCGAAGGTCAAACCGATTATAATTTAAGAATATAATTTAAATGAAAAATAATTTAAATATTCATTCATATCCAAGATTTAATATCGAACTATTTATGTATATTTATATATATTACACCTAGTTAATTTCCTCCTCCTAATTATAAACATAAAAAATTAGAATAGAAACAAAAATTAAAAATAATATAATAAAAACATGAAAAATAACATAAACAATAATAGATGTGAATGTATATAATTATACAATTAAAAGGTGATAACAAAATATTAAAACAACTATTTTATTATTTTTCATGTAGGAAACAAGAAAAAAGAATCACAGGGCTTGCATTAAAAATGATGCACATACAATTTTTTAAGAGTAATAGGGAAAAATACCCACAAAGTTATTGGCCAAGAGCATCCAATAGGTTAAAGTAAGAAAAAGGACAAAAATACTCATAATATTATCTAAGTTGGTATAAGAGTAACTAATCCGTTAAATCCTTTAAATGTTGATCATTTATCTTACACCTAAGCAGACATTGACTATTTTGTTCACTAATGTGAATTAAAAAAGGGGCACAAATACCCATGAAATTATCGGCCAGAGGCATCTAATAGTATAAAGTGAGAAAAATGATAGAAATATCCATAATGTTACTTTAGTAGGTGCAACAGTGACTAATCTATCAAAATCCTCAAGTGTTTGATCACTTAACTGACATTTAAGCAGAAGTTGACCATTTTTCACTAACATGAACTAAAAAGTATTCCCAATTAGAATTCTGCGAAAGCTGATCGGTGATCATATGTTGATGAGTCTCTACTTGATGCTCTAGTTTTGATGGTGGGAAAATGTTATTTTGACCAAACAACAAATTTAGTTGCTCACTTCTTTAAAATTCATATACTATTGAAACTTCTTCTAGATAATTTGAATCAATAAAGGAAGTTCCCTACAATTCAATTTCCTTTCCAACTTCATTTGCAACATTGCAGCTCTTTTTGGTCAACTCGGCGACTCAGGGTTAATGCTCAGTTGAGAGAGTTCTAGAAGATTGTGCTTAATCATCATAAATTTCTCTGAGGAGCCTTCTCTGAAGAAATGTTTGAAATCTTTGTTAAGGATATCGACTGATGGAGTTTGACAAATTAGTCAATGTTGCACCTGATAAAATAACACTATGGGTATTTTTGCCTTTTTTTCTCACTTTAGGCTACTAGATTCTTCTGGATGATGACTTCATAAGTATTTTGCCTCTTTTTTAGTCTATGTCAACAAAAAATAGTCAACGTCTGCCGAGGTGTCAGCTAGATGGTCAATGTTTGAAAGATTTAACGGATTGATCACTTTTACACTAACTTAAATAACATTATGAATTTTTTATCTTTTTTCTTACTTTAAACTTCTAAATGCTTGTGACCTATGACCTTATGGTGTTTTTACCCCTTTATCCATTTTTTTAAAGAAGAAATGTGTGTCAACATGTTTTGTTAGGAGCATCATCTCCTTTTTTTTTTTTCAATTTCAAATGTTCAATCACTCAAGCCTCACCTTTATTCAGTTCTTGCTCTCTCTCTCTCTCTCTCTCTCTCCCCTTCCAAGCCCCTTCTCCTCCCTAGTTTGATGTTCTCTCCTTCTCTCTTGACGAGGCTGCTTCTCTTTCTGAACTATTGCTCCCAAATCTTACTTTTCCTTTCTCTTGCATGTTTTTTGCTTTAAATTTCATTTTTTTATCAAGAGTTTTCCAGAGTTATCTTCAAGGGTAAGTTTTTATTTTCCTTCTCTTCTTCCTTTCCTTTATGCTCCCCCTTCTACTTCTTTCCCGGAAGAGCTAAAGCCTGGAGGTGACGTGAACTCAAAGAAGTAGAGAGGAAGTCAATTTAAGGCTTCTATTTAAAAAAAAAAAAAAAACCCAAAAGACAAGGTTTTGGGATGTCAAAAAGCAAAAATAATTAACCCACTCAACCCCACTTGACCCAAGGGTTAAGTTAGTTAATATGGATTGTTTTTAGGTTTTTTTTTTTTTTTTTGCCAACTGTGTTGTTTTTAGGTTACTTGGGTCAACTTGGATTAATTAAATCTCACAAAACATAGCAAACAATGCTCTCACCTCTCCGCGCGTTGTGACTCTCTGTTTTTCTTAAATCCGCATTTGCCTTTGACAGCTAGATGAATGCTATAATATATCAACCCTCCCTATCAGTATATGCATGCATCTCTTTTTATATATATATATAAAATTATAATGCTATATGTATCGCTTCTTTTTTTATATTTGCACGGTTTCTTTATATAAATATACATATATAAATTATCAATCAATGTTTGACCTGTTTCTTTTTTTAAATAAAAATTTATTCACCTTTTTTTTAAATTTACTCATAAAGATAATATTGGAAGAAAAATATTTTAATTCATTTATTCTATCCATTTTATAATTACTTTTAAACAATAGTTATGTAAAACAATTTCTTTTCATCATAAAATTTTTAAACAATAAAAAATTTTATTATACTCTATTTCATTTTATTTTATTCTATTAATGATTATTTTTTTCATTTAATTCTAAACTCTCAAACACAGACTTAATTTGGATTTGGTATTTTAGTCTTTTAATGATATCTTAACTTTATTTGGTTCTCAAATGAAAATAAATAGCTATTGTCCCTAATTTCAACATCCAGTTAATTATGGTTTTTTGAAATAATTGATTTTCCACAATATGTTCTTACATAAATTAATTTTTATTATTTTCCAAAAAATATTTTTTACTTTCCAATAATTTTTATACCTGAATTTGTGACCAATAATGATTCATATATTTTCCTTGCGTGTCTCCCTGATTTGTGATCTTCGTTCAACCACTCGCGCGCTCTCCCCAGCACCACATGCTTCTCTTTTATCCGGCAGTCTGATAACATACATAGCCCGGAATCTAAATGGCTGCTCCGATGGCGGAAGGAGCTGCCGTCGCGGCTTTTCGGTCAGTTATGCACAGGGTCCGGCAGGCGGCGGAAAGAACCTGTTACCAAACTGAAAGGATTCGGGTTGTGGCGGTATCTAAGACGAAGCCAATCTCTCTTATTCGCCAGCTCTACGACGTAGGGCATCGATGTTTTGGCGAAAATTACGTTCAGGAGATAATCGAAAAGGCTCCCCAGGTGGTGAAATTTCGGTTTCGATCTGATCTTCGGAATGTTGGGCGAGGATTCTAATTGTTTGCGTGCCTGCAGCTCCCTCAAGACATCGAGTGGCATTTTATTGGGCATTTGCAGAGCAACAAAGTCAAATCACTTTTGGGTATGATTCATTTTATTTTTTTCTTTTTTAACTTTTAACAATTTATTTTGCTACTTCGAGAATCAGTTTCTGTCTGAAGCTATTGAAAACAATGTGTAATGCATCTGTTTGCGATTGTATACTTGACAAGTAGAATTAACATAAGAGTTTTGGTCTTAGGTTGCTTTGATTATTATGAAGATCATCGTAGTATTGCTCCACGTGCTGTATATTAATTTTTTTTTTTCATTCAAGAAATCATGGTAGAAGTTCTGTTATTTTTCATCAAATGAGATTTGACGCTGTCTCTATCCGCTATGCTTCATATGTTGTACAGCATCCTTTATATAAATGTATTTGAGTGGTCTTGGTAGTTCATTATCATTATCTGAGCTGCTTGCAAACTTTCATACATCACTTTGTCTAGACTTGAACTTGCTGAACATATTACTAGCCTTGTATTATCTCGTTTGATCTTGTTGCTTCATGCGCTTTCTAAACAAAATTAACCATTTAAGCTATATCCAGGTGGTGTACCACATCTTGACATGGTTGAGGGCGTGGATAATCAGAAGGTAAAGACTTCACCGTTTAAACCCATGGCTTTAGTTTTTTTTTTTTTTTTTAATTTTTATGGTTTATTTTCTGTTCTAGAATAAAAGGAATCTAGATTGTTCATTGTTGCATTCTGGGACAAGGAGCTAGATTCAAGATTGTGAAACATGGAAAATGATCGGAGATAAGATATTTTGCCTTTTTGGTGGAAGAGATGAAACGCCATGAACACAAGCTCTACCAATTTTCTTATCTGATTACAAAATGTAAGCTGCTCTCTAAATAAAAAATCAACAAGAGGGCCAATGAATTTTAAATGGAAAAAAATGCCCCCCTCCAAATATCCCATCCAATATTTATTTGCATAATTTTCCCTCCACATATTCTCTTGGCATATTCCTAATATTGCCTTCTCCGCTAATCAACCTTGTCCTCAAGTATTGGCCACTTCAATGGTGCAAATTGATACTTGCTAGATCATCCATCATGGTGAAACTAAATAATGCTGAAGTTTTAGGAGAACTGGTGATCCCATTGCATCACTATTATCTTTTTTATCATAACCAACTATGAAAGTTAATGGTGTGGAGCTAAATGTCACATCAAAGTGTCCTTCAACTTTTCCATTAATACTCCATTGAACACCTCCTTTGTGTTAGGATTATATGCCAGTAATCTTGCATATCCACCAGTAGCCATTGTCCTGTCAGGCAGTTCTGTTGGCCAGGCCAACTCAGCTTGCTTCACTGAGTTCTCATCACTGTCTAATAAGTGGAAAGGATCTGATATTAGACCAATGAACACCTTCATGCGAGCATTTCGTGGCATCATTCACCAAATCAACAAAGCATCCATTATCAGACAGCAATATTGGTTCTCCTTGAAGACTTGCTGTCTGATTTTCTGAAATGTAATTTATATTCAGCACATCGTTCTTGACAATTACTAGTATGGCCAAAGCCAGTCAAATGATTTATCTTGTTAAAAAATACTGCTCAGGATATTTTTAATTGAATTTTATATAACAATTCTGTAGAATAGTTACGTTGTGATTTTACATCTAGTTACCCAATTGATCCCAAGTTCCACCCATTTTGTGCTGTGGAACTGGCAGGTGGCAAACCATCTTGATCGTATGGTTTCAACTCTAGGAAGAAATCCTCTCAAGGTTATGGTGCAAGTGAATACCAGTGGAGAAGCTTGTGAGTACACCATAAATAAAATCATGGTTCACTCAGATTCCTTGTTGTGTATGTTGTAACTTACATGATTTTGTATCTCTGAAATTTGGTGAACTTGTCTACACCTTAGAGAGCCTCTTTTTTATCATGAGGAACTTGTTTCTTCATATACAGGTCTTTGATCGCTTTTGGTGTTCTTCAATAGCAGTTAGATTGGACAATTTCAGCTGTTCATTCTTTTATTCTTTTATTATTTATATACAATGTAGGCTCTTTGATAATGCCTCTTAGATTGTTCTTTCTTACATGTTTCATACATTGTGTACGAATTTTGTTGATATCATTGCATTGCAGCCAAATCTGGTATTGATCCTTCCAATTGTGTTGAACTTGCAAAACATGTAAAGTTCAATTGCCCAAACCTAGTATTGTCTGGCTTAATGACAATAGGGATGCCAGACTACAGCTCAACTCCAGAGAACTTTCAGGTGATAAATTCTATTATGATATTCTGAAGCTTATGGGAACTCATTGAAAATGAACTGCTTTATATTTGTTAGAGCTTTTTAGAATTATATATCAATTTATGTCTTATCTCACTTCCTACTGTCTCATTACAAAGACATTATCATCATGTTGGTTGCTAGCACAACTTTTGAATTTGCTTCCCTCCATCTCAAATTCTAAAGCTTTTCTCTCATGTCAAACAGACACTATCGCACTGTAGAAGTGAAGTTTGCAAGGCACTTGGAATGACCGAGGAACAATGTGAACTGTCAATGGGCATGTCTGGTGATTTTGAATTAGCGGTATGTAATTGTGTGCTAGTTGAAGCTTGCTTTGATACTATAGCGATAAATCCTTTTTCTTGATAGTTGTATTGCATCTATTGTTATCTGATGGAGACTTGGTAGTATCAAGTTCCACATTGAGTTGTATAGGATGCTCAATGGGTGTATTTTTGTGAGTTGGTTCTCTCATGTTAGTAACTAGCTTTTGGGATAGGATTCCCTATTCCATTTAGAAACCCATCAATTGGTCTTGGTTGTCAATAGTTCTAGAGAGGGTTACCTATGAAAGATTTTGATTGGCAAAAAGCCAAGTTAAATGCCATGGAGTGCAACTGCCGGGACGCGGGCTTTTCACGGGGGCCAATTGATGGAGACTGGTAGTATGAGATGCTTCCCACATAGAGTAGTTTGTGATGCTTAATGAGGTATTTAAGTTGGTTGGTTTTTCCATCTTAACAATTAGCTTTTCAGATAGGGTTCCCCATCTCACTTAGGTACCCATCATTATTTCTTTACTAGAACTTGAATCAATGAAGCAGTTTTGTAGGCAACCACAGAGACATGAAGTTGTTTGGTAAAATGGTACTAATGGTTAAAAAAAAAAAAATGTTTGTACCATAGATAGCCACCATAAGAAAAGTGTCTGTTAGAAATTACAGGTGATTAAATTATTAGTCTTTGAAGTTTGAACAAATTTTAAACCATTCACAATAGACCCACATTCTTTTAGTAGCAACACCTATCTGTATCATTGTATTGTTGCAACCAATAAATGGTGTTTCCTTCTTTTGTCTTTTTTTTCCGTCAGATTGAAATGGGAAGCACCAATGTGAGGATTGGGTCTATAATTTTTGGACCGAGGGAATATACAAAGAAACAATAGCAGGAATTTGCAAGCATTCTATTGGAAACACAGGCGTGCATGGCATGCAGAAAGAAGTCATAAAGTATAAGAGGAGTGAAGCTTAGGTTAGCTTTTATCTAAATGTCATCTGTATTATGTGCTATACTGCCCAAATTTGTAAACAAGTGCACTGAAAATTTAAAATGACTTGTGGCCCAAAATTTTTAACTTGAGCAATAGATGGTGATTGCTTTAATTGCCTAAGTGCATGCATGTGTAATGGGACATTCAACATTTAATTTGATATTTTCAAACATGAAATATTCAGATACAGATGTTTTGAGAAATAGACATTATCTTAAATTTTTATATTCTATTAATCTAATTATTTTAAAAATAATTTGTGATTGCCATTTATATAATTGAATTTTAATCAACAATATTCTATTTATACTTTGGAGAATGACAAATAAATTTCATTGAAATAGGCAAATGATAAAAGAATACAATGAAATGAGTTAATTATTCTAAAATTTCTAAAGGCTTATCTTAAATTTTTTTTGAAAAATTACATTTCTAACCCTAAGCAAAATTATAGATAGCATAGTTGTTAAAACTTAATTTAAAATTGTTAATAACAAAGTAAAGTTTTAATATAAGAAATATTGTTATTATTACATAAACTGAAATTATTGATAGTTGTATTGTTAACACCTAAATTGAAGTTGTTAATCATTAACATGAAGTTGCTAAAATAGAAAGTATACTTGTTATTGTATAACTAAACTAACAACTATATTTCATATATTAACAACTTTTCGATTGTTATTAACAAATTTAATTTAAATTCTATCAATTATGCTTTTTATTATTTTGTTGAAGGTTAGAAATGTAATTTTGTAAAAAAATATGATAATGCAAAAAGAAAAATATGTTAGATAAGTTTCTAAGGGCTTTAGAGTAATTATCTTATTTCATAGTACTCTTTTATCATTTACTTATTTCATTTTGATAGGATTTATTTGTCATTCTGCTTATATACTTTATTATGGCCTTGCAAGTTATTTTTAATTGAATAATTGAATTTCATATAAAATGAAATCTAACAAGTGTCTGAAATATCTGATTTATAATTAAGTTCAATAAAAATGCAAATTCAATGAGTAAGAGAATATTTGGAATTTTTGTTGCATATCGAAGCAAAATCTCGACTACTCTTTAAGTAAGAGTTGCTTTTAATATCAATCATTGGTTTGGACAAGAAATATTTTTTGCCAGAAAAGATGCTATAGTAATACATGAAACACATTTAGTACATTCCAGCACTGAAAAAAGAATTACATCATAACCTTTTACAAGGTCTAGCGAACAGTATGGTGAAAGAACTTTGAGCCCTTTGTAGCAGGGGTAGAGTTTTCTCTCTAACTTTGGGTATCTTCCTCTCATGCTTTTCTTCATCTCTTGTCTAACTTTTCTTCTTGCAGCAATTCTTCTTCTGTTTCAATCCTCGTGGTCTAAATATCTCTTTATGTCTTTTTCTAAGGATTCTCGCTTCTTGGATAGTGATTGGTGCTCTTCTCATTATTTATTTGCTAAGGTTTATGATCAGAGAAGATTTCATGCTTCCAAGTTTCAGGCATACATCTCACGTTTTTGAAAATTAAGGGAAGAAGTTCGAGTAATTCAATCATATAAGAATCGCTTCTTGCTTCTTTTTTAACAGCACATATGATTTACACTTCATGTTCAATAGAGGTCAGTTCAATGGTTGTTTGATCATTCAACAATGATGGCAACCTTTTCTACGTCTTCAGGAGGTTTCTTTCTCACAAGTTCCTCTATGGATTCACTTATATGGTTTGCCTATACAGTTTTACACTCAAGCTTTTGCATCATTGATTGGTATCTCAATGGGTACTTTTCTCTCTTTTGATGAATCTAGTCTCAAAAACTCATTTCGAATGATATTTCATGTTCTTGTGGACATTTCTCAGCCTATTAAATTACAAGGTGTTCTTTCCTTTGCTGATGGCCATGATTTTTTTTTTTACTTCAACATCTGTTATGAAAGGATCAATATAATTTCTTTCATTTGTCATCAGGGTGGACAGGTTTATCAGCAATGTTTTAAACCTTTTTCTACTCTTTTGCACAGTCATGGTTTCTTTAGTACCTGCATGAGGAATCTGTTCGTGTGGAATTTGACTGATTAATTTATTCATACAAGATGTCTGATTGGAGATCACTTTTCTTAACTAATATGCATGGTCCTATAGGCTTTGATCCTTCTTTGGAACATTCCTTTTCAATAGAATTTGCAGGTTTGGGATCAAGTATTTTGAAAGTAGAAGATCATGATCATTTGCATCAGACTGAGAGGACAACTGTTGACTTGCATGGAGAGTTTATCAAGCCTTGCTGTCAAAAACAAAAACAATTTGATCTCATGAACGGTGATGATGAATTTCAGGTTGAACGATCTAAACCTGATCATGATTTTGTTCGCCCATTATCTGATCGAGGTTTCTCAAGTAAACTAGCACAAGTGTCGTCTCTTCAGCTTGATCAACCACTCTTTCCAACAGCTGTTGCTTCAAGTAACTTTAGGACAAGCCATGTATTCCAAGTGAGGGAATATTAAAATAAATAATATACCTAATAAAAGAGTCGAGTTAGAGTCTTACTAAATCCGAGTATAGAAAAATCTACTCAACCACTCACACGAGTTTAAACTATCAGGGTCTAGATTATAGTGCACAGCAGAGGCACCAAAGAGAAAGAGAGGAAGAGAAAGATTGAACTAGAGAACTGTTTGTTTTGTAATGATTCTACCTCCAACCTTTGTTCACTATTTATAGTGAAGGGAAGTCTCCGTATAAAAAAAAAATTCAATAGATATTAATTCGCCTCATTGTAAAGAAAACATGCTGACTAAAATAATCGTTATTATGACGGATGATTGTTTCTTTTTCAGGCTATTAATCAAAAATTAATTCCAGATTTCTGTCAACTCATTATGACAGAAATTATTGCAAATCCCACTAATGACTCATCATGGGTGGAAATTATGTAAATTCAAAATTCTAACACCAAGGAATTCGAGTAATTAATCAGCTACATTGTTCACTGGTTCTCTAAATGTAACTTTGTCTTCAGTCATTTGCTTTTTTACTCGGTCCTATTACTCCGATCTTTTTACCTCTCAACTTCACTGTTTGCTGCATGTCTATACAGTCCATGTGCTTTCTCAACTAACATACCAGTGTCACGCTACATTCTACTCACTGAGCACTCATGAATCCTTTTAGCTCATGAATGGCGATGTCATGAAGTGTTATAGCATAGGTTCGTGTGTCATGTGCAGGTTTGGACATATATGTGGAGCGTAATGTCTTTCCTTGTCGGTACAGAGTGCATTTCCATGGTCATTAGTGTCTCAACGTGGGCTCACATCGCTGGCTTGAACCAAGATTTACATGGGCTCACTGGTTTTTAGGGGATACTACTTAGCTATGGTTTCATTGATTTAACTTGGGAGGCTAATGATCACTAGCACTATCCTCCAACACAGCGTTGTCTAGATGGATTTCCGTAGCTACTTCCTCATTTGCGGGCAGAGTTTCCGAGGGATATGAGAGCCACTTGTTATTCACGAGTCCGGTTTTGCTGGACGATCTAGGTTAATTTTAGGATTTTATTTTTATATTTTTATTTTATTTTTATCATGAAAAATTATAAAATTTTAATAAATATATCTTATCACTAACCTACACAATACAAGTGTAATTTGAATGGTTCAATTTAATATTAATTTTTTTTATAATTTTTATAAATTAACTATCCAAACGTATTATGAATCATTTGGATCTAATAATAAACTTTTCTAGAATTTTTATAAATTTTTATTTTAGTAAATATAATATTAAAATATAAAAATAAAGATAACCTTCAAATTGGTGCTTTAAAAAAAATTAAGAAAAAGTTGCAACTTGAAAATTTAAAATTCAAACTATTCAGAATATATCTAAATAGTTAATTTATAAAAATTATAAAAAAATTTAATATAAAATTAGACCATTTAGATTAAATTTGTATTGTCATATTGATGATAAAATAAATTTATTAAAATTTTATAGTTTTGTATAATAAATATAAAAATAAAATGAGAAAATTAATTTGCCAATCCTTATAGTTTACCTTAGTTTTTAAGTAGGTCCCCAAGGTTTTTTTTTTTTTTTTTCCTTTTTTATTGGCTCCTTCAAATTTACGCTGTTAATAGCATTGATCCTATAGATTAAAAAACTGAATGAAGGGCGAACTGACGTCAGATGGAGTTGAAGTAGAATGAATTGCAATAAAATAAATTAACACACGGTGGATGGAGAAAGCCTTGGAAACAAAGTGGATCATGAAGATGGTGTTATAGGTTGATCATGTGTTTCATTGAGCAACATCCACGATAACTCCAGACCCATCACAAGACCACTGTATTTCTGCTTTGAACAAAGAGATTGACAGGCAAAAGCATAATCATGATATGGTCAAAGTTAAAAATGACCATGGAGCCAATGTAAAAATCCAAAAACTCATATAATATGGAGAGAGTCTTTTTCTAGTTTCATGTCCACCGTGAAGAACTCATATCAATATTTGAAGCTAATCAAGTAAATAAGCTAAAACTAGAAAGAGGAGGTGAATATGAACCACGGCTAAAGTACGATGAAGTAACTCTTTAAACCATGTCCTTGTATATAAATTTTAAAAGCAAGAGAAAGTAATATTTAGTCATTATATATATAATGACAACACTCTATTTACCTCTGTTTTCCAAGACAGAAAATGGAGATGAACCTAGGAAGACAAGTCACCTATCAGTGGTGGGGGCTCATACTTACAACTCTAACAACAACCCAATAATTGTTACTCAGAGCCTTGGTGATGGAGAGAAAGACAATACAAGCAAGAACAACCAGTTGGTGGATGCTACTTTCAAAGAACCCATGCAAGAATGGTCCACTTGGTGGAATGCTACATTCATAGAAGAACATAACCATTTCTATATTGACACTCATGATGCATCTTGCATGCTTCAAACCCAAAAGCTGCTCCTCATTCATACATAGTATTATTTTCTTCTTATTACATTCTATCATTTTTTCACCACCCCCTCCCACACACCCCCTATATTTATATTACATATGCTATTTATATTTGGTCAAATATGTATGTGTGATGAGAAACTTGTTCACTTATTATCAAACTGGAACTCATCAAAATCATCAATAGCCAAGTCCATAAATGGAATTCAACACTATGATCTTCTAACTATAAAACAACACTTTCTACCAGTTTCGCATAGCAACTTTTAACAGCATCTTCGGAGAGCAAATTTGAATAGAAACTTCCTTTCAAGCTTCTTGTTAAAGAGGATCCCATGACAAGAGAAAAAAAAATGAACTCTTTGGTGAGCTCACCTGTTCTGATCGATGGAGGTCATATATTTGGCTTTTGGAATGTACGGAGTCACATATATTTGGCTTTTTAAAGCTCATGCTCTTTTGTCCTTTCCCCGTTTCATTAGATTTTCATGGCGTTATCATCTCTGTTCGTCCTTCATTCAGTTTCTCAATCTATGAGGATCAAAGCTATTGACGGCATAAATTTGAAGGAGCCACTTAAAAAAGGAAAAAAAAAAAAAACCTTGGGGACCTAATTAAAAACTAAGGTGAACTATAAGGATTGGCAAAACAAGCTTCCCAAATAAAATTTTAAAATCTGGATCGTCTAGACACTTCAGATTACTTATTAAGTGATGAGCACCATGGTACTTGATGAGCTCTAAAACAAAACACAGTCATTCACAACTCTTGGCATGAAGTTTATATTCGTGTGATGCCAGTAGTGGGGCCATACATATTACGACTTCATGCATGCAAATGATTTTGATGGTGGTCAGCCTAACTTTTCTTTTTCTAATATCTAGGAGAATGGCTTCATACATCATGCTTACATGAGTTCACTTGCAGTGTCTCTCATATCCGTTCTAACATAGCGTTCAGGGGGTGGAACCAGCAATGAAATTAAGGGTGGGGGCATTTTTTTTTTTGAATATATGTATATGTTATTTTTTAGGTAATCCTCTAGGTACATACATTATTTAAGGTTTTTTAAATTTTTATAATAATTAATGGTATGCATTCTTCTAAATATATTTGAAAAAGGAACTAACATGTACCATTAAGTACTATTATATTTTAGAAGTGAAAAAACAACAATAATGAAAAGTAAATAAATAGTGCGGTCTATCCTATAATAAAGAATGGATCATTAATTACTTCTTTTTTTTTTTTTCAATTTTACTCTTTTAGAATCTTTTATAAGTAGAGCAAGAGGCAATATATGTGGGATTTGCATCCAGTGAGTCTACTCATTCAAATTTTTTGGGGGACACATGAGAAGTGTTTTGATAACAAGGATTGTTTTGAATTTTTAGAGAAGAATATATCTTAATAATTTGTAAATGTTGATGAAATCTAGTGGCTGTAATTGAAACACTCATTAAGTGGGTGGATTGGAGCCCCTCACTATATCTAAATCTACACATAAGAGAAAATTATTTTTTAAAAATGATATATTTAATAAAAGTAAACTCAAAAATCTATTTCTTTTTTAAGCAATACCAATAATTTAACTACTTTTTCTTGATTCTTATAAAATAATTAAAAATAACTTATATATGAGATGCATGGTAAGGAACATGTGAAGAAACAAAAATGAATAAATATATAGAAAATATACATGTAACACGTCAATGGAAAGAACATTTCTATACATGTGAAAGGATGTGGGGAGTTTTGAATGAGAGTGATTTGAGAGATATAGATATAGATACACCAATATTTTACAAAGAGACGGTAATTTTTTTTTTTTTGGGTGGCCCCTTGGATATCAAGTGGTTCTGCTATTGATCATGTTCACCTAAGCTTGGGTTTGTAATGGCTAAACTAGCTAGAATTTTTGTTCTTTTGAAGCCTTCCAAGAAAAGGAAGCATGCTTTGTTTTGCTCTTTTAAAATGAAGTCTACTAATTTCTCTAGTTTGATGAGGATTTGGCCAAAAAGTCTCTTGATGGCCTTCATGAGATGCAATGCATAAAGGGCCAGCTTTTGGTGTTGCAACTTTTTGGTAGCAAGTTGTTATGTCATTATAATTATGACATTTTATTCATTTTAATATTAAATATTCTAGTTTAAGGGAATAGCTGTTAGGTAGTTAAGAATATAGTCGTTGGGATTAGGAGTCTATAAATACTTTGCGATTCAATTGTAAAAACCTTATGCTAGTCTAATATGAGTCATGCATATTATCCAAAATATCTTGTGTTTCTATTCTTTCTCAATCTCTCTACAACTTTCTCTCTTATATGTTATGTTCTTTGCTCTTTCCCTCCTATCACTCTATTCCTATCTTATTTTCATCTCTTTCTCTCTCTTCTCTGTATTTCAATTATTTAGGCATTAGATCCAATCATCGTTGCCAATATGGGTTCCAAAATATTGGATAATATTCAACAATCTCTCATCCAGATATCCAAGCAAAAGACCCAATATATGAGGTCATTACAATCAACCAGAAAAGATGTTGAGCATCCAAGAATTTTAAAAGAAAGGTCTTCCCTTGATTATGCAGCAGAGTAGTGTAGTTGAATATAATATTGATTTTGCCATAATCACCAACAAGTATTAGCTAATTGGAGACTACCTTGTGAATGCACACATATTGGGCCTTTAGGAAGAAATCAAGGATATGGTATAGCTATTCAAACCTGTTAAATTAGTGGAGACTAGAAGCCTATCCAAACTCTAAGAAATCAACTTAAAGAAGGATGAAAGAAAGATGCTGATGTAAGATTGTCAGTTATCCTTGTCATCATCACAAGATGTGTGCGTAGAAGTGTAAGAAGGGTGAGTCCATGATTTCAAGAAAATTTCTCTATGTAAGTTTGAAGATGGAATAGGTTCATGTCATTGTTGTCCACTGTTATCCTTTGTCTTTATCTTCTCATTGTAGGCTTTGTCACCTTCTATTTTTTCAGTGCCATCACAATCTATTTCACTATCAATTACTTATTTTTCTTCATCATCTTTTATTCATGGTTCTTCATTTTTGTTACCTTTTGTACCTTTTCTGCCACTATATTCTTGGTTTTCGTCCACCATCTCCTCTACATGCTTTATTATCATTGTCTATCTCAATCTCTTTTGGGGTTTTCTCTCAAAAGGTCACATGGGGGTGTTCTTTTGGTGTTGAAAACTCAAACCCACAACTAGCATCAATAGGTTTCTTTTGGAGTCTACACATGTGGAAGCATGGCTAAAGGATGGATACTCTTTAGTTTTAATGGGCATTACATATTTGGTGTTAGTGGATGCCTGACATCATGAGTAGTCAATATAAGGCCTCACAAGTCAATTAAATGGGTCAATATCAATTGCATGGGCTTAGTAACAAATTTTTTTTATTGGGCTTTAATTGTTCAAATTCTCCTTACCCCTTCTGTTTGTTTTACTGTGGGACAAAAGAGAATTGATCGATATGTGATTAGGGTCAGCACTGAATAAGTTTCTTCCATGTATTCAACATTGAATATTGATAGGTGAACAATAGCCAATGTTTTTCTATTTAATTCCTGAAAGTTGTTGCTGTTAATGTACATGACCCTTGATGGCAAGGCTCTTTTAGGAAAGGGTGTTGTTATGTCATTGTCCTTGTGAAATTTTATTAGTTTTATTCAAAATTAAGGGAAATGGTCGTTAGGGTAGTTATAGATATAACTATTGGGTAGTTATGAGGATTAGATGCCTATATATACTTGAAATACCTTTGCAATCCAAATTCAGTATTAGTCCAATGATAATCCCACATTATTCAAATCTCTGTTTCTCTTCCCTCTTCCTCTTTGAATCCTTCTCTCTACCTTTTCTGGTCTTCTCACGTGTTCTTCCTATCTCTCTTTCTCTTTTTATATCTTTGTCAGAATTATAAAGATACATTAGTGGTATCAGATGATTTTTCAAATCTTTTTTAAGAATCTAAGGGGTTGCCACCCTTTAGATCACTACAAAAAAACAGCTTATTAGCGATGGAAAGTTTCATTGCTAATCAGTAAAATTTTTTTCGCTAAACGCATTAGCGATGGAATTCTTCCGTCGGTAAAAACACCGTCACTACTTCTTTAGTGATAGAAATTTGAATTCTATTGCTAATTAGTGATGGAATATTTCTATCGTTAATTAAAATTTTGTCACTAATTTTTGGGATGTCCATATTTTCTCTAAAACATCCATCACATCATCTGAAATCCAATTAGGCATAACATTTTTTTTTGAAACAAATCCTACCTCACATTATGCATTGTGTTTCTTAAGATGTCTACACACTTTGAGTTCCAATTTTTCTTAATAGCAGCTTCATCTTGTGGCAACCATTTATATTTTTTCTTCATAAATGATAAGAAAAAAATCAAAAGTATAACAAAATGAGAGGAAAACATAAGACATAATACAAATACATAATAGATATAAGATATACTGCCCATTTAGCAAACCACATTTGCTTAATTTGAGACGGTGTCACTTTCCAACTAAAACATGGATGCTCAAATTTAGCTTGAATTATAGGAAGAATAGTCTGCACAGTACTAACAACAGGATTAAACCAAATAACAATTTTAGAGAAACAATTATAAATGTAAGAATGACTTTAAGCTACTAAATAGACATATTAAATAAAATAATGTAAACTAAATTAACTAACATTTTCTTCTCAAGATATATCCAAGTTCGTTCATCTATGGGATCACGATCCCATAGTGCAAAACTAGATAGAGGGCTTTGTGGAGTGGAGGGTTATGAGTTTTTTGTTCCATGAGATAGCATGGGAGATGGTACAGGTAATAATGAAGGTCTCCTAATTGATTCATGCATAATTGGAGATGATATAGGTCTAGATGGTTCAAGCATGGTTGGAGGTCCACTTGATGTGTCTGCCATAGTAGGAGTAGTTGTAGCTGCTACATGAGGAATATAAGATTTTTTAAGCTGTAGAGATGATGGTATAGGTGTTGGAGAACTCAACTACGCTTGAGAACATTTTTGGTGATGACTTGACATTTACATATTCAAATTTCAACCTTGAATTAGGAATAAATAATAATTACACCATCACAAAATTAAATATAAATCAATACTAAATTAAAACCATAATTTATATATCTTCATCATTATAATCATCAACTTCATCATCTTCTATATAAGAATCTTCATCACCATCTTCACCATCTTCGTCATCTTCTGTAGCTTCATCATCTTCTTCACAACAATTGACATATCTACTTCTTCATAACAAATCTCAGAATCTCTTTGGTTATTTAATTCATCATCATGAATAATTGTTGGTAGTATGACTTTTAGTCCATCCAATTGAAATGCTCCTATGTTTGTTTCAGATGGAGAAATGTCATATACTATGAGCCTTAACCTTAATAACAGTTAACCAATTAGCCTTTGGACAGCAACAAGGATAAGGCACATAATACACTGATGCTGCTTGTTGAGCGAAAATAAATAGGTCATACTTTTTGTACCTCTGTGATTCATGAACTTCAATAATCCCATATTGTTCGTGAACCCTTGTACTATAATTTGGTGTTGGATCAAACCACTTGTAGTTGAATAACACTAACCTCTTTATAAGAAGCCTTATATATTCAATTTCCACAATCTCTTGTAGAATGCCATAGAAGTCATGTTCTAATTGTGCATAGTTAGCTATCTTAATGCAAACACCACTATTTATTGTTGATTTTCGAAGGGTCCATAAATGTGTATGAAATTTATATCCATTAATAAAGTACATGGGCCATGTTCTAACTCTTCTCTTTGGGCCCTAAGCAATGTCATGCAAAAATGGATCCACAATATTATTGTTTCGGTTTTGAACCTACATGATAGTTTTTTATGAATATTATGTTAGTTAAGGTTTGTTTTATGAAACAAAATTTAAACCAATTACTACTCACATGATCTTTAAACTATGAGGGAAAATGTCCATTGATTTGAGATTCTATTTCATTTTCCATAATTTGAGGGCTCTCTTCCTTTAATGTTTGGACAAATAAACTACATGACAAATACTATGTTAATAACCAAGCATATATTTGATATAAAGTTTAATTTTATTATAGCTTAACATTACTTACTTTATATAAGGTTGCATCTCATCACAATTCATTAGAACATATCTTATGATAGCTTTTGCTTTTTCATTATCCAAGAAACATTCCTTACATTCCCTAGAAGGTCTTCCTGGATAGTTAAATATAGACATCATTAGCAAATCTAATACACCACCATCATCATTTCTTGGAGGTCTTGTTATTCTTGGTGCAACACCTGGCTCAAAGTAGTGTGAGCAAAATAGTGTGGTTTCCTCAATTATATAAGCTTCACATATAGATGCTTCAACTTGAGTTTTGTTCTTGACCTTTTATTTCAAAGTATAAAGGAACCTACATAAAGAGAAATGAAGGTTAAGATTGATTATTATACTTATCATATATTCATTCTCAACTCATAAAAGTAGGTTTCATTACTTTTCAAATAGATACATCCATCGGTATTGGATAGGTCCCTAAACCTTAGCTTCATAGGGAAGATGGATGGGCAAATGTTCTATTGAGTCAAAGAACCCTAGGGGAAAGACCTTCTCCAACTTGCACAATGTCACACTAATATTTTTCTCTAACAACCCTAGTTGATCTCTCATCAAGGTAGTAGAACAAATTTGTTTAAAGAATTGACAAAGCTCAACAATAAGATTCCATACAACTTCAAGCAAAGTAACAAAGACAATAGGAAGCAATCATTCCATAAACACATGACAATTATGACTCTTCATTCCATACAACTTTACTTCCTTCATGTCAACATATCGAGCTAGATTAGATGGATATCCATCAGGGAGTTTTAACTTCTTAACCCAATGATAAATTTCTCATTTTTGATCTAAATTCAAAGTATATCGTGCTTTGGGTTTCATCATTTTTCCTCTTCTTTCAACAAGTTCCTCTTCCTTTCATTGACAATATTCTTTCAAGTCCATTTGAGCTTGTATGTTATCTTTTGTTTTTCCTTTTGTGTTCATGATTGTGTGAAACAAATTGTCAAAAAAAAAATTTCAAAGTTCATGACATCAAGATTATGTCAAATGAGGTTACTTTTCCAATATGGCAATTCCCAAAATATGCTTTGTTTTGTCCAATGATGAGTGCACTTATAGCCTTCAATAGGTACAATTTTTCCATACTCAATGACCTTTGAAAATTTCTTCACACTTTGCCAAACTTCCTCTCCACTTAGTTGAGGTGGAGGCATTGATTTTTCAACTCTATTCTTGTAAAATGAACTTCTATTTCCCTTGAATTGGTGATTATCAAGAAGAAATTGACGATGACAGTAAAAAAAAGATGTTTTCCTCCCATGTTTCAACTGAAATGCTTTAGAATTCTCTATACATATAGGACATGATAATCTCCCCATCATCATCCAACTAGGTCACATGCAGGAAAGTCATTGATTGTCCATAATAGTGTGGCATGCATACAAAAATCTTATCTCAATAAGGCATCATATGTTGAGACACCCTTATCCCATAATAATTTTAATTCATCTATTAATGGTTGTAAATATACATCTATTTTTCATTTAGGATTATTAGGGCCAGGGATGATCAATGTCAAGAACATATAAGCTCATGTCATGCATACCTCAGGTGGTAAATTATATAGAGTAAGAATCACAGGCCAACAAGAATATTGTCTCCCCAAATGGCATAAATCCATCAATACATAACCCAAGCCTCACATTTCATGGACTATAGGCTAAGTTAGGAAATATATTATCAAAAACCTTCCATACTTCACTATCAGAAGGGTGAGAAAGGACATTAAAACCTCAATAATTCTCATAATGCCACCACATAAGCTTTGCATTTTTTTTCTAAAGCAAACAATCTTTGCAATCTTAGAATTAATGGCAAGAACCACAATTGCTTCCTTGCAACTTTCCTTTTTCTTCCATGACACTTTTTAGAGGCATATCTTTCCTCAAAACAAAACTTACATTGAGTTGCACTCTCATCAACTTTATAGTACAACGTATACCCATTCACATAATAATTAATCTTCTTATAATTAAGACCTCTTTGACACCAACTTCTTTGTTCGGTACAAGTCTGTAGGCATAAGAGTGTCTTTAGGTTGTGTCCTTCTCATTAGTTGGGAAATTAAATTATAGCCTTGTTGTGACATGTTAGTTGTTGCCTTAATACTTAATAATTGTAAAGCTATTGAAAGTTAAGATTCCTCTTTACAATCTTCCCATAAAGGTTGTTGTACAACATGTAACATGTCATAAAATGCTCTTGCATTAGGATTTGGCATCTCTTCAACACCTTCATCATAGCTTTCCCTAAAACTTGGCCTAGCTACATCCATCACCATGGTCTCATATTGCATAAGTTGGTTAGCAAGTGGCCTATGTGAGGCATCTTGGGCACTTGGTCCAGTTACATCAATTTCTTCTTCGCCATGATTACTCCATATATAATAGTCTAGCATGAATCCATAGCTATAAATGTGTGTCTTTACCTTATCAAAAGTTAGATACGGCCTACATTTACATTGGGCACATGAACATCTAATCTTTCTTGATTTTTTAGCATAAGGTAATTGCAATGCATAAGTAAGAAATGCCTCTACACCTTGCTCAAAATCTATTGTAAACCATCTAGTACTTGGATCTATTCTATTATACATCCATCTTCAATTTTCTGGAACCTCCATTTTATTTCCCAATTAATGAAACATGCTAATATTAATCAACTGAAATCATAGATATAATATTTCAGTATGTCATTAAAAGCAAACCAAGCTTAAAAACTTCACAAAAAATCCACATTCTCACTCAGAACTAGATCAAACTTAAAAACTTCATAATAAATCTTTTTAAAAAAATCCAAAGAAGAAGTAGAAGAAGTCATAAATATAGCTCTGATAGTGGTAGAAATAGCATACTCACACTTAGTTTTTTTTTTGGAAATTAGCTCGTTCTTCCTCCTACTTTGCTTCTCCTTCATGTTTGTACCCCTTCTAGCTTTTCTTCTTCAACCCAAAATCATGTGAGCAAGATGAAATCAAGCAAGACCACCAGTAAAAGCAAGCGGGTGGTGGTGGATTTAGACGTGCGGGAGTGAAAGCCACAGTGGGGATGAAGAAGAAGAGAGAGTGAAAAAGAGTAGGAGGCAAAGGTAAACAAAGGAGATGTGAGAGAGTGAAAATAAAATTTGATAGGGTTTCTAATCAATTGAAAATTGAAGAGGGAAATGAAAATGGGGGAGGGAAATTAGATTGGGTTTTCATTTAGGCCAATTATTTATTTATAGGTTATCCAAGTTAATAAATAAAATTGTTTTAGCCTAATGGCTTCAAATGTGGACTTGCAAAGTGCAGGTCATGTGTTCTACACTCCAAATGGGCAAATGTAATGTTTTTTTGAATTTTTATTTATCTTTTAATTTCTCTATATATAATCAAAAAATAATTACTTTTAAAAATATCTACAATTAAAAACTGCACATGTGAAAAGTTATTTGTAATGTTATAAATTTAAACTTTATAATATATATATATATATATATCATATGAAAAAAAATTTAATGAATTTTTATTTATTTTTTAATTTCTCTATATTATAATTAAAAAAAATTACTAATATCTACAATTAAAAACTACACATATGAAAAGTGATTTGTAATGTTATAAATTTAAACTTTATATGTATATCATATGAAAACTCTTTTTTTTAAAGAAAATCAAATGAATATATTAACTAAAAGGTATAAAAGTAGTCTTACAATTCAAAAGAAAATAAAAATGGAGAATTACAAAAAGATCAACATACTATTGCAACCATTACTTCTCAATCAAAACATCATTAAAATAACCGAGTAGCCAAAGAACATTTTGAGCAAAGTAATCAATTAATTTTTTTATCTAGAGGCTTGAAGTTTCCTTTATAAGCAAAAATGGTAATGTGACCTAGGCTGTGAGGGTGATTAGGACTACTTATGAAATTATATATCCAATAAAGAATTGCTTTCTTGGCCTAAATAAAAATTGCTAAAAAAAAGTAAATAACTGCTCTCAAGTATGCTAGCCTAAAGGTATGAATGAGGATCCTTATGACACACTTTTTGAAGCAATAACCATATGAGAAACTCTTTCTACAAGTAGATACATTCCGATGGCTAGTCACTATAGTCTTGTCCCGTATGATGCGTGAAAGGGTTAGGGCAGCCACCTTTTCCACTCTTTTAGCTAGGAGCTAAATAGAGGGCTTTAAAGCAAATGCAAAAGGAACTCCAGTCCAACCACAAATACCATCCCATTTAGGGTACTTGTCCATTCGGAGTAGATATACTATTACAGTCGAACACTAAAATGTAGCCGCTAGCTTCCTCTCTCCTCAGTTACCCTTGAAAAAAGGCATGCCTCGCCTTCAAGGACAGTAGCTACTTAGACAGAAGAGAAACCATAGGTTTCTTACTGGGTAGCAAGTAGAAGAAAATTGGTGACAATAAAGTAGGCATTTGGTCTAGTAAAATTGGATTAACCGACATTACATAATTTGATTTACATAAAAAATTTCACTATAATCAAATAAAAAAATATTGTTAATATTAATTACAATATAAAATTATAAATAAAATACATCACCAAGGCATATATAACTAATTTCATCATTAATTGGATACAAGCAAGATAAGCACAACTTTGTAATTCCAATTTTTTGTATTACTACTAAAATCAATTCGATATATACAAAACTATTTCATGATTAAGACATATATTAAAAAAATCAATTAAATCAATAATGGAATAATCTTGAAATATCTAATATATGACAAGAAGCTTTATATTAAGAAAGTAATAGAGAATTATCTTTAGCTTGAATTAATTTATAGTGATTGTGATATAATAAAGTATAAATTACATATATTATACATGTTCAAAAAATAATATTTTATGAAACAAAGAGTGCAAATTGCAAGTAGAGATATGTTAGATATAATTAACTATTTCTTGATTTTTCTTTTAAATTTTAAAATAATATAGATATTAAAATCATTAAAATAATAAATTAGTAACGGAATAGTGGAACAACTTTTCAACGGAATTTGCAATGGAATATTATGTGGGAAGTTCCTTAGTGATGGAATTTAGACATGGATTAGCCACAGAAATTAGTGATGAAACAATTCTATCAGTAAATCTATCACAAATAAGAATATGCTATCCTTGGGGTTTGCGACGAAAATTTCTGTCGCAAAAAAATTAGCAACGGAATAGTGACTGAACATTTACAATAGAAAAAGTCCGTCGTTAATTTTAGCAATGGAATTTGTGAAGGATTTGCCTCAGATTGGCGACGGAAAGGAATTTCATCACTAATTTTCATCGCTGATATGCTATTTTTTGTAGTGGATAATGTCATAATCTCAATCATCTTGTAAGATGGTACAAGCCCCGTTAATTTGAAGCCCTATATGTAACATCTTAAGTTTTTCAATTAGTAATTATTAGTGTTTTCAAGGATAATTTGATCAATTTAGATAAATTATTAATTTAGCGAGGTTTAGGGGAAACTAATATAGTTTTTGGATCCTTGGATAGTCTTAGAAGAGGGCTAGGGCTATGTTTAAGTAGGTCATAGCACGGAAGGGAGTTTAAAATTTTGTGAGACTTTTTGTGCCATGCATCGTGGAGGGCATGTCAATGCGCCGCAGTGCACGTGCAAAATTTACACTTATCAGATCGTGAATCAGACTCGAAAAATAGAAGAGAGAAAGAAGGAACTCAAGAGCAGCGATGAAGAGAGACTTGTGGCTACTAGGGCTTGCTTCTAACATGATTTTAGAGGCCTTTCAAGCTTCATATAGATTGGGTAAGCCTTCCTTTCTTCTTCCTCTCCCTCATTATGCAAAAATATGAACATTTAGGGTAATGGGGGCCTTGATTTTAGTTTTTTTAGGTTTAGATCGAACATATTAATTTATTTAAGATCTTAGAGAGTTAAGTTAAGCTTCTAACCCTAAGTTTGTGAGTTTTATAGTGATTTGAAATTTTTAGTTAGGGTTTGGACAAACCCTAAGTATAATTTGAAAATTTTGAGACAATGTGGGATATTGGTTAGTAATTTTGGTGTTAGGAATGTTTAATAGGATGGTTAGAGTGTTTGAGAATGGTGAATGTTGTTAGAAAAGGAATTTAAGTATTTTAGACACTTAGAACTTAGTGAATTTGGAGTTATGTGGAATGATAATTGATAATTGTCATTTGATTATGTAGATTGAGCGTTGCTTGAGCTATATCATGTGTATAGAACATGTGGAGCTAACGTTGAGCCACGGTAACCCTTTTGTGTGACAAAGGATTGAGGTAATGGAATAATTTACACTATTCGATTATATTGCTTAACTGTATGTGAGTATATATGTTAAATCTATTACTTGAGATTTGATAACCTTACATATTGTGAAATATGGTTTTATGCATGAAAAATCTATTTGTAAATGATCAAAATGATGAAAGTTATATATGAATAGGTTGAGAAATTTGAAATGTATATGTGATATATATGTTGAGTGTGGGCGTGATCATGTTAGGGGGTGGGAGTTCACCCATAGGAAGAAGTAGTGGAAGTCCATATAGCATGCATCTCTTTAGTATCTAGTGAGGCACGGTGTTGGAGATTTTCTCCTTAGTATCCATGCAAGATACGGCATTGGATAGTAACACTCATTAGCATCAATGATACGGTATTGGAGTAACTACACCCTGATTCGTGTGCAATAGGGGGAAACTGTAGTCCGCAAGTGGGATAGGACACATTTGGCTGGGTGATCCTACCACTGAAGGTGATCTTAGATAATTGTGAATGTGCACTTGGTCCAAGAGCCTATGATTTTGGTCGGGGTCATATGGAGGCTCAGATGGTAAAACGATCATGCTAGTGGTAAAAGATTTGTATTGATGAAAAGAGTATGTGGTGATATGCTAAAAGTATATTTTGGAGTTTTATAGTTTTACTCTTTTATGGTTGTGCATGTTAATTAATAGTGGTAAATTATTTTGCTACTGAAATGTTTATCTCACCCCATGGTTATATTTTACAAGTGAGGGCTTAAATAGAGATAAAGGAAAGGAAGGGTTTGAAGAGTAAAGAGCATAGTTGTATAGCTCTTCCCTTTCCTCTTTTTGGGTATTGTAATGAATATTGTCAATATATAATGCCAACTTAAGAACATGACATTGTTGTGATTATCCTTTGATATGAATTTGTAATAAGGGTGTGTGTATCTTGGTCCAAGGTTGATGTTGTGGATTAAGTGTGTGTGCTTGGCCAATTTACACTTGCATGTGATATATTTAAAGAGATGGATGTACCAAAATGACTAAGTTGATATGTGTGTTAGATTTTATCCACCCCTTTATGTTGTTGTGAATTAAGGTTTTAATGGTCATTTTGAGTGTAAATACTTAATTGTGTGTTATGATTGAATTGTCATGTTGTGTGTGGTCCATTTAAGGTGATCAAAGTGTCTCTAGGGCTAATAGCAATTGGCATTGTAAGTTGGGCACCTTTGTGTGTGTTTTGATGTGAAAATGAACCATTTTGGGTTTGAGTGTCCATCTTTTAAGCAGATGATTTTTTGAGTGTGAAATCAGTACCATTAGTTAGATTGCTCAAAGGTTTCATACGGATACTTGAATCGCCTAAATTGGACGTCGGATGGCAAAACAACGCAATCCAAAAGTTCGGAGGGTTGTCATGATAGCAATCTACTGTTATGACAGTAGATGTGCACCACGATGCGTGGTTGTTGCGCCATAATGTAAGGGGCTTTTGAGGGACTCATCCCTTTATGCCATCCGTCACGGCGGACGGACTAAAATTGTTGAAAAGTGGCTTGTTTTAGCTTAATTTGACGTGGTTTGATTTTCATACTGTCGTATTTGTTCTAAATTAATTTTTAACCATAGTTTGAGCTCAAACAATATTTTAAAAAATGATTTTCTTGGAATTCCAATGTTTTAAACTAATTATCTTTTAAACCCTTAGGTTGTGATAACTTCTTTATGGGATTTTATTTAATCCTAGTTATCACAACGGCATGTATGAGTGTTGTCTTAGTAATGTCGAGGCGGACATTACAATTTGGTATTAGTTTCAAGTGTTTTGAGACTGGTATATGTGATTGTTGTGTTGGATTGTATTGTTGTTGCATTCATGTCTAGAAGTTAGCATATATATTTGTTACACTTACCTTCCCTTTGCATAGTTATCTCATGTAACGCTTACTCTTTGTATAGTTACTTCCATCCTTAAGAGGGGAGAGAGAATGGCAAGAAGAAGAACTGCCAGAATGGCTACGAGTAGTAACCCATCTAATACGGATGTGGTACCAGAGATTAATGAGCTATTGCCAGAGAATCACATTTTGGTTGGTCAGAACTTGGAACAACTGAGGAATGAGCCATAGGGTAATGAGGCCTTGCTATTGGATATGAGGAATTTGATGTAAGAAATATGTAATTCAATACGGGGGCAAGGTACACTAAAGAATGATAGGGCAAGAGGAGAGTATAGAACAATTGAGAATGAAGAAGAGATGTATGAGGAAGAAGATGAAGCTTATGAGGAGAGCACACCCAAGCAATTTAGAGCTGTGGATGGTAGTGGTTACAGAATTCCATGAATCAAGCATGGAAGAGTTTCTCATAGCTTAATCTGCCTACCTTTGATGGAACAATGGAGGACGAAGCCGAAGAGTGGATGAAGAGAATTGAGATAATATTTGAAGTGGTGCCATGCTCAAAGGAGTAGAAGGTGACTTTGGCCTCCATGTTACTTATAAAAGAGGCTAAATATTGGTGGAAGTCGGTGAGACCAACGGGTGGAATTAAGTGGACATGGGATGAATTTAAAGTGAGGTTTTCCAACTTTTACTTTCCAATGGCCTTTAGAGTAGAGAAAGAGGCTAAGTTTCACAAATTCAAGCAAGGGAATCTTGATGAAGAAGCATTCATTGCTATGTTCAACCAATTGTCAAAGTACTCCACTTACCTCATAAGAAATGATGACTTGAAATGGAAGGCTAAGAGACTACTTGAGAAGATAAGGCCTGAGTACTGATAGCAATTAGCCTTGTTGGAGATCACATCTTATGATGAGATGTGCAATAAGCTAAGAATAGCTACGAGAAAGGGCAGAGAGGCAGAGACTAAGAAGAGAAGGGATAGTCAAGGCAGATTCTCACAGTCGCTTGGCCCTACTGGTAGAGTTAGCAAGAGATCTGGTTTTAGCTCTAGTAGTTCTGAGAGCTTTGGGAAGAAGAAGACTTTTTAGAGGGGATCACAGTCCCGAGGTTCTTTCTAAAGGAGTAGTGGACCCAAGAACAGTGCCAGTGGTACACAGCCATCTCAACAAGCTTCTACAGTGCTTGTGCCTACTCTTAGCATGGCCAGAATCCCTCAGTACTCAAAGTGTGGGAGATACCATGTGGGAAAGTATTGGATTTCCTTTAAGTGTGGCAAGACAAGGCATATAGCCAAATATTGTGAAGAGGGCAAAGTGGGTACTACAGAACAGAGATCGACTATTCCTAGAAGAGTATTCGGGTTATCCTAAGAGGAGGCAGGTGTGTCTCTAAATTTGATTAGAGGTAAAATCTCTCTACACAACTGTTATATAGATGCTTTGTTTGATTCGGGTGCTAACCATTCTTGTATTTTTGGTGACTGTGTGTTGAGGTTGAAATTGTCTATGCATACCTTGCCATATGTGATTAATGTGTCTATGTTAGTGGGAATTTTTATAAGAACCTACCGTGCTTGCCTGTGTATTGATTTGAGATTTGAGAATAGATCAACTACTATTGATTTGATCTGTCTACTCGTGATTGGGATTAATGTAGTTGTTGGTATGGACTGGTTGTCAGCAAATAATGCAATACTAGATTGTGCAAGAAAGATAATATCCTTGCTAGTGTACACTGCATCTATTGTGAAACCTAGTCAATTAAAACTCTTGTCTATGATGCAAGTAGAAAAGTGCATTCAACAAGGTTGTCAGGCATATATGGTGTTCTTTTCTGTTCATGCTACTTATGATGGAGGAATTGAGATAATAGGAGTGGTGAACAAATTCCTTAAAGTCTTTTCAGAGGAAGTATTTGGATTACTGCATGAGTGAGAGATGGAATTTTTCATTGACCTTGTGCTTGGAGCAGAACCTATATTAAAAGCTTCGTATCGGATGTCTCCATTTGAGTTGGCAGAGCTAAAGAAACAACTAGAGGAATTGCTAGAAAAAGGGTTCATAAGACTGAGTATATCTCTGTGGGGATCACCGGTGTTATTTGTGAAGAAAAAAGATGGTAGTATGAGACTTTGCATTGACTACAGATAGTTGAACAAGGTGATAGTCAAGAACAAATATCCTTTGCCCAGAATTGATGACTTACTATATCAGCTGGGTAGAGTTGCAGTGTTTTCTAAGATCGACCTGTGATCAAGCTATCATCAACTATGAGTCAGGGTTGAAGATGTGCCAAAGATTGCCTTTTGCACTAGATATGGTCACTATGAATTTCTAGTGATGCCATTTAGATTGATGAATGCTCCAACAGTATTTATGGACTATATGAATACAATCTTCCGTCCTTATCTGGATAAGTTCATGGTGGTATTCATCGATGATATTCTAATTTACTCAAGAGACAAGGAAGAGCATGCGAAGCATCTTTGTACTGTCCTGTAACTTTTAAAGGATAATAAGTTGTATGCCAAACTCAGTAAATGTGAGTTTTGGTTAAGGGAAGTGAGATTTCTTAGTCACATGGTGTCAACAGAAGGGATTACCGTGGATCCACACAAGGTAGATGATATGTTGACATGGGAACCACCTACCTCAGTGACAGAGGTCAGAAGCTTTTTGGGATTAGCAGGCTACTATCGACGATTCATTTAAGGATTTTTGCAGATCGCGCCTCTATTGACTAAGTTGACTTGAAAGGATCAACCGTATATGTAGACAGATAAGTGTGAGTTGGCATTTCAAGGGCTAAAGAGGAAACTGACGTCTGCTCCAGTACTGGTTATTCTTAATCCTCAATTACCATATGTGGTTTATACGAATGCATCATTGAAAGGTTTAGGGTGTGTTTTAATGCAAGATGAGCGAGTTGCTGCTTATGCCTTAAGACAACTACGACCGCATAAGGAGAATTACTCGACTCATGATCTAGAGTTAACAGCAGTGGTTTTTGCCTTGAAAATTTGACGACACTATCTCTATGGGTCTTGTTTGAAGTACTTAGCGACCACAAGAGTTTGAAGTACTTAGTGGATAAGAAGGAACTAAACATGAGGCAACGCAGGTGGATGTAATTTCTCAAGGACTACAACTTTGAGATTAAGTATCATCCAGTAAAGCCAATATAGTGGCCGATGCGTTAAGCAGGAAAATAGTGCATGTCATCCACATGATGATCTAAGAGCATCAATTACTTGAGACCTGCCTGGATACTCAGAGGAAAGCGCCTCAGATGACGTTGTACAATATGCATTCTATAATTATAACCAATGAATTCTAAAAAGAGCTGCGGACTGCTTAGTTTGACAATCAATATTTGTTGGGAATTTGGGAGGATATTGAAGAGAAAAGATCCACAGAATTTGGATTCAATGATGATGGATATGTAACTTATCAGGATCGGATTTACGAACCAAGTGATGAGGAGATAAGGAAGGTGACTCTAGAAGAAGTACATTATAGTGAGTATACTATTCACCCTGGTGTCACTAAGATGTATTAGGATATGAAGCAAATGTGGTGGTGGCCAGGAATGAAGAAAGATGTAACAGAGTTTGTGACTAGGTGTCTGACGTGCCAAAAGTTTAAGATTGAGCACTAAAGGCCTAGTGGTGTGTTGCAACCACTAGAGATCCCAAAGTGGAAGTAGAATAGCATATCAATGAATTTCATCACTGGATTACCTAGAACTCAAGCAGGCTATGACGTAATATGGGTGATTATGGATCGGTTGACAAAGTCAATGCATTTCTTGGCAGTGAAGAATACCTATTTACTTAAAAAGTATGCCGAGGTCTATGTAAATGAGATAATAAGACTTCATAGGATGCCGAAAGACATTGTCTCTGATCATGATCTGAGGTTTACATTAAACTTTTGGCGAGCATTGTAAAGATCAATGGGTACTAGATTGAAATTTAGCACGACATATCATCCATAGACGGAGGGCTAGATTGAGAGGACTATCTAAACGCTCGAGGATATGTTACGAGCTTGTGCCTTAGAGTAAAGAGGTAGTTGGGATACACATCTACCGTTAGCAAAATTTGCTTACAACAACAGTTTTCATTCTAGCATTGGAATGGCTCTATATGAGGCATTATATGGAAGAAGATGTTGATTGCCTTTATTTTGATAGAATTAAGTGAAAGAAGTTTGTTAGGTTCGGATTTGGTAGACCAAACCACCCAGAAGATCTAGTTGATTAAGCAAAAGTTGTTGACAACCCAGAGTTGACAAAAGAGCTGCGCAAATCGGCGTAGAAGACCGTTGAAATTTTTGGTTGGTGATCATGTATTTTTTAGGGTCACGCCAATGAATGGCATTAGGAAATTGATAAAGGCTAAGAAATTGACTCTCAGGTTTATTGGTTCCTTTAAGATTTTGGAAAAGTTGGGACCTACTGCCTATCGGATTGCCTTACCATCGAGTTTATCGAGTGTTCATGATATATTTCATATGAGTTAGCTTAAGAAGTATCAACCAAATCCTTCTCATGTTATTGAGTCAGAAGATGTGAAACTTCAGGAAAACTTGACCTATCGAGTTGAATCAAAGTGAATTGTGAATGTCAAAGATTGACAATTGAGGAATAAGACTATTCGATTGATTAAGGTCTTTTGGAAGGGTATGACTCTCGGTAATACAACTTAGGAGATCGAGGACAAAATGAGGCAGTTATATCCTCAATTATTTTTATAAGTATGTGTTTATGCAAGATTTTAAATTTTGAGGGTAAAATTCCTAAAAGGAGAGAAGAATTATAACAACCTAAGTTTTCCAATTAGCAATTATCAGTGTTTTCAAGAGTAATTTGATCAATTTAGATAAATTATTGATTTAACGAGGTTTATGGGAAACTAATATAGTTTTTACATCCTTGGACAGTCTTAGAAGAGGGCTAGGGCTATGTTTGAGCGGGTTATGGCACGGAAAAGAGTTTAAAATTTTGTGAGACTTTCTGTGCTATGCGCCGCAACGGGCGTGTCAATGTGCTGCGGCGCACGTGCAAAATTTACACTTATCAGATCGCGAATCAGACTCAAAAAACAGAAGAGAGAAAGAAGGAACTCAAGAGCAGCAATGAAGAGAGACTTGTGGCTACTAGGGCTTGCTTCTAACATGATTTTGGAGGCCTTTCAAGCTTCATATACATTGGGTAAGCCTTCCTTTCTTCTCCCTCTCCCTCATTATGCAAAAATCTAGACATTTGGGGCAATGTGGGCTTTAATTTTGGTTCCCTTAGGTTTAGATTGAACCTATTAATTTATTTAAGGTCTTAGAGAGTTAAGTCAAGCTTCTAACCCTAGGTTTGTGAGTTTTATGGTGATTTAAAATTTTTAATTAGGGTTTGGATGAATCTTAAATATAATTTAAAGATTTTGAGATAATGTGGGATATTGGTTAGTAATTTTGGTGTTAGGGATGTTTAATAGGATGGTTAGAGTGTTTGAGAATGGTTGATGTTGTTAGAAAAGGAATTTAAGTACTTTAGACACTTAGAACCTAGTGAATATGGAGTTATATGGAGTGATAATTGATGATTGTCACTTGATTGTATAGATTAAGCGTTGCTCGAGCTATATCGTGTGTATAGAACGTGTGGAGTTAACGTTGAGCCACAATAATCCTTTTGTGTGATAAAGGGTTGAGGTAATGGAATGATTTACACTATTTAATTATATTTCTTAACTGTACGTGAGTATATATGTTAAATCTATTACTTGAGATTTGATAACCTTACATATTGCGAAATGTGGTTTTGTGCATAAAAAATTTATTTATAAATGATGAGGATGATTAAAGTTATATATGAATAGGTTGAGAAATTTGAAATGTATATGTGATATATATGTTGAGTATGGGCGTGATCATGTTAAGGGGTGGGAGTTCACCTATAGGAAGGAGAAGTGGAAGTCTATATGGCATGTATCTTCTTAGTGTCTAGTGAGGCACGATGTTAGAGATTTTCTCCTTAGTATCCATGCAAGATACGGCGTTGGAGAGTAATGCTCCTTAGCATCAATGATGTGGTATTGGAGTAACAACACCTCAATTCAATTGGGGGAAACTGTAGTCCGGAAGTGGGATAGGACACCTTTGGCCAAGTGATCCTACCACTGAAGGTGAGCTTGGATCATTGTGAATGTGTACTTAGTCCAAGAGCATATGGTTTCAGTCGGGGTGATATGGAGGCTCGGATGGTAGAATGATCATACTAGTGGTAAAAGATTTGTACTGATGAAAAAAGTATATGGTGATATGCTAAAAGTATATTTTGGAGTTTTATAATTTTACTCTCTTATGGTTGTGCATGCTAATTAATAGTAGTGAATTATTCTATTACTGAGATGTTTATCTCACCCCGTAGTTATATTTTACAGGTGAGGGCTCTGGTAGAGGCAAGGGAAAGGAAGGGTTTGAAGAGTGAAGAACATAGTTGTATAGCTCTTCCCTTTCCTCTTTTTGGGTATTGTAATGAATATTGTCAATATATAATGCCAACTTAAGAACATGACATTGTTGTGATTATCCTTTGATATGAATTTGTGATAAGGGTGTGTGTATCTTGGTCAAAGGTTGATATTGTGGATTAAGTGTGTGTGCTTGGCCAAGTTACACTTGCATGTGATATATTTAAAGAGATGGATGTACCAAAATGACTAAGTTGATATGTGTGTTAGATTTTATCCACCTCTTTTATGTTGTTTTAAATTGGGGTTTTAATAGTTATTTTGAGTGTGAATGCTTAATTGTGTATTATAATTGAATTGTCATGTTGTGTGTGGTCCATTTGAGGTGGTCAAAGTATCTCTAGGGCTAATGGCAATTGGCATTGTGAGTTGGACACTTTTGTGTGTGTTTTGATGTGAAAACAAACCATTCTGGGTTTGGATGTCTGTCTTTTAAACGGATGATTGTTTAAGTATAAAATCAGTGCCATTAGTTAGAGGGCTCAAAGAGCTTCGTGTGGACACTTGAATCGCCCAAATCGGACATCGAATGGCGAAACAGCGTGCTTCGGAGGTTCGGAAGGCTATCATGATAGTAGGTGTGCACCACGGCGCGTGGTTGTTGCACCACGGTGCAAGGGGTCTATGCCATTCGTCACTGTGGACGGACCAGAATTGTTGAAAAGTGACTTGTTTTAGCCTAATTTGATGTGGTTTGATTTTTATGTTTCCGTATTTATTCTAAATTAATTTTTAACTATGGTTTAAGCTCAAACAATATTTTAAAAAAGGGTTTTCTTGGGATCCCAATGTTTTAAACTAATTATCTTTTAAACCCTTAAGTTGTGATAACTTCTTTATAGGATTTTATTTAATCCCAATTATCACAATGGCATGTATGAGTGTTGTCCTAGTAATGTCGAGGCGAACATTACACTATAAGTACCCTACTGCACAAAAAGACTGTTATTGAGAAAAATTGGTGGGTGATTTTTTACAAACTGGGATTATACAAGAAAGTTGCTATCTTTTTTTATCTCCTGTAGTCTTGGTGAAGAAAAAGGATGTCACTTAGAAAATGTGCATTAACTATAGAGAGTTGAATAAGAAAAATGTCAAAAATTAATATCCCATTCCATTAGTGGAAGACCTGTTTGATGAGTTAAGTGAAACTTGAATAGAATGGTGCTTAAGAGAACGGTATCATCAAATTAGAATGGTGTTAGAAGATGTTCATAAGACTACCTTCAGGACTTATAGTAGGCATTATGAGTTGTTGGTTATGTCATTTGGCTTAACCAATGCCTCTGTAGCATTCCAATGAGTTATAAATAGCATTTTTAGACCTTATTTAAGGAGGTTTGTTTTAGTATTTTTTTTAATGATATTTTAATTTATAGTGTTAGTCTTGTTGATCATATATAGCATTTGAAACAAATTTTCTCAATATTAAGAAAAAAAATTAGTATTTTGTTAACAAAGAGTGAGTGATCTTTTATTGCCATTGAAGTTGAGCATTTAGGGCATTTAATTGGGGAAGAAGAGTATAGATCCTAAGAAAATTCAAGCAGTAGTTGATTAGTTAAAGCCAAGAAATATCAAGCAACTTCGGGCATTTTTTGGGATTGGTTGGATGTTGTAGGCATTTTATCAAAGGGTATGGGATCTTGGCTAAGCCAATAACTCTTCTAAAAAAATGAATTTGAATGGCCTATTATAGATGCTGTATCATTCAACAAGCTTAAGGGAGTATTGATTTTAGCACCTATCCTTATACTTCTCGATTTTATAAAACCATTTGTGCTAGAAACTAATGCATGTATGGTTGGTTTAGGAGTTGTTTTGATGTAAGGTGGTTAGCCAATTGCTTATTTCAGCCAGGGGTTAGTTAAAAGGCACCAAAAGCTCTTAATTTTTAAGAAGGAACAGATGTTAGTGGTGTTGGTCATGCTTCATTGGCACTAATATCTTAAGAGAAAGAAATTTACGATCAAATTAGACTAGCAAAGCTTAAAATACTTGCTAACATAGGAGCTAAAAACACCATTTAAGATGTTTTAAATAGCAAAACTTGCTAGGTTTGACTATAAGATTCAATACATAAAGGGAAATGACAATTTTGTGGCTAATCCTCTCTCTAGAATGCCTAAACAATACTTTTGCAATGGTATTAGACAATTCCTCATCATAAATGCTTGAGAAAATCAAAGAAAGTTAGGTGTATGATGTTGTCATTACATTGTTACAAGAAAACATTCAAAAACAAGATGGAAATTGGGGCCATTTTACATGGGATGGCAATTTGTTAAGAAGGGAGGGGAAATTTGTGATAGAAAATGACCTAAATTTGAATTAATAAATCCTAAAGTGGCTTCATTCTAGTCCATAAGGGGGCCATTTAAGGATTCAAGCTACTTACCAACAAGTTAAGTCCTTGTTTTGGTGGAAGAAATTGATCAATGATGTCTCAAAATTTATTAAATAGTGCAATACTTCTGCTCGATACAAATATGAGCCTATTGCTTCACCTAGACTCAATGGTGGAGCCAAGTTCATGTGGGGGGCAAATGCACCCCATCATATGAGGGAAATTATATTATAGCATGGGAAATTTACAACATTACACCCCATATTTTTAGTATTTTGAACTCTTTAGACTCCTTAAAAAAATATTTAGGGGTCTAAATTTAAACTCTATATCAACCTTCTCAACATATTTTTCCCAAATAAAAATATGTATAATTTTACTTATGTTAATATATTCTTTGCCTAATGTAATTAATTTTAAAAAATTAGAATATTTTTTTAATTATTAATTTTTAAATTACATTATCTTGCATCCCCTGACTCAGGGTCTTAGCTCCGCCACTGCCTGAATGATTGCAAACCTTACTAAATCCAAGTAGGATTTGGGAAAGCATCACTATGGACTTCATTGAAGGTCTCCCTAAATATTTTAGTAAGGACACTATTTAGATTGTAATTGATTGAATGAGTAAGTATGCCTACTTTATTTCTCTTATTCACCCTTATTTTGCTTTCACTTTAGCTTAAATGTTCATGGACAATATGTAGAAATTGCATAGGGCATTGGCTAAAATAATTAGTGACCGTGACCTTATATTTGTGAATGGGATTTGAAAAGAATTTCTACAAGTTTTAGAGATGCAATAGAAATTTTTATAGCTTACCATCCCCAAATAAATGGACAATTAAAGGTTCTTAATAGGTGTCTAGAGACTTACATAAGATACATGTGTTGGGAGCAACCTAAGAATGGGAGCAATTGGCTACCCCAAGCTGAATGGTGGTATAATATCACATTCTATTTAGCCACAAATGTGACTCCTTATGAATTATTGTATGGTAAAAAATATCCTATTCATTCTCCTTTTTTGCCTCATGACTCTATTTTAGATGTGTTAGGCAAACATTTTATAGCTAGGAAAGAAGTATTGGGAGTTTTAAAGCATCATCTTCATCGATTAGCGAATATCATGAAGCAGAAAGCTTAATTGCATAGGTTTGATGAAGAATTCCCAATTGGACAGTGGATATTTTTTAAATCACAGCCTTTTTGCCAAATTTTGGCATCCACAAGGAGCTCTCAAAAGTTGCTTCTCCATATAAAATCTTAGAGAAGATTGGTGCAGTAGCATACAAGCTAAAGTTGTCATGAGATTCCAAAATTCATCCTATTTTCATTTGTCCTTATTAAAGTTATTTCTAAACCCTAAAGTAAAGTAAAAACATCCTCTAATTGATTGGCCAAAGTTACCAACAATTTTTGAATCTGAAACTACTCTAAATAAACATGTTGAAAATGAAAGAGGGCAAACTATCATTAAAGTCTTGGTTAAATGGAAGCAATTACTGGATGAAGAAGCATCTAAGATGCCCTTTTACCAATTTTAGAAAAAGTTGCCCCAATTTATTGTCAATGACTCTTGAGGGTAAGAGTCTTTTTGATGGGGGTATTGCTATGTCATTATAATTATGACATTCTATTTGTTTTATTAGTTAATATTCTAGTTTAAGGGAATAGCCATTAGGTAGTTAGGAATATAGCTACTGGAATTGAGAACTTATAAATACTTTGTGATTCAATTGTAAACATTATGCTAGTATAATGTGAGTACTATGTTTTATTAAGAATCTCTTGTGTTTCTATTCTCTCTCAATCTCTTTGCAACTCTCTCTCTCTTCTCTATTCTCTCCTCTTTCCTTGCTATCTCTTTGCTTCTATCCTGTTTCCCTCTCTTGCTCTCTCTTTTCCATATTACAATTATGTAGATGGCGTCATTTTGTTAGTAACTGCTTATTGAGTTTGGTTTTAGTGTTTTATGTCTTTGTTTTTCATATATGTTCATTTGTGTTTGTTGACATAGTTTTTTATTGCTTCATTATGGTTCATGTAGATAATTTTCTTTTCATATCAAAGCTGTTATTGCTTTGATATTCAAATCCTTAGGATACCTTTAATTGAACTAATTTCTAAATATCAAATTAAAAAAAAGACTAGTTCATTCATCCTTCACTCATTGTGCCTACTACCTTTTTAAATGAAAATTGTCTACTTATTTCTTTTACATGAGTGTTCAAAACAATCATCTACATGAATTATAATTTGGCAATAGGGACCACTTTAACATTCAAGCTGGTGTTGGTTTGAGTCATCTAATTGTCTTTCTTTTCTACACTTTAGTTTTTATTTGTGCGTTTGTCCTTGTTTTACGTTGGGTCATCTTCTGGGGCTTTTAGTTTTTATTCTAAAAGCCCATTTTGATGTACTCATTTTATTGCATATACTATCTACTTGATTTTTTTTTGCTTAAAAGGCACAAATACTTATAAACTTTTTATCCAAGGACACTTAATATCCTAAAGTAAAAGATGATGTGAAAGTACCCATAACGTTAATTAAGGGGGCACAAGAGTGCCCAAATTGTTAAATGCCTCATACATCCATTAATTTTCACCATTAAATGCTAAGTGTATTTGACACTTGTCAAAATTGACTACTTTGACCTTGTTTACCTAGAAGCAATGATTTAAAAATTGGATAGAATAAGATGGTTGGATTGTTGACCAGAGCCGTTAATGGCTCGGTTTGGACAAAACAACTATTTTCATAATTGAGCCGGATTAGATTGGAGTTGAGTCACTATTGAGTCGGAAACTAGAGTTGAATTGAGAACTAAAGCAGTTTTTAGAAATCAGATGATTTTAAACATAATATTAAAAAAGCTTAAAAACTTAAAAAAATAGAAAAATTCAAAAAAGTAGATTCTATTAAAAGCCAACTTTATTTTTGGCCAATTCACATGTATAAAATATGATTTGAGACTTTTTTTTTTATAAAGATGTTGACAATTATAAATTAAAATACAAGTACTTTTGAGTTTACTCATATATATTTTAACCAAGATCTACATATATTTGATAATTTATAAAATTATAATTTATAATTTATAATATTATTAATTTACAACCATGTTGTATCATTTTATTAACATATTATTTTTTTCTTGTATTTATTTTATTTATGCATTTAAAACTATTTTTATTTAATCATTAGATCATTGGTTCAGCCATTAGTTCAATCCAATTGGATCATGCGAATCATGAACTGCTAGTCTTTTTGATTCATCCAATTCAGTTCTAAAAACATTGCTTGGAGGGTTCCTCATTTTTAGCCTCCCTTTCTCACTCTAATCTTCTAGACAATCGTAAGCCTCCTCATTTCTTTCTACCTCCTAATTTGAGTTGAGTGGGATATGTGGGGACAGGTTTTTTCGATCTTGCCTTAAATATAGAGACTTTTGATGTATTGTCATTGCGCCATATTGTCAGAAACTGACTAAAAAATAGTATTTAATACCTTGCAAATGCATATATACCAAGCTTGAGTCTCTTGCCATGAACATAGTCTACAAGAACTTTTTTCCCAGAAGGAAATTTTGTCTTGTGCGCTTACAGATTACCCTAATTTCATGATAATTCATATTTAATACTCCCTTTATTTAAAAATATAAGATATTTTTTGAAGAATTGAATGCTAAAAAATGTGAGGCATTTTTAATCTTTTAAGTTGTAATCATTGCCTTTTTTTTCAAAAGTGTCCCTATTGATAATAATTTTATATTTATTGTAAGGTGTTTAATAGGGGTAAATATGAAAAGATAGTGTTAGTTAAAAAGTAGGTAATTACTTTATTGGGATGTGAGATTCGGTTAAAAAATACCTTACATTTTTTAATGGAGGGAATATGCATTTTGTTTGCACTCACTTTTTCATTTTATTTTGAGTTGAGTGGGATAGGCGGTGACTGGTTTTTTTTTCCATTCTGTTTATCAATGCTCTTCAAATTTTTGCGGAACTTGCGCAGTAGCCACTAATCATTCCATAAAAAATCAATGGTAGTCAAATTCAAGTTGGTCGGAGAGTCGAGGATCTGACTAAATAGATTGTTGCGAGAGAGATAAATATTACGACCGTTGTTGAAGTAACCAAAGGACTCATGGTGGAAACCGATTGTGGTCCAAATTAAGGGATGTATGGTGATGCAATTGGGTGAGGAAGGGTAGGATTGTGCCAAAAAGATTATTGAATGAGAGGTCAAGGAAAGTGAGGACCTGGGATAGAAAGCCCAGAATGGGACTTGCTATTATGAGATGATGAGTTTGATCGGTGATACTTATGTGGACTTGCTATTCGGGTTGGATGTTCTGAGCACAGACAAGCTCGAGGAAGACATAGAGAAAGTGACTCAACAAGCAAAGACACCTTATTCACTGCACATCAACAAAATTAGTCAACCATTTTAAACGGTCAACATAACTATTGAGGTATTTAACAGTTGGGTACTTTTGAACCACTTAGTTAATGTTATGGAAACTTTTGTATCATCTTTTTTTCAAAGATACTAGACATTCTTAAAAGAAAAGTTTATGATCATTTTAGCCCTTTAACTCTATTTTTGTTAAGGTTTAATTTTATTTTTATATTTTTTTTAAGGATCATTAAACATCTTAAGCTCTTAAGTGAGACAATATTTTTTTTAAATTATTTTTTAAAGGAACAAAAATTGCCCTTCTATTAATCAATCATTTATTCCTTTATTTTTTTACTTATGTGCCATGGAATGGGGCCCATGCAACTTGACAGGTAATTGTCAGACCCCTTTTGATCCTCCCATGAGGAAAATCTGAAGGAATGGTTCGTTGTCTTCATTTTTCTTCTCCCTCCCTTCAGTTCCAATCTAAGCAAACAATTAGATAGACAAATCCAATCCATGCATGTCATCAAACAGAGAAATTCCCAAATCCAAGCATATCATCAGACACGAATCCTTGGCTTTGTCGTGCAATCGCCCTCGCACAGATTCTTGCGAGCTCTAGAATACATAAAATTGGACTCCAACCTTTTTTCTAAAGTCATTTCTAACTGACCCATTAAATTTAATGTATGTTAGTTAAAGTAATAATTGTATTAAAATTAAACTACTTTTTTATTTTTACCTCAAAATTTAAACAAGAGTGATTTAATACTTCTTTCCTTAAAAAAAATATAAAATATTTTTAATTAAATTACACCTCCTAGTACACTATGACTTTTTTCTAGTATTTCAATATTTAGAGGTCTTTAATTATCATTAATATTTTTATAAAGTTCATAATTATTTTTTTTCCATTTTTTATACGTTGTATCGAGGTCAATTTGCCCTATTTTCTGCATGCTGTGTTGTGCTGTGCCTCTACTTTCATAAATATATTTATATTTAAATATTAACCGAATCAAAGGCGCGAATATTAAAAAATCCAAAAAAACAGGAGGGTCGCGTCTCTCCGTCCCACCCATCGGTTTGTTCACCGAGTCGACTCATAAACCTCTCCAGAAACCCAACCGTTTAAGAACTCGACCCGCCCTTCTTATCTCAAACTCCCTCTTCGACTTGTTCTTTGTGCTGTTCCCAATGATGCTTTCCATGCCGGTTAAAGTTTCACTTTATCCCAGCACTTCATTTCTTCAATTTCAATCCCAACCCAAATCTCAAACCATTACTTTTCCCAGAAAAACAAACGTAGTTTGTTCAGCCTCAGAGCAACCCCAGAAGCAGCAAAAACAACCAAATCCAACAAAGAAGGGAAGTTTCGACGATGGCGAAAAGGGAATTGACCCAGTTGGGTTTCTCACCAAACGCGGCATTACCCACAAAACATTTGGCCAGTTCCTTCGTGAAAGGTAACACTTACATTACATCTGAAAACTACAGGGACGAGATGAGAAATGAAAGTCTCTGGTGTTTTTCCCCCCGTTTTGTGAAGTCAATAATGACGTTATTCACGTAAAGGTTTAAAGTGTTGCCGTTTGAATTCGCTGCGTGTGTTAGGTTGAACATTTCTAAAAGACATGTCAGGAGACTAATTAAGGAGGACTAAAGTGACTTGCATTTTTCATTTTCTTTATTTTTCGGCAAAGATGCAACGTAGCAGCGCAGGGAAAAGCGTACTGGAAACTGTTTGTTTCGAAATAAATTTGGAGATTTCGTGCAGGGAAATGTTATGTACTATTTTGTATTTTGCAGATATAAATCACTGAAGGACCTGAAAGATGAAATTTTCAATCGTCACATGAACCTCAAGGAGATGTCTTCTGGGTTAGTTCTGTGTGATCCAAGTTGAAACTTGTACCTTTTTCCTTTCGCTTTCCCCATGAGGACTAGTTTTACTGACGAAACTTGTACTTTTAATTCAGTGTATATTTTGTATTTATTGTTGTGGCGTCTTTGAGTGTTTCTGACTCATTCTTTATTCAAAATTCATGTCCCAATTTCATGTTATCATTATGCTTTGAATTATTGGTTTCCGTTACTCAATTTTACTTTACAAAGATTCCCAAGGATTACTGCAATTTAGACACCTATGACCTGCATATGCTTCGTTTATATTTTTGTCCAGATTTGAGATACTGGGCATGCATCGTCATCCAGAACATCGGGTGGATTATATGGAATGGGCTCCAGGTTTGATATTGTTCCAGTGGACTACTTTTGTGGTCATTTTGGCTATTGAATAAATTTCTTTTGACAATTTCAGACATGTTACACGCCTGACTCTTAATTTTTCAGTCTTGCCCCTGAATTATTCTTGAGTTATATGAGCTCTTTAAATATATTGGCAAATTATTGTGTTTGAGATGCAAGTGAATGTTTTCTTCTCATCCACTTTTCTTGGCTTTTTAAGAGGCATAGTTAGGTTCCAGTGTTTTCTGTTTAACTATGTGTCTCTGTCCTGCTCACCTCGTATTTATCAAAAACCTAGCTTAGTTCTTCCTAACAGTGATAATATGCGGCTATTGAAAAAAGATTCCATAAAAATAATGTTGTTCTCTTGTCGAGTCTTCTGTAGAAGTAGACTGTTCACCTTGTGTTAATATAATGGTGTAAAATATAGGGGCTCGCTATTGTGCACTTATTGGTGATTTCAATGGGTGGTCACCTACTGAAAATTGTGCAAGGGAGGGTCACTTTGGGCGAGATGATTATGGATACTGGTTTATCATTCTTGAAGATAAGCTAAGAGAGGGTGAAGAGCCAGACAAACTCTATTTTCAACAGTATAACTATGTGGATGATTATGACAAAGGTGATAGTGGTGTCACCATTGAAGAAATCTTCAAGAAAGCAAATGAGGAGTACTGGGAGCCAGGAGAAGATCGTTACTTAAAAAACCGTTTGGAAGTGCCAGCAAAGTTATATGAGCAAATATTTGGTCCTAATGGACCTCAAACTGAGGAGGAATTAGAAGACATACCAGATGCGGAAACTAGATACAAGCGATGGACAGCACACAATGAACCTACGCCTTATGATGTGATTGATAGTGGTAAAGAGTATGACATTTTTAATGTGATAGTGGATCCTGAATGGCAAGAAAAAATTCTTGCAAAGAAGCCTCCTATAGCATACTGGCTTGAGACTCGTAAAGGAAGGAAGGCATGGCTGAAAAAATATATTCCTGGCATTCCTCATGGCAGCAAGTATCGAGTTTTCTTTAACACTCCTAATGGGCCCTTAGAGCGAGTACCTGCTTGGGCTACATATGTGGAGCCAGGTAAATGTTATATGGATTTTTGGAAATCATTTATTCTTCCACTTGCATAAACTATTTTGGAGCTATATGTGGTATCACACAATATGTTGTGGTTATTTCTATTTGAAAGATCTGGATTATTTAATTTTGGACTTAAACAGGTAGCATGCATGTATATTATCATTGTGTTCAATTGTTAATTTGAATCTTAGAAGTGTGCCTTTGATGTGCTAGTCTTTGCACTGATGGCAAAGTTTGGGTATCTGCAACCAAAATGCATCTTGAATTTGGATGTTTGGAGAATGGTAGTTATCAATGGTAGCATCTTTTGGTTGCCATGATTGAAAAATGGTGCTTAGTCTACCGGTCAACGGATACAATGCCAAAGCATCTTTACTCGAGTTATTAGCTGGTTTTGAGCATTTTATATGTTAGTTATGCCTTAAACCATTGATTGCAACTATTATTCCCATCGATTAATCATTGTATTTGTTTCATTTTGATTAATGCTTATTTGGTTTTAACTTTATGTTGGACAATGCCTCTGTGTTTAAGATTCGTTTATGAAAATTTCGGGAGTTTATTGTGCCATTCATTGAATAATGATGTACATCCAAGTATCATTGGGTTGGTAGCCCCATGGCAAACAACTACTCTAACCACCGAAATCAAAGACATCACAATCTAATTGAATTCCTTAGTAACAATCTAATCTGATAAAAATATAAAACAGATTGTACAAGTAATAAATGAAATAAATTAGATGCTATGTAGTCTGGGCGGCTAGATGGACCTTATCTCCATCACTCCACCTCTTTAATGAAATGCCAACCAATCTCCACATGCTTGTTATCCTTGAAATAAAAGTTTAAGAAGTACAATTTTTAATAAGTTATATTTTCAATTAAAACAATTAATATTATCCTTGAGTGTGTTTTGGTTATCTTTTGGTTGTTCAAGAAGCTATCTTAATAATAGATGGAAGAGCTATATAATTTGGGTATTTCTCAAGGGAGGTAAGATTAAATTTACTCTTCCGCTGATAGGTATGGTATAAGTTGTTTGCTAGTTTTCAATGCTTTTGCATAAGATTAAAAACATGTCCTATTTACTTTTTAGGGTATCCTTTCTACTAGGATATGGGGTTTAATTTATTTACTGTAATTGTTTTTTCCCTTCCTCATATCAATCTTGTGGATAATCTAAATGTTGTTGATTTTATGCAGTTGCTGAGGGAAGCCAAGCTTTTGCAGTCCATTGGGAACCTTCCCCAGAACAAGCATACAAATGGAAAAACACAAGTCCCAAAGTCCCAACTTCCTTGCGGATATATGAGTGTCATGTTGGAATCAGTGGATCTGAGCCAAAGATATCCTCTTTCAGTGAATTCACAAAAAAGGTTTCTTCCCCGTTTCTTTTTTAATTTCCCCCTTCATTACTGATTTGTATATTGTATATTATGCATGTATAGAAATTTGAATTATTGACATTTTTATTTTATTTTATGTTCAAAGTAGGTTCTTCCTCACATCAAGGAAGCTGGGTACAATGCAATCCAGTTAATTGGAGTTATTGAACACAAGGATTATTTCACTGTGGGCTATAGAGTAAGTAAACCATTCTTGTATTTCATTATTACACTTTTCCTCTAATAATATTTCTTTTCCCCCATATAAAACAATAGATTTTTCTTGATGAAGCTTTTGAGGATATTAGGAATCACATTTCATTGATTTGAGTAACACAGTATAATTTTGATATTCATACATATACTCATGTGTGACAACCAAGAGACCAAAAACATGGGAAGGAATACTTATGAGTCATGACTTTGTGTGTTTGGTTTTCAGTTCACATCTTGCAAAAGTACATTTCGGGATCCAACTATTTGTTGGATTTGGCAAAAGCATATTTTAGATGTAGTTTGAATGTGCTTTTGGGAGTTACCCAAACAGGCCCTTAGTCAATCATACTATCTAGTATATTACACTGATATTTACATTGGATATTAGATATCATCATGTGAATACACTTCACCTCAAATTAGATCATAGATATTTATCATCTCCAACTTTCCTATACAATCCTTGAAACTATCTTGAAAGCTTGTTTGTGAGAATGTCTGCAGGGTATATAGATGATACACATGATGCTTTCCTTTACCTTCTCTTTGATGACAGGCTTATCCACTTCAATATGTTTGGTTCTATCAGTTGAATCATATTTAAAGAAATGTTGATTTTAGCTTTGTTTACCTACCCGAACAGAAGGGGGCTTTCTATCACCATTGGCATTTGCATGTCTCTCCAGCAGGGTGCCATAACATTGTTATTATTGTTTGCAGCCATCTCTTTTCTCTTCCTAGATCTGTTTTCCTCACAAAGTTGCTCAATTTCAGGATTAATATAAATTAATTTAGTCACTTAGGCTTTTAGAACATATAGTAAGCATGAAAGCAGGGTAAAATGCAAAAAGAAAGGAAAAACAGAAAAAGAAAATTAAAATCAATGAAATAACAAAATTATGTGTCTCCTTGACAACGGCCCCAAACACATGTGTTGATCACTGGAGAAAGTAATTACCTACAAGCATGGCCAAATGATTCTTAAAGCAGCCTTTCTTATAATAATTGATAAGCACTGATAATGCTAAATGCATACATGCTTTATCTTGTAAATTATGATAGAAATATGCATGTGTTTGTAAATTATGATAGAAATATGCATGTGTTCCTTCCAATTGCAATTGATATCTCTTTGTGAGTTTCATTAGTAATGTATGTTATTAATTAGAGAATGATTCTGCTCTGATGTTCATTGGCATCTTCATTTCCTTTTTGGGACTCTAATAATGTATATTATTTGGAGTCTGCTATAAATTTTCCTTGCGAGTGCAGGTTACCAATTTTTATGCTGTTAGTAGTCGATATGGCACTCCTGAAGATTTCAAGCAGTTAGTTGATGAAGCCCATGGTTAGCATTCTCCATGTCATAGGGATGATTTGTTTTCCCTTTTTGTTTCAGTGAGAAGATTAGGAGTGATTATGTTGATCATATACTTTATTGAGTCATTGCAGCTAATTGAAATGCTTTGTACATGCAAAAGATTTCTGATATAATATTTACATGCCTAATAAAAAGTTGATAACTTGGAGGAGTGCAATGAAATTATGACATAGACGGCCGTAATGCATGAACTTGATAATTAATGGTATTAATGGTGACTTGAACACAGATATATTAGGAATTAAATACGGAAATGTTGTCTTCATCAGTGCACAATTTCAACTTACTCTTCTTTGTATGAAAGGATATTTATATATTCATTTTAATTCCAGTTATTATTTTTGTTTCTTTCATTGTCTTTGTTATGCAAGAGTCCATTTTGTTTACTTTTTTTTTTTCTTCTTCTCAGGATTGGGACTGCTGGTCTTCTTAGAAATCGTCCATTCCTATGCAGCTGCTGATGAGATGGTTGGATTGTCACTTTTTGATGGGTCGAATGACTGCTATTTTCATACTGGTATCTGTTAATGCTTCTCTTTAGCTTAATAACACTTAAAGTGTTGTGTGTTTTTGAATTCCTCCCTCATCTAAGTCATGCAGTCTAATCTCTATCTGTTACACTTTGGTTAGAAACGATTCTAATGTGTTATCCTGTGTTGAATTCATCAAAAAAGTTATTTTTAGCATACTGAACATCTTATCTACCTAGAATACACTGATGCACATCGCTACTCTAAAAGGGTGATAAGTTCTGGGATCAAGAGATTATAAGGATTTGAAATCTCTGGCAGATTATAAGTTAGAATCTTACATTTGCAGACCAACAAAGTAACAAGAAGAATCTCTTTTAATAGATTTGAATGATACTTCAAATCCACAAGCGAAGTCTCACATGTATTATAGAACTGACAGCAATAACTGAAAATACCACCGCCTTTGGAATGTGACAGCACGTCACACATAAGGCAACTGATCAACACTTAACATCTAACACTTGGCAACACAGACAATACAACAACAACAACAACAACAAGCCTTTATCCCACTAGATGAGGTTAGCTATATGGATTGCAAGATGTCATTGTGTTCTATCATTTATCAAGCTTTTAGGAATATTATTAATTAAGAGATCGCGTTCAACAACTTCCAAGAGTGTTCTTTTAGGCCTTCCTCTACCCCTCTTAACAGGGCTCAAAGTTATATGTTCCACTATTCTCACTGGTGCCTCCCGTGGTCTTCTTTGTACATGTCCAAACCATCTCAAACGATTTTCTATCATTTTTTTCTCAATAGGTGCTACCCTCACTTTTTCACGTACGTGCTCATTTTGAATTTTATCTTTACGTGTATGTCTGTACATCCATCGTAACATTCTCATCTCTACTACTCCAACTTTATGCTCTTGCTGTCCCATTAGAGCCCAGCACTCACTATTATATAACATAGTCGGTCTGATAGCAGTACGATAAAACTTTCCTTTAAGTTTATTAGGCACTTTACGGTCGCAAATAATTCCTTTAGCTTTTTTCCAATTAAACCACCCAGCTTGAATCTTATATGAAATATCCCCATTGATTTCGCTATCATTTTGAATAATAGCTCCCAAATATCTAAACTTTTTCACTTGAGGTATAATTTGATCTCCCAATTTCACTTCCAAATTATTGTCGACTAGTCTCTTACCAAATTTATAATATAAATATTCCGTCTTACTCATACTCAAATGGAAACCTTTCGACTCCAATGTCCTCCTCTATAACTCAAGTTTACAATTGATCTCGTATCTTGTCTCTGCTATAAGAACTATATCATCCGCAAAAAGCATACATTTGTGAATTTCCCCTTGATTATGTTCCATCAAAACATTTAGGATGTAGTTAAATAGATAAGGACTCAAAGATGATCCTTGATGTAGTCCAATCTTTATAGGAAAGTCTTTTGTTTGATCACTAAATGTTCTTATACTAGTTTTTACTCCCTCATACATATCTTGTATGACTTTAATATAAGCAATCCGTACTCCCTTCTTTTCCAAGGCTTTCCAAAGCATTTCTTTTGGTATATGGTCATAATCTTTTTTCAAATCAATAAAAACTATGTGTAAATCTTTATCTTTACAATGATACTTTTCTATTAATCCCCTTAGTAGATAAATCGCCTCTGTAGTCAATCTACCTGGCATAAAATCAAACTGATTTTCAAAAATACTTGTCTCCAATCTCAACTTGTACTCAATTACTTTCTCCCACAATTTCATTGTGTGGCTCATGAGTTTAATCCCTTTATAGTTAGTACAATTCTGAATATTCTCTTTATTTTTATAAATAAGAATTAATGTATTTCTCCTCCACTTGTCAGGCATTTTCTTGGATCGTAAAATCACATTAAATAACTTAGTTAACCATCTCACCCCTTCTTCACCTAAACACTTCCACACTTCAATAGATATACAATCAAGTCTGTTGGCTCTACCATTCGCCATTTTCTTAAAAGCTTTTTTTACCTCCTTATCACATATTATTCGATAGAATGACAAATTTTGTTCTCCTTCACGGGTTACTAAATCCTCAAATTACTAGATGAACCCTCTCCATCATTGAAAAGTTTGGAAAAGTAAGTCTCCCATCTATTTTTAATTTCATCATCTATAACTAAAATTCTTTCTTCTTCATCCTTTTATACACCTTACCTGTTCTAGATTTCTTGATTTTCTTTCCCTACTCTTAGCAATTTTATAAATGTTTCGTTCTCCTTCCTTCGTCTCAAGGCTCTTATAAAATTCTTCAAAAGCTTTAGAACGAGCTTTACTCACAGCTCTCTTAGTTTCCTTCTTAGCCATATAGTACCTCTCCCAATTTTCCTCATTATTACACAAATGTATGGCTTTAAAACAGTTCTTCTTATGTTTGATTTTGTCCTGTATACTATTATTCCACCACCAAGACTCCTTATCTCTCGGACTAGAACCTTTTGATTCTCCCAAAACTACTTTTGCAACCTCCCTTATCTTTTTAACCATATCTTTCCATATGATGTTAGTACTTCCCTGAGATTTCCAAATTCCTTTGTCCAAAAGATTCCGTTTGAAAATATCTTGCTTCTCATCTTTTAATTGCCACCACCTAATCTTTGGTACTATTACTTGTCGACGTTTTTGAGTTTTACTCATAATATACACATCAAGGATAAGGACCCTACGTTGTGTCGTTACAGCATCCCCGGGAATCACCTTGCAATTTTTGCTGAGTTTTCTATCTGTGTTTCTAACCAAAAGAAAATTAATCTGTCACCTTGAGGCTCCACTTTTGTAAGTGATGAGATGCTCATCTCTCTTCTTGAAACAAGTGTTGGCAATTTTAAAATCATACGCCAACGAGAAATCAAGAAGAGTTTGTCTTTTATTGTTTAACTCTTCAAAACCAAAACCACCATGCACCCTCGCATATTGACCAGCCTCCCTCCCAACATGCCCATTAAAGTCTCCTCCAATAAAAATCTTTTCACTCTGTGGTATGTGTTGAATCAACCCCTCCAGATCCTCCCAAAATAATTCCTTAAGATTGGCTTCTATCCCGACTTGAGGTGCATAAACACTAACAATATTAACAGTCTCACGTCCAACCATCATTTTTAAGGAAATAATTCTGTCTTCAATTCTGCTAACTTCTACAATGTTCTTCTTCCACTCCTTATCAATAATTATGCCTACTCTATTGCGTGCGCTTACTTTTCTTGTATACTAAAGTTTGAAACCATGAATATCCTTAGCTTTTTCTCCACGCCATTTTGTTTCTTACAAGCATAGGATATTGATTTTCCTTTGAATCATAACCCCTACAACCTCTACAGATTTACAATTCAATGTTCCAACATTTCAAGTATCAAATCTAATCTTACTCTCATGGACTAACCTCTTTAGCTGCACATGTCCAGAATAATACGGTAGCCCTTACTCATTTAACACTACATCCGGTCGCCGATGTAGCGGCTCTAATTCACTTATCACTATACTCGAGCCATGTAGCGTGTTACTTACGGACAATGACCTAGCATTAACATTATAACGTCTATTGTCCATGTTCATGATAGATTCAACAAAGTTTTACGTTGGCTGTTGATGGCCTAACACAACCCTCCTCCTTTACCCGGGTTTGGGACCGACTATAAACATAGGCGGAGTTGCAACACAGACAATGCATAATAACTAATTTTAACTGCATATTGACATATTGAAAACTGTTTTATGTTGCTTGGATGTAAAGTTGAGTTAGATCTTATTTTCACATAGTGTACTTCATCTCATATTATTAATTCTATTATGCAACGAATGTCATTTGATTTAGATCTTATAGGGTTTTGTCTGTTTATGTAAATTGATATATAGTTTTCTGTGCGATACTTTTTTGTGTATTTATTTGTCAAGATGGAAAAATGAGGTAATAGTGACTAATAAAAACTAACAAAGACTAATAACTCCTAATAAATAGAAAAGGATGTTTGCAATAACTAGAATATCTCCACAAAAGTTCCCTAACTGTTCTTTATTAATTTTTATAGAGTCAAAAGGGCATTTTAACTATACAATAACTACATGTGGCATGAATGGTGGGAAAAAATATTTGGGTTAATGGGTATGTTTGTCCCTAAAGTATTTGTGGATGAACAATTGTCACCCACACCCTTACCTCTCTCTCTCTCTCTCTCTCTGCTTTTTTTTTTTTTAAATATCAAAACATGTGGCATCATATTTATGGTCTCTCATGGCTTGCCAATCAGGTATTCGTCAGTTGAAAGGGAAAAAAAAAAAAAAAAGTCTACCAACACAGAGTTAGGGTCCATTGACAATACTATCACATGTTATGTATGTCTACACTATCATAGGTTACAAATGTATTTGTAAGTAATAGATATGTTAGTTCTATAGCTAGCCAGGATGGACTCATGTAATTTGTGACAGCACCATTAGTTGAAAATTAGTGTGAATTGACAATTTTTTTTTTTAAATCGACAAGTGTCTAGTTAACAAGTTATGTGACACCCTAAGCATCATGTTGCTATATCTTTCGTTAATTAAGAAAAATGAGAGTGCCAGTTGCTCCATATTATTGAACTCTAGAGTGCTAGTTGTATGTTGTAAATATTTTCCTCTAATGCAGAACCTGGGACTTAAGTTTTTTTTTTAGTGCCTGATGGTATTTCTTAGATTTCCAATGAGGTAAGGATAAATTGCTCTTCACAAACAAGCTCGTTGATGCTTTTCTGAGGGACTATTTTAATAATTCTGCTAGTGACATGTTTAGCCGACCCCACCTAGTGGGATAAAGGCTTGTTGTTGTTGTTTGTTGTTGTTGCTAGTGACATGTTTCTATGTATCCAACTATACATGTATGCTAATATGCTGTTGTTTGTTAGATCTTTCACAAGAAAGCTATAATAATTATGTAAGAGAATTGACTTGTGAATGGTCATTAATCTTATATAAAACTAATTGCATTAAATACTGGCCATGATCCCAAATTCCTTTCTTGAATAGGTAAACGAGGACAGCACAAATATTGGGGCACCAGAATGTTTAATTATGGCGATCCTGATGTTCTGCATTTCCTTCTCTCAAACCTGAACTGGTATGTGCGTAGCAAATACTTTAATTACTACTGCCTCTGAGTTATTCCTTCTATATGTGATTGAACTATAGACATAATAGTGGTTCTTTTTCTTTCTCCCCCCCCCCCAACCATTTGACAGGCAGTATTGGTTTATGCTAATGAAATTTTGTTTGAACAGGTGGATCGTTGAGTATAAGATTGATGGTTTCCAGTTCCATTCCCTGTCCTCTATGATATATACTCACAACGGTTTTGCTTCATTCACTGGTGATTTGGAGGAGTACGGCCTTCCTCTAACTTTTTTTTTTTTTTTTTAACTTGTGCGTGAAACTATTTGTATTATGAATTTATGGCATGGCTATCAGTTGGCTTTACAGAGGCTATTTAGTTCCCAATACATGGCTTTAGTGTCCTCATGCTGTTAAGAAGGTATCCATATGATAGTTACCACCCTCTAAAAGGGTTCTTGAAGGTTTTTTGTACCATTTTTTGAAGAGTGGAGAGAGGAAGAAACCCGGACTATTAGTGCAATTAGATTATTGCTAATTGAAGAAGATACAAAACATGAAGGGAAAATATAACTTTTGGTCCTATACTTTTAATGTATTTTGGTATTAGTTCCTATACTTTTTATTTTGTTGTGTTACTTTGTTACTTTGTTTTGTACTTTATTCTCTGTTCAATACAATTTCTTCTTTCATCTAAAATATATATATATATATATAACACTAAAAATCAATGCATTGAATCCTAGATACAAAACATGAAGGTAAAATATAACTTTTGGTCCTATACTTTTAATGTATTTTGGTATTAGTTCCTATACTTTTATTTTGTTGTGTTACTTTGTTACTTTGTTTTGTACTTTATTCTCTGTTCAATACAATTTCTTCTTTCATCTAAAATATATATATATATATATATATAACACTAAAAATCAATGCATTGAATCCTATTTTCTCGCAGCTACTGCAATCAATATGTTGACAAGGATGCACTATTATACCTCATATTGGCCAATGAAATACTGCACGCTCTTTATCCTACTATCATCACTATAGCAGAGGACGTAAGTATATTTTCTTTTCTGATTTATTTAGATATTCTTGATAATTTGAGTATTCTGTCTTCACAAAGCGTATTAAACAAAAATCAATATGCTACTGATTGTTTAATTTGGAGTTGAAAATTTTCCCATATTCATGAGGACTGCTTTTGTTATTCCCCAACCACAACATCTATTCATTCACAATAGATAATATTATGCATGATTTAATTATTTATAGAATTTTAACCCTAGACTTTAGGGGTCTATAATTCCATGAATCTCTCCTTTCTTTTTTGTGTTACTAGTTAAGTCTTCAACAATTTTTTTTTTTTAAGAAGAGTTGCAAATACTAATTTAGGCACTTACAAACAGGAATACTAGTTACAATCTTAGTCACATTTGAATTTGAAATACCTCATTTGCAATTGAAATTCTTGAATTTACAATTGTTTGAATTGATATTTCAACTTCAACAACAACAACAACAACAACAAGCCTTTATCCCACTAGGTGGGGTCGGCTACATGGATTGCAAGACGCCATTGTGCTCTATCATTTATCAAACTTTTAGGAATATTATTAATTAAGAGATCGCGTTCAACAACTTCCAAGAGTGTTCTCTTAGGCCTTCCTCTACCTCTCTTAATCGGACTCAAAGTTATATGTTCCACTCTTCTCACTGGTGTCTCCCTTGGTCTTCTTTGTACATGCCCAAACCATCTCAACCGATTTTCTACCATTTTTTCCTCAATAGGTGCCACCCTCACTTTTTCACGTACGTGCTCATTTCGAATTTTATCTTTACGTGTATGTCCGCACATCCATCGTAACATTCTCATCTCTGCTACTCCAACTTTATGCTCTTGCTGTCCCGTTAGAGCCCAGCATTCACTACTATATATCATTGCCGGTCTGATAGCAGTGTGATAAAACTTTCCTTTAAGTTTATTAGGCACCTTACGGTCACAAATAACTCCTTTAGCTTTTTTCCAATTAAACCACCCAGCTTGAATTCTATGTGAAATATCTCCACTGATTTCGCCATCATTTTGAATAATGGCTCTCAAATATCTAAACTTTTCTACTTGAGGTATAATTTGATCTCCCAATTTCACTTCTAAATTATTGTTGAATATTCCTTTACCAAATTTACAATATAAATATTCCGTCTTACTTCTACTCAGACGAAAACCTTTCGACTCCAATGTCCTCCTCCATAACTCAAGTTTACAATTAATCTCTTCTCTTGTCTCTGCTATAAGAACTATATCATCCACGAAGAGCATATATTTCGGGATTTCCTCTTGAATATGTTCCGTCAAAACATTTAAAATCAAGTTGAACAAATAAGGACTCAGAGATGATCCCTGATGTAGTCCAATCTTTATAGGAAAATCCTTTGTTTGACCACTAGGTGTTCTTATACTAGTTTTTACCCCCTCATACATATCTTGTATGGCTTTAATATAAGCAATCCGTACTCCCTTTTTCTCCAACGCTTTCCAAAGCACTTCTCTTGGTATACGGTCATAAGCTTTTTCCAAATCAATAAAAACCATGTGTAGATCTTTATCTTTACAACGATACTTTTCCATTAATCCCTTTAGTAGATAAATCGCCTCTGTAGTTGATCTACCTGGCATAAAACCAAACTGATTCTCAGAAATACTTGTCTCCAATCTTAACCTCTGCTCAATTACTTTCTCCCACAATTTCATTGTGTGGCTCATGAGTTTAATCCCTCTATAGTTAGTATAATTCTGAATATCTCCTTTATTTTTATAAATAGGAATTAATGTACTTCTCCTCCACTCATCAGGCATTTTCTTGGACCGTAAAATCACATTAAATAACTTAGTTAACCATCTCACCCCTTCTTCACCTAAACATTTCCACGCTTCAATAGATATACAATCAGGTCCGTTGGCTCTACCATTTGCCATTTTCTTAAGAGCTTCCTTTACCTCCTTATCACGTATTATTCGATAGAATGACAAATTTTGTTCTCCTTCACCAGTTACTAAATCCTCCAAGTTACTAGATGAATCCTCTCCATCATTGAAAAGTTTAGAAAAGTAAGTCTCCCATCTATTTTTAATTTCATCATCTGTAACTAAAATTCTTCCCTCTTCATCCTTAATACACCTTACCTGTTCTAGATCTCTTGATTTTCTTTCCCTACTCTTGGCAATCTTATAAATATTTTGCTCTCCTTCTTTCGTCTCAAGGTTCTTATAAAATTCTTCAAAAGCTTTAGAACGAGCTTCACCCACAGCTCTCTTAGTTTCCTTCTTAGCCATACGGTACCTCTCCCAATTTTCCTCATTGTTACACAAATGTATGGCTTTAAAACAGTTCTTCTTATACTTGATTTTGTCCTGTACACTATTATTCCACCACCAAGACTCCTTATCTCTCGGACCAGAACCTTTCGATTCTCCCAAAACTACTTTTGCAACCTCCCGTATCTTTTTAGCCATATCCTCCCAGATGATGTTAGCACTTCCCTGAGATTCCCAAATTCCTTTATCCAAAAGATTTCGCTTGAAAATATCTTGCTTCTCACCTTTTAATTGCCACCACCTAATCCTTGGTGTTACTACTTGTCGACATTTTTGGATTTTACTCATAATACACACATCAAGGACTAGGACCCTATGTTGTGTCGTAACAGCATCTCCGGGGATCACCTTACAATTTTTACAAAGTCTTCTATCTGTGTTCCTAACCAAAAGAAAATCAATCTGTGACCTTGAGGCTCCGCTTTTGTAAGTAATGAGATGCTCATCTCTCTTCTTGAAACAAGTGTTGGCAATCTTAAAATCATACGCCAATGAGAAATCAAGAAGAGTTTGTCCTTCATTGTTTAGCTCTCCAAAACCAAAACCACCATGCACCCTTGCATAGTGACCAGCTTCCCTCCCAACATGCCCATTAAAGTCTCCTCCAATAAAAAATTTTTCACTCTGTGGTATATGTCGAATCAACCCCTCTAGATCCTCCCAAAATAATTCCTTAAGACTGGCTTCTGTCCCGACTTGCGGCGCATAAGTGCTAACAATATTAACAGTCTCACGTCCAATTATCATTTTTAAGGAAATAATTCTGTCTCCAATTCTGCTAACTTCTACAACGTTCTTCTTCCACTCCTTATCTATAATGATGCCTACTCCATTGCGTGCACTTACTTTTCCTGTATACCAAAGTTTGAAACCTTGAATATCCTTAGCTTCTTCTCCACGCCATTTTGTTTCTTGCAGGCAAAGGATATTGATTTTCCTTTGAATCATAACCCCTACAACCTCTAAAGATTTACAATTTAATGTCCCAACATTCCAAGTACCAAATCTAATTTTGCTCTTATGGACTAACTTCTTTAGCCGCGTGCGTCCAGAATGACGCGGTAGCCCTTGCTCATTTAACACTACATCCGGGCGCCGATGCAGCGGCTCTAACTCACTTATCACTGTACTCGAGCCATGCAGCGCGTTACTTACGGGCAACGACCTAGCATTAACATTATAACGTCTATTGTCCATGTTCATGATAGATTCAACAAAGTTTTACATTGGCTGTTGATGGCCTAACACAACCCTCCTCCTTTACCCGGGCTTGGGACCGGCTATAAACATAGGCGGAGTTTGATATTTTCAACTTCATTTTCAGAAATTTGTTTTGGTGACATTGTCATGAATTTGATCTTTTGGGACTTAACTATCAGTCTCTCTTTAAAAAATTAACAAGCAAAGGTTAATGAAATGACAAATTGACTTAAACTATTGACAAGTAAATGGTTTGGAAACTTAGGTGATAAGTAAATGTTAAATGACACCTTGTGACTAATGAACCTTGTTAACAAGATTCCCTTAATAAATTGACAAGTAAATTTTACTAAAATGAAATGTTCATTTAACATTTTGATAGGTATACTTCATCTTATGAAGACACCTTGTGCATATTGAATCTTCTTCACATAACGAGTAGACTTCTATAAAGTTAGGATTCATTTTCTTGAGGACATCAGCTTTCTCTATTTGTGTATAATCGTTATATATATTGTTTCAGGCAACATTTTATCCAGGATTATGTGAGGCAACTTCTCAAGGTGGATTGGGATTTGATTATTATGTTAACCTTTCTGTATCTGAGATGTGGGCATCTCTACTTGAGAATGTTCCTGACCATGAGTGGAGCATGACTAAGGTTGTACTTGAATGTATTTGTTCATTTCATAATAAAATGGGATGCTCTGGTTGGTTCTATATTCTTTTTCTCAAGCTTATCATAATTTCATGCTTCCGTTTTTGCTGCATTTCACTCTTCAGATTGTCAACACATTAATGTCCAATAGAGAATATGCTGACAAGACGCTTGTGTATGCAGAAAATCACAATCAGGTATCCTACTCTTAAATTATATCCTCTCTCTTGCACGTGTTAGGAATATTTTTGTTGAATGTGTAGCTTTTAATCTATTGATGTCTTCTTATTTTGCTTGTCAGTCCATTTCAGGAGGGAGGTCTTTTGCAGAGATATTGTTTGGTGAATTGAATGAGCATTCACCTAACTATAAGGACTCACTGATGAGAGGATCTTCATTATATAAAGTATGTTAATTGTAATTGAGATTCAACATAATTATATTTACTCCAATAAACTTGGGTTGTGGGTTCTGCCAGTTTTTTCTTCCAAATTTCTGTTTCTCTATATATCTCACATTTTTTGGTTGTTGGAATAGGCTAGATTTTAACAAATTATGAATAACATGGATGATTCTCTTACAATTTTCAATGCATTGTTTTATTAATTTTTGTTGATCTTGAGCCGGAATATAAAGTATTTTCTCCAATAAACTTGTATTGTGGGTTCTGCCAGTTTTTTCTTCCAAATTTCTGTTTCTCTATATCTCATTTTTGGCTGTTGGAATTGGCTGAATTTAAACAAATTATGAATTACATGGATGATTCTCTTACAGCTTTCAATGCATTGTTTTATTAACTTTTGTTGATCTTGAGCCAGATGATTAGATTGATAACATTTGCAAGTGGAGGCCGTGCCTTTCTGAATTTCATGGGCAATGAATTTGGGCATCCCAAGGTAGAGTTACACACATTAAGAATCCTTAAAAAATAATTTTAAACTTATGATGTTCTGCTTGTGCCAGAGGGTTGAGTTTCCGATGCCAAGCAACAATTTCTCATATTCACTTGCCAACCGTCAGTGGGATCTGTTGGGAAAAGATGGAGTTAATCATGAGTTGTTTTCCTTTGATAAGGTGTTATTCGAGTCCTTTTCTTTAAAACTTATGTTGTTGATTACATTGTAGGACTCTTTTCAGAAATTAACTGAAATTTTAAGTTATCTGATGCCAGACTGTGTTTGTCTGTTTGAAAATAATCATAAATGTTTATACAGTATGTACTGCTAGGAGATTGTTTAATCTGTTTTAAATTTTCTTTTGACTTTTGACTTGAAGCTACCATCTAGCTCCACACTTGATGTTTTGAAAAGCCTCTTAGCAATCTGAAATGACTAATGCTTAAAGTGGCAGATGATGAATTTACTTTTCTTTTTTTTTTTTTTTTGGCCAGGACATGATGATTCTAGATGAAAATGAGAGAGTACTTTCTCGAGGTTTTTCCAACATTCACCATGTGAACGAAAATTCAATGGTAAACTGCATTTTTATGCCTTCCATTTACTGTTATTTTAGTTGCTGGCTACCTTTCTCAATTAGTTGATAACCTTTTCTTTTTGTCTGTTATCACTGTCATAAGTGAGTCTGTTCTGTTTTAGATGCACTTCGGTTCATTTGGTTAATAAATAGCTAGCAGTAATTGTGGGTGCATATCTTGATCTTGTGCCATGACTTTATATTTAGTACACAATATTTATATATTTAAATAAATGGAAAGGTAATATGGATGTAAATGAAAATTGAAAATGACAATTGTATCCTTAATTATTTTTTTCTTAAAAAAAATTAATTAAAGTGAACAGATGATGGACAAAATGGGCTGTGGGGTATAGTTTATGAGAGCCAAGCCCTATAAGGCTTACTAGGAAGAAGGATAAATAAGAAGAGCAAGAAACCTAGGGCAACAACCTAGAAATGGAGGGCCAGATTAAGGAGAAGCAAAAAGGGGTCTACCTTGGCAGGTAGTGCGTGCATGTCAAGGAATTAAGAATAGCGATTGGGGGACATGGCATAAAACAAAATGCATGTGGGAGTGAGGGAGAGCATTGGTCTCTCAGAAACTAGTGTGTGAGGATGCTTTACTGCTTTTTCTTTCACGTTTAACTGTGTTTCTTTATCTTCAGGACAACCTTAAGCTAATTTTCCGTTAATGCATAGCATATAGAACCAGAGCTGATGTCAGTGCATGGTTGGTATTAGATCAGTAATGTCGGTGCATGGTTGGTTTTAGAATAAAGAACAGAATCGATGTACTAGAGAGGAGTCTGGGTGAGCTTCAAAATGGGAACCAGGACATGAAGGAGTTGATGATGGTGCAACTGGCAAAACACAGCTGAAGGTAGAGCTTGAGGACTTCCAAGCTGCTTTCAATGTCAGGAATCAAGCTAGACAAAATAATGGTAAGCTAGAACATAGTAGCTGAACTCAGAATACAATGATTGAAGCCTACAATGCTGTGATGGAGGCTACTGACATGGCACAACAGGAAGAGAGGACTGCAATATTTGGAGAGGAGGACTTGGGGGGGCTTTGGAATGTTAGAGTTCCCTACTTTAGACTGAGAAGACCCAGTTTGCTGCTTGTTCAAAACTGTTTTACTTCTCAATCAATTGTGCCGGGGAAGGTGAGAAAACAAGAAGGAATTGTGAGAGATGAGAGAGCAGTTTGAGCTCCTACTAGCAACTTTTCATGATTTACCTGATGAAGTGCTTATCGGTGCATTCAAGAATGGCTTAATTGATGTGACAGGAGCTGAAAGGAAGAGGATTTTTCAAATCTGAACTAAAAGTATACCTAACTATCCATAGAATTATCCACTAAAATGCCACTCAACAGGATGAGGTAGCAGAAAGGATGGATAGACACCTCCAAGAAGTGGCTTGGTCGGTTTGCCTATCATTAAATGTCCCTGACTATATTGGGCAGAGGCTATCGTGACTTCTGCCAAAACTAAAAATTTATTTTCTCTTCCATGTGTTTGGCTGTATTGCTTTTGTCCATAACAATCAGGGGGGGAACTTAGGCCTTAATGCATTAAATGTATATTTCTAGGATACTCAACCAAGTAAAGCTATAAATGCTACCGTCTATCCACCAAAAAAATAAAATAAAATGAAATAATAATAATAATAATAATAATAATAATAATTCTACACAGCCTTCATTGTTACATTCTTTAAGCGTACACCTTTCAACTCCTAAAAAACCATTCAGATGGGGAGCTCTCCGCTCAAACAATGAATGGACGCCTGAGACACCACCAAAAGTATCTGTTTCACCTAACATTGTCATCTTTCAATTGCAAAGCATGTTTTAGGAAATTTTCTAGTCTAAAGTCATTTTTATTCCATCTTGCTTCCTTTCCCCAATTAAATTGCACTTTTTATGCTAAAGGTAAACAGAAATAAAACCCAGTGTAATGAGTAAACTGATTAAATGTGCGAAAAGCATACATTTCACCTTGGATTTCCTTTTCCTGTTGTAGCAAGGTTATCTTTCAAAGGTATGTGAAGCTAGTAAATGTTCTTGATACTGTTTTTCTCCAGAGTATATGCACGTCCATCTGTCATTTTTTAATTTATTGTTTTGAGAGGATGTGATGTTTTTCTGTGTCTTCTTTTGTCAATTATTGTACATAGCAGACTTTTTTTACTTTTCCTTTTTTTTCCCCTTTGTGTGCTGCTCTTAGATACATTCACATTTTTCAGGTCATATCTTACATTAGAGGTCCCCTTCTCTTTAATTTCAATTTCCATCCAACAAAGTCATATGATAGCTACAGTGTAGGCGTAGAAGAAGCAGGAGAATATCAAGTAGGTATCGGTCTCTTCTGATTCTTTTCTCGTGTTGTTGTGTTGTCGTTGCTCTTTTATCAACATGATCATAATTAAAATGATTTTTGTAATTATTATTGTTGTTATTTCGGTTTCTATAATGGGATAGGCACTAATTTTGGTGGATACATCTTGATGGCACAGATCGTTCTGAACACGGATGAAATGAAGTATGGAGGTCAGGGGCGCCTCAAAGAAAACCAGTATATTCATAAAACTGTCAGCAGAAGGTAGTCTCATACTTTTCAAGTCTATTGTCGTTGTGTCTTCTCACCCCCACCCCATTAAAAAAAAAAAAAAACCACCCACAAATAAAAAAGAAAAAGAAAACGATACTATTTCTAAATTTTTGATGTGGCGAACTTGGCAGAGTTGATGGCCTTAGAAACTGCTTAGAGGTGCCATTGCCCAGCAGAACTGCACAGGTTGGTGGCTTGTTGCTACTCTTGCACTTTATTTTGTTCCCAAATGGGCATCAATCTACATGAAACCTTGAAATCTGTCATCAACTAAAAATCACTTCATGTTTTGTTGAACACATCATTTATTGCATACTTTAATATATTATAATCTATTATAATATATTAAAGTATGCAATACTCTCATTTTTTCTTTCTTTGTTGAAGCCTTGAAATCTGTCCTTTTTGGTCAAAATTTTTTCCTTCTTTGTTGTTCTGGTTCATAGTCTCATATTGAGTTTGATGAATGGGCTGCATCAATTTACAGAAATTGGGATGTGTTTTTGGCAACTGATACCCAATTATGTGCTCAAAGTCTGACCTATAGTTTCTTTACCGTCTTAACTTACATGGATTCCAAGCCATTTGTGAAATGAATTAACTATGCAGAATTTGGACAAAAGCTTGTTAAAATTCTGGAAAGTACAAGACTTAGCAAGGCAGAATATCTGAAAAGTAAATCATAAAGTGCTTGAAGTTGTGCACATTGATATAGTGCGTGAAGAAAATAATCACAAATATGTTTTTGAGCACTTATACTTTATGACACTTGAGTAGTAAATCTCTAAACTTATTTTTCTTCCTTGTTCAATATTTTATTGAAAACCCTTCTTTAGAAAAAAATAATAAATAAAAAAAATCTACTGTATCACTGCATGTAGTACTAATTATATGCTAATGCTGAATTAATCGGTATTAGACACCACTTTAAGGGGGGGGGGGAAGGACATCACTTTGATCGCATGTCTTCACACACACAACTGTTCTGCTATGTTAAATATGTATGCGCGTGTGTAATATGCTTGACAGGATTGAGTGTGAAAATTTTCTGTTTTTCAGGTTTACAAATTAAGGCGGATTTTGAGGATATGAGACATACTGCATCTATGGTGAATCCTCAAGGCAGAGTAGGATTACGCTGTATAAATAGCAGTATTGTGATGGCAAGCCATGTTAGCCAGTGAATAGTGGAGCCCTTGAAGTTCAGAAAACGGTAAACTAAATGGTAGATTAAGTAAAATTTCTCAAGCCTTTGTGCTGGTGATGGGCTGATTGTGCTTCTCCCTGACAAGTGATGGAACCAAATTGATTGCCTATAGAGCATTATGCCTGAGAAATGTTTTCAGAAAGGTGGATGCTTGAATCAGAGATGCGTGAAGACAATATTGGAACATGACACTTCATTTTCCAATTCGAATATTATGTTTGTAAAACTGATTTTTTGTGTCATTATAGTCAATTAATCTTCAAATTTTATGTCAATTAATCTTCAAATTTTATCAGGCATAATTTCTCCACGGTGATTGCTGGTGATTTATGAGATAGGCTGTGTAAATAGTGATTTGAGAGAATTGATTATTGTAACAAAAGTATTTAGCTATTCCCTTTTTACAGTTTAAGTTATCGGTATTTTTCTTCTCTTGTTTCTTTTAAAAAAAAAAAAACCATTATGTCTGCGATTAGTAGTGTTGACATTTTTATAATTAAACTGTACATTGAATTTCGTTTTTGTGTACTAATAAATCTTATTAGGCTAGAATCAAGGTCACAATGTCCTATATAATGTCCTTATGCATGATGATTAGGTTTTGCATTTTATAAGTTGTATCATATTATAATTAATAAATTAAATGCCATCATTTTGTGTGACAAGCCTTGAACTCCCCTGGTGGAGATAGTTATTATGTATTACGTGACACGAACAACTAAACCTTTAGGCATATTATTAAACAAAAAGTTTTGTTCCAATTTTATTAAATGTTCTGTTTGATCTTTCTTCACTTCTTTTTACAAGATTCTAGACTATTTGTTTCACATTCTTCACTGGCACTTCTCATTGTTTTCTTTGTACTTGCCAAATCATCTTTTATGTTGTATGTCAATACATTTATCTCAACATTCTCATTTTTGTTGTTCTTTTTTTTTTTCTCTGAGTGAAATGGATATATCATTAATCGAGAAAGCTGTATAAAGAGATTAGGTAATATAGCTGATTGAAGATGACAAAATAAACAGAATACAACAACAACAAGCCTTTATCCCACTAGGTGGGGTCGGCTACATGGATTGCAAGACGCCATTGTGCTCTATCATTTATTAAGCTTTTAGAAATATTATAAACAGAATACAAAATAAACAGAATAAAGAAGACAAAATTATAACGGAGATTTAAAATTGGAAAAAAAATTTGATAGTATGATCCACAGGAGCTCGGACATGTAATATCCTCCTTCTTTTAATCCCATAATTAAACCCAAATTCCAGATAATTAGGAAAATGAAGCATTGGTAACCATCAAATATGAAATTCTCGTTGATTAATAAAATGAAGATCCCAAGTTTATAAAACTAAAATCAATTCATAGTCTTGCAAAGAGACATATCAAAGTTTGCAAATACGCGGAAGTAAGGGGTTATCACATAAGTGGATACATAAGTGTAAAATCTGGAACAAGAAAAATTTTGAAAAAATTATAAGGCGCGGCTCGTTGAACATGCACTCGGCACAAATGCATGAATTTTGATAGTGAATTCTGCTGTCAATTTGACAGCATTAGGGCCAATTTTTGACGCGCTCCAAATCTCCATTCGACATCCGAATGATGTGAACTAAGAGTCTACATAAAACTCTTTTTGTACTCTAACTAATGGCGTTGGCCTCAGGCTCAAATTCTTTTTAAAATAAAAATTTTAAAATAAAAATTAAACACCCTTTTCAAAACTTACACTATTACAACAAATTTCATAAATTTAAAGTGTCCTAACCAAAACTAAGGACCAATGGCCACCGACACCAAGTGACCACATACAACTCAACAAAGTTAACTCATGCAATGCACCGAAACACAAGAAAGATTTCCAGATCACATTTCCACTATTCAACCCCTTAACTCAAAATCATAAAAGGGGAAGTTTACCACAATTTTTATCAAGATTTCCCAAATCATCACATAATATTCACTACCCTCACTTGTATTAGTATTTTGGCCCTATCATGATAACACATGATAATTAACTCTCTCCCTTGGGCCCAAAATACCTTTACAATTTACATTTCACTTAATGCAAGTAACAAAAATGAAAATCCTAGTTGGCAATCGAAATTATCATACACATAAATTATCCAAAAATAAATAGGCCTATTTCGAATAGATCGTGATCCTAAGCCTCGGGTTGTTTTCCTCTGTCTCCACTTCTTGAGCTATTCCTTGAAATATTGAAGATAACAAGGTGAGTACAACTACTCAGTAACCAAGGCCCGACTAACCCATACTAATGCATAACAATTAGTTTAAATGCAAGTGATAGTAAAATTTTTACTTTAACCCATGAGAAACATTTGAAATAAGAAATCACAACTCAGCTCACATAATGGCATTCACTTGGAGAAACCATGCTTTTAGCATCTTTCATATAAATAAAATTGCTCACACAATTTATTGATAAGCCTAATGACAAAAATTATTACTCAAGTCGACATATCCACATTATGGACTCAATATAGACAACAAATGTCTTTTCTCACTATATGCATGATCATACTTCCCTTATATCCTCCTTATTCCTCTGACACGAAACCGTGGGCTATAATTTATTAGGATAGTCTATGTTTCTTGACTTCCCTATCCTAAACACTTGTGAGTAGATCACCCGGCCAAGGTGTACCCATCTCACTTATGGATCACGATTTCCCTTATTTCTCTCACCATGGGGTGTTATACACCCTAGACTAGCTTCCTTATTGAACCGGTGGATAGCTAGCTAGGTTCGAGTCCCTCATTGAACCAGTGGGACAGTCCCTCGTTGAACTAATGGGACAATATAAATAGAATTAGTCTTACCAATCCATCACACAGATGGGGCCTTACTATGTGGATTTCTCATCTACTCTGCTTCCTAGGCGAACTCCCGCATCTTAAAATCATGCAATGGACATTCATGCCATAATTCACACATATACAATTCATAAAACTTCACATTATCATTTTTCATTGAACTTCACCATTACACAATCATTGAACTTCTCAAACACATTTCATGAAACTTCAAAACCTAACAAGTCATTGAACTCCCAAATTACAATCATTGTACCTCACATTTTTAAAATCATTGAACTTCTCCTAAACAAAGGTTCATTTTACTCCTCTATTTGCAAAATCTTTGAACTCCCAATTCACAATCATTATATCTCACTTTCAAAATCATTGAACTCCTCTTAAACAAAGATTCATTTTACTCCTCTATTAATAGAAATCATTTCACTCCCAATGAACATTAGTATGAAAATCTACTATTATTGTTCTCAAGGAAAATTTTACATCATAAGGCATAAACTCACAAATTTGATCTAGTGGATTTCTTCACAAATTAAGCTACACTTGCGTTTCTTTTATTTTTTACATTTCAATAATAATTCATAAATCAACAAACTAATAGACACGCACAAGCATAAGATAGAATTCTCCTAGTTATCTCAAACCTTTGAAAGGTCAAAGGTTTCACCCCTCAACTATTCACTCCTGAAGCTTCTAAGAAGCTTGAATGGTGCCAATAGTAATTACACTACAAGCATTTACCATGCAAAACATCAATATTCATTTTGAGCTATTTGCCACTAACATTTCATCATTTCTTAATACTCAAGCTTTATTCTAAACTCATGTAGAAGTACCCATAAGGCTTCTTAGCTTCCTTTATCTCTCATTAATAACATTGAGCTCTTAAATGGGCATTAATGAAGTCACATTATTTCCAATCACCAGATTTATGGGAATTTTAGACATTTAATGTCTTCCAACCACCAATCATCATAAAATCATAAATATCAAGTTTACTTAGCTCAATCTATCCCCATTAACTCTATTTAAGTCAATAGGTTCGGACCCATTATCTCTGTGGACCGAAAATCACCTTTAGAAATCAAACTCTAACCTCTACCATTAAGAAAATGAAAGAGGAAGATTTAAGCAAGGAAGCTTACCTTGGGTGTTTATGAGCTCCAAATTACTCTCAATAGTCAGTTTCTTCAAGCCCTAGCTCAACTTTTTTTGCCACTCTCTCATTCTCTTTTGTTTACTCCTCTTTTTCACTTCAGATTCGTGACTTAATAATGCAAAATTCTGGCCAGCACCGTGGCGGATGCACAATGTACCGCGGCGCATGGCACAGAGAGCTTCTTCCAGGCGTGTTGGCATGCATGCGTCACGGCGGACCAACCCCATGCTGCAGCGCGTGGCACAGAATTACTCCCTTTAGAATTTCTTCCTCTTATATTCCCGAGTGACCCGATTCTCCTTCGAACCTGCGTTTAGAACTGAAATCGAGATCAACACGCCCATTAGGCCTCTCTGGCCACATACCTCAAAGATACACTTTACTAATCTATTTAAGCTTAATTAATCTAAATTTAAAATTGAGGATGTACCGAACATGATTTAATTCCTTTTGTAGTGAAAGATTCATTAGCAAAGATATGTCAATTTCTGGCCTCCCATAATTTCCAACATTATATGCATATTTCAATTTTCCAGATGTCAATATGGGAGTATTGTAGGGTTTGTAATAGCCATTGTTGGAGACTCTTGCTATAGAAGTCAGCGTGCATATCCTGCATCAATACCTTTCGCCAAACATTAGTAGCAAGAGAGCATTCCTTGAAGATATGATCAATTGATTCAGCTGAAGAGTGGCAAAGTGAGCATTCCTGATCAAGTGTTATCTTTCTTCTGTAGCGTTCAATGTTGGTTGACAATTTTCCTTTAATCAATAACCACATGAAGGTTTTAACTCTTTGGGCCATAGGAAGTTTCCATATGTTCAATCACTTGACATTTGTGTCGTGCCAATCTAGTGACTGATAGAAATTATAAAAGGATTTAATAGTAAATTGGCCATTTGAAGTCAAATTCCAGAAGCAAGATGGAGCTTCTATTCCTTGAGTATTAATAGAAACAGAAGCAATCTTATTAAGAGTGTTCTATGGTAATAGATGTCTAAAAAGGTGCCATTTCCACTGTCCAGTATCATCCATGAAGTTAGAGATTGGCCTTGTGAGATCTCTAGCCAGAATATTAATGAAGGAAAGGAACTTTAAAGGGCCAGAGTCACCAACCCAAAAGTCAGACCAAAATTTGGTGTCTCGTCCATTGCCAAGCTTCCATTTAATATGGAAAATGGTATCTTGCCAAATTGAAGCAATGTTTCTCTAAAAAGAGGAAGAGTTACATTTATTAACAATATGTGGCATATTTCCACAAAGTCCATACTTACTTTTGAGGACACGTACCCATAATAGATTGAGCTCTGACACAATCTTGTAAGTAAGCTTAGCCATAAAAGCCTTGTTTTGGGTTTGAAGGTTTAATAATCCAGCACCTCCATATGCTAATGGTTGACACATCTCATCCCATTTGACCAAACTAATACCCTAACGATCCTCTGTGTGGCCCCAAATAAATTTTTGAATTATCTTCTCAATAGCCTTGCAGCAAGAAACAAGTAATAGGGCACTTTGCATTGTATATAAAGGAATTGAGCAAAGCACAGATTTGGCTAAAGTCAGACGGCATGCCAAAGAGAGAGCTTAGCTTTTCCAACCTGCAAGTTTTTACTGGAGTCTTTCTAGAATATAGTTATAAGTTCTAGATTCCAGTGATAAGAGGAACACCAAGGTAACGTCCCAATGACTCAATATACTAATATCCCAATTGAGTGCAGATGGAATTGTGTTTGGTAACAGTGACATTCTTGGAAAAGTAAATCTTTGTCTTAGATTGGCTTATAACCTAACCTAAGGAAGCACAAAATTGGTGCAGAATTCTTTAAATAACTTCAATTTGTGCTGTGGAAGTATCCCTGAACAGGACGAGATCATCAGTAAAAAAGAGATGTGAGAGAGGGATACCCCTCCTTCCCATTTTGATGGTGCGCCATGTCTTCTTAATGACTTCATCAATAATGGCATGAGAGAGCTGCTCCATGCATAAAATAAAGAGGTAAAGATATAATAGATCTCCTTGTCGAATACCCCTTATAGGTGAAAATCTTGTTGAGGGTTTACCATTCTATAAAATTTGCATAGTAGAAGTAGTAATACAGGTCATAATAAGATTGATCATAGGAGTATGAAATCCCACATCCTTTAGAGTGTCCTCTATGAAATCCCAATGCAACTTGTCAAAGGCTTTTTCAAGGTCAACTTTAATTGCCATCGAACCAGTCTTTCTTGACTTCTTCCTCATAAAATGCATCATCTCCTAAGTAATTATAATATTGTCTATAATACTTCTATTTTGAATAAAGCTAGAGTGGTAAGGTGCAATAATATCAGGCACGACTATACTTATGCAATTACCAACCACCTTGGTAACAACCTTGTAAGCAACAGAACAAAGACTAATGGGCTGAAATTCCTTTAAGTATTGAGGCTTGCTAACTTTAGGAATTAAAACAACAAGAGTTTCATTAAGAGATGGGTCAAGAGGACATCCAAGCCAAAAATAAAAAACAAGCCTAAATAAGCTCTAACCAACTTGGTCCCATAGGCTCTAAAAGAACAAAGCATGTAACTCATCAGCACCAGGGGCTTTAAGTGGTTTCATTTTAAATAAAGCTTTTTTCACCTCATCGATAGAGACCATTCTACCCAATGCAGTAAGGGAAGAATCAGAGATTTTAGGGAACCTACTTGAAACTCCATATGGCATAAAGTTCCTATCTTTAAGGGAATAAAGATTTGCAAAATAACCACGGACCATTTCAGAGAGTTAAGAATCATCAGTGATCCAATCACCATGTTCAGATCTAATTTGAGCAATGTGATTCTTTTTCCTGTGAATTAAAGCTTTAGTGGGAAAATAGGAAGTATTACAATCTCCCAGGTGAAACCAATTTGTCGAAGATTTTTGGAGCCAAAGTAATTCTTCTTAGAAGCAAGTATTTTCATACTCATCTCTTAAGTAGGATTCAAGGTCGATAAGGAAGTCAGAGGGAGTGGAGGTTTTAAGTTTCTATTGAATGCCCTTAATTCTTGAAAGAAGCTTGCATTTGTTTTGCCCAATAAGCCCAAAAACTTCTCCATTCCAGGTTTCAGCCTCCCTCACAAAAGTATTAATATTTTCTACAATTAAACTATTTGGGATCCAACAACATTGAGCCAAGCCTTTAAAGTCAGGATGGCAAAGCCACAATGCTAAGAACTTGAACGGCCTGTTTGAAGCCCTTGGCCTTTCATGAGAATTGAGACAAACTAAGATGGGCCGATAATCTGAAAGGACTTTTGGAAGATGGTCTTCCTTGTTGGAAGAAAAGGAATTGAACCATGTTGAGTTACTAAGGGCTCAGTCTAATCAAACCATAAGAGTTCCCCATCTCCATGTATACTTCAGTCCATTAGAGCCCAAGTCAATGAGTCCATTTTGCTCAATAAACCCTCTAAAGAACTCACAACTAGAGATAAGTTAGCTAGAACCTCCTAAGCGTTCTTTGCTAGTGACAGTTGCATTGAAGTCCCCTGCAAGGAGCTACAGATGATCATTAGTTAGGGCTATTTCACTCAGGTCATTCCAGAGTAATTTATGAAGGCAATTTTAAGGGTTGCCATAAACGGCAGAAAAGAAAAATTGCTTGTGATAAAAAAGGAAGACCACCTTCATGTGAACAAACCAAAAGTGATTAGTAATAACTGATACTTCTACACTATCTATCCACAAGATCCGAATACCACTAGAGAACCTTGAAGCTTTAACTCTGTAAGAATGTTGAAGACCAATATGCTTGATTACTTGATCAGCTTTGATGCCTAAAATCTTGGGTTTTACAAGAACACATATTTTAGGTTTATAATGAGAAATTAATGATTTCATAATAGAAGGAAACATTTTTTCTAAGGCTCCTTGACAATTCCAAAAGAAAACTAACATAAAAAAACATAAAGTAAATTATTGCTTATAAGATGAGCTAAAGTTTACTCCCTTTACAAGCATGGCAATGACATCATCATTCCCTATTGTGACTGTGTTTTCCTGATGACTTCTTTCTATTACTTTCATCAATCTAATAGATAGACCTAGTGCTTGGTCTCTGGGTTTCTCCTTGGCATGTTAGAGTCAAAGTCTAGATGAGAGATTGATGCCTCTGCATTCCTCTTAAGGATTTAGTGGTTTGGGCTATCTAGGAGAGTCATTTGAAAAGGTGGAATAGGCCTTAGGATGAGAGGGTTGGCCTAATGCCAGAGGTTTATTAGGCATCCTGTCATCATGAATAACGACCACTTGGTTGTTGCTCTTATCTAGAGTTGTGCTTGCATGTGTGGCTATATAGGCGAGAATTAAAAATACAGTCATTGCTTGTGGCCTCCTTTTTATTTGTTTTCTGCCTCAATCCTTTTTTTTTTATAGAATTTTTCCTTCTCTGGCTGTCACAAGTTAGTAGAATTGCCATAAGGTACAGATTTGATAGCATCATACACTGCTTGTCGTGGTTCCTCCAATTCCTCTGCCATGTTAAGGATTTCATACCTCATGCTTGTTCCAATACCCTTGCATAGCGCAGCATCCTCCTTCCTCCCACCTCTATCATACCTACATGTAAACCGTGGGAGGACCCACATCTATGAGACATACTTTACCTTTTTACGGTCATCAGAAGGTGGTTGGTGAGTAATGAATTCAGGTGGTTGCTGTGATTATTCTGTTGTAGTTGTAGTCATTGCTTGTGTCTTTTCAGGGCAATGCTCTTCACGGTGGCTGTATCTTCCATAATGGAAGCATATTGTAGGTAGGCTCTCATATTCCATGTATATGGTTTCTCCATCAACTTGAATATTAGAAATGAGTGGCTTAGTAAGATCAATAGGGACTGCAAGTCAAGCAAACTTCCTCCTGTCTCCTGAATCAGTATTGTAATCAACTTTTAGCACATCAATGAATACATTTCTAATAGAGTGAATAATGCTCTTGTGGTAGTATCTAGTTGCCAGTCCTAGAAGATAAACCCAACCTATGTCCTGGTTAACAACATGATCTTGTGGCTTGAAAAAGGGTGTCCATGGTTGCATAGTAAGATAATGACCAAATATGACCCAAGGTCTATTAGTTAGCACTTTCTTGAAATCCTCTTCCTCCTTAAATTTAACTAGGAAGCATTCTTCATCTAAATCATTGAGTTGGAACTGCCCTGAGAGTCTCCACATGTTTTGGAGCTAAGTACAAAGTTTCCTGAAACCTATTTTCCTTCCAAGGAGCTTTATCACCAAAGCGTGACCCATTTTTTTATTCAGAACTTTAAGAACTTTAGTTGAGAAGGTAACCATTGGAATACCTTCATTGAGGCCAATGGTAACATCCCCTATTTCTAATTTAATATCTTCTTCCTCGTCACTATTTCCCTTGTTAAGTAGCTTATCCTTAAAGGATAGAACAGGAGTAGTGGGAGCTTACTGGCTAAGGTTTTTCAATATTACTACTTTAGTAGCTTCCTGTGTCTCAAGGACCATTTTAGGTGGGATGGTAGCAGAGACGCGAGTCTCATCGTTAGAAGGGAGAGAGTAATCGTCTTTTATGGCCACAACCTTATAGTTTCCTCATGCTCGCTTTGTATCTTTACCTTCTTGGTATTGCGGTCTTCACCAAGATAAGGTGGTGGTTCTCCTTTAAGACAACTCTCGAAGGAACCAGAGCATTCTATCTCCATATTCTTCTCATTTTTGTTATTCTAATTTCATGTTCTTGTCTTTTTACAGCTCAATATTTATTACCATATATAATTGATCTCATAATAGCTTGGTAAATCTTTTCTTTGATGTCATTATTTTGTGCAATTTAATTAAAATAAAAGGATTTCATTCAAGGGCACTATGATCCATATAATGCATGCATTTACATAAAAGATGAACTTTGTTTGTCAAAATGAGTCCCAATTTTTGCTCTAATTCTATTTATAGAACATTTCTATCTAAATGACATAGATTAAAAAAGTGGTTAAGGGAAGTTTGAACCAATAACATTTCTAACCATGGTATTAAAATTCAACCTAAGTTGGCTGATTTTAACAAATGAATTGATAAATTAGTCTTCTAACTAATTTGGCCAATAGTTTTGGACGACAATCGGTTGAGTTGGATCTTGTATTTTTTTTCCTCCTTTTGTTAAGCCTAAAACAACATTGTTCTGCATTAAGAAAATAAAGAAAATAGTGGTATGTCATATTTGTACTTTAATAACTTTCTCTTGTTGAATTATGTGTGGTTTATATATGAATGTTCCATTTAATTAAGAACTAATAACTTTTTTATTTATATATCACTCTTTTCATGATATACTAGAATATTTTTATATATTTAAATTATATTATATTATTTTAATCATGGCTAAGTTGATCTTGATTCCATCACGAATAAATCACTAATTTTTGAACCAATATCTTGACCAGTTTAATGATTAATTTGATTTTTAATACCTTGCTTTTAACTACTTAGAATAAAAAGAAGGAAAAATTGCATTTAAAGACCTCTGAGAGAGCATATTTAAAATTGCATTTAAGTACCTCTGAGAGAATATATTTACTAGAAAGGACCAATACAATATAAAATTACATTGCAATATGGAAAGATCAAATTATAAATACGTTTACATGAGAAATGAAAGCAAATTTTCCTTATCTCACCCTCTACCACCATAATTGGCAAACTATCACTAGAGCCCCATCACTAGCTACAAGATCATTGATGGTGGCTATTGATCGCCGGAGCTTTGGTGACGAATTAATTTCTCAAGGTGGTTAAGGAGAGCTTGAACTAATGACTCCTTATTTTACTAAAAGGATATGAATTCACCAAGCCACAATTGCTTTTTAGTTATATAATGCAAAAAATTATCTATGTTATTAATTTAATTTTCAATTTCCTAATCTTGTACTTGTTAAAAGTTCAATTTAGTTTGTTATTTTTTTATGTTTACTTATCAATGACTAAAATAAACTTGTCAAGAGGGTTTAATATGCATGAGTACCTTTATAACCTGATGTCTACTAGTCAAAAGCTAAACTGAACTTATTATTTTAGTAAATTCACTTGTCAATTTGTTGAAGTTCTATTGTCACTTCAGATAGCAAGCTTTTTACTTGTCAAGAACTTAAGTCAATTTGTAATTTCATTAATGCTTACTTGTCCATTTACTAAGCGGAATTTGTTAACAATGTCCAATATACCTTTTCTCCTTGCAAAACATTATTTCAGATATGGGTTGTTCATTTTAAACCTTCAACTAATGAAACATTTTCAATACTTAGTTCTTAGTAACTTTACCTTTTCCAAGTATCATTACCAAATGTGACTCTTCCTCATTTACTTTACATGATATTGATGAACTTGGAGCTATCACTAGTCATGTGTTTTGAATAACCACTATCCAAGTACTATTTTTCACATGTAGTTCTCAAGCATATCTTCAAAAATAGAAATTAAGCTTTTTTAATTGTTCAAATCTTCTTGGGTTCATATTGGTTTTGGACCCCATTGGAATATCCACTTCATAGTCTCACAAAGTCCATTCTTCTCATAGTAGAAAAGCTTAAAGATAGATTTATAAAGTTAAACACTCAATAAAGTAAAATATCATGGTAAAAAAGAGTCTACCATAATAATAAAAGTGTCAAACTAACCCAATAAGAGTCTATCATAGTATAAAAGATTGAACTACTATTTCTAAAACACTAATATGGCATAAAGTTTCAAAATACAATTTAATTAGTAAACTATAACAAAAATTAAGATCCCTGAACTATAAACCAAATCAAGCTCAATTTAACTTAAACAACTTGAAATTAGAGTTAGAAGCACATTTGGAAGCATGGGTAATCATTTTAGATTGGAAAACTTCATTAAAAATCAAAATAGAAGGAAAATGCCTCAGTTGACCCATTTGCTATAGAGAATTACACAAAGAGAATACTATAGAGACTCCCCTCATTTATGTACCATATGTCTCGACTAAGGCTCCATGCACCAGGGCACATTGTCTAGAATTTCATGACAATTTTTTTCCCCTATCATGACAACACTCAAGAGAGAACTTCTACAGTGCACAACTTTTTCATCCAATATTCAATTGAAATGATTCAAGTGCCTACACGAAACTTATTTTATAGTCTAACTAAAAACTTTAGTTTCATTCCAAAATAATATTATATGTTAAAATTAGATACCCAAGATCATATTTCACTACTTTTTCACATTTCCAAACAATCCAAGTGTTCAATACCATTACCAAAAGTCATTAGCTGTTAATGGGCCGCAAACCACACTCAATAGACCTTAGGACATCTATTCAACACATCATACACATTCAAATCATCATATAACTCAAATTGACCTATTGACTTTCCTTTCCAACACAATTATATATGAAATTTAATAATAATAACTATATGCCAAAACATCCACCATAAATCATCATTAAACATTCATTCGCACTTGCACAAGTATTTTTAGCTTATCCCAAAAGTCACAGTGCATTTCCCCAACATGGCTAGAAATACAACAAAACAATACTATTAGATCCATAACGCAAGTACTATGCAAAAATACCCTAGTTGACAATAATTAATATTCATCTACACATATAAATATAAGAGACAATAAGTTACTATATAACTAGTTCTATGCTTTCGAATACTTCCCCTTGCTCTTATCAAATTTTTCGCTTATAAAATGCTAAACCATAGCAGTGAGACAATGTCTCAATAACTAGTGCTCAATCATATGCAAGCAAGAGTGTTCAAGAGCATGCAAAGTATGCAAATTAATTCCAATAAGATCCATGATTCCTAATAATTCCTAATAAAATATTAATATATATTTACATGCATGATCAATGACAATCCCACCTTATAACCTCCTTATTTCTTTTGATTGAATTCTTAAGCTACAAGTAATAATAGGACCAATCTATGTGACTGGATTAGTCTAAGCTCACTAATTTTTGAAGGATGACCCAATTAAAGGCCACCATACTTAGTCTCGACCCATTAGCTCCCTTACTTTCAAATTCCATACCAGTCCCCAACATAGGAGAGGTAAACATGGCTATGTCAGAATCACACCATTCTTATGTTAGAGATCATGAACAAGGTAATAATGCAATATCGAAGCCACCCAAGAGTTGACAATGCCACGTGGTCTTATAATTCACTTTTCCCCCATAAGGTGAGCTCCTACCCAAATTCAGTTATGATTATGCCACAAAAGTTTCCATGCTCCTTAAATAATACTTGCTATTATTTCAAACCTATATCAACATCATAATTCTCATTGAACTTAATAAATCAATTTCTCATAACCAAAACAAATCTTACACCCATTTTACATAATTTCTAAAACATAAAACATCATTTTTATAGATAAAGTATAATGACCTCCATCATTAATCAATTATAACCTCAATTAATTAATCAATTCATCTTTTACTATTAAGGATCAACTATGGCTACAATTAAATAAATCAAAGTTCTCAAAATTCTTTTCAAAGAAAGGGATCTCAAGCTTACATGGAAAACTAACAAAGTAGTAACACTTAAAATCAAAGTAGAAAAGATTGCAGAAATATAGGAATCCAAATTGAGCAATTGAAAATAGGATAAAAAAAATGCAAGACGGACATTTTAAAATTTTGTTGCATTCGTCATGGCCTAAAACACAATCACTGTAGCTAATTTCCCAAAAGTAGCAATCCATTATGGTTGAAAAGACCTTCCACCATAACCAACCAAAAATGCATATATGTCACTACGAAGTGTGCACCCATTGCAACTTATGGTGTAGAGACAACTCCACTATGACCAATAGCCATATCCATCGTGACATAACCATGTGTACATCATAACTGTGACAATCCTTAATTTAAACTTTCAAGTCTTCTCGTTAATTATTGGACCTCCAATTAAGGTGATCCAAATGCCCACATGCAAATAAGTAGGAAATCTAACTTATAGCTCTAGTTTCATCCAAATCCAATACCAAATGACGATCCTAAAACATTTGGCGCCAAACAAGCACTAATGCTAAAAGCACCAAAATCAAGTGTCTCCCATCTTAAGCCGTTATCCATATAAACTTTGTCATACTTAACTAAACGTACTTAACAATTTACTTGGATTCATAGCTGTAGACATTCAAGTCTCCTCTCCCAAGGCTTACCATCAACTAAAAGGTTACTAAAGCTGGAAGTAAATGAAAATCCTCTCAATTTGACCAAACCAAAAACATGAACCCACATACATCACTTGACCCAATTCAAAAGGCAAATAAGGGTTCAAGCAATAATATTTAAGTCACATCATAGGCACATGCAATGTAATATATATATATATATATATTTAAATATATAACAAGTACAATCCCTAATGTTGGCAATAATAAGAATTTAATTACACAAACTAAAAAAAAAGCTAGATCATATAAGTCATATATTCATGTATATATATAACAAGTAGAATCCTTAATGTTGGCAATAGTAAGAATTCAATTACACAAACTAAAAAGTTAGATCATATAAGTCATATATTCATGCTAATCATAATACCAAGCATTCACTTAAGCACATACCCACATTCTCATGCATGTTGTAATGTTGTCCTTGACTTTACAAGAACAACACTCTTACACACTATTATGATAATCAAGATTAAATAACATTTTAAATAAAAGTTATCAAAACCCAAGGATTTAAAAAATAATTAATTTAAAATAGTGAGATTTTAAGAAAAGCTTTTTTAAAAATTTATTGTTTAAACTCAAACCATAATTAAAAATCAATTAAGAACAAATACGAAATCATGAAAATCAAACCACTTCAAAAACAAGCTAAAACCAGTCATTTTTCAAAAACCTAACCCGTCCCACGAAGGCCTCTTGCTCCACAGCGCAACTACCATGCGCCGCGGCGTCCACCTACTGTCATGACAACAGATTGTTGTCATGACAGCTCTCCAAACTTTTGGAGCGCGCCGTTTCGCCATTTGACGTCTAATTCTGTCATGACAGCTCTCTAAACTTTTGGAGCACGCCGTTTCACCATCCGACGTCCAATTTGAACGATTCAAGTATTCATATGAAGCTCTTCAAGCCCTCTAGCTAATGGCATCAATCTCACATTCAAATAATCATCCATTAAAAAAATGAACACCTAAACCCAAAATAGTTTGTTTTACCTCAAAACACATACAAAGGTGTCCAACTCACAATGCCAAATGCTATTAGCCCTAGAGACACTTTGACCACCTCAAATGAATCACACACAACATGACAATTGATTCACATCACACAAATAAGTAATCACACTCAAAATGACCATCAAACCCCCCATTTGACAATAACACAACGAGGTGGATAAAATGTGACACACATGTCAATTTGATTATTTTGACATATAGATCATTTCAAATATCTCACTTGTAATTATAACTTGATCAAATACACAAACTTAATCCACAACATCAATCTTGAAACAAGATACACACTTATCACAAATTCAAACAATTAATATTCCAAAATAATATCATGTTTTTAAGTTGACATTATATATATAAATATATATATAACATATTGATAATATTCATTACAATACCCAAAAAGAGAAAAGGGAAGAGCTATACAATTACGCTCATCACTCTTCAACCGTCCCTTCCTTCCCTTTACCCTTACTGAAGCCTTCACTTGTAAAATATAGCCACGGGGTGAGATAAACATCTCAATAACAGAATAATTCACTACTATTAACATATACAACCATCAAGGAATAAAGTTATTAAAACACCAAAATATACTTTTACATATTATAACATCCTCTTTTTCTTCAACACAAATCATTTCCCACTAGCATGATCATTCTATCATCTAAGCCTCCATATCACCCTGATTAAAACCATAGGCTCTTGAACCTAATGCACATCTATAATGATTCGAGCTCACCTTCGATGATAGGATCACCTGGCCAAAGGTGTCCTATTTCACTTTTGGACTATGATCTCCCCCTATCGCATATGAATTGGGATGTTGTTACTCTAACACTGCATCACTGATGCTAAGGAGTGTCACTCTCCAATGCCGTATCCTGCATGAATACTAAAGAAAAAATCTCCAACACCATGCCTCACTAGACATTAAGGAGATACATGTCATATGGACTTCTACTATTCCTTCCTACGAGTAAACTCCCATCCCCTCATATGATTATGCTCACACTCATCATATACAACACATATACATTTCAAATTTCTCAACTAGTCCATATAAAACTTTCATCATTCTCATCGTTCACAAATAGTTTTTCATGCGCAAAACCACATTTTGCAATATGCAAGATTATCAAATTTCAAGTAATAAATTTAACATATCTACTTGCAAACAATTACGCAATATAATCAAATAGTGTAAATTATTTCGTTACCTCAACCTTTTGTCACACAACAGGTTTACCGTGACTCAACGTTAGCTCCACATGTTTTATATGTAAGAGATAGCTCGAGCAATACTTAATATACACAATCAAGTGACAATCGTCAATTATCACTTCGAATAACCCCGAATTCACAAGGTTCTAAGTACCTAAAATACTCAAATTTCTTTTCTAACCACATCAACCATTTCCAAACACTAACCATCTTATTAAACATCCCAATACACCAAAATCACTAACCAATACCCCACATTGTCTCAAAACCTCCAAATTATGTCTAGGGTTCGTCCAAACCCTCAACAAAAATTTTTAATCGTCATAAAACTCATCATAAAATTTTTAATCATTATATCCCAATACACTCATAAACTTAGGGTTAGAGACTTAATTTAACTCCCTAAGACCTTACATAAACTAATGGGTTTGGTCTAAACCAAAGGGAATCGAGATCAAGCCCCACACTACAACTTAAGTCAGAAATTTCGCACAAATGGAGAAGGTGAGAGAATGTAGAACTTACCCAATGGTGATTCAAGCTCCAAATGCTCCCAACATGACCTAAGGATCGTGCCCTAGCAGAACACAAGCTCTTCTCCATCACTCTCTCATTATCTCTCTTTCTTTCTTCTGTTTTCGATTTGTTTTCGTGTCTGATAAGTGCTAATTTTTGCATGTATGTCATGACACATTGACACGCTCGGCTTGACACATAACACAAAAAGTCTCACAAAAATTTAAACTCCCTTCCGTGCCATGGCCCGCTCAAACATCGACCGAGCCTTCTCCTAAGGCTGTCCAAGAATTCAAAAACCATATTAGTCTCCCATAAGCCTCATTAATCAATAATTTATTCAAATTGATCAAATTATCCTTAGAAACACTAGAAATTCATAAATGGAAAACTTATGATGTTATACACATGCTCCTTAATTCACATACCCATATTTATGCTCATTAAAATTATAATAGTCACAATACCATCATCACATCATACTTTATAGTCACATTGAAATTTCTTCAATCATGTCATCATTCCCTTTAACATGGTAAAACCATACAACTCCAATCAATTCAATCATTCCATTTCATCATCAAACAAGCTCGTGACTGCAAATCGCATAATTCATACCAATCATTACCAACATGCTTACATATCCACATGATCATATTCATCACAATCAATAACATACAACTCATAATTGCATACAACAATTATTTATAAGAATTTAACTCCTGCTTACCTCTACCTTTAGATTACCATCCCAAGAGTGAACTTCGAATTTCAAAAGAGTTTCCTAACAAGCCTAAAGAGCTCTAAAGCAATTAGTTTACAATTAATCATTAATAGACATCATTAATGACTAATTGTCATTAATTAACCTTAATCACAATTAAGGCCTTAAACCCTCATTAAGCAAATTAAGCTAAAAAATCCCAAAAATCACTTCCATGAACTTATTTAACTTCTATTTAGCTTAATAACCATCATGAGCTCCTCTTATTAGCTTAAACTTAATTAATTAGCATAAGGATTTACTCTAAATCCATCATTAATGACTTTAACTATTGCTATTAACAAAAATTCAAGAATAATAACCTTAAATAACCCTCATTAATCTCTATTGATGCCATTAGAGTGAATAGAAACTTGCCTAAGATTAGAACAAAAATTCCCCAAGCCCAAACAATAAGAGAAAAACACATAAAAGGGAAGGAAAAGAAAAAAGAAAGCTTACCTAAAGTTTTGATAGCCCTAAATAGCCTCCAACCATCACCAAACTCAAGCCCTAGCTCAAAATTCCTCCCATTCGGAGTTGGTTTGTATTTCTTTCCACCGCTACGCACAACATTGTTCATCGCAGTGAATGATACAGTCCGAGGACCTTAAATTAAGCCCATTGATTTAGGCCCAAAACGACCCAAATGCCTTTCTAGTCCCCTTATAAGCTTCATATAAGATTTAATTGACCCAAAAGACCATCCAATTACTCTCATTGATCCAATTAGGACTTAGATTAATTAATTTAACCCTTTAATTAATCTAATTAATCCCCATTTAAAATTTTAGGTGTTACATAAAGCATTATATTCATATTTCACATAACTTATAAATGCTATAAACAAGCAAAAGAAGGTATAGCACCATGTGTTTTGATAATTACAAAATTAAAAAAAATATTTATTACTTGTACTGATAAATCGTTATATTATAAAGAGACAAAATATCAAGAGCATAAAGAGCAAGAGAAGACTTAGTTTATATATGTTTATTATTTTATCTTCTCTTAGAATTATTTGTGAAAAACAATGTTGACAGAAATTTCATATCTTGCATGGTAAGAAACTTCCATTTAGAACATGTCATAGACTTGTAAGTTCTAGCAATTTATTGTAAAACACTTGAAATGCATTTGGTGTTCATAGTCGAATGCATGCTTGTCTGAGTAAGGACGCGTGCGTGTCTCAACCCTTAAAATGCATTCTATGACTTGTTGAATCCTAATTTTGATTATACAAAATAGAGAAGTTGTTTTTTTACAAATAATTGTCATTGAAATATTTAATGAAATAAGATCTACATGTTTAAATCTTTGACTTTCCTTTTCCTTATTTATAGATATTTATTTCAATTATTTTTTGGTCCTTGAATTGACTTTAACGTGAGCTAATTTAGTTTAAAACTTTTGGGCTAAAATTGCTCGTGGACATATTAGTAGAAATTACTCCTAACGGTATGACCATTTCCCACCCAAAGGTGTGATTTCCTACCTAAAGGTCATCTTTTGTTCTTTGCCTCCCATGTTCATAACTTTCCTGTCAATATATTGGAGCTCTACCCAAATATATAATTCATTCTCAAATGTCTTTAATCATTCCGATAGAAGTCTCCTTCAATCATCATCTTTTATGATAAGTCATTCCAGCATATATCTCACCTATCCGTGTGAAGCTCTTCATTATCATTCTTAAAACATTCATAGGTATAGGCCATTTCTTACCTGTATATCTTTAAAGATTTTAGCTCTCTCTTTTTTTTGTTCCTTGAATATATCATCTCAAAGTTCACTTAAATGCTATCCTTTTATGATTTCAAGTATTGTGTTCATCTTCTTATCATTCTAGAATAATTTTAAACACAATCACAGGTGAAATTTATCTCTTATTCATTCTTTGAATTATTCTTCCCAATGATTTGAAACCTAAATCAGACGTCAAACCAAAAAGAGCAACGAGTTGTGGTTTTCATGGTTCAACCAGTTAGACCAACGATCGAACCAGTGACATAAAAATTAAATAAAAAATAATATTTATATACACAAATATATAAATAAAATATTAATTTTTCAAAAAAATCATAATATATCAACTATCAAGTAACACCACCATTGCATAATATGTTCTAATTGCCCAAACAATGACACCCCAAATCTAAAATGTATAAAAATGTCAACAAGCTAACATATCATTGCAAAGTTCACAACATTATAAGAATCACTCGATTATGTGGATGCAGCATTGTAGAATTGTTTGGATGACATTTTCTAAATATAAACATAAATTAACTAAGTGATTGAGATTGAGCTTTTGATCTTGACGCCAAAGGCTATATTTTTGGAGTTGGAGGCAAAGGATGGAAGAGAGATCAAGGATTGAGCTCGGGCCGTGGAGGAGAGATTAGAAATTAGAGAAGAGAACTAGAGATTAAAGAAGAGAAATCATAAATCTGAGCGACTAAGCCTAAGTTTGTCTTAGGTAAATGTGCATTTTTGCCCCTGATATTTTTTCCGATGAGCACCTAGTACCCTAATATTTTTCACGTAATATTTTCACCCTTAAATAATTAAGTCAGAGCATTCACTACCCTAAAATTAACTCCTCACACATTGACTCTGAATTACTGAGTTAGACTACATTTTGATCGAAAATGTTAAGTTAGACTAAGCTCTTCCTCTTTCTCTACACTATATAGTCAACTGGTCAAAAAAATTCCTCTTAAAGTTAATCTCTTTCCTCTCTCACCAACCTTCTCTCTTCTTTCTCTCCTCCTTTCTTTCTCCAACATCATGCATGCATGCGTCGCTTATGGTGGTTTTTGATCCTATGTGGTCGATAAAGTGGAGGTGAAAGAGGAGGACCTACTACATGAAGGGGACGACTATGAAGAGAGAGGGAGATGAAGGAGACGGGTTAAGGATCGATAATGCTGACATCTCTGTTCTCTCCTGCTTTTGTTCTTAGAAAAAAAGACTAGTCAAGGGTCATATTGTGTACTTTAAAAGGCATCATCCATAGAATAACTGACAAGGTCATGATTGACACTAGAAAGGCATCAATATGAATGGTGTGGACTAGCTTTTGTTGCCAATAGAGAGCAAAACGCGTTGCTATGACCTTTGAACATTTGCAATTGTCACCATCATCACTCTCAATGTCGACCACACAACTCGTCCTCCTCACCAATCTTCACTTCAAACGTTTGCAACATAACTATCCCAAGTCATCACAATTACCTCATGGTTTGGGAAGAAGTCAAAAAGCTTGAACAGGTGGTCTTGAAAATTTGAAAAATCACTATAGGTGTTTTTGGTTAGCAAAATCATTGTAGGAGGCCAAGGAAGAGGGAGAGTGTCGCCAACAATAGAGAGGATGAACTTCAAGGTTGATAGCTATGAAGAGAGAAGGAGATGAAGATGTTGAGCTTTAAGGATGGCAATGGTGAACATATAGAGGCACGAACTTTGAGGTAAATGGTGATGATGGATGCTGCTGAGCTTCGAGCTTCATTAGAAGTGGGGGAGCGATGACAAAGAGAAGAGGAAGTAGGTGACAAGGGTGTCGTATCAATGCTTCCAGTGCTAGAGAGAGACGATAACACTGAAGACTGAGGCAGCAATAGAAGAATCATCGTCGGAGGGAGATGAAAACCTATCACATAAAATGAGGCCCACAGGAAATTTTTAACAAAGTTAGTATGGATTTAACCTCAGGGTAACATGTGCATCAAATTAATTACATCAAGGGAAAAAATGCTACATAAAAAATGTTAAAGTACTGGATGCTTCTAGGAAAAAACATCTGGGGCAAAAATACACCTTTACTCTTTTTTCTTTTGAGACCTTGACTAGGGTTGACCTATTTTGACCCGCTCCTGTTTTGGGGTTAAAGTCAGTTCTCTTAAAACTACTCGAGTTAACTTGGTCCAAATGCCCAAGTGGTCCAAATGGTTGAATCAAGCCGTTTTGTTGAGCAATCAACGGTCGAGCCAGTCGACCATCTAGTTCGATCTTGTTTTAAAGCACTGATTCTTCCTACTTGTATGTATTTGCTCTACCAGTATTACTCTCTTTTACCTTTTGTTAGAGCATTTAATGCATATAGCCATTACTTTTCTTAAGGTGCCAAAGGCACACAAACCCTCCGAAAAGCATTGTTTTATTGTTTTGAACAATAGGAAACTCATAAGAAATAAAGATGAAGTCTCTAATAGCTAATTTATGAGTCTAACGGATTTATTTCAAAAATTAATTATAAATAGGACTCATTTATGAAGTGAATGGATAGAGAATAATTGAACTAAATGCATGCATTCAATTCTAACAACTTACTACTATTACATTGCTTTTTTTATGCTATGCTATTACATTCCTTATTTATGAGCCTGATTGATTGTAAATTTACTATTAGAGAGAGATATTTAATAAGAATAGTTCATTCTTAAACTTACTTTATTAATCCATGTTTTCACGACTTAAAATAAAGGAACTTAAGCTCAAGGAGCTTAAGGGAATTTATAATCACCTTTGTTAAGGGAAGAGTTCCAGACTCCATAACAAGTCTATATTGTAATGAGGTGACCAAGAGCCTGATTAAATATTTGTGAATAGTGAGAAATCTAAAGAGTGCCTTCAGAGCTAGATGTAGGCTTATGTGAATAGAGCTAAACCAGGACAAACTATCTTTGTAAAGCTTCTCTTCTCTATTTTCAGCTTTGTTTAGTGATATCATTTCTATCTTATCTTTATATTCTTCCTTTTTATTGGCAATTTGAAATTTCATCTTGGCACAATTCCTACCTTATTTTTATCCCAATTATTTTTTTGTTTGTCTTTCTCGGTATCTATCAAGTGTCTTGCTAGTGCTTTACACTTGTTGATTAAGTATGAAAGTTTGCATAATCTTGAATTTTGAGAGCAATAACTACCCTACAAATATCCTGTCACACCTCGATACTAAGGGTATGATTGGCATGAAATATGAGGAGAACTCATATTCCATCAACCTTAATAACCAGAAATTAAGCTAAAATATTGATATATGTAAGTTATATATAATAAGTTCATAAAATCTTAAGTATTTTGTAGAAATTTTAGCAAAATCTAGCCCATAACTTAAACCTCCCAAAATTTTCACAATAACAATAGAACCGACCAACCAGACTAGTAAGGAGATTAACTCCATTCTAGCAATTTTACACAATAAGACTAGAACCTAACTACGTTGTACGTGGAACACTAAATTATAATTACAAAATACAATAAATAGTTTACCAAAACAATAATCGCAATATGCCTCCTCTTTTTACAAAAGAAAAATCAAAAAAGCCCTCAATGATCTGCTAAAGGTGTAGGGTCAGCTATAATATCAGGGACCAAATAATTTACCGGTGAATAGTGTTCTAATCAAAATTATAAATAATAAAATATGACAATAGTAAATAATAAATTTAGCTTTAAATGACTTAATGCAATAATGAATTACATCCTTTAGCTAGAAATAAATAAAGATTTTTCTCAATAATATGATCTTGAAATTAAACAATGCTAATAAGATCACATATATGTTAAAAGTTTATCCTAACCACAAATATAGTGTAGTTCGATAAAGTACTTTCAGAGAACTATTAGAGAAATGATAAATTTTTTAACTTAAACTTAGGAGGGCTTTATCAAAACAAATAACAAGCGCGAACATACAGTACACAATGATAAATAACCAATCAAACGCAGCTGAAAGCCACGAAAGAAGTATGGCAGGAGCCATCAATCAAGTGCAAGCACGAAGCCCACGAAAACAAGCGTGAGTACAATACTCACGAATTATCATCCCTTCAATCCACATGCGTCGACCTTCACACGAGTCTAGCACCTCTAACAAGCAACTTGCTAGCTAGGTGTACCATGGCACGCCAAAGACTAACGAAACTACCGTTAGTATCTAGCGTTCTGAACTCAATCCCCGTAATTAAAATCAAGTGTGCATAAAGTTGGAAAACAACTTCAAAATTTAGACTTTCAAAATATACGATTTGGTTGTCATTTTCCATTCCCATATTCATTGTCATTTCCTCCATGCACGAGTTACACTATACTAAAAGTTTGCATATCAAACATAAAATTAAACAATTGAGCTTTTCTTTTTTTTAAGTAACACCATTTGTCGTATATCAACTCTTATTATTACTTATCAATAGCATAAATCATTAGTAAAATCAAGATATCATCACTAATAAAATAATTATTAAAAAAATAGAATTAACAAGAATGTTTAAATAACTAATAAAGAGATAGTATTAAAATTTAAGTAAAGGAATTTTATAAACAATTATTAAAAATTCATTCAAAACGCTACCCACTCACCTGAAAGTTTTTTAAAAGTTCTAAAATTTACTTTTCTTACTTTACACATTTATTCTAATGATGTCCTAACTTTACAATTAATTTTTCAAGTACTTCATGGGCATTTAAATTCAACCCAATAATATTAAAGATAATACTCTAACTAATTCTGTCCCATAGATACTTGAGTTAGTTAAATCTTTAATAATTCTCAATTCATTCTCATATCTCCTCGTAACCTATTATCAACCATAAGTCATAATAACTCATATCAACCATTCTCTTACATCCTTTAGATTTAATAACATACTATAACAATCTAGGCATTCCTTTCTTTTATTTGATATTTTTAAAATTCCAAAACATACATATACTCCTTCCAATAATATTCATAATTCATCTAAACTTTACTATAAAATTTAACAATCTCATTTTCATCAACAAAATTTTCAAGCATACTTACAAACATCATGAGAACATTTACTATTAACAAAATCATGAGGCAAACATCCAAACAAATACAAATTTCTACCATTTAATTTCTTCATAAATCTTTAGCTCAACAGAATAACATCCAATGTTTTACAAAATAGCTTCTAAATTCTTCGCATTTTTACAAACATATTGAGGACATCCAACTTTAACTAGCAATAATCATCTAACCATTTAATTCACTTTCCACATAAAGTTTATCATCAACATTAAGCTTAGCATCACAATAAAATTCCACAGCATTAACCAATTCAGCCCCTTAATTCTCAAGCAAGTCACGGCAGCAACAAGAAAAGCACAGGCAGAAGTTTCGACCAAAAACAAAGAAGAGGAAATTGAATTTATCATATACACTCACACGGCACCCACTAGCTGAATAAGAAGGAAGAGTGAAGATGAAGATCAAGCAAACACACGATGCCAACAATTTAGGAGGAAAAGCATGTAGGAACTGAACGCACGCACCGCCACAGTCGGCCACTGAGCAGAAAAGAAATAAAGAACAGCAACTCACCTTCAACGAAACTGCAGTAGCTCCCTTGAGTCAGCACGTGACCGGAACTGAAGAAGAGGAAGAGAACATCTCCGAGCAGCACTTTCAGCCACAGAACAGCGAAAATCAGAGCAGAAATTTAGCTCACTACCACACAGCAAACGGACGAACAGCAAAAACGAACCAGTGAAGCAAGAAGCACGCTGATGGTGAGGAGAAGAACAAGCCAAAGGTGAGGGGGAAGGGTTCCATAGTAACGAGAAGGGAGTAATCCAAGGTCGGTGAACAAGAGGCTTTGCGAATGCCCTGTTTTCTGGCTTGCTCTGGAAGATATAATCTGATGAAAGAAAGTTTGGAAAAACTAGCAAGAAAAGCCCGAAGAAAATTATAAGAAGGAGTCAGGAAAAATTACAAGAAGGACCCAAATTCTTTTAAGATTTGAAATAAAATCAAATTTGCTAACAAATTTTCTTATTTATATGAAATATTTCTTGGGATTTTTTTTTTAAATTTAAAAAATAGGGTCATTACATATCCAATCGTAGACTAACTTGAAACTTTCTTGCCTTCCAAGACTCATGAAGATTATTAATGAGATAGGAGGAGTACTTTGATAATTTTTCAAACTTTGTGACATATTGATCTATAGTCATAATTTCTTATACCAATCTTAAGAACTCTATCTCCTTATCATGTTTGATATTTTCTAGAAAATATTTATCCAGAAAATCAAATTTGAACACTTCTCAGGTTAATTATCACAATTCAATAAGCTTCTATAGCTCGTCTTATCTTTTTCCACTAGTTATAAGCATTTTCTACCAACATATATGTGGCAAAACAAACTTTTTGATTATCTGTACATTGCATAACTTCAAGAAAAATTTCTAGCTATTCTAGCCATTCATATGCCATAGTTGGCTTGTATTCTCCTTGAAAGGATGGAAGTTTGACCTTTCTAAATTCGATGAGGCTTGAAAAATGTGGAATCATCTTTGGGTTGACAAAATTTTGGAATTCTATAGTAGGCGATTGATTCCCATTAGTGGAATTTACGTTGTCATCTTGAGTTTCTTGAAACATTTGTACTAGTTGAATAGTGATAGCAACGTGTTCCTTAATAATAGTAGCTGTTAAATCTACTTGTGCTTTCATTTTCGCAGTCATCTCTTTCAATAGCATAAACTAAATCATTTTCTATATGGTTGTTAACATTATTACAATTACTTCTCCTACCTAAAGCCATTTCTTTTTACATAATAGAGTAGTGAGTATTAAAGTAATCGGTCTCAATACTAACTATTATACTAATGCAAGAGTCATATATATATATATATATATATATATAAGATATAAGTATTCATATTTGTACTACCCTATAATACTTGACTAGATGGAAATAATAGTGCCTTTAGAATTAGAACTTGACTCTGATATCATAAATGTAACTTCTCTTACTAAGATGGTTTAGTTTGGTATGAAAAAAAAAAATTCATAAGAAACTACACTAGGACATCCCTTAGGGAGAATCCACAAACATAGTTTCTTTTACTCAGATTTTCTTCCTAGTTAAAAATTCCATTAGGTTATCCCAAATCTTCTTATATAAAAGGAATTTCCTTGGAAAATTATGTGTGTATCACCATTTTAATCATCATAATAATAATACTAAAAATAAATATTGACACAGTAATTAAACAATTATTACTAAAACTAATCAATGAATATATACAATTAATAATTATAAAAGGAAATAAATATTAATCATTAGTCTAAATGAGAAACTAATATAAATAAATTTAAGAAAACAATGCATAGTGTAAGCAACTATTGCTAACAATGTACACACACATAACTAACAAGAGGGTTAAGAGGCAAAAATATTTTAAAAGTTTTTTTAAATGAGCATTAGGTACTCTTATTTTTTAAAAGGAGCAATGTTATTTTGAAAGTATTAAAAGTAAAATAATATTGTTTTTTTCTAACTTTTGACCAACTTTTAACTAACGAAAAGATTGAAAAATCATCAATAATCCTTATCAATTTCGGATGTCCCCGTGAATGGTACTTAAACAGTGCTTCGCGCGTGTTGCCTTTGGCGGGCTTACTAGAAATTTCTCGCTGCCTTTTGTTTTGATTTATTTAAATTTAAATCATTATTTGCTTTATCGATATAGTCTTTTAAAACATGAAAAATTGGATTTGTGGGCGGTGTCTTTGCACGTGGGTTTGCCTAGGGAAAGATTTGAATGATCGTGGTCTGTCGGTTGCCGCTTTCGGGGTTATCGGCACCATGAGATGAATATTGTGCTTCGTTGGCTGTCATCCTTTTTTGGGCTGCCTGCAGTGGGTATTTGGTGATTCGTGATGTCAGTTTCGGCGACCACTGTAGTTGTTGTTGGTGTATTCCCAGTTTGATTTATTGTTTTCCTTTGTGGTTTTTTTGCCCCGATCTCTGCCGCGTGTTTCCTTTCTTTGTGTCCTAGCTCAAGGTGTAGTCCATGTGTGTTTCCCCTTTCATGTTCTGGTTTGCTTAGGCTGATCGTGTGGCGATTGTGTGGGGTGTTGTTCTTCTGTTATGGGTAATGGATGTCGCGGCATTTGGTTGTTGGGTTTGGGATGAGCATTGCATTGTTCTTTCTTGTGATTCAGCTTGTTTCGTGTAGGTGGATCAAATGTGGGAGATGGTTCGGTGTACAACGATAGTGCCAATGTTGAAGCCTTGGTTTCAGCGAGGAAGAGATTCCGTCTTCAGAGCCGCTGTGATTTCTTCTCTGGCGTGGGGTCCGAGGAATTGAACGTAATTGAAGATGAATTGAACGGTGGGTGATTATTGTTTCGTTACATGTTTAGGATTCATGATTCTCTTAGAGTTGGGTTTATGCCTGGTGTATATTCATATGCGATTTTCATTTTTGGTTTGTTTTCTTTTCTTTTTTTTTTATTATTATTATTATTTGGTCCCTTTCATGTGACTAGAGTACTTCTTTCATGGTCTCTTATGTGTCTTCATTTGGGTTGTTGTTGTTATGTAGTGGAGTATGTGGGTGTGAAGGCCATGATTCAAGTGAGGCTTTGTCAGTGGTACCTGTTGAGGAGCAAGCAAGTGAGTGGTCTGGTTTTCTGTTTGAATTTGGTTTTTAATGTTGAAACATGTTTAGCATGTTTCGTTTTGCTCTTTAACTTTGCTCTCTCTCTCTCTCTCTCTTTTTTTTTTACCTAATGTTTTTCCCCTATCTTGTCTCTTTTGTATTTTTGTTTTTCATTTTCTACTTTTTTTTGTTTTTTTTTTTTTAAAATTCTCAGTGTAGTTTTATTTGAATTATCGTATCTTAAGTTTTTAAAGTTTGAGCAAAGAATCCTCTAAATACGTGTCCTTGTGAGTCACATCCCTCTGATAGATACATTTATTTTTTAAAGTAAAGTAATATAAAACAATTAAAAAATGCAATGTATGAAATTCAAGACGAAAAATTTACTTATTTTCGAATATCGAAACGTCTCCATTTTCTTTATATAGTTTATCTATTATATTTATTCCTACTTCATACTGATAAAAAAAAACATCATTAACCATATAAAATCCAATGAAACACACTCAAGCTATATTTTACTATATTATATATTCCATAATGAATTAACGTATTTCATAACCTTCAACTCCAGATAATCCCATTTTTGCAATAACACATAGTACAAAATAAGCCATAAGACATGTTAAAATCGCTTGTCATTTTTTCCCCTACCCGGCATGTTGATACTTATTTTATTTACATTATTTACATTCTATTCCATTTTGACAATTGTTATGATGAGCTTTTATCATAACATTTATCTACTTTATATATTCACCACTAAAACCTATCAAGCATGGAAACTTTTCATGAAATCAACATAAAAAAATTACTGTAGCTAAACAATACTGATATATACATACATAATAAATATACTCAACAATAAACTTTTACCCATACTATCAACGCCTACTTTAATATTTTGATATGTTACATAAATTCCTCAGAACATGTGTGCCCATAAAAACAATATCTAACTAATCTCTTTCCATTACTTGACTACTAATAATTTCACATAGAACGCCCACATGAGAACTTATTATGTGCTTATCCCTTTTAACGTTAACTTCTTCCCCCCCTTTTATCCTTTAGTTTTTGGTCCTTTTTTTCTTTTTCTTTATTTGCTTCTTATTACTCCTTTTTTGTGTGCCTCCAACAAGTCAAACTCTACAGAACTTCCATTATGGTAAGCATTTAATGGCTTACATATTTCTTTCCACCACGTTTTGCCAATTAGCTGTATAGCCAACCTTGTGTGTACTACACTTTCTCACAGGATTGATCATCATCTTGGAACAAGCGATCCAGAGTCTACTACTCCATAAACAAAGCTGAAAACTATCAAGTCTATAGATCTCGTGTTTAGGCCACTTTATCCCCTAGACCCCTACTACTTGCTTCATTAGTATACGTCAAATCTACTAACCCGATTTTCCTCAACATTTCGTCTTCAAATATTCCTAAAAAATGATCACCTCAATGGACTTACATCTTTTTTCCATTTTACATGTATTTTACCACAATCCCCTTGATCTTTCACCGCCTTGAGGATCACAGTCACCCATGACAATTTATTCTCTTACTGTCTATTACATCATTAGGTGATCCTATTGCGTCTAACCCGTAATCTTTTTCTGTAATAAAATTTGTCACATCAAGTGCAATTAATGCACGTTATCTTTCTTTTTGTCCTTTTTACCTCTTGGAACTTTTTATTGTTTCTCGAGCATCATTTCCCCTTACGACACATGGCTGTAAACCCTTCCGCCCCAAGTTTTTTCTTCGATTTTACCTCAATTTGCCATTCTTTTTTTGAGGCTATTTGATTGCTTTAATGTCACGCTACAAGAAACAAGAAACCACTTAACTCCGCCCAATCTTACTTTACAAGATTACATAACGCCCCATCTAGCTGAGAACACTATCAAATTTGCACAGTTTTCAATCTCATCTAGCATCTGTTCTTTGGCAGAACTTTGATCACTTCTGCGATACTGCCACTCACCCCGGAGAAGCTCTCCAAGTTCACCCCAGCCCTAGCTTCCCTCAAAAGACATGTCCATATTTGATACATAATTCAATTTTGCATGAATCTTCAGTCTCCTTATGAAAGCAAAACAAGAACCGGAAAAACGACATGACTGCCTTCATCCCGTCTACCATGTGATCATCATACTTAGCATAGATCTCCTCACAACACATCTTCATGTTCCAATGCTTATCATCATCTGTTCTTTGAAGATCACAATTACAACACCCGTTTTCCTCTCGGTTTCAAAGTTGTAATTTTTTAACCTTCGTTAAGACTACAAACGCATCCAATTTTCTTCCCACAACTTGAATAATCTTGGTACCACTCGACTAAATAAACTCATTTATATTTTTCTTTTAACAAAAACATAATAAAACCAAAACTTGCAATCTATTTCTTACTCTTATTGTTATTCTTGCCACGTGAACTGAATAATGATAAACATTATCAGGACCACAATTTCATCTATTGATATTACCCGAACACCGTAAACCAACGCTACATTTATAAACAATCGTTTCATCATCCAGTATTACCTTCATGACCTTTTTCCCTTAATCTTCTATCCTCATGTATCCCCATATCACTTAGTATAAAAGTACACACAATATTACACCAATATTTTGATCCACTGGGATAAGAATCAACATACATTACTAACAACTTACACAAAACCTTTACGTACTTATAGCGAGTATCGGACACCAACACACATTCGAGAACAACATATAACACATAATCCAAAATACATATTCAGCTCTACTCAGCTAGAATAACAACTCCTACATGGATAACCTCACATTTGAGGCAAACACGACCAAGACGGGAAAAAAAACAATAATAGCAACAAAACACACGTAAAACACTTTCCAAACCACACCCAAATCTAAGTGATAAAACAAACACAACCATAGAAAATACCAAGACCTACAACGACCTATGTAACGCCATATCATGCTACCCCGTTTTGATAAAAATAATATCATATCTCTACTACATCACTTAAGTCCACGTAGGCCAAAACCCAATGGTTTCACAAACCCATTGCATTTCAATGTCCAGTCTACATTCCTCACAAATCGTCCCGTCGTTCCATGGCGCCTCATCCATTATAGTGACGACATCCCCTGGGTAGTACATGCTGCTCCAGTCACAGTCTGGCTTTGAACATACAGATGCAAGTGATTTCTGAACGACCCCATGCCTAAGACCAATGGAGAGGAACATAATAATCCCTTGAACTTGTAACCTACATACTTGTATTTCTTTCTCTTCCCTTAATGTTTGCCAAAACCGTATCATTTCTGGTTCCACTCCAGCTCGATGCATTCTCCCATTGATAAAGCTTAACATCACACAAACATACATTGCCTTTCTAAGACCGCTTCTCGCAACCCTGACCAAGTTTGTCCATCCAAAAAAGGCATCCTTTCCTCTCCAAAAGAAGTTTACGATCCCAATGTAGAAAATCGTCTCCAAGTTTCCTGCATCAAAACAACGTTTGATAAACAGTCTTGCATGATGATTTTGGTCTTCCAGCATCAAGGGAATTTGATCTGTGGCGGCAACAGGATATATAGCTTCATGAACGGCCAACACTCTTAGCTCTCTACATGTACGTCTCAGTTGTCTCAGTGACCAAAGCGATTGCGAAGCCACTTTCTCTAGAATCACAATAATCACGTCATTTGGAAGTGCCAATAGAGGCAAACCAACAACGTCCCATTGACGTCCAACAGTTCGGGCCACAAATCGCTTTCTTGTAGCCATCTACAGATCCCTTAAAAGATTGCTTCCTTTAACATATTTCCACAATAGTACTTTTATTCAAAATTCACCTCCTATTTATACTTACACTTGGACTTATGACTCCACAAAGGCGATAAATAACTTGCTAATGTTTAACGTCCTCTAAAATCACCATCCTCCTGGACCCTTGCCATATCGTTTCACCATGTCTATCCAGTTTCACGAGTTCCAGCCCGTCCGTCACAACATACTAAATAGGCCCAATACAATCCTTGTCTTCACATGGACCCATTTTACTGCACTCCAGTACAAGCCCACCCTTTCCTTAGCCCATCTTTTGGACACCAACCTTGGCTCGATGTTATCACATTACCAAACCCATTCAACTAAGCTCCCTAACATATACAAAAAATTTTGCCTAATGATTGCTAACGTGATTCATTACCAAAAAAAAAAAAAAAAACACCCCACACACACGCACAAAGAAATAAATAAATAGATCTTGACATATGACACTTCCATCTCATTATACTATCAAACCTTAAACATTCCTTACTGTTAAAAATAATTTCAATAACTTATCATCCTTTTACCTGTAATTCTACTACGATTCCATTTACCGTACTTTTTTACGTCACATTGCAAACAATTATTCCATCCACATAACTCCCCCACCTCACCAAACATTTGTAACTGGTCATTATATAACCTAAAAATAGAAAACCTTCCAAGAATGAAGCTTCCCCGTGCATCGCACGGGGAGAACACTAGTTTGATGATACACACCTAGCAAAACACGTAAGCTTTGTCCAGATTTTCCTCCACCTCAAATCTTAGACACACCAACAACCCATACTCAACCTCATCTGGCAAACGTTTTAGAGATTTAATTGAAGAAAACAAATCAAACCATGTGCCATTCACTGCTTTAGTCAAGTTAGAAGATATTCAAAGCTTTGGTAAAAGAAAAGAAAATTTTCAACACCAAAGTTTTAATCATCCAAGAAGAAGACATTATGAAGTGGATAAGCAAAAATCAAAGGAAAAATAAGAGGAAACTAGAGCAGGATATTCAACAATGGAGTGTGAGAAAAATCAAAGAAAAAACTAAACCTTAGATTCAATCATTTCAAGATCTCAAAAAAAAAAAAAAAAAAAGAATCAAAATAAAGTGAAACCCATTTCAATGGATTTGTCAAACCTTGGACATATCTCAAAGATGTTAAATTTAAAGCCCTTGGATCTACTTTCAACCAATAGAAAAATGATGGGTATGAAGAAGAAAATCAATCTCTGCACAAACATCATTTCAGTAAGATCTCAACCTCCTCAACGCTTCAACTATCACAGCCACCAATAACAGTAGGTATGAAGAAGAAGGATCAAACATTGTTTCAGTAAGGTAAGAAATGTAGTTCAACGACTCAATAGATTTAAGAAGAACCTAGTTCAACAGTATTGTGCGAGAAGACTTTGACAATGGTGTGTGTAACCAAAATCAACAATAGGAGGGAGGCGAGTAGGGATGTGAAGAAGGTGCTTTAAGATGCTTAAAGATTGCAGAAGCCATTCACCTCTTGAAGGTGCTTGAAGAACTAGAAGTAGAGAGAGAAAGCCATTATTTTTTGTATCAATTTTTTTTTCTTTTTTTTTTTAACTGGTAAGTGTATGCCATGTGTCAAATAAAAAGGAATTAATGGTCAACAAACAGTCAACCTTAATAATAGGATAAAATTACATTATTTTTAACACTTATGGGGTAACGTTGCTCCTTCTAAAATGTAAAAGTTCTCGATGCTCCTTTCAGAAAACTTCTTAGGCAATTTTGCCCCTTAACCCCTAGAAGAAAATAAATGCAAATTATTTATCTCAGGGAATAACTAATAGAAATAAAAATAACAATGTGTGTGGGCTTACAATTATATAAGAAAATAAATAACAATTATTTATCTAAGAAAATAACTTATATAAATAAATTTAAGCAGTCAATGTATGATATATGAAACAATAAATAAACAATCATTACTAAAATTGAAATATAACATATAAATAACTAACAATTATAGAAAAGAATAAATATAAATTATCAAACTAAATGAGTAAATAAAAAACTATAATTAAAACTAAAACATTAAATAACAATGTATATATGCATATATAACAAACACTTATTATCAGCCAAAAACAAACAAACACTTATAGAAAGAAATAAATATGAATTATTAATCTAAATGAATAACTACTTGGAGATTTTGCATATGTTCTAGGATTAAACTAAGTAAATAGTCTAATATTTATTATATTTTTATTATGATTAATTTATTATATTTGTTAATGATATATCGTTGTATATCAATGATGAATTCTTTATAAATTTTTAAATTTTTAATGATAAACTCCATATATATCAATGATAAATTTTTTATATATTAATATAAATCGATCATACTTCTAAAATTTTAAAAATTTGGTTTATATTTTATAGATATAAGATTTTCTTGGCCAGTGGGTCAATTTATCCTAAAATAAATAAATAATTATTCCTAACAATTATAGAAAAAATATAAAACAAACTATGCATATAAATATAATATAGAAAGTATAAATTACTATTAAAACTCCTAACATGGGAGTGAGATTATGTGTGTAATTTATCCATTTCTTTCATGCTTCTTTTACCACTTTCGTATACGAAAAGCTACATTTTATTTTAGTCTAAGGGCATGTGATTATGTAAATATAATATATACGTGAGTCTTAGAATAATTAATAACAGATATGTAAAAAAAAATTTTAATAGAGGCTGCTCTATAATAATATCTTGAAAATAAGCATAATATCCAGATACTATTAAAAGATATGCAAATGATTTTTTAAAAAAATCTTACTGTAGTCCCCTCATTTTTTTTTAAAAAAATTCTTAAATAGATTTAATACACCATATCATTTATAGTCTATCTAATAAAAACATAACATTTAGAGTGTATTAAATATAAATTAATTTTAATATTAATGATAGTAGAGAGAAAAAATAAAAAATTAAATTAACATTCTGTTATAAAAATAAAATTAATTAAAAAATATTACACAAAATTTTATTTAAATTATTTAAAAAAATTTAATTAAATAAATTATAAATGATGGTGTATTTAAGTTTTTTTGTCATTTTTTTCCCCTCACTTTACCTTCCCCAAGTCTCTCTCTCTCTCTCTCTCACATTCTTGTTTTTCTTTCCCTCCACGTCACGGTGGAGTGTTGGGGTGCCATTTACAAAGGTAATGTGGATGGGTGAACGAGAAGGAATGGATGGCTGGAGTGTTACCAGATCATCAGTCACTATTTGCATACTACGTTAATTACCATCCGTTACAATGCTTTTTTTTTAAAAAAAATTATTTTATTTACATCACATCAATTCCTCCCTTCCTTCTTCTTTCTTCTCACGTGATGTAGTGTGTGTTTTTTTCCTTTTTACACATATACACTAAAGAAATGGGCAAATTGCAAAAAGAACCCAAAATCACAAAATTAAAAGAACAACATTAAATAGAAAATAAATGCTTCACATCTAAGTCAATGTTCTGCAAAAATTCAAGTGAATACGTGAATCTTAAAATTCCTAAAGGCATCATAAATTCATTATTCATCTAGGTATTAAAACAGGACGTATCCATGTTGGAAAAAGAGGGGGCAATTGTTCCCATAAAATTTACAAAAATTACATTCATTTTTTTGTTTAAATTACACTTGTTCCCTTTTTAAAATTGCAATTGCCCCACATTCTCTTTAAAACTATCAAATATACATATTTAAAAATATTTTTTGCCCTTTTATTTATAATAAAAATATATTTATGATGTAAATGAAATTAAGATATATTTTTAAAATTTTCATTTAATTTATTTATATATTACTTTAATTATTACTTAAAAATATATTTTTTAAAAAATATTAATATTTATATTTGGTATAAATATTGCCCCCATTACTAAATTTTTCTAGATCTGTCACTGTATTAAAATAAATATTTTATTATTATTATTACTATTATTTATCTTACATTATACTTTACATATTTATTTATATAATCCTATTTATATACACACACATATATACTGTTTGTATAAAATCAAAACATGGTTATATTTATAGAATTTCTAGGATGGTGTGGCAGTTCCCTCTAAGCATTCATGAAATCCTCTAAAAGCTGATATTCATGAACAGTGAAAAGAGCCATATGAATGTTCATCCAAAAAAAAAAAAACGAAGAAGAGCCGTATTAATCGTCTTAAAAAAAAAAAACGAAGAAGAGCCGTATTAATCGTCTTCTTACTTAAGGCATGTGCTTCTGTGTTGGGCTCCTTTTCTTGGGCTAGGGTTGTGAGACAAAGGGCAATTTCTTTCGAGGGAGGAGTGTAGCTTTGTAGGCAATATATTTTTTTGGCCAAATGTATCCTCAACCTGAGCTCTAGCTAATAGAATAAGGTGGACAAGGTGGGACAAAAGAATGAGTTGAGGCTTATATCACTTGTTTAATTGTTTTAAATGATTAATCTCTTTTAATTATTGTCACTACTACAACATAAAATTTTGGAAGCACCTTTAGAGCACTCCTATATCCATCACTCTGTATATATAGGAGTGCTTTGAGGTGAGGATTTTAGAGTGTCATTTTGAAAAACGCTCTTATAGGTGTGGCCTACAAAAGTGCTTTTTGTCAAAGTGCTCAAGCAAGATCCAAAGAATTTTAATTTTTTTTAAAATAATATACCTATAAGAGTGCTTTTCTATTTGAGTGCTCCTGAATGAGTGCCATGTGGGAGTGCTTTCTCGAATAGCACACCTGTATGTATTCATACGGGAGCCTTTTTAGTTGAGCGCTCCTGTATGTATGTCTTATGGGAGTGCTTTTTAGATGAATGCTCCTATATTTGGTTTCTATGGGAGCACTCCTATATGGTAATTTTTAATTTTTTTTAATTTTTTTTAAATCTTTTCACACTTTCTCTTGCCATTACAAGTAACTAATCCAGCAAAATGAAACCAATCCAGCAACAATACAACTGAACATTAGAAGTTGTATACAACAAAAAAAAAAACTTTAGACTAGGCGTACAAGTATGTGTTATTTGATCTGTAAATGCCAAACACAATAATTTCAAGTTTAAGATCAACTAACATGAGATTAAAGTCATAAAAAAAAAATGAAAGCAGCTTATCTATATATTATTAAGTCTAAATTATTCACATACACACATCATTATTTATTTGAAAAAAAAAACTAGAGGTGAGTGCAAATTGAATCAATGGCATGCTTCAAGCAAACTTTTGTGATGTGCGACAATGACTTTGAAGCGGTGCTTTAGGAGTGCTCATTTTCTAAGCACTCCTAAAGAGTACAACTTTTAGAGTGCTCCTAAAGGCTTTGTTCGTCCCTTTTTTTTTGTCATTTTTTATGTCTCCTTTAGGACCATTCCTAAAGGATTTTCAATTTTTTATTTGAACTTATAGGAGCACTCGTATGATAATTTTTAAAATTTATTTTATCCTTGCCTTTTTGAGAGCTCTTTAATAGAGCACTTCAAAAGATTTAACTTAATAGAATGCTTTTTGTTAAAACCGCTCCATTAGGTTCCGCCTCCTCGTTTTGTAGCGCTTTTGTTCATAAGCACTTCAAAAGACACAATTTGAAAGGCAATTGTTGCAGTATTGTGTGAAACATGCATTCCCATGACTGTGAAATCAATGGAAAAACAAATTGTGATAGTACCTTGATATATTGCTTGCAAAATGAGTTTGTGATGGTTTGTCGGATAGGTTAAATTATTCATTTATTATTAAGATATTAGATCTCATTTGTTACTTTTTGCCATTTTCATGTGAGAGTTCAGATAGAGCATGAGAAAAAGTGCTAGAGATTTGGGCTTATGTGCTCATTTATCTTTTGGTTTAACATATGTATCAATTGTTTGGTAAATTGCCATGACATAGGAACTTATAAACTTCATTTTGGGCTTTTGAAAACTTATTTTTGTGCTTAACATATGAACTCTAATTTCTGTTATGAATGTGAATTTTTGGAAAGAATCAACAGGATAGTTTCTTGAATTTACGTTGAGCCTTATTCATAGGGAGAATTTTATATTAGGACCATAGATATGACTTATTTAAAAATCAGACTAAATAAATTTGAAAAATACACTGCAAGTTGTTGGAGAAGTAACATGACTTGTTAAATATTTTACATTACTATCTGTAACTTTGTTTGTGAATTTATTAGACCCCAATTAAGGTAGTAACTTGTTAAATCATTATCTTAACTTATACGTGATAAAAATATTATATTACTTGTTAATTTCCTTACATTACTTGATAAGTCTATTATGCTACTTGTTAATTATTTAACTTGTGTTAAATCCACACTGACTTGTTAAATTATTAAATTAACTTGTAAAATCCATTAATGTTACTTCGTGCTACAAGTAAAGTGGCTAGGGATTTAACATGACATGGGAAATTATTAACTTGTAAAATTGATTACGCATTTACAAAATTATTTACAAAATTATTCTTACATTCATTTTGTCCTTTTTTTAATTATGTCACATCCATGATTCTAATAAGAAATTCTCCCTTTTTAATATCATTGGCATTAGTCAAACTAATTTTTTGAGATTGTTGTTGGGCTTCATATGCCCTTGGTCCAATTGATGAATGATTTCGGGATCTCACTGCTTCATGACATTATTTAATTATAATATTATTTCATTTTAAAAATAAGGTTGTTACACTTTTCCTGTTTAAAAAAAAAAAAACAAAACTTTCTATGAAGTTTGCTAAATTGAATTATGAAACCTTTTCTTTTCAATTTGAAGCAAGATTGAACAAACCTGGCTATTGGGTTAATTGAAAATCGCCAGGAGCTTTCGTGAAATTTTATTAAATTTCCAAATAAAACTTTCATGAATATATTCCCTCAAGTATTATTTATGGGTTATCTTTTAAAATATTTTCATGATGTTATTTATAAATCACTTTGTGATATTTATAAAGTAATAATACGTTTTTTGGTTTAAAATAAAGAAGTACATCTTTAAAGAGAAATTAATTAATATATTTTTTTATGGGGAGGAAGGAGAGAAATAATAAGAATGAGTTAGAATTTAATGCAGATAATCAAAGGTAAGGTAGAAAAAAAATGAGATAATTTTAAAACATAAACTAAATTTAATTATTTTTTGTATACAGTAATTAAAAGTAGTCGATAAATAAGATCATATATATGCACTCCCTCTCTTAAAAAATATAAAATATTTAATATTTAAAAATATAAGATATTTTCATTTTTTTGGTATGTAATTAATTTTTTTTTTCAAAAATACTCTCACCAAATATGTCACTTAACCTTTTACCTTTAAACATGACACTTTATTAAATAAGAACATAAATGAAAAAATAACATTGGTGTAAAGACCAAGATTGTTAAACTCGTGAGTTTAAATAAATTCGTGATAAAAATATAAACTCAGTATTCCAAATTCAGATTGTAAATTCATAAAAATTTACCTCTATTAATAAAGAGCCATTAAAATATGACTATAATTTAATTTAAATATATTAAAAATATAAATAATTGAAATTAAACACATTTACATTAATAAATTATCATATATAAGACATAAAAATTTTAAAATAAGGGAACTTATTTTTTAGTATTTTTGTTTTCTTTTTTATTAATATTAATGTTTGCATTTCAAGTTTTTTTTTTTTGAACTAAGTCCTATAATTTTTATGAACTAAATTTTTCATAGTATATACTTAATTGGCTCAACTTAGAAAATTAACAAGCTTAACAAGTTTAACCAAGCTTACATCTAATCCGAGTTTATGAATTAGTTAACACGATTTTGTAAGTTATAAATGTAAAAACAATAAATTCGAAGATAAACTCACGAATTTAACCGAGTTTGTATCTAGTTTAAGTTTATGAGTAAGTTGACACGATTTTATAAATTAAAAACATAAAAACATTAAATTCGTAGAGTTAACTTAAGAATTTAACAACTATAATGAAGGCATCAATAAATTTATTGAGAGTATAATTTAGTTAAATTTTTTTTATATTGTTAAATGAAGGGAGTAATATATACTTGTTTATAAATATGTACACATCTTATCAGGTCTAATAGTCATATTAAATTTTTTATTTTGTTAAATGAAAGCAAGTTAGGTAGACTTTTTTATATTTAACTTACTAATAATCAATTATGGATGATTAATTTTCAAATTTACAAGGGGTGAGGGGGTCCAAAAAATTATTAATGTAATATATTTTTAAACAATAAACATCACCAAATCATTAATTATATTTAATACGATATTAATGGCTAATACTCACGATAACCTGTAATCAAATCCCAAGAAATATATTCATTGTACCTGGAAATATTCAAAGTACAGAGAAGGGAATAAACAAAACAACCTGGGAAGGATTTAAACGTCGGATTTTCTCGGTAAAATTTCAGAAACGGCCAATTCACCGGCAGGCTTTTCAAGTTTTCCTTCTTTGGCGCGCGCTTTTGCACACAATAGTTGCTTCTTCTGCTCTCCGGCATGCATAGCACGTGTCCCCGAGCCGATCAACGGTTATAACTCAGCAGCTATGTATTCTTCTTGGAGCTGTCAGACATAAAAGACTTCGAAATACAAGGACGGAAGTAAGGGAAGCCACCGCTTCATTCATTCGCTGCATCTTTCTATCTATCAACAATGGCGAATTTGCCTCAATCCCTCTCGATCAATGCGCCATTTGCAGCTGCTGGTTCCTCCGCCCAAAATGCCGCCGCCGCTTCTCAGGCCAACAAGGATCACAAGATGGCGTCTGTAGAGCATCTCATTCTGCAACTGAGCAATCCTGATCTTCGTGAGAATGCCCTTCTTGAGCTCTCTAAGGTAGATAGTCCATAAACATCCACACACATATGGGAGTTTTTTTCGTGAATTCGTGATGGTTTATGATATCGGGATTTGCAGAATTTGGGTGGAAACTTTTTATTTTTATGTGTTTGTTTTAATGTCTGTTTTTATGGGTTCTCGAAGATTGATGTGGTCATCTCAGTTGAAGCAAATACCTGCATTGAGTTGGGAATAACATCTTGTATCCTGTTATGTGATGGCAATAGTAACTCAAATGTTCAATCATATTCCATTGTAATGGAGGAGTTTATGGAAGCCTTATGCTTCTCCATATTTATGAGAATGCTAGTTCTTATGGTCGATTGACTTGGTTCCTGATTGATTTCATTGCTCATTATCACATCTTTGTTATGTAGAGATATAAATTCAGCTGTATTAGTATCTCTTTATTTTTGTTTCTTATTGTTTACGTTTAGAAGAGGGAATTGTTTCAAGACCTGGCGGTAGCCCCATTGTTGTGGAATTCATTTGGTACCATTGCTGCACTTTTGCAGGTATTTTATCCCACTTGCATGCTATTCCTTTTCTAGATGCTTCGTTTATGATTATTGTACATTTTTACAGTTTAGCTCCTTTTTGTTTAGCTGATAAAGATACTCTCTTCTTTGAATGGTATATTTCTCGCCTATGGTCTTGTTCTACCACAAATATGTGATATATTGTTTCCCAAATTCCGTTTTCATCTTTGACAAAATTGGGCATAGTCATTCTTATTGAAAAATCGGTCATAGTACCTTTTGACTCTGTTAATGTTGACAACAATTAATGAACATTAGTTGTTCTATTATCATAGTTTATTTTGCTGCTTGCACTGTATTTTTTCCATTTTTTTCATGTTCTATTAATGTATAATAATATCATCAACATTCAACTCTCATTTCCTCGAAGGTTGAAGCTTTGTTGCATGTTATATTGAATTATTAGACTGCTTATTAGTTGTCCTGTTCCTTTGGGATTTCAATTCATTTTTCCCCTACAGGAAATAGTTTCAATATACCCCGTTCTTTCACCCCCAAACCTTACTCCAGCACAATCAAATCGAGTGTGCAATGCTCTTGCTCTTCTTCAGGTAAGATGCCATTGTACTGGGTCCTTACAGCTAGGCTGTCAGTTGTGATAAATTCCTTGTATGCAGTATATTATATTTGACATATAATAACGTTGTGGAAAGCTTTATTATATCATGTTATATATCATCAAACTGCATAGCCTGTATTTATTTATTTATTTTCAACTTTGTTACTTTTTTGCACAGTTACTTTATTGAACATTTTGCTTCTGCAAAGTAGATAAGTTCTTGAAATTTTGGAACTGTGGAAATCATTTGCTTAAGGTATAGGTGAAGCCATAATTATTTTAGGGAAAATTATTCTGCAAGTTCCTATAGTCTGTTTTTCAAATAGCTACTTTTAGGCTTGTGGTCTTTGGAGGCTCTAATTTCGTTTTCCATTAAGTTCTGTGATATCCTGTTCTTGGTTTTATGAGACTTCATTTCTAAAGATGGAACTGAAATAATCAATGGCAATTTAGGATTCTACATTTATCATATGTGAATCTTTTAATCAAGACGAGATTTTGTTGCAAACTAATTTTTGGTTTGTTCTGGAGCCCACAAGACACTGGTTGAAATGATGGGATATAAATGCTCCACTCTGTCCTCAAAGCAGAACCGTTATAATGCCTACGATACTAGGAAGGGACAATCATGGAACCAATATAATGGTCAACTCTTTCCTCTTCCTCGTTTTCTTTCAGCCCTCCTCACTATCTTCTCACAGCAGCATCAGCGAGCGCTTGCAGCTGGAGCCAACATTCCTTCTTCACACAATGAATCATCTGTTTTATAATTCAAAAATATTGGGGTAGATGATATAACTTTTTGTTTTTCATGTAAAACCTATTGACTTTTCTAAATCTGTTTGCACTGTTAAGACACATCAGCATCATTGGGATTGAGATACAAATGTCTAGAAGTCCAAGGACTAACTATGTGACCAATGAAATCTATGAGGAGGGCCTTATAAACTTTTGAAGCACAGGGACAGTGCTTGAAAATTAAATCAATCTACGTGGACCTATATATTAATTTTCCCATATGTTTTTTTAGTCATGGTTTTTATCTTAATTTTTTTCCTTTGTTTGGGAGCTATCATCTATTGCTTCTATTGATTTGAGACATGCTACTATAAAAATGAAATAACAAAAGAGATGTCATGATGACTTCTGATTCTTATGCTTTTCGGCAGTGTGTTGCATCTCACCCAGATACAAAGATGCTATTCCTCAATGGTAACTCCACTTCTGTTCTTGATGTGCTGGATTTTGATATTGTGTTTTCTACTTATCTTCTCAGCATGATTACCTGTGATATCATTAGCTGTAGCATGTGCTTGACGTAAGAGTTCCTCCTTTATAATTTTTGTGGAGACAGTGGCAACTTACTGTGCTATGTTTGATGGTATCTGATTAAAACCATAACGGGCAAGTTTTCTCTTGTATAAATTACCGGATTAAGATGAGAAAGGAAGGGTTAGAAGGTAAGTAGATGAGCTAAGTTATGAACTGTTTATGGTCTCGGGATTATCTTGAGAAGAGGGATGAGTGTGTGCTATTAAATTCAGATTCTTACTTTTAAATTGATCTTGCTAAAAATTAATTATCTGCCAAAACGGATTCACAAGTTTTCTTTCTACAGCTCTAATTTTTTATACTTCCTTCAGCTGACTGCTTCGGTGTATTGGATGCTTAATTGATATATGTCTGCCTTGGAAATCTAATTCTCCCATTCAAAAATTAGTTTCCATTAATAAAATCAGTTCTTGATTAGAAAAAAATTTAAGGCACCTAAGATACCCATGCCTTTGACTCCATTGGAGCTCCTAACTTCCTATATTGCTCAAGATAGAATTTCTTTCTCCCATAATTTAAATGTCATCATAAATTTGTGTATGATTTTCTTTCCTGGTGATCATTTTTTTCTGGCTGTTTGACTACCTTCTTCCCAAGGTTAAACAGGAAGAGAGTATGCTCTCTTCATTTTAAGATTAGATATTAGTATTTTATTTTTCCTTGACGTGACTTTTATACTACTTTATATGATTCGTTCTTGTTTATAGAATATACTTAATGTATGGACAGAAACAATATTGTCATTCATAGTTATTATTTAGACTTATCTTCTCTCTTTTGCAGCCCATATACCTCTATATCTTTATCCTTTTCTTAATACAACAAGCAAATCAAGACCATTTGAATACTTAAGGCTTACTAGTCTAGGTGTCATTGGTGCCCTGGTGAAGGTAATCATCCTTGTTACTTTGCTAGACAATCTTAGTGCATGTTTCGTTTCAATGTGTAACCAAACATGCTTTTATTGTATTTGGTAAATTTGTGTCAAATCTTCAAAGTTCTTAATGATTTGAAAGTTTGTATATATAACTGAATGCAACTTGTTTTGATGAACTCGTCAGTGCAATCAAAGTGATAAATAAAAGTTCCTCATTATTATGTTACTTTTTTTAGCAAATTGTTTGAAATTACATGCTTCCATATTTGGTAAGTGTGAAGATGGACTGATGGAGTCAATACTTAACATGTGTGTTTATCAGTTTTTAATAATCTTTGCTTTCTTTAGCAGGTTGATGATACAGAAGTTATCAGTTTTCTTCTTTCAACAGAAATAATTCCACTCTGCCTTCGCACCATGGAAATGGGTAGTGAATTGTCAAAAACAGTTGAGTTTTTTCATTCTTTCTTTTAGCCTTGTGTAATTTCATGCCACTACGGTCTACAAGTGTATTTCGCCTAGTCGCAAGTGCATTGTCATTTTCTTTTTCCATCCTTTTGTTGCCATATTATTAATTTTTAAAAATGGTACTTTTATATGCAGGTAGTCTTATGGTTTTAATTTATGCATTTCTATATATATATATATATATATATAATTATTTCCCACTTATACAGTATTCATGAAGTCTATCTTCCTTTGTTCCAGTGCAGTGTTAGACAAGCAAGTCTTAGGCAATGCACTTATACTGTATCTGCTTATGAACTTCTGGTTTTTATTAAAATGAATGTCATGACCTTTAAGAAAGTGGCTTTAGCCTTGGGTTGTTTGACATTGTGAATCCTCTTATGATACTTGATGGAGATATTGGTCTTATAACAAGTTTTATGATATAGACATGGGATTGGTGGAAAACTTTCTTGCTGTTTAGTTCCTTCAAAAAATGACGATTGTAAATAATGTGTAATGAAAAATTGTACTATGGCAGGTTGCAACATTTATAGTTCAAAAAATTTTGTCAGACGATGTGGGCCTGGATTATATTTGTACTGCAGCTGAGCGATTCTTTGCAGTTGGTCGAGTTTTGGCGAACATGGTGGCATCTCTCGCTGAGCAACCCTCATCTCGTCTGTTGAAACACATTATCTGTTGTTATCTTCGTCTATCAGATAATCCAAGGTTGATTTATATTCCCTCTCAGTAATCTTTGTTACAAAATGTTTAAATTTCTTTCAGTATGCAGATTTAAGGATTCATAATTTTGTGTCTTCTGCAAGGGTTACTTTTGGGTCCAAAGGGGAAGAAAAAAAATACTTTTTATTCTACAAATGCTTAACCAAACTTGGGGCAACTCTACTTCTTAACAATATTGTTAATCTGTTTATGTATTCTTCAACTAGGGCTTGTGCTGCATTAAGAAATTGCCTTCCGGACATGCTAAGGGATGCTACATTCAGTAGTTGTCTCCGTGTAAGTACATGCTATATTCATGTTACTCATAATTAGATTTTTGGGAAAATATACTTTTAGCATATTTTGCTTTTGGTTCCTACACTTGTTTTCATTGCTTTAAGTCCATTAAGTATTATCTGTTTGCAATGTTAGTCTCTCTATTTTTAAATATAACCATAAGGGCTTAATAGTGGCTAATGTGTATATAAACTCTATTACTTCTTGTATTGACTTATTAAAATTATGATGAGTTATATAAAAAATGAATAGAAGGTGAAAAACAAGTAGGGCATTAAATCATAATTCTTAAATAAGCAAATGGATGAAGTTTTAGAAGAAAGAAGACACGATAGTTAGGGCAGACATACAGAAAGGTTAGTAGTTATTTTGCTCATGTAATGTCCAACACATCATAATTTTACAAACTAAGCAATAGAAGTAACATAATTATGTAAATGACTAATGCATCAAACAAATGAAACTTAAAAGATTTGGAATGATGAAAAAAATTTAGGAACTAATACCAAAGCACACTTAAAAGTATAGAGACCAAAACTTATATTTTCCATTGATTTTATCATTAGAATTGAGTTGCAATGTCATAGATATGGTGATCATGCGACCAAGGGAAGCATAAAGACCAAAATATCTATTTCAGAACTGGATACAGCATTCCGCTTTAGTAGTGTTTTTGGCTTTCATTTTCTGGTCTTGTATGTATGAATGCAGGAAGATCCAACAACCAGGAGATTGCTGCAACAATTGCTTCACAATGTCGAAGTGAATCGCATGCCGCCGCTATAGGCTCTAGAAGGTTTTAATGATTTGATGGTGAATTAAGTATGAATTTAGCTTCATTCATGGTCCAATAAGAATCTTGTAAGACTATTATTTAATTTTTTTTCTTTCTCCTTAAATGAGACTAAATGAACCCATGGCAAGCATGAGCAATGTTGTGAATCTGACTCATCATTAGGTCCAATCAACAGGGTAGAAATGATATACATTTGATTCATTAATATATTTGATTCATATAACTTGTGATTCGGCGTGCTTGCATGTTGGAAGTTTATTTCTAGATCCAGGAGACTTTCTGTGATAATTTCCTATAAGGTTACGGCATCTGGATCCTCAACGCGGCTTCTTTTGCATGCCTGTGAAGTGCACATATTGTAATCATCTATTCCATCCAACATTCCACAGATTTGGATTCAGTGAGTGATTTAAGTACATTCACTCAATGAGTGTCTGTCTCAATTACAGTCATTAGATTTTATCAATACTTAAAAATTATCAAGATATATTTCTCTCTAAAAATTCAATGCAATCCTCATTATGAGAACATTTCATACTCATGTTGTTCCCTCAACAAAAAAAAATAAAATTGAGATGATATTTTCTGGGTATTATATGATAAGATTTTTGACAATCATTCGATTAAATCAAATAGTTATTGTGTCACATGAGATGAGTTTTATCATTCAAAGTCTCTTCTTACATTTGTTCTAGTTGTAATTCAATAAAGATCATTCTCTCCATTTTTTGGCCATCCCAAGCGTGTCCCACAAATTAACCAAGTTTCATGATATACATTTTAAACCAAAAGCCTTCATGAATGAAATATTTGAGTGCAAAGCCAAAATCATGCACCATGTTGTGGCAAAGTAGTGGATGATGAACCGAGACCCGCTCAATTAAATTGTTGAAGTAATTATCTCTTTTAAAACCATTCAAGGTTCAGATTTTAATCATGTGGTCATGTGTCATGGACAAGCAAAAAGATTTGATAGCTGGACACAATCCAAATCTTAGCATTGTTTTAATGTTTTGCTTTATCTTAAGTGTTGGTATCATGTCAGGGTAACTTGTAAGTTAACGAAAATTGGTCCAATAGGTAAAGATGCGACTAGATCATGAATGTAATCATAAAAGTATCCTAAACATTCAAATACTATCTAAAATATATATATATATATATATATATATATAAAGTCAAATCTTAACATTTTTAATGTGTGCATTTCTCAAAAGCAAGCACCTTATCTTGGTGATTTTAAAGCGATGAGGATTTAAAAATGCGCTTGTATATGGAAAAATCTTGAGTATTTAGTTGTTCCAACATTGATCACTAAATTAAAGGAAGCTAGGTGAACTTACCACTTCAATCACAAAACCCAAATGATTTGAACAACAATTTATTGGAGTTCATTTGCTTGTTTCTTTCTTAACATTTATCATATTTTTGTGATCTTTATCCAATAATATTAGTTCATTTTTACTTTGTTTAAGATTTTAACACAGTTGTAATTTTTTTTAGGGAAAATCGTGTACAAAGACTGCTGAAGCATGTAATTTGCAAACAAGGATTAGCACTACGGGCCATGAAGACTTATATGAAAATAAGATTGAAGTTGAAATGATGAAAATAACCTTTATGAGTTTAAAGGAAGTACAACTAAAGGAATTGTTTCTTAAAATAGAATGGGAATTTGCTTTTTCATGAGGGTGACTTATTCACCATGTCAAAAAACTTGTTTCTATAAAAAAAAAAGGATTATTTTTTTGCACTTATTAAATAAGGAATTAATTATTGTTAAAATATAACAAGGACTTTTTTTTTAATAGTAAATTGTTCATAATATCACAGCACTTGTTTTTCTTAAAAAAAAAAGTGGCTATTTTCATAAGAGTTATTTTCGTTATTTCAACTTCAATCTTATTTTCATATAAGTCATCAAGTCTTGCATTGCGAAGTCAAACTTTATTAATCTTTGTCTATGAATAATATGTTTCAGCAATCTTTATATGTGATTTTCCCTTTTTATTTATTTCTATATTTATTTGCTTTCCCTTTCTATATCCGGCATATCTAATATTGGGCATTCAAATAATTTGAGTTCTTTTGCATGATTATTTAAGTAAAATTCATTAAATTATTTCGTAATCTATAATACAACTTGCTTTTTTATGAAAAAAATGATGTATTCCTCCACATGACTTGAGGGAGATATCCAAAAAAATAAAAATAAAAATAATAAAAATACTCAAGTTGTCCAGCAAATGGTAACAATTAAGCGCAAAACGTAATGTATTTCTTACAATAAGCCAATGTGATAAATACAAAACTCATTATTTAAGTAGATAATAAAGAGATCATTATTCAAATATAGTTCTTTTTTTATGCTAATATAAAGACAAACATGTGTATCTGACTATCTGTTGTCTCTTATATGCCCGATTTATCTGTTAGAAGCTACTTATGTATAATACTCAAATATATATATATATATATATATAAATACATATTAAAATAATGTACTCCTCCACAGGACTTGTTTAAATAATTCTTAAAAGTACATTCAAACTATGTATGGGATGTATTTTTGCTAAAGTCAATAAATAGTTGGATCTTTTTGAACTTTTGTCAGATATAAACTAAATACTAAATATACATATGAAAATATCCCCCCTCTTCATCTGAAGCCAATATAATCCCGGTTGAAATTCACTTTAATTTACAGCTTGTATTTTAAACAAAATAATATTATATTGCTCAACATGATTTTGAGGAAAATAAAATAAAATAAAATAACTCAAGTTGCCCACTAACGACTGACAAGAGCTCATCCTACGTATTTCTCACATGAGCCAATGTGATAGAAACAAAAGTTGCTATTTCTACGGATAGAGAGCTCATCATCCAAATAAATATCTCTTATTGGCCAATATATATATATATATATATATCTTCATTATCCAACACAAAGAATCTGGGGTCTCATAATGCCAGCAGTATTTCTTTATCTTTCTGTTTTTTTAATTCTTTTAAGAAATGTTGGTAAAAAAATTCTTTTAAGAAAATGACATTAGAAAAATTTCTAAAAATATTAATTACAATTAAAAATTACAAATTTTAAAAATTTTAACAAATGATATATAGAAGATCGTGGTTGTAAATAATTTTTTTTTCTGAGTTGATTATTTTAGTATTCATTTTAAATTATTTTAGAATTCAAATAATAATTATTTCAATGGTTTTTAATACTTACATTATATATTTTTAATATTCCTTTTGAACATTTTTAGAACTTCAAAAAAATCAAAGATGATTGTTTGTAAATATTAAAGAAATGATGAACACAAGGAAATAAAAATTTAAAAAATTATTATTTTTTAAAATAAAAGACTAAATATTAGTTTTGAAAATATTAAATTTGAGTACTAAGAACAAGAAATATGAATGCTAAAGAAATCTAGCCAAATATATATTAGTTCAACCAAGGAACTTGGTCCCTTTTTTGAAATTTTTAAAATGAGTGATCTTGAGTTATAATTAAAGTTCTTAAAAGGTTCTCAAACATCATTTTTCACTTTTTAAGAAAATTTGCGTCACTTTTGTTTTTTAAGAAAATACATTAAAATCTTGTAACCAATAGCAGCGCCACCTCTCAAATTTGAAAAAGGTCTTGGATTCAATTACAGTGTTGATATACATTTAAGTATACATTTTATAATTTAATTGTAATCAAAGAAAAAAATCATGTAAGGCATACCATACCAATACTTTAACAAAAAAAGAGATATATCATTATAATACATGTATCTCACATCATCATCATCATCATCATCATCATCATCATCATAATATAAATGATAGTTACATATCTTACAAGAAGATTAACTATATAAATTTGTGCAAATTGTATACATAAATGTCAGGGTCATGTAAATAAGTTTTGAAACTTAAGGTAGCGAAATCTAGCATGTATAATTGCCCATTTAAAAAAAAAAATCTACTTGTCAGTTTTTTAGAAAATCATATATTAAAGTTTCATAATATAGTAATTATAATAAAAAGCTAAATTAATTCAATGGAGAGAGATGGTTAATGAGAAAAACCAATAATTATATATAAATTATAGACAAGATTTTAATAAGGCATAAAGTTGCGGCCTTGATGATCTAAAAACTCATGCGACCTTGATATTGATGTTTGGCACTGATTTAGGGTTTAGAATAAGAAAATGGGAAGACAAAAAATGATATTACGAGAGGAGGTAGATTGCAGCGATGCAATATAAATTAGTGTATCATGAATCTCACTATTTTTTTTTAAATGGACTTAGCTCAATAATTAATATTATATTAAGAATGATTGAAGCTTTCAGCCCCAAAAAACAATCATTTCATTTTATTCCCTTTAATATGCAATTAGGGAATTAGGGTTCCTTGATAAACTTTATAGATTAGATTTTCAATAAGTAGGGTTGTGCAAATAAGATTGGAAATGAAATTTTCTTGCAAATTCACTTATTTTTCTTTTTTAAAATTTCAATCGACCTTGGTCCTTCTCTTAAATTTCTAAAATTTTATTATCTTTTATTATAATTAATTATCTTATATTGAGTATGTAATCACTACTACAAAAATAAAAATTAGTAGCATGCATTTTGTAACAATAAAAAATAAAATGCTACTAATATTAAATCCAAAAACCTTTGGTGGCGTTTCTTTTATCAAATACCATCACTTCTAAATTACTCATTTTATTTATAATTTTAGCATATAATAATATGTGGCATTTCTTTTAAGAAATGCTACAGCTTCTAGTTGAATAACATTATTAGTAGCATTACAGTAATAAAACACCACCTATCTAATTTATCCTTAATTAACTATATTTTTTATTAGATTGCATAATAAATTTAATATAATTATTTAATTATCATTAATAATAATTATATATTCTTAATTAGTTAACTAAAATCATAAAAGCGGCATTTTAGAAGTTTGAAAATGCTACCTGTCTGCTTCATTACAAAAAAAAAATGTTTCAAGTAATAAATTAAAATAAGAGAGGTGGTGTTTTTAATTTTTGAAATGCCACCATTATACATCACATTAAAAAATAATTTTATTATAATTTATTAAATTTGAAAAATAATAAACATATATTACTTTCATTAAATTGAGAGAAGTGGCATTTCTGGAACATGGAAACGTCACCTCTCTCTCTCTTTGAATATGATTTTATCATATTAAAAAATTATTATATTATAATTTAATTAATTAGTATGTGCAATTAAATAAATGTATGATTATTTCATAAACAGTCACAGAGAGCTAGCGTTTTTAACTTCTAGAAACGCCACCAATCTAATTTTTATTAATTATATGTTACATTAAAAAATTGAAAATAATATCCTATTATTATTTATTTAAATTTATTTATGAATAAATATTTGTAATTAATAAATTTTACTCCCTCCATTTGAAAATGTAAGGCATTTTTAATTAAATTTTATCTTAAATAAAATAATTACCTACTTTTAAAATAACTATATTTTTTCATATTTACTCCTAACACCTTAAAATAAATATAAACTTATTCATTAGTAGGGGCAGTTTTGAAAAAAAAGATAATAATTACACATCAAAAAAACTAAAAATACTTTATATTTTTTAATATCTAACTCCTTAAAAAATGTCTTATATTTTTAAACGGAGAGAGTATAAGATTAGATAATTATTATGATGCTATCTACTTAATCATTAATTACCATTTTACTATATATTTATTTATTTTAATATAAATTAACAAATTATATTATTTACAAATATAAATTTTAGAAATATAAAATTAAAAGAAGAGAGATGACATTTCTAGCTATTGAAAACGCCACGTCTCTTAATTTTTTTAAATATTTATTATATTTTATAATTGTATATATTTATTTTAATTAACTTATTTATTATGATCAATAATTAGTATATATATATATATATATATATATTCTAATTTAAAAATAATACATGGCGTTTCAAGTTCAAGGAAATGCCACCTCCATAGTTTATGATAAATTTTTATTTTATAATGAATTAATATATTTAGTTAATTTTATTAAATAAATAAGTAATTAAATAATATATAAGTATTAATTATTATATATGTAAAATAAAAATTATATTAGGTTAATAATAATTTTTAATTAATTAGTATCAAAGGATTAGATAATTACATAACGTAATTTATTTAACCTTCAATTATTACCTTATTAGATATATTTTATTTATTATATTTTAATTATTTATATTTTTATTAATATATTATTTTTTATCAATAATAGAAGAGATGTTGGAAACACCAATTCTCTAATTTTTACCAATAAAATATTAAATTAAAAAAAAATAAAAAATAACATATTATTAACATTATTTAAAAGCTTATATTAATTAATGTTGCAAATAATTAATTCTATAATATTTTGTAATTATTATAATGAAATTTATTTATTAAGTGATTATAAATTTTTTAGATATTTAATAATTTTAATATTAATTCATTAATTAATTACATTTTTTATAAATATAAAAATTATTAATAATAATGAGAGAGGTGACGTCTCCCATTCTTGAAAACAGCACCTATCATACTTTTTAAGATAAGTATTATATTTTATATTTTTATATATTATTTTACTTAATCTATATATTATAATTAATAATTAGTATATATAAAATTATATTTTAATTTGAAAATAATACAAGTGGCATTTTATGCTTAGGGAAACGCCACTTTTGTGGTTCATGATAAATTTTTATTAGAAAAGAGGCGGCGTTTCAGGGTATTAGAAATGCCACCTCTCTAATATTTATTAATTAAATATTATATTAATAAATTAAGAAAATGACATTTTATTATTATTTATTTAAATTTTATTATTATTCAATGTTGTGATTAATGAATTATATAAGATTTGATACTTATTAAGACATAATTTATATAATAATTAACTACACTTTGTTAGATGTTTAATTAATTTATTATAACTTAAGTGATTATATTTTTTCTAAATATAAATTTTTTACAATTAGTTAGATTTTGAAATTAATTGGTTTCTTATGATTATATAATTAACATAATAAAAATTATTTAATCATCAATTATATTATTTTATTAGATATATAATTATTTTTTTCATTAATTTTTTAATGTATTATTTTTTTATTAAATAGTGGAATAGGAAATGCCACCGCTCGTACAGTTTTATTGCCATCAGTTAGTGCCTGACATTAATGCACAGCTAAAGGAATTTGAAATGTTAATATTGATAAAGGTGGCGATTGGTCATTCGAAATCACCACCTTTGTCTTTTATTTTTTTCAAAAAAATTTGATCACATTTATTCTCCTTGTCCGTGCACATGATGAAGGGCTTCATCTTGTTGTCTCCTTCACTGTAAAAATCTCTTAGCTTTATCCATCACTTCTAGACGAGCTCTCAGCTTATGCACCCAGCTCTCAACCTGTGGTTCCTCAACTCGTGTCAATGCCATATGTTCAAACTCCTCAACTCGTTAAGGTCTCTTAGCTCATGGTTGCAACTCGTATTGGTTCAAGATCTCTCAGCTTATTCAAGCTCTCATCTAGTTATTCCTCTTCTTCTAACTCGTTAGCTTGGGATAACTCTTGTCCCCACTAATGTTTACTTTTGTCTTCTCCATAACTCTCTTTTAAAATTCCTCATTTTGTGGTTCCTCATTTTAGCTTGTACTTGATCAATTCATGTTTTCTATTTTCACATCCATTGTGGCAAACCTTTTGTAAAAAATGTTACGACAAATGGTTGGAAGAAAAGATCAATTTTTTTTTATCTATCATATTGAAAGTCCTTACATGTAAGACATTTTCTTAATGTGTTCCATATTAAAAAAATATTTATGATAGTGTGATTGGGACGTTACTCCAGTTGCCAAGAAAAAGTAAGGATAGTGTGAAGTCAAGGTTGGATTTGGTTTTCATGGGAATAAGAGAAAAGTTGACTCTAGTGGAGAAAGAAAATTGTACTTATCTACCACTAGCAACTTACACTTTATCCAGGCATAAGAAAAAATCTTTTTTTGAGTTTCTTCATAGTGTTAAAATGACAGAGGGATACTCTTCAAATGTGAAGAATCTTGTATCAATGAAAGATTTGAAGTTACAAGGTCTTAAATCTCATGATTGTCATGTGCTTATACAAAATTTCTTACCCATTGGTATTTGATCAATTTTGCTTAAGAAAGTGTGATGCACCATCACAAATCTATACTTGTTTTTCAAAATAATTTGTAATAATGTGATTGACCTTGCAAATTTGCCAGCCCTGCAAAGGCAAGTTGTTTTGACCCTATGTGAATTTAAAATGTAGTTCCTACATTCATTCTTTAACATCATGGTTCATTTGACTGTTCACTTGGTCGAAGAAGTTCAAATGTGTGGCTTGACTTGTATGTGGCGGATGTACCCAATTGAGCATTACATGAAAATTTTAAAAAGTTATGTAAAAAATAGATATCAACTTGAGGATTGTATTGTAGAATAGTACATAGTCGAAGAAGCAATTGAATTGTGTACAGATTATTTATCCAACGTTAATGCTATAGGGATTTCAAAGTCTTGCCATGATAGACGAAGATCAAGGAAAGGAATAATTAAAAATAAAGTTATTAACATTTCAGTAGCTGAATGTGAACAAGCTCACCTATTTATTATGCACAACACTTAAGAAGTTAAGCCATTTGTGGAAGAACGCAAATATATTCTCAGAGACATATTTGGTGTTAGAAATTATAATTTTGTAACAAAAAAACACAATTGATGTTTTCAAAAGTGGTTTAAAAGTCACATCCTTGAGGAGTTGGGGAATTATCTAGGTAATGTTTTTGAAAAATTGAGATGGCTAGTCAAAGGATTGAGTTTACAACTTTTATTTTACATTGGTTATGTAATCAATGGTTACATTTTCTATACCAAAGAACAAGATAACAAAAGCACAATGAAGAATAGCAGAGTAATGCTTATTACTGGTGGTTTACATGTATTCGATTCAAAAGATACTAACCTTGTCTATGCAGAAATGTCAAACTTTGGTATCATTGAACATATATGGGAGTTGGATTACTCTATATTTAGGATTCCTGTCTTTAGATGTAGGTGGGTTAACAATTATAGTGGATTCTAGATTGATAATTTTAGATTTATTCAAATGGATTTATCTAAAGTTAGATATAGAGATGACCCTTTTATTTTAGCTGAACAAGCTCAACAAGTGTTTTTTGTTCATAATCCTGCTAAAAAGAACTGGTCTATTGTACTTTTATCAAACAAAAAACATAAAGATGATGATCAAGCTCAAGGTAATGAAGATATGAATCTTGAAGATGATCCTTTTCACAGGATAATACAATCTTTTAATTATGATTTAACTGAAATGAAACACTTGTACATGAGAGATTATCATAGAGATGGGATATGAGTTGACCTATCAAGTCTAAAACAAAAAAAGAAAAAGCAAGAAAGTAATTTGATTTCTCATGTTACTTGGTTTAATTTTTTCATTTTTCTTATTATGCATGTGATGATATGTTGATTTCAACTTGCAAGAAAATGAGTTCTCATAGTGACCATGAGCCTTACCCTATTTCAAATGATGATGATTCTGAAGCAGTAAATGAGAAAATGTTTCGAGATGTTCGTCATGGTAAGACTGTGATGGTTGATTAGAAATAGAAGTATGAGAATAAAGCTACAAGTTAGTTGGAATATCAGGGGTTAGCCAATAAAACCAAATGAAAAAAACTAGTCAATTATATTGGGGTTGTGGCTTGAAACTATGTGCCTATTACATTTACTAATTGAAGAAAAGCACTGAATGAATACAAGAGATTTATATGAGAACAAATTGAGGTAAAAAAAAGCCATTAATATTTTATCTTTTTGACTATTTTTTCCTATACTTATAGTGATCCAAATTATTTTCTTTCTTACAATCTTGTTTTGATCTTGACAAGGCTCATAGAATGTATGTCCTCAAAAAAGCCGGTGTTCTTCTTAGAAAATTTTGAGCAGATCTTTGCAAGTGGTATTTAATAAATAATAATCAAAATATCATTGAACATCCACTGGAGCTTTATGATAGGATCATATTTCAAGAAGAATGGGATTAATTTGTTCCAACACACACAACGGAAGAATTTAAGGTAAATAATTCTATATTTTGCCAATTAAATATAGTTTTACTCATATAAAATTAATATGAATTCAATTTGCATTTGAATAGGTGAAAAGCAAGCGATATCATTAGCTAGCTGAATGCCAAAAATATTGCTTCAGAAGGGGAAGAAAAGGATACGTATTCATTGAACAAGATAAAGTATATGTCTTATATTCAATAATTATTACATTCATCTATTACATATGTTTGAGTGATTTATAAATTCAATTAATTGTTTTAATATGTAGATCCAAAAAGATAATTTAAATTGTGAACAACTTACACAGCATGAAGTGTGGGTTGAAGGATGATTAAATTCAAAAGATGAAATTGAAGATGAAGGTATGAGGCAAGTTTAGTAGACTTGTGTAAGTATTAGTATTTAGTTCATATTTAAAATTTTATTTACATGATTTCATTCTATAAATATTCTATTATGATCCTTATATGACAACAAACTTTGTCACAAGAAAAGGCTTGAAGAAGCACAACAATTTGGCTGTGATGACATCCTTAGTAGAGCATTAAATGTTTTAAAAGTCCCTAGTCGTGTCAGAGAGATTGGTTTTGGTGTTACCCAAACCACTTATTTCGAGGGTCAAAGACGCTCAAACAAGAGTGTCATTATTGAGTTGAAAGAGAAAATGAATGTATTTCGGCAACAAATGTTGGAACATAATATGTGCAAGCAACATTATGAAGAACAATATCTTTAGTTACAAGAACAAAGTAAAAATTTATTTGATGCAACATGGCTTGGTGAGAGTTGCAATAATTGAAAGACCTAGTTTGAGAGATAGTTACACTTTCGTGTCAGACTATCACACTCTCCCTCTAGCAATACTTTTTCTAGATAACTTTTAAGGTTATTATCATTTTTACAATATAAATTGCTAAATATTTTATTTGTTTCTATGAGGAATCAACATGCAAATTGTACACAGAAATTCCCTTCAAAAATGCAGTTGTCGTGGGCATTGTTTGGACATTTGTACTAATGATGATACTAAGTTATCAATACCTCTTAATGACGATATTGTATTGGTTAAAGATGTTGAGGGCACTTTTGTTGCATGGCCTCTATATCTCATTGAGTCATTTAACAAGGTAATTATATTTCACCCTTTCTTATAATATTTTAATATAATTATAATTATATGACTTAATTTTTTTATTTTTACATACTCAATCAAAATAAAAAAATAAGAACATAATTGAAGTGCATGGTAATATTTTCAAGGAATTTAATTCCATACATAAGCAAAAAAGTGTATATCATGGAGCTTTAAAGATGAAAAGAGCTAATAATTGTCGTGAAGCTCTTTGTTTTCTTTTGGCAAAGCTTACTACTAATGACCAAACAATTGAAATAAAATTTGAAGAAAAAATCTTTTTAAAGATAGTTGAAAATATTTTGATAGAAATATTATAGTGGAAATACTTAATTGAGAATGCATTATTGCTTCTGCTATCAACATTTGAATAAGGTACTTGTTTCATAACATCTTTTGATATTGATTCTTTTATTTCCTATTGTGATTGATTTTAATACATTTTTCTGATGTTTATCAAAGTACTTGTACATTTCTTTTTTAAAAGACACAGAGAAAGAGAATAGATTTTCATTTATTAGTTCTCATGATATTAGTCATGGGTCAACGTTGAGTGCATTTAAATAAGTAAATCTTGTAAAAGAAATATTCATAGGAAAGGCAGTAGTTGAAAAAAAGTATGTTATTCTTAATACTTTATAACACGGGATAAGTATTTTATTAATTATTTTTTTAATTTCTTGACTTGATAGATACCTCAATTTTATATTAGAATATAATCAAAGTTTAAATTTTTTAGAAAACATTAAATTTTGATTGTTATCAATCCTGTGGCTGTTCCTTTGCCTTTAATTTATTATCTCAATCCTCTATCTAGAGGCATGATAACAGATTGGCCTAATATATTGAGGTTATTCAATAAGTAATTATTTATATTTATAAGAATCATTTTACATATTCAAATATATTTGCATTAATTATCATTGATTAATTTTTTTTTCTATTTTGATAGGGCATTGAACAGTTTTTGGGGTCACAAAGAGCTTTCCTTTTACAAAAAATAAAGACTTCTCAAAGAGTTACTAATGAACAAAGATTATGGTATATTTATACATGAAAGATTTTATTGAATTATGAAAAATAAATTTATTTGCTTCATAAATTTATATTACTTTTTAGTAATTTTTTTAGTGCCCTTTCCAACAAAATGATAATGATTGTGGGTACTACATTATGAAATTTATGAAGGATGTGATCACTCATGGTCAAACTTTTATCTCATTTGAGATATAAAAATTTATCTAATTTTATTTGGGTTTGATAATTTTTAGTTATATATGACTTCTTGTTTTAATATATTTTATAGTATTATGAGGACACAAGTGTTTGGAATATAGTGATGAGCAAATTTATGATCTAATTGAAGAGTGATCATCATTTGTTTTGAATTTAGGACACTAAAACTTTGGTAATTGTTAAATATTTTGTAAGATTTGAGGCTGTTAGATGTCTTAACCAAGTTAGAGAACTTAAAGATATTAATGTAGTTGTAAACTACTTTGTTGTATTGTAAATATATGTTATGTAACTTTTTATTGTATAGCTGGATTGTTTATAAATTGTTGGACTAATTGTATATTGTTAAATCTGTTATTCTGATGAAAAATTTGAATGTACAATATTTTAAAAAATTTATTTTTAAAAAATAAAATTAAGTAACGCCACCTATTTTTTTTCACAAAGAAACACCACATATGATTTTTTTAAAAAATAATACCAAAGAGGTGGAAGAAACACCACCTCTATGGACTAAAACAACATAGGTGGCATTTTAGTTGTATAGAAATGCCACCTATGTTCTTTTAAATTAAAAAAAAAAATTGTAGAAGTGGTGTTTATACATTGTATAAACGCGAATGTATAAACACCACCTTTATTGAATTTTTAATTTTTAAAAAATTTGTCATAGAGGTAGTGTTTGTACTTATTGTAAATGCCACCTTTGTAGGTAATAAAGGTAGTGTTTCAATAGGAAGTAAATATTACCTCTCTTAGTTTCTTTTGAAAAAATAAAATCAAAGAAGTGGTGTTTGCAAAAAGAGATGCCCTCGCTCTTTTACCAATTTCATAGTGTTTCAATAATTAATGAAACATCACTTGATACCTATTATATTATTAAATTTTATAACATTTTATAAACATCATAAAATTAAAATTTTAAATGCCACCAAAGCTTCTTTTTTTAGTAGTGAATTGTAATTTTTGCTATATGTACGTATCACATGCTTCATAATACATTCAAGGGTTTAAGAATGAAGATACCCATAAAGTATTTTGAAAGGATCTATAGATATCCTAAACTATATTATGATGCCATTTCGTCCATCAATTTAAAAAAAAAACAGTGCAAAATTAATTCACCCATATACAATAGATGCTAAATGTTTTGTTATGTAAAGAATGAGTCCCATATGTTGCCTCAAGTGTAAATGGGTTAATTAAAAAGGAAAAAATATCTATAAAGTATTCTACAAGGATCTACATATATATTTATATAATGAACTTAAGTATATAGTGTAATTTGGCTTATCAATTTTAACAAATGATACAAAATTATTAATATATACCTGACATATATAGGTACATGCATTCACAAATGTTGACTATGAATGTTGGTAAAGTTGAAATATTGATTGACCTGAAGTGTAGCATGTAAATACATGTGTTAAAATTTGTTCAAATTGACAGCAACTCTAGGCACAATATTTTATTTTTGTCACACTTCATAGCTAGATAAACACACTTTGAAGTAAAACTAATCTGAAAGTTATACAGACCCATAATCCTTACTTGACAGATCGATGTCTTAACTTTGTTATATATTGAAAATTTTTGCATCATTTTTGAAGTGTTGATGAGCAAAATTCCACATTGAGTAACAAATAATTTAAGATATCTGTAATTTCCCGTAAAATATTTATGGATATTTTTTGCAAATTAATCTTACATATTTAACATTTCAACATTTATTTGTACAATGTCACCTTTCACTTTTTGGCCAAAACCTATCATAAACTAAAATCTGCACCAAACCTATGGATCATTATTGAAGAAATGAAAATGACATCTCTTAATCCCTTTAACTAGTAGATCATCCCCAGAACCAATGTTAACTGCCACATTAATTATATAAAGTAAAAGCAGAATATTAAAAGGCTTTCTGATGAAATTCATGAATCTTCTTCCAAGACTCCTCTCTCTGCATCTTCAACTGCTTGTAAAAGTTCCTAATGAAAGCCTCAGCTTTATCGCACAGCTCATCATGATCATTCTTGGCTTCCTCTGCTTCAGTTTCTTCACATGCTATGAAGAAAAGGCTTGGCTTTTTAACCCTAGCAAGGATGGCCTTCTTTTCATTATTATGTTCTGATGACACAGAAGTAGCTTGTTCCTTTACCTCAGGTATTATAGCTTCATGGGCCATTATTACAGGTTTCTGGGTAAGAGAAGAAGAAGCAGAAAAAGAAGTTGTTTTGGTATGTAATGATGATGGCTTAGAAGAAGAAGAAGAAGAAGAAGAAGAAGCTGATGAGAATGAGAGAAGACCAGCTTCAGCACCAAGAGATATGATGAGGAAGTTGAAGATGAAGTATAAGAAAGCAGGTCTAATGGAGGAAGGTAACAAGTGTGTGATCAGAAGAAGAAAAGCAAGGATAATGAGAACAACAACTTGAGATTTCTTAAAAGCTTGTCCATGGCGATCGAGCTAGAGAGCTATAGAAATTAAAGATGTAGGAGATAATTTAATAAGATGAATCTTCATAAAGAGAGAGAGGATAATATATATAGAGGACATGGAGCTAGGGAGGTATATATGACAGACAATTGTAGACTATCTCTTAATTAAAAAATAATAATTTGAGATGTAATCCAATCAATAAGCAAATCCTTCTTAAATAAATTATTAAATTTAAATCTCTGCTATTAAAATAAATGTCATTAATATCAAACATTGTACAACTTGTGAATAATATAGTAAAAGAATTTGATGATATTTCTTAAACTTGTCCAAGGAGAGAAAGAAAGAAGTAAAGATAAGGTCAATTTTCAGGTTAAGTATGTAGGATTTGGCCCCCTCCCATGGATAGTGTGCCGCGGCTGGGAAGTAAGTTCATATTTGCCATTAGATTGATCTTATGATAGAGAGAAGGGCTGGCATAAAATTTATTTTAAATCTGTGAAAGCACAAAATACATATATTTATTTTTAATTTAATTTTATATTTATTAAAATAAATTTTTTTACAAGATCTACTCACTATCAATCTGGATTCTTTAGCTTCATATTGTCAAAATTTAATATTAATTTTTTTATAATTTGTATTATTTGATTATCTAGAATTAATTTGAATGATCCATATTTAATATTAAATTTTTTATAATTTTATAAATTTTTTATTTTAGTAAATACAATATTAAAAGTAAATATAGTATCCTAATTAACTGGATCTTCCTTTTTTCTTTATTACAAGTTAAATGTTTTAAATCTGAATAGTTCAAAGTAAATGTGCATAGTAAATTTTAAATTTATATTATTGATATAAAAAAGGGCAAGACTTATGTACTTAACCTTATATATTTAATATACTTTTATCTAATCAAGTTAAGAGATATGAATTTTAATATGTTAATAATATTAATAAAAAATTTTGTTATAGATTAAATAATATATAAAGATACACATATCTTGATTTAATTAAAAAAATATTTTAAGTATATAATGATAAATATATCAGTTTTTTACATAAAACAATATAAAGAGATAAAAGGTACTTTTTATCCTCTAACTTTATATCATGCCTTAATTTGATCCCTTAATTTCATAAAGGGATTTTGTTCAATCATTTAATCCTAGCACTATTAATTTTAATTATAGAGAATATCAAGATTTCAATTTTAAGTGACAATGATAAAGAATTATAAAGTGATGATAATTTGATCTGATTATTTTTATTTTTTAAAAAATATTTTATTAATATTTAAAATTTTACTGTTGGCATTTAATGTGTTCAGGAGACTACTAGTGTAAGATTAAATTATTGAAAATACATTTTATAAAATTAATGTGGTTAATAAAGTTGGAGGGATAAAAATATACTTTTACCAAATATAAAATGCTTCCTCATCAAAAACTGTAAAGGAGTTAGATGTTTAAAGCTGTAAAATATTTTTAGCATTTTAAGATGTAATTAATGTATTTTTTTCAGAATTTACCTTAATAAATAAAACATTTTAATTATATTTATTTTCAAGTGAGACACCCTATTAAATAAGTATAAATATAAAAAAATATTATTAGTTTAAAAGTAATTAACAAATTTATAGAGGTAAAATTTAATTAAAAATACTTTATATTTTTTAATGAAAAAAGTATATAGCAAGATACGAGTTGTGAAGCTAATTTAGAAAATTTGACTTATATATAATCATCTTCTTGGTTCTAAATTTAAATATATAGTCCAAATTCTCAAGTTTTGTTTTCAATTAATAGTTTGATTTGTAATGAAGAAAAAGTCATTAATGGTTTGATGTTTTGATTATGAGCTTTATAAAATACTTTTTACATTAAAAAAAATTAAACGAAGTCAGAGTTTAAAATCAAGACAACGTATATTATAAATTCTATAACTCACCCAATTGAAGATTCTTCCATTTGTCTGAAAGAAAAAGGTACAATTAATCATACTAGAAGACAATAAATATATTGAATTGACGTTTTACCGGACCTCATAACACAGACCTATCCACTTCAGATAGATTTTATTAAGAAGTACGTAAATGTCTTGGCGGAAAAAAAAAAATAATAAAGAAGTGAATGCTTTTCCATTACTAATCTTGATGCTTCACCTCACATAACACAACAAAATTATAAAAAAAATTAATTATTTAATACTTATAATTTTAATTTAGTTATAACTTAATTCTTAAACTTTAACTCATTGTAACTAAGTACATGAAGTTTTAACTCGGTTGTAATTCAATATTTAAACTTTGACTCTTATAATTCAATTCTTATATTTTTAATTATTTAAATATTAGTCTTTATATCTTAAAAATAAAATTATAAAAATTAAAACTATGTTAAAATTTATTACTAATATTTAAAATTACTAAACCCTTTTAATATTTATACATATTATAAATATTAAAAGTTTAAAATATTTTTAATCTTTATAATTATATTTTTAAAATATATTAATCAATATTTAAATGGTTGAAACTATAAGGACTGAGTAGTAAAAGGTAAAATTTAAAGATTGATTTATAATTGAGTTAGAACTATAAAGAACAAATGATTAAATTTTTCAAATTATAAACAAAATCGTAAGTCCTACATGCTTCACACAACAAAGGCTTGATTAGTTAGTTTTTGTTTACACAAAAAATAAAATATATAATACTTCGTCCCTTCCAAAATAATTGTCACTTTAGAGTTATGTGCACACAAATTAAACAACCTAATTATAAATAAATTAAATTTTAATAAAATGTAATCGCATTTTACTAAACAACTCTTATTTATATATAGTATTGTCCAAATCAGGTTCATTAAAAAAATTATACTGTCCAAATCAGTAATTCTTCATTTTGAAGGATAAAATCGTCCAAAAAATAATTAATTTATTTAAAACCTAAATAATTAACGATTATTTTGAATCAGAGGGAGATTATATATTCCGTTATTATTCAACAATAATTAACTATCATCATTTAAAATCTCATAAAAAGATATTGAGAAAAATATAACTATTGATCCCTATATTTTAACTTGTTTTGGTATAAATCCCTATAATTTTCTTTTGTTATTTCAAGTCTCTCTAATTATATCTCATTTACAATGTCAGTCCATTTATTTTTGAATATGTTCATAAGAATGATGAAATGGCATTAATGATGTTAACTATGCTAAATATGTTGAGGTGGAATTATGATTTAATAAATCACAAGTGTTGTCCATCTTGTTCTGTTTTATGTTTAAAATTCCAATCTGTTAAATCATAATTTCATTTGAGCACAACGATTAAAAACATTAATTAATCACATGTCAATATATTTAACATCATTGATGCAACCTCATCTCATTCTTTTAGAAATATTCAAACATAGAGAAACCAACGTACAGATCTGATAAACTACAGGGAAAGCAATGGAAAAAATTATAGATACATATATCAAAACATATTAAAATTATAGCAACCACAATAATTATGTTTTCCCAAAAATATTTTTCATCCATGAAATTACGTTCGTTCATCTAATTCTGTGTACTACAAACACTTAAAAGATCATAACATTTAACTAAAGAATAAATAAATAATAACTTGAAAACTCCTGCATTATAATAAAGAATAAATTAATTAGTTGGCCAAATGACATTGGAAGTTTGTCATTGCTCATAGAATAACTTCAGAATTGTGCATTTGTGCAAGTGGCATTATCACTTATCAGTAAGGAAACTAGGAAAGCACATAGAAGAAGCAACCTAGTAAGAAATATTGTTTTCAGGTTCCAACTTGTTTAAATCATAGAGAGGCATTTGGTAGAAAGTATCTATTAGCAAAAATAAAGAAGGAAATAAAACTGTCTTCAGCTTTTGTTACTTTTTATTTGGATTTATGCTAGCTAGGCATAGCTGTTTCTTGTGTCTATTATATATTAGGACTAATAATTATTTTTTTATTGTTGCCCAAAAGAGCTAGGAGTTTGACAATTTGGTCAATACAACTTGATATTTAACTGATTTCACCAATTGATTAAATTTTGTCTGTCGGCTTCTTGTATATTATATATATATATATATATATATAGAAAAAAACATAACGTTTGGTTCCTATACTTTGCTCACTTTTTTTTATCTTTATTTTTTTTAGTATTTTAAGTCTCTACACTTTTATTTTTTATTGTTTTTGATTCCTCCAAAATTCCGATACTTTGTTCATAAAGGAACCAAAAATAATGAAAAATAAAAGTGTAGGGACCTAAAATACTGAAAAAGTACAGGGACCAAAAATAAAATGCGAGCAAAGTATAGAGACCAAAAGCTATATTTTTCCCCACACACACACACACATATAGATATATTCTTTGAATTTTATCTGAAGCCAGGGACAGGTTTAGCTTGGAATTGGCTCCTTACACGCCCATTTTTAATCATGCATGAGGATACAACATCATAGAAGGAACAAATTAGATTGGAAGGCTACAACTTTAGTCTATACAAAATGGGCTTGGCCCAAATATACCAAGGATGGACTAAATATAACATCTCACACTTACACTTGATAGAATTATTTTTTCTCCTTCTCTTATTTCCTTTCATACAAGATGCTTTGTTGTGATTGTGTGGACATAACATCTTCATTTTGGGCATTTGTATTAGAAATTTTATTTTGGACTAGCATGAAATAACTTTAAAGTTGATTTGTTCTTATATTTACTTTGTGCTTCATATGTCTTGGATTTACCTACATATACATTTCTTGTGGCTGATCTTATCCCTTGAGTTAGTATAAGACTTAGATTGCCTCTCTCATATACCTAGTGTCCACACTAATGAAAACCATAAAATGATATCATAAGAGACATGTCTCAAACATTAGCATAGCTTGCATAGGTGTGTATATATCATGTAATCTTCCTCTCACCCATACATTACTTTAATGGGAAATAATAGCTTTCTTAATACATTACCTTTAGACCGCATCTATCATTATCATAGAATATATAATAAAATAGAAGTCACTATTGTAACATCTCAAAATTTTATTTCATGATTAATAAGTTAATAAGAGATAAATTTGTAATTTGGTGCAAAATTAAGTAAATGACGTTTAGGGGTGACTAATGGACTCATTGGACTTGTTGGTAGCTTGGAAGTAGGTTAGAGAGTGAATGGGGCCACCTGGGCCCAATTGAAGGGAGTAAATTTGGACCTAAGCCCTACAATGACTTTTATCATTAATTCTAACCAAATTCAACTAATCATAACAACCTTTAATGACTAAGGATCAACCATGGCACAAGAGATAATTCTTTCATAAAAATTAACTTGGAAGTTGGGATTCCAAAATGTCATTCAAAAAATATTTACAAAGTATTTCCCAAGAATTAGAGTATAAATAATATGCAAAAACATGGAAAATGGAAATAGCTTTAAGACAAGGATAAAATAGTCATTTAGATAGCACTATGCATGTCCGGGGTGGCCTATGACCTAGAGGCTATCTACCACAGCTAACAGGCTTTTCCATTATGACCAGCTCATCCACATGCATTCACTGTAGTTAACCAAGAAATCTACCACAGTGCAATGCCATATCATCACAAATTTTATAGTAGCAAAAATCAAACTTCCAAAGCACCTAATTAACTTCTTGGACCTTCGATTAAAGTGACCTAAGCGCTTATACATAGATAAATCAACAATCTAACTAATGGAACCAGCCTTTCCCCTATCTGGTAACATATGGGAAATTTGGACACCTTGGATGAAAGGCATGCACAAAATGCTTTCAACTTTAACAAAGTGTCCCTAAACCCCTGATATTAACCATTAGCCTACTAACTTGCTTCAAGCATTCACATTACCAAAAGTTGATTATACATATTCATGTCATGCATTAACAAACTAAAGAAGTGTAGGTTTCACCTCCTAAGGCTTACCATCGTCTAGGAAGTTAAGAACGGAAATTATAGACACTAACTCCATTACAACACCTATACTTATACCATCTAGCCATAACTTAAAAGCAAGAATGTTGAATCATATGTTTTGATGGTTACAAAACCAAAGAGAAGATGTTTTTGCTATGTGTGTAGATACATAAAAAATCATGGATGAAGACAAAAACCTTAAGAACATGGAGAATCAAGAGAAGATGAAGTTTTATAAGATGAGTTATTTAATTCTCTTAGATTCAATATGAATACTTTGAGAGCTAGATCACATGTTATCATAATTGAAATGAGTGCATCATTCTTAGGTCATAAATCTCATTTGTACATTTTAGGACTTGTCTTAGTCTATTCAAGCTTGTGAGGTATGTCATTCTAGCTTAAAGTAGATCATAGAAGTTGTGGTTTTCACTGTCTAATGATCCATGTGTGATTCAGTATGGTCCTGCATGTGATTTATTATCTTAGGCACACTGACTGACGTTTTAAGCCAAAATCAGTAGTGATCCATGCATGATTTGTCACTTATGTCTGTGTGATGCTTTGATGAAGCTTCTGTGCTCCATTTCATACAAGCTGTCATTGGGTATGCACACTTGAATTATCATCTTGTGTTCCTTTACATATTGTGAAGTTCCATTTTAGGCTTGAATGGGAAAGAATTCACGTGTGATTTGTCACTAAGCCTTTTGAACACATTTTAGCTAAGTAAGTCTTAAGCCATTTCAAGCCTAATTCATCATGTACACTTACTGTTCTAAGTATCTTCAATCATGAAATCCTTACTTGAATGCACATTGGTTCCACAAATGTTTTGTTTTCTAGAATGGCTTAGTTTTGTAACTAGCCATTTCACGCATGTGTGATAGAGTGTTCCATGCGTGATCCATCTTCCATAATGTTTTTGGTTTTAGAACCAACCATTCCACGCATGATAAAGAGTTAGTCTCATGAGTGATTTGTCACACAGAATGGCTTTAGCATTTTGCCAGCCATTTCACGTTTGAGAACCTTAGGGTCACACGCATGTTTTGTCACACATAATGGTTTATATATTCATATCCTCTAAAACACACATGAGTCACCCTAATATTCATGTTTGAATTGTCACATATGCTTGATTGAAACTTGGCTAGCTCCATTTCACGTGTAAACCAACTGGTTACATGCAAGAAATGTCACCAACGATTATAAACACTGTTTCAACAGTCTGTCAATTGCCAAAACTATATATGTGATACAATTCAAGTTCAAAATAAGAATTCTGATATTTGAGTAAACTATTCATCATTTGACCATTCTTAAAAAACTTTTCAAAGTTGTGCATCAAAGTCTTGCATTCATTATTTACCATTCTTGATAAAGTTTGTAAAAAAGCTCTTACTAGTTTCCAAGCTTTCAATTATAATCTATCTACTCGTCTAAGAGAGTTCATATTTGAGATATTTTAGCAGAAATCTTGAAAAGAGATTTTTCAAGTGAGTTATAACAACTTCTAATTGTAGCAAGGTTTATTGTTGAATCAAGACTAATTAAGTTTTGGGAGTTTGTACTGTGGTTGCAAGCATCCATTAAAGCTTATGAGTTTAGTTAAAAATTTTAAGGTAATCTTGAGGATTAGATGTAGGCCAAGTTTAGGCTAAACTAGTGTCACGCCCCAAAAATAAAGGGTGATTGGCATGGGATGTGAACCTTATCGCACATCCCTTAAGCCCTAAATTGAGAAATCTTTCTATTTTTTTAAAGCATAGTTGAATTTGTTCTAAAAATTATGACATAATAAAACTCATAATAAAAGTTTTAATATTTTTGTTAAAATTTTGGTAGAACCTCCCCAATAAATAGAATCTTATAAAAACTTCTACAACACTCTATCTTACATAAAATATAATATCAATCAAGAGCTCAACTTTTTCCATCTAGCAGATAACATATATCAAAATAGAATCCTAGTTATAGGTGATGTGGAGCATCTAACCTTACTTCCAAAATAAAATACATGAATTCAAATATTTACACCATTGGGAAATAGTGCTAAACAAAATTTCACCCAGAGCAGTTGTATGCCCCTCAGAGGTCAGCAATAGATTTAGTGTTAGACAATAAATTTGAGACCAAAATAAATTTCTAGTGAATAAAATCCTAATAATAAATAATTAAATATGTATAAAAAGGAAGTTTAACATGATTATATGGGTTAGAAATAACAATTTTTATAAACAAATATTTGAAAAACTTCATCATAAAAGGACTTTATGTAACTTTAAATAAATTCTTGATTCATTAAAGTATCATATCAAACGTCATTACCATATAATTTTAGTAAAGCAAATAATTGCATTAAATAATTATAAATATGTCATTAATCAAAATCAATGAAAATAGATCCATCAAATGATTAAAAACTCATAATTATAGGGACTTATCAAAACAATTAACAAACGTGGACATATAGTTCATAAGGGTAAATAACCAAATGCAGCTGAAGTCACGAAACAAATGTGGACACACAGTCCACGATGGTAATACTAATTAAATGCGGTTCAAAGCCACAAAATCAAACATGAGTACAATGCTCACGAATAATCATCCCTCCATTCCACGTGCGTTGGCCATCGCACGGGGCTAGCACCTCTTATAAGCACCCTGCTAGCTAGGTGAACCATGGCGCACCGAGGGCTAACAGAACTGTCGTTAGCAACTAATGTTCTGTATAAAGTCCCTTTCAAATTCATTTTTAAATATGCGAGAAAATCATCACTTGCAAAATATAATTTCTCTTCTTGAAATCAAACTCGCATGAATAGTTTTCAGGCATCAAAACTTGCCAAATAAAATTTCATATCCAATATTCATGCTTGCATTTATTGAATAATCAAAAATTACCAAAGCTAGTGAAAATGATTTTTATCAATCTTGAAAGCATTAAGGGGTAAAACATTCATGTGCCATGATGTAAATATTCTTCACTATTATCTTATAACTTAAAAGTGAAGAAATTTAAATAACAAAATATCCACTAATCAACATACTTATTATTAAAATAATCTATATAAAAATAGAAATTTTCGGCAAGAAAAATAATTGATAATTTAGTTGGGACGTTATTCATTTACCTGAAGTTTTGTCAAAGTATAAAGTCCTCTTCTCACCACATTAATCGATTTCCTCTCCTTCTAAATTTCCTTTGATCAATAATATCAAAAAGTAAGAGGATACACTGTTGTTCGAAGAGGAAGAAAGAGATCCTCATGCATGCACAACAGCCGGCTGAATAGAGATCAGAGAGCGTCACGAAACAGGGAGTAGGAGAAATCATGTATTAGATCTCCAATAGCGGCGGATGGCGTTCAAGCTCACAACCATATTCGCAATGTTGAAGGCAATTGAGGAAGGAAGGAGAAGGTGAAAGAGATCAATAATTTCAGTTCCTCTCTTACTTGAGCACCGATAACAGATCAAAGAAAAAAAATGAGAAAGTAGGATTCAACAATGAAAAAAAAACAGGGGAGAGAGGTTTAGGCATCACCATTGCATGAAAAGAAGACCACTGGAGGAGCAGGGGAGTGGATGAACTCGCGACTTCGGTTCTTGACAGTAGCGGATTCATAGCGAACACTGACATCAGCGATGGACTGAACAGCCTAGCTCCTCACTCGTACACTTCAGAGACACAGAAAGGAAATGGATGAAGAAGAACAAAGGACCAAGACTCTTGACTCTCTCTTTGGCTCACACTCACACCAGCGAGCAAGGATGAATGCCGAAAGAACAGAGGGAGAAAAGAGGTGATCTCTCTCGGTTCTGGAATTTTTGAAGAAGGAGAAAGAAAAATAAAAGAGGCGGTGCGTGCATATCTGACCGAGGGAGAATATAAATTTAAACTTTAAGAAATTGCAAATATTACAAAAGAGAGCCCAACATTTTCTCTAATAACATAAAAGACATGAGCACTTTAGTAAATTTTCCAAAATTTTAAACTAAATAAAATTAATATATTTCAAAAAAAATATATTTAAACTTTAGACCTTCAAGTAAGCTATTAATATAATTTTCACTAATTTTCCCTTTTCCATTTACCATAAAATAAATTTAAATAAAATATAAATTGGGAGATAATAATTTTTTAATTTAAAATTTAGGGTCATTACATTCTCTTCCCCTTTTGAAATTTGGTCCTCTGAATTTTAATGAACACTTACCTCAAATTTCGGATAAGTGCAAATACTTAACATACATACTACTTTCAACTTCCTATATAGCTTCTTTACTTATCTATTAAGAATAGTCACAGGGATTTTTTCATATGATAAACCTAAGTCTATCTATATCTCTTTGAGTATTGATCACATGAAAGGGGTTGTACAAGTACACACACACACACACACACACACACACATACACACATTTTTGTAGTATTGATACATGAAACACCGGATGAATACTCGATAGTTCAAGTGGCAATGTCAATCGAGAAGTGATGACACCAACTCTCACTAAGATCTCAAAGGAGCTAATATATCTCGAACTTAGCTTGCCTTTATTCTCAAATCTCCTCACTCCCTTGGTGGGAGACACCTTGAGATATACTTTGTCTCTAACCATAAACTCTAACTCCTAATATTTGTTATCAACATAAGACTTCTATTAACTCTAGGCTATTAACCATCCTTATCTAATTACTTTCACCTTCTTAATAGCATCTTGCATTAGATCCTGTCTCGAATTTCTTAAGTAATATCAAACCATTCAATTAGAAATCCTCATCATTTATCTTATAACTCCTCAAATATTAAATATTAGTTTTATAATTATTATTATATGCACTTTACAATGAAGTCAGTAGTTATCCTAACTTTTAATGACCAAAGTTCAAAATATAAGATCTTGGCATAATGTCTAAAATTCAAACTATCCCTTCATATAGATCATTAGTTTATGATAGCACCCAAAGTCTCTTGTAAGGCTTTCTAAAGGCACAAAGTAAATTAGAGTGTTGCACACAAACTAACATGAGATAAAGTCTATTATGCCTTTCCTCAAACTATCCCACAATACAAATAGTTTATTTGTTTTATAAATCTTGGTACACCTTTCTTGACCTTTGAAGAATAATTGATACACACTGAGTTAATTCTACTCCTTATAATAACCTCTATTTAAGGTATGCATATTTTGCTATTGTCCTTTAATGTTCTCTTCTAGTCAACAACAATTTCATCCATACATTCTATCATAAATTTATTAAGAAATTATGTAAACATCATATTCATCCTTTTTATAAATATTACTATACTTGCTCTTATTCATACATCCTCAATTTATCAACATAATCCTTCAAAATTTCCTAAATGGATTTCTTAACATTTTCCTGAAATAAAAGCAGAAATAGAATCCTAAATTCCTCTTAATTCCCTTAAAACAGAGGGAGATATTGTAGATATGCCTATTAATATAGTCTCTAGTCCTTCAAATTACTTCAGCTAAATAATCCTAATTTTTTTTTGGTTTAATTGCATAGCTCCAACATAGAAATAAAATGCTTGTCTTCCACCATTCACCACCGAAGCTCATTCCAATTCACTTAGAATTTTTAAAACATCTTACCAATAACCAACATCCATAGTTAAATAACAATAAAGCTTAATCTCTTTTCATCTAGTTTTAACATGTTATGAACACATAATTGATCCCAAACTTTAGATGATCATAACTTCAGCTAGAAACATTCAATTCAAGAACATTATGGCATTCCAGCTCACAACCACATTCGCAATGTTGAAGGCAATTGAGGAAGGAAGGAGAAGGCGAAAGAGATCAAGAATTTCAGTTCCTCTCTCACTTGAGCACTGGTAACAAATCAAAGAAAAAATGGGAAAGGAGGATTCATTAATGAAAACAAACAGGGGAGAGAGGTTTAGGCATCACCATTGCATGAAAAGAAGACCATTGGAGGAGCAGGGGAGTGGACGAACTCGCGACTTTAGTTCTTGATAGTAGCGAATTCATAACGAACACTGACATTAGTGACAGACTGAACAGCCTAGCTCCTCACTCGTACACTTCAGAGACACAGAAAGGAAATGGATGGAGAAGAACAAAGGACCAAGACTCTCAACTCTCTCTTTGGCTCACACTCACACCAGCAATGGCAAGGATGAATGCTGAAAGAACAGAGGGAGAGAAGAGGCGATCTCTCTCGGTTCTGGTAAAGAAGGAGAAAAAAAAAAGAGGCGGTGTATGCATATTTGACTGAGGGAGGAACATAAATTTGAACTTTAAGAAATTGCAAATATTACAAAAGAGAGCCCAACATTTTCTCTAATAACATAAAAGACACAGGCACTTTAGTAAATTTTCCAAAATTTTAAACTAAATAAAATTAATATATTTTTAGAAAAATATATTAAAACTTTAGACCTTCAAGTAAGCTATTAATAATTTTCACTAATTCACTCTTTTTCATTTACCATAAAATAAATTTAAATAAAATATAAATCAAAAAACAAAAAATTTTTTATTTTAAAATTTAGGGTCATTACAACCAGGATAAATCTCTTGTGTATAATCTCTTCTTTCCTTACTTCTATCTTCCTCTCCTTTGATTTTTATAGAAAAATTTAGTATTACCCAATTCACCCCTTCTTAGGTGCCAGCCTATCTAATAAAGAGTAGGGCCTTTACTAAAGATTCCTATGTCTACAAATAGGCTACAATGTAGACAGATAACTTAATGAAAATGAATCTTGATGTTGGCAATATGTTATTCAATTATAGATACATAGATACTAGGGACATTACAATAGTTAGGTGTCTCTAGTTTCGTTTGCTTCCCTTTGTCCTAAAGCCAAAGTGTCTCCTAGAAAATATTAAACTACAAGAGTGAGATTATACATTCTCAGTAATCAAGAACATAAATTCAAGAATATAATTATGTGGCATATAGAAGCAATTTAAGCATACAATCACATTTAGAAATTCTACAATTATTCAACATGTATCATAATGATATATATATATATATATTTATGAAAATAAAACATGTGCAACTTCTAGACTTCAACAAAGATCATGCTTCACCCTTATTATCCTTCGTTTATCTTTTAACTGAATCTTTGAGCTATTAAATCATATAGGACTAATTCCTATGATTGAATTAGCCTCGCTTTCTAATTATTACGGGTGACTTGGTGAAGGCCATATACTAACTCTCAAACCATAGATATACTTTTTTTGAACTCATAAAGTGTCATTTTTCCTAGTTCAGGGTACTAATCAAGAACTAAAACACATAGGTGTCATAATGTTGGCGAGTATCACATGGATTTCCATAACGTTCTACTCTTTTGGGTGAACTCCTGCTTATCTATGATCATGCAATATGATCATGTTACTTATCATGACCTTTATCATTAACCCAATTAACCACAATCATTCATAATCACTGAGAACCAATCATAGCTAAGACGATAGATTAAACTTACAAAAGAAGACTAGAAGTTTGGATCCCAAAAATCATTTGAAAATATTGAATAAATAATGTAGTTAAATTCTTTCAAGAATCAGAGTGGAAAGATATACAAAAACATAAGAAAATAGAATAGCATTGAGGAATAAACACACAAGGGAAAAAAAGAGCATTTAAAGCAAGTCAATGCACATCCGCCATGACTAGAAGTCCTTCCACCGCTACCAGTGCTATAGTGACCAATTGGTTGCAACTAAGCAACTTTCCATTATAGCCAACCAAATTGACTCATCTGTCATAACTAAACAGCTATTCACCATTGTGGAACATCTCATATTAGTATAATAAATGACACATAGAATTTAAACTTCAAACACATAATTAATCATTGGGACCTCTAATTAAAGTGATCCAAGTATCCACACATAGATAATTAGGAGACCTAACTCATGGTACTATTTACAACTCAATCTGGTATCAAATGAGGATCTTAGAATACTAAGTGCCAATATAAGCAGAGTATCTCCCTTCTCATATCAAATTGAAATGTTGAATCCATTTCAATGACAATTATGCACACACATTCATTGTATAAATATGCCAAGGTATGAGAAAACATCAACCATAATTATCTACACATTTGCATAACTGGCCTTTTCTCAAAATGTTGGCTACTCACCAAAATTGCCAATTCTACAATTAGTGCTTATATATAAATGATTCATAATTCATTATATATATATACATACATACATACATATATATATATATATATATATGTATGTATGTATGAAATAGTCCTAGTGTTGGAAAAAAAAGAGATTTTACAAGTGAAGCTCTAGTTCTTTGGTGCCAACACCTCCCTTTTTTCCTTAGCCTTATCGTCTCCTGGATTAAAAAATCTCAGTAACCAATAATATAATTAAAGCATATTAAAGTGTGGCAATCATAATCATAAAATCATTTCATAACATATAACTTATTTTATTACACAACCATATATATTCAAATATCAATACTTTATGATCAATGCATCCACCTTATATCCCTCCTTATATTATCAGATTGAACCTATATGCTATTAACTTATATAAGTTTAGCTTGTGTGACTGGACTAGCCTTGCTCTCCAATTATGAGGGTTTTCCCAGTCAAAAGCTCCCATACTCACTCTCAAACCATGGGTTTTCCTTACTCAAATTTTAGGGTGTCATAAGTGCCTAACGACCTACACCTTTTAGTCTAGGATTGATGATGCTGAGTGTAACATCCCAAAAATTTTAAGACTCGAATTTATTTTAAAAAATAAAATAAAATATCTATAATTAAATTAAAATTTAGAATAATTTGATAGAGGTCTAGAGTTTGAATTTTTCTCAGCAAAAGTTTGGTTTTATTTGATTTTTAACTACAGAAAAAATTACCAAAGTTAACCCGGGCTTTTGTGTTATAATAAAAAAATATTGGGCCCTTTATTGTAATTTTCCCCAAAGTCTAATATCAGCAATTTAAGAGGGAAAAAGCACATAGAAATGCAGAATAAAGAACCAAGGAAAGAAAGGAAACGCACAAGAGGGAAAGAGGAAGAAGAGAAGAGAAAGAGAGGGAGTTAGGCTTGGATCTAGGAGGCTTTGTGACCGTTGCGAGCTCGGCTACAGGATAAGTAAACTCCCTACTTCAATCCTCTTCCTTTCCTTTTTGTTTTCTTCAATTTTTGGAAGAGGAAATTTCTGAATTTTGATCCCCAAGGCTTTATTCTTGTAAGCTTTTGTTTCTTTGGATCCTAGGGAGGATGTTTTGAGTTTCTATATAGTGATCTAATATTTTGAGTGGATAATTGGATGAAAAGATATGTTTTGGGCATAAATTAAACCCTGAGAGATTAGGTTTTGCTCTTCAATGGTTTAAGCCTATTGATTTAGTTATAATTTTGCTATTTGAGCCCAGAAGATTTAAATTAAGGTTTGGTTTTCATTATAAGGGCTAATGGTGAAAGTTGGTGACACTAAGTGAAGGTTTTTAATTGATTAAAAATTATATAAATTGGAAATTAACCTAGTGATGGCTAATAAATGGTTTTGTTGGTTAAGTGATACTATGTGAATGGTTGGTTTAATATATGGACCATTAGGATGGATTATGACTCATTGACCCAAGTTGTGTGTTATGAGTTATAATCTTCATTAATGCTATTTGACATGATAAGTGATGTGGATCACTTATATGTTGTAGGAACTGTTGGTGGAATTTGTTCGGAAGTTAAGGAAGAAGCCGAGTCCTATTTTGTACAAGAAAAACCCTTTTGGTACTAAAGGGTTGAGGTAACAGGGGAATTTATATTTCTTATTACTTTGTTTTAGCTATTTTTGAATAAATATTACTAGCTATCATGCATTACATGTTTTAAAACATTAAATGTACTTTATAAGGGGTTATGGGGTACTACTTTGATTATAGTGCAAATATGTTTTCTAATTGTTTAACAACAATGTTTTTATGGAAACGAAATTTATTTGCATGTATTGTAATCATAAAGAATAGAAGTTGCACTTAAGGAAGTGTAATTAAGTAAGGTACCTTAGATAGGCTAAGGAACCGTTTAAGGGAGATTTATAAATGTTATACTACCTTAGAGTGTTGAAGTGGTCAATACTCGAGAAAGGTAGATACGAATAAAAGGCATGATCTCGGTGGGAGTTCACCAATGAGAAGGTGTGGACTTTTGATATTCTATGGCACGCTGCCAGTACTCAGTGTTGCCTTATGTATTGTGGGCTCAGTGCACTAAAGTGGTTAGTGTATTGAGTGTTCGACACCTCTCAGTGGGGGAGGGAATCCGACATATGAAGTGTGAGGTTGAGTGCCTAGGCCAAGGTAGCCCTCACATGGAGAGTAAGTCGGGCTGGCTCTGGGAGGGAGTTAGCTTTGACTGCTCAGATTCACGTCGAGGGGGCATAGGCGATTCGATGGATTAGATCATGCCTTAGATTATATTTTGTACCTGTGGAGGTACAAGTGGGTATAAGGTTTACCTACGAGTTAAAGAGTGCCAGAGGGCATTCTATTGGTCATGAAAGGCCATACCGGCCTAGGTCATGCATTCATGCATTTTAAATGGCTAAATTATATACTATGTTGAATTTATTATTTGTTTATTCGATTATGGCTTGCTTTGTAATAATCAATGTAGATTTCTCTGTTACTGAGACCGTGGTTGTCTCACCCCTTTCTTTTCAATATTTCTAGGTCCAGGTAAAGGAACCAATGGAGGATGGGGAAAGGAGCAGAGCTAGGGGTTGTTTGTGAATTGTAAAGAATTGCAACCCCTTTCTTTTGAGCAAATCTATTGTAATGTATTTAGAATTAAGGTGCCAGTAGGATATGATTATGTATATGTGTGTGAGTATGTGTGGATTGTATGGCTTGTGTATGAATTTTTGTTTGCTTGTAGACTTGTGGCTAGGAAACTTGGCTATGGTGTGTGGTTTTGATGTATTTATTTAGTAGACCAAGTTTTCACTGCAAGCAAATATTTATTTTGGTATATATGTAATTCCACAAGCAAATGCAAAGTGGTTGCATTGCAAATGGTGTACTATAGGCAAACATACACCTTGGATAGAGAGAGTGGGTGTGTGGGCCCCACAGAGATCTCTGAACCAAGTGAAAATGTTTAGCGTGTGTATTCATATGTGTATATGATATTTGGAATAGTTTTTAGCCACTTTTGTGTGATTTGTGCATTTTGGGGGTTTAGGGTCCATTTTGGGAAATGGCACCCGGGTGGTAAATTTTAGTATAAAGGTTTTTTCTATCATTTAAATGTTCTATCAGGTGTTTTTAGTCCTATTTGACGTGTCCAAAGTATTCCCACAAGTTTGTGACCATTAGGACGAGATTTGGACAATTTTAAAAATGGTTTTTACTAAAAAAACTGCACTTTTGCATCCAGGTGTCCAAATCTTAATCCGACCATTAGATTTCTCTAAAATTTGGGTCACAATTAAAACCTTTTATAAGCTTCATGTGAGCTTTGGAATCACATCGATCGGATACAGTACAGAGAAACGGCACACTCCGAAATTTGGTCCGGAGGAGCTATCATGACAGCAATATTTGATAATGTTGCAACATCTACAAAATTTAATCCATCCGTTGGATCTTTCCAAAATTTGGAATTCTAATAATAATATTTAAAAGTGACATGTGGGATTTGGAATCGCTCCGATCGGAGGTCGGATGATGAAATGGTGCACCCTAAAAGTTAGTCTAGAAGTGCTGTCATGACAGCAAAAATAGCCAATCTTTTAAAATGCTAATTTTTAATCCGATTGTTAGATCTTTTCGAAATTTGGTACACTCATAGTACCCTTTGAATGTGACGTGTGACCTTTAAAATCATTTCGATCGGGGGTCAGATGGCGAAACGGTGCCTCCTGAAAGTTGGCTCGGGAGGGCTGTCATGACAGCAATTTAATGCTGTCATGACAGCATCTTTTTATTCCACTTTTGTCTAGCTTGCTTCCGTACGCTATAGGTAGAACCTATAATTTTTTTAAGGTTTTAAATGTTTACTTTGCAATCATGTATTTGCTTAGTGATTTAAATGGTTTGTTTCCTAAGTTGGTTTTAGGATTAAATCCTTAACCACAATTAGTTTATTTGACTTGTGTGATTTTTGGATAACACTTAGGGCAAGTGTTACATTTGGTATTAGTTTTAGGTTTATGATTCCTCTTTCCTATTTGGTACCTTAAATACATTACTCTTATGCTCTTTCCCTTCTCCCACTAACCTAGACTAATATTGTTTTTCTTTCTCTAGCTTGTTCCTTTAGGAAGGGAGAAAGGTCCGTACGCTTATGGCCGTACACCTTTCAGTTCTAATATGGCTCAAAGGGGAAGAGTTAGATCGAGGAATGAGGAACGACCACCACCTCTACCTCCTCTGCCTCCACCACCACCACCACAGGGGACGGATGCAGTTATGGCTAGGCTACTTGAAGTGATGGTGGATATACAGCAAAATCTTAGAGGTCGTGCTGTTCCAAATCAGCATTTTGACCTAAGTACTGGGCAAGGATCTTCTAGTACTGTAGGAGCTCATGGACCGGTTGCTGATAACCGAAAGGATGACATATCCGGACCTTAGAAGGAATTCTCTCGATCTAATCCAACCACATATGAGGTAGTATGCTTGATGGGAAAATTGAGGAGTGGTTGGATCAGATGGAGCAGTTATTTACTGTTGTGAGGTGTATATCTAAGCAGAGAGTTATCTTAGCTACGATGCAGCTTGTTGGTGAAGCCAAGCATTGGTGGGATTCTGTTAAGCCCACGGATGGAAGATCTATGTCTTGGGCCGAATTCAAAGAAAAATTTTATGATTTTCACTTTCCACCAGCTTTCATAGACAAGAAAGAGGCAGAGTTTCATACGTTTCAGCAGCAGGACTTAGACGAGGAGACTTTTATGAGAAAATTCAATCAGCTGTCTAAGTTCTCAACATATCTGAAGGCTTCTAATGATAGAAAGTGGAAAGCAAAGAGGTTATTAGAAAAGATGAGGCTAGAATACCGCCAGCAGCTATCTTTATTGGGTGAGGTGACATATGATGAGATGTGCAATCGTCTGAGGATTGCCGCTCACCGAGGTCGAGACACACAGAGTAGCTAGAGTAGGGATACACGAGGTCAATTTTCTTCTGGGTTGGCTCCTACTAGTGGTGTATCCAAGAGAATGGGTTTTAGCTCTGATTCTTCTTCTGGTGGCTCCTTTAGAGCCGGGTCTTCTTCTACTTCTGGTAATCAGAATTTAAATAGGGGTTTAAGATTTCAAGGTAATCGGGGTGGTAATATGAGATCTGGGGGTTCTCATTTCTCTGGGAATGCTCCAGTACATTCTTCACATGCCAGTCAGGCCCTAATTCTAAACACAGCGAGGTCACCTTGTGATAGATGTGGTAGGGTTCATTCTAGTTGTTGCTTTACTTACTACAAGTATGGAAAGTTAGGCCATTTGATCTGTGACTGCCTTGATTTGCATGAGAGCTCGGACCGGAGGAACGTGATTCCCGGTAGAGTGTATACAGTATCTTAGGAGGAGACTAGAAAGTCATCAAATCTAATCACTGGTATGGTTTCTATCTATGGCCTTGATTTAGAAGCTTTGTTTGATTTTGGTGCGACTCATTCTTTTATTTCTGCTGAGCGCTTAGATAGAATGGGTATGCCTGTTGACTAGTTGCCCCATGATATAGAAGTTTCCTTTACTTCTGGTTTAGTTGATTGATCCAGTATGGTGTATAGTACTAAGATGACTTTTAATGGGCGATCGACTTGGGTGAATGTGATCAAATTACCTATGTAAGGGATTGATTTAATCATTGGTATGGATTGGTTGATAGCTTATGGTGCTGTCTTAGATTGTGTGGCTAAGACAGTGACTTTGGTAGAAGTACCGGAGGTGATTGAGGAATACCCAGGTCATTCTTGTTTTCTTTCTTCTTTGTAAGTTGAAAGGTTAATTGAGCAGGGTTGTGAAGCTTACGTGGTAGTGCTCGCTACCCAAGGGTTTGAGACAGGTAAAGTGGATGAAATTAAGGTTGTTAAGGAGTTCCTGGAGGTGTTTTTAGAGGATGTGTCAGGATTACCTCTAGAGCGTGAGGTTGAATTCTCGATTGACCTGGTACCGGGGACTCAGCCAATTTCAAAGGCTCCCTATAGAATGGCTCCTTTAGAGTTAGCTGAGTTGAAGAAGCAACTTAAGGAGCTATTAGATAAGGGATTTATTAGACCCAGTGTTTCTCCTTGGGGATCCCCTATCTTATTTGTGAAGAAGAAGGATGGTAGTTTAAGATTGTGTATCGATTACAGGCAGTTGAATAAGGTTACGGTGAAGAACAAGTACCCACTGCCTCGCATCGATGATCTCTTGGATTAGTTGGTTGGTGCCACGATTTTCTCTAAGATTGATTTACGTTCAAGGTACCATCAGCTGAGGGTTAGTGAGAAGGATGTGGCAAAGACAGCTTTCAGGACTCGATATGGTCACTGAGTTTTTGGTTATGCCATTCGGGCTAACTAATGCACCTGCAGTTTTCATGGACTATATGAACTGCATTTTTTGACCTTTCTTGGATCAGTTTGTGGTGGTTTTTATTGATGATATACTGATCTACTCTAAAGATGAGGAGCAGCATGCCAGACACTTGAGGACTGTCCTAAGGTTTCTGCGAGATTATAAGCTATATGCCAAGCTCAGTAAGTGCGAGTTTTGGATGAGAGAGGTTAGATTCTTGGGACATATCGTGTCGGCAAATGGTATTGTAGTTGATCCATATAAGGTTGAAGTTGTCTTGTAATGGAAAAGACTAAAATCGATAACAGAGATCCGTAGTTTTTTGGGATTAGCAGGTTACTACCGGCATTTTATCAAAGGTTTCTCTCAGATTTCTATGCCTTTGACTAGACTCACAAGGAAGGATAGGCTATTTACTTGGGATGATAGGTGCGAGATAGATTTTCTTGAGTTGAAAGAAAGGTTAACAACAGCTCCAGTGTTGGTGATTTTGGATCCTCAAAAGCCCTATGATGTGTACACTGATGCCTCTCATAAGGGTCTTGGTTGTGTTCTAATGCAAGATGAGAGGGTAGTGGCATATGCATCTCGACAACTTAGGCCACATAAGGAGAATTATCCGACGCATGATCTCGAGTTAGCTGTGGTGGTCTTTGCATTGAAGATCTGGCGTCATTATTTTTATGGAACAGAGTTCAGGGTCATGAGCGACCATAAAAGTCTCAAGTACCTGGTGGATCAAAAAGAGCTAAACATGAGACAAAGATGTTGGATGGAGTTTTTTAAAGATTATAATTTTGAATTTAAGTATCATCTGGGAAAAGCAAATGTGGTAGCAGATGCTCTTAGTCGTAAGACTTTACATGTAGCCTAGTTAATGGTTCGAGAGCATCGATTGATGGAGTCTTTGGTTGAGACTTCTCTGGGTATGATTGAGTTCTCCTTGAATGGTCTTAAAACTACAGTTATTTCCAATGAATTTTGGAAGGAGATACGAGATGCTCAGCTTCGAGATCCGATTTTATTAAAAGTAAGCCAAGACATCGAGAATGGTGAGACAATGGACTATTGGTTTAGTGATGATGGGTATGTGGTTTTCAAGGATAGGGTGTGTATTCCCAATAATGAGTCTATTCGAAAGAAATTATTGGATGAGGCATATCATAGTAGCTACACCCTTCATCCCGATGCTACTAAGATGTATCCTGACATGCAGCATCATTGATGGTGGCCAGGCATGAAAAAGGATGTCATAGAGTATGTTAGTAAGTGTTTGACCTGTCAGAAGGTCAAGATAGAGCACCAAAAGCCATCGAGGTTGTTACAGCCTTTGGAGATTCCTAAATAGAAATGGGACAGTATTTCAATGGATTTTGTATCTGGTTTGCCGAGGACCCAGGCTAGTTTTCACTCTATCTGGGTAATTGTAGATCGTTTAACTAAGTCAGCACATTTCTTTCCGGTCAAGACCAATTATACAATTGATAGGTATGCTGAGATATACATTAAGGAGGTATTGAGGGATATTGTTTCAGACCGTGATCCTTGGCTTACATCAAATTTATAGCAAGCTATGCAAAAGGCTATGGGCACGGATCTGAAGTTCAGTACATCTTATCATCCATAAACAGATAGACAAACTGAGCGGACGATCCAGACATTAGAGGATATGTTGAGGTCATGGGATAAACATTTGCCTCTGGCGGAGTTTACTTATAATAACAGTTATCATGTCAGTATTTAGATGTCTCCTTATAAAGCATTGTATGGAAGACGATACAGATCACCTCTCTGTTGGTATGAGTTGAGTGAGAGGACAATGATGGGACCGGATGTGGTAGATGAGACCACAGAAAAAATCAAATTGATCCAATAAAAGCTTCTTACGGTGCAGAGTAGACAGAAAAGTTATGCAGATAATCATCGTAAGGACCTGTCTTTTGAGGTTGGGGATCATGTATTTCTCAAGGTTTCCCTATTGACGGGCGTTGGACGCTCAATTCGGGCTAAGAAGTTGTCTCCTCAATATATGGGTCCTTTTGAGGTTTTAAAGAAAGTTAGGCTGGTGGCTTATCAGTTGGTATTGCCGCCTCAGTTAGCGGGTCTACACAATGTGTTTCATGTGTCACAGCTGAAGAAGTACTAGCCAGACCCGTCGCATGTGATAGAACCTGAGGAGGTTGAAATTCAAGAGAATTTAACCTACCGGACTGAACCAGATCGTATTGTGGATGCTAAGGATAAGCAGCTCAGAAATAAGACAATCCGGTTGGTAAAAGTGATTTGGAAAGGGGCAACTCCTGGAGATACAACCTGGGAGACTGAGGATCAAATGAGAAAGGAGTATCCACAGTTGTTTCCCTAGGTATGTTGCTCTCTTTGATTCATGAATTAGCTTGAATTTTGGGGATAAAATCCTTTTTAAAGGAGGGGAGAATGTAACATCCCAAAAATTTTAAGACTCAAATTCATTTTAAAAAAATAAAATAAAATATCTATAATTAAATTAAAATTTAGAATAATTTGATAGAGGTCCAGAGTTTGAATTTTTCTCAACAAAAGTTTGGTTTTATTTGATTTTTAACTATGGGAAAAATTACCAAAGTTGACCCGGGCTTTTGTGTTATAATAAAAAAATGTTAGGCCCTTTATTGTAATTTTTCCCAAAGTCTAATATTAGCAATTTAAGAGGGAAAAAGCACGCAGAAACGCAGAGCAAAGAACCAAGGAAAGAAAGGAAACGCACAAGAGGGAGAGAGGAAGAAGAGAAGAGAAAGAGAGGGAGTTAGGCTTGGATCTAGGAGGCTTTGTGACCGTTGCGAGCTCGGCTACACGATAGGTAAACTCTCTACTTCAATCCTCTTCCCTTCCTCTCTGTTTTCTTTAATTTTTGGAAGAGGGAATTTCTGAATTTTGATCCCAAAGGCTTTATTTTTAAGCTTTTGTTTCTTTGGATCCTAGGGAGGATGTTTTGAGTTTCTATATAGTGATCTAATATTTTGAGTGGATAATTGAATGAAAAGAGGTATTTTGGGCACAAATTAAACCCTGAGAGATTGGGTTTTGCTCCTCAATGGTTTAAGCCTATTGATTTAGTTATAATTTTTCTATTTGAGCCCAATAAGATTTAAATTAAGGGTTGGTTTTCATTATAAGGGCCAATGGTGAAAGTTGGTGACACTAAGTGAAGGTTTTTAATTGATTAAAAATTATATAAATTGGAAATTAGCCTAGTAATGGCTAATAAATGGTTTTGTTGGTTAAGTGATACTATGTAAATGGTTGGTTTAATATATGGACCATTAGGATGGATTATGACTCATTGACCCAAGTTGTGTGTTATGAGTTATAATCTTCATTAATGCTATTTGACATGATAAGTGATGTTGATCACTTATATGTTGTAGGAACTGTTGGTGGAATTTGTTCAGAAGTTAAGGAACAAGCGGAGTCCTATTTTGTACGGGAGGAACCCTTTTGGTACCAAAGGGTTGAGCTAACAGGGGAATTTATATTTCTTATTACTTTGTTTTAGCTATTTTTGAATAAATATTACTAGCTATCATGCATTACATGTTTTAAAAGATTAAATGTACTTTATAAGGGGTTATGGGGTACTACTTTGATTATAGTGCAAATATGTTTTCTAATTATTTAACAACAATGTTTTTATGGAAACGAAATTTGTTTGTATGTATTGTAATCATAAAGAATAGAAGTTGCACTTAAGGAAGTGTAATTAAGTAAGGTACCTTAGATAGGCTAAGGAACTGTTTAAGGGAGATTTATAAATGTTATACTACCTTAGAGTGTTGAAGTGGTCAATACTCAGGAAAGGTAGACACGAATAAAAGGCATGATCTCGGTAGGAGTTCACCAATGAGAAGGTGTTGACTTTTGATATTCTATGGCACACTGCCAGTACTCAGTGTTGCCTTATGTATTGTGGGCTTAGTGTATTAAAGTGGTTAGTGTATTGAGTGTTCAACACCTCTCAGTGAGGGAGGGAATCAGACATATAAAGTGTGAGGTTGAGTGCCTAGGCCAAGGTAGCCCTCACATGGAGAGTAAGTCGGGCTGGCTCTGGGAGGGAGTTAGCTTTGACTGCTCAGGATTCACGTCGAAGGGGCATAGGCTGTTCGATGGATTAGATCATGTCTCAGATTTATTTTGTGCCTGTGGAGGTACAAGTAGGTATAAGGTTTACCTGCGGGTTAAAAAGTGCCAGGGGGCATTTTGTTGGTCATGAAAGGCCATACTAGCCTAGGTCATGCATTCATGCATTTTAAATGGCTAAATTATATACTATATTGAATTTATTATTCGTTTATTCAATTATGGCTTGCTTTGTAATAATCAATGTAGATTTCTCTGTTACTGTGACTGTGGTTGTCTCACCCCTTTCTTTTTAATATTTTTAGGTTCAGGCGAAGGAACCAGTGGAGGATGGGGAAAGGAACAGAGCTAGGGGTTGTTTGTGAATTGTAAAGAACTGCAACCCCTTTCTTTTGAGCAAATCTATTGTAATGTATTTAGGATTAGGGTGCCAATAGGATATGATTATGTATATGTGTGTATGTGTGGATTGTATGGCTTGTGTATGAATTTTTATTTACTTGTAGACTTGTGGCTAGGAAACTTGGGTATGGTGTGTGGTTTTGATGTATTTATTTAGTAGACCAAGTTTTCACTACAAGCAAATATTTATTTTGATATATATGTGATTCCACAAGCAAATGCAAAGTGGTTGCATTACAAATGGTGTGCTGTAAGCAAACATACACCTTGGATAGAGAAAGTGGGTACGTGGGCCCTACAGAGATCTCTAAGCCAAGTGAAAATGTTTAGCGTGTGTATTCATATGTGTATATGATATTTGGAATAGTTTTTGGCCACTCTTGTATGATTTGTGCATTTTGGGGGTTTAGGGTTCATTTTGGAAAATAGCACCCGGGTGGTCAAATTTTGGTATAAAGGTTTTTTCTATCATTTAAATGTTCTATCAGGTGTTTTTAGTCCTATTTGATGTGTCCAAAGTGTTCCCACAAGTTTGTGACCATTAGGAGGAGATTTGGACAATTTTGAAAATGGTTTTTACCAAAAAGACTGCACTTTTGCATCCGGGTGTCCAAATCTTAATTCGATCGTTGGATTTCTCTAAAATTTGGGTCACAGTAAAACCTTTTATAAGCTTCATGTGGGCTTTGGAATCACGTCGATTAGATACTGTACAGAGAAACGGCGCACTCCGAAATTTGGTCCGGAGGAGCTGTCATGACAGCAAAAGTGCTGTCATGACAGTAATATTTGATAATGTTGCAACATGCATAAAATTCAATCCGTCTGTTGGATCTTTCCAAAATTTGAAATGCTAATAATACTATTTAAAATTAACATGTGGGCTTTAGAATCGCTCCGATCGGAGGTTGGATGATGAAATGGTGCACCCCGGAATTTAGTCCGGAAGTGCTGTCATGACAGCAAAAATAGCCAATCTTTTAACATGTCTAATTTTTAATCCAACTGTTGGATCTTTTCAAAATTTAGTACACTAATAGTACCCTTTGAATGTGACGTGTGAGCTTTAAAATCACTTCGATCGGAGGTCAGATGGCGGAACGGTGCCTCTCGGAAGTTGGCCCGGGAGGGCTGTCATGACAGCAATTTAATGCTGTCATCACAGCATCTTTTTATTCCACTTTTGTCTAGCTTGCTTCTGTGCGCTATAGGTAGAACCTATAATTTTTTTTAAGGTTTTAAATGTTTACTTTGCAATTGTGTATTTGCTTAGTAATTTAAATGGTTTGTTTCCTAAGTTGGTTTTAGGATTAACTCCTTAACCACACTTAGTTTATTTGACTTGTGTGATTTTTGGATAACACTCGGGGCAAGTGTTACACTGAGTATCGTGCCTAACCCATGCCACATCTATAGGTTATTAGCAATACTAAATGTAACATCTCAAGTTTTAATCCATGGATTATTAAAGAAAATAATCAAGTTTAATTATGAAATTGAGTGTTTTGGTGTGGTGTGTGGTCGGAGAGGTCTAATAATGGTATTCAGTTATGTTTTCAACCTTAGTTTTAGGTCTAAAGTGAAGACAAGCTACTAGGGCATCAAAAGGAGGAGAAAAACATAAAAGGATGTCTCTATACCACATGCCACAGTGTGTAGCATGTTCGTTGCTGCGCATAGATAGCTACTAAAGCAGAAGGGTCTCTCTGTGCTATGCTTTTCAGTATGTGCTTCATATGCCATGGTGCATAGCCCTTTTCTGTAGAATTTTGTCATGAAATGAGGCAAAAAATAAGAGAAAGAAGAGGGAAATAAAAGAGCTCGTCCTTTTTCTACTATGGTTCACATTTGAAGGGTACTTGAGACATTTTAAAGTTAGTAATCGCCCAAGGTAAATATCATATACTCTATTCCTCCTTCTCTCTTTCGTTTTAATGGGGATTAGAGTTAGGGTTTTAGATGGGATGATGATTTTTGATCCATATAGATTATGGGCTGAACTCATTAACTCAAATGGAGTTAATGGGAATTGATTAGAGTAGTTAAACCTAGAGATGATGAGTTCTGACATCTTTGGTTGGTAAATGTCATTAATATCTAAAAATATCATTAATAAGGGTTGTTGGAAGAGTTGTAATGCCATTAATAGAAGTTTAATGACTCATTAATAATATTGGGAGCTAGAGATAGTTAATAAACCTAATGGATAAACCCAAACATGAAAAATATGGGCATTGAATAATCTAGAAGTGAAAGTATAAGGGTTGAAAATGTGTGTTTAACATTGTTGATAAGTTGAGAATTTGACTAATTGTAGATTGAGCATTTGGGCACCATTATGGCTTGGAAAATTAAGCTTGGAAGCTAAATATTGAAGGACAAAACATTTGACCTCTCAAAGGTCTGAGGTAACTAAGGGAACCCTATCTTGAATAGTTGTCTATTAATTGTATTGTAATGTGAAATGTGTGTATTTGGCTTGTACAATTGTGATTTGTGAATATGTGCAACATGCTATGAAATCATGAGATTGTATATTTACTTTGATTTGAACTAATATGCAAAGGTGATTGTGAAATGAATTTTAAAGTTGCATTGTGGTATGAAAATGAGTAGTTAAAGATGAGTATGAAAAAGATGAATGTATTGAGGTTGAAAATGATAGAAATATGTGAAGAATGTGAAAATAATGAAATTTGATACTCACTTGGGTAGCACATGGTTGTGAACCCAATGTGTTAATTTTGAAAATAAAATTGTAAATAGTGAGTGAGTATCATACATGACATGATAAGTGGGTAGGAGTTTGCCTAGGGAGAGGAGTAGATAAAATCCATATGGTGTTTTTGGCGTACGAGGGTATAACCTTGTCCTATAGTTTGCCAAGGGATTAGAACCTAGCTATTTCCATTAGTTTATTGAGGAGACTAACCTAGGGTATACGACACCCTATAAATTTAAGAGTAGGGGAAATTGTGGTTTGAGAGTGAGTCGTGTGATCTTTAGCCTAGTCACACCTCATAATTGGCGAGCTTGAGTAGTCAAGTCACACAGACGGAGCCCCGTTCGTTGTTACAGCCCATAATTTTAGTCAGAAGAAATAAGAAAGATATAAGGATGGTTGATCATGCCTATGTGATTGTATGACGTGTCACATGATTAAGTTATAGTAAGTCATGTTAATATATTGGGTCATGGTCACATGTTTGAATGTCTTATGGTGAGATAAAAATGAGTTAGTTGAGAAATGATAAGTTATGATTTATGTATTAATACATGTTTTAAGTAAATCTATTTCATACCTGTGTTTATTTCAATTGATATACAATTACATAGGATAGGTTTACCTTAGTTACTAAGAGGCTAGACTTACTTCTATTCTTTAATATTTTACAGGCTTTAGCTCTAGTGTAGAGAGGGAAAAAGCTCTAAAGGCTTAAGAATCTAGGTATTTCTAGTGTAATGCCTCTATGTTTTGTTTATTTTGTGTAATGTACTTAATATTGCCAATTAAGATGCATTTTTGTTTTACAGTTGCACTATATAATGGTTTATGATGGCTGGTTTATATTTTGGGCCTTGAGATGTTGTTAATGGTAAATTGTAAAAGTTAATAGGGTCATAATACTAGTTTAAATTTATTAAATTGCAATGGAAAGATCAAAAGAAGACAAAAAAAAAAGAGGAAAAGATCAACTTAAACATGTGTGTTTTTATTTTCTAAATAATTATTACTTGTGTTTATTTAATTATCGCATATGGTTTGTTTACTTTCTAAATAATTGTTACATGTTTGGTGACTTTTGTAAATAATTATTACATATGTTCATTGATTTTCTAATCATGTGTGTTCTTGCATTTTATAGGTAAATAGCTCCCAAGAGAGATAAACGCAAAGGTCATGATGACCTTGATGTTCTTAAGGGTGGCCCCAGCGTTGACCCTAGCAGTGGCCCTAGCATTGACCCTAGCGGTGGTCCTAGTGGTGGTCCTAATGTTGTAGCTAGTGGTGATACTCCTAGTGTCACTCCGAGTCTAACAATGAATGATGATCAACTTCAGGAGGAGGCAATTAAGATTAAAAAGGGTTTAGTTTTGATGACAGAAGTAAATAGATGGAGGATAGCTGGACAAAAATATCCCCTCCAATAGAATGCTAAAGGGCAACCAATTAAGGACAATAAAGATAAATTCAAAAATTATATTGGAGCTGTCGCAAGAGCAGATGTGCCTATCACACTTAGAAATTGAAAGAAGGAAAATCAATCTATAAGGCAGTATATTTGGAAACAAGTAAAGGTATATTTGTTAACTTGTCATTATGCGACTGTTGTGCCCATAATAGTTTATCAATTTACTAATAACATGCTAATGTTTTGCAGTCAGCATTTATTGTTGATGGTAGTCGAAGGAAGCATGTCATTCAAATAGCTGGGAGAGCAATGCATTCTTTTCGATATTTTGTGGGATCAAAGTATATTAAAAGAGCTGGTGGAAACATTAGTTCTAAGGTCCCCACTTTAATAAGACCTTTGGTAACCCAACAGCAATGGGATGAATTTTTTGCTTCTCATTTCCAAATGGAATTTCAGGTAATTTTACTTTACTAATTGATTTTAATTTTTTAATAATATTTTCTTATATTATAAGTTTAATTGTCTTTAATTTTTTTCATAGCAATTGAGCCAACAAAATCAGGAGTTGGTTAAGAAAAACCCATATCCTTTTAAGAAAGGGCGTGTGGGGTATTCAGGCATAGAGGAAAAGATGGTATTTAATATACTAATTACTAATATTTACTAATTTTAAAATTTGCCCACATTTATTTGTTATATTTGCTAATTACTAATTATTTTGTTGTTGAAATGCGTAGATTGAACAAGAAGACACAGGAATTAGTAACATATCTCGCAATGTTCTTTTCATAGAAGGCCGAACCAACAAAGAGGGTAATATTATAGATGAGTATGTTCAGGAGATAGCTAATAAATGTATAAGTATCAATATTATTAATTTGACATAATAAATTTAATTTTTCATTTAAACAAATAATATAGGTTTTTCAATTTGTGTTACACAGGCTGCTATCTCAGATAAAGTCTCAAAGGGTGAGCGTTTGGAGGATGAAGATATCTTAGTTCAGGCATTGGGCAATCCTGACCACCCCGGTCGTGTTAGGGGTGTTGGTTTTGGCATCACTAAAAAGCAAGTATTTGGGACTACGAAGCCATCAAAAGGTGCAACGCCTTCTTTAGCTAAGTTTAATGCACTAAAAGATGAGGTTGATGGGCTGCACCACCTGATTGATGTGTTGCTCATGTCCCAGGGAAAGACATCCACTCTTGTGGAAATTAGTCCTAATAATAAGAGAGACAGTTGTACCATAGCTCAGCCTTCTCATCTGAACCTTCCTGAGATAATATTAATATTTTCTTTAGTTAGATTCATTTTTGTATTAATACCTTATATATATTTCCATTGGTTTAGGGTGAAGCTGAATGTGAGTTTTTGGCTAACAGTCCATATCACTGTGTGGTTGCCACTGGTATAATGTATAATGTCCCCGGTGGCACTATACATAATATGCCAATTCCTCTGGGCCATATACGAGTTTGTCTAAAAGTTTCTTTGGATGACAACAATCAGCTACCCATTCCAACCGATGATGTGATGACTGTAGGAGATGTATTGGGCACTTTTGTTGCATGGCACACCGCCCTTATAAGGTCGTTATCTAACAAAAATAAGGTATACATGTCATTTATAAGGCTTATCTCAAACAAAGATAAGGTATATATATAATAACTATTGATCTCTAACTATCTTTGTCATATAGTCCAAGGAAAAAGACTTCCTTAAGAAACAATCAACCGGCCATGAGTCAAAGATTGTTACACCTCCCCTGTTGTAAAAGATGGAGCCTCAATTGTCACATAAATACCTAACTTCATTAGGGGCATATGCAGACATGCAAAGGAGAATTCATGATTTTGTTGCTGTAAATGTCCCATTCGAGCATGGCATGTATGACAAAGATCATACCAAACTTAACGCTTGAAGTGGTAGATGAAGTACTCCAGCATGCCATGATTATCACAATCGTCATGGATTTTTATTTAAGGTACTTCTTCTGCACAAGAGTGGTCATTATTTTTATAAATATCTACTAATCTGTTTGATTTATTCATTTTAGGTTTCTCTATCATACATTTGTCGTGCCCTGCAGCCTTACTAGGATGTTTGCCTTCATTTGTCCTTATGACATTGCTGCTTTTCATGACATTAGGGACTCTGATCGTGAAGATCAAGCAAAGCGGCTATGCAATTCATTCAAAGCTAGGGCTACTAAAAAAGGGGGGAGGTTATTCTTGATACCTTACGTGTAAGGGTTAGTTATTTGTTATATTTAAAGCGTTTTCTCAATTTTATTGACTATTTCAATTTATTATATATTTTTTACAATTGTTAATTATTTTAAGGATCATTGGATGTTGATTGCCCTCGATCTGGCTAAAGAAAAATATGAAAAATTGGCCATCTATTACTTGTGTTCTGCTGGCGGACAACTGAATAATCGCAAAGATATGATGGAATTAATTAACAAGTGCATTAATTAAGTTCATACTTGTATTTTTTTATATTTCAAACTTACCAACTGTTGTATTTTCAAGGCTGTGTTTTTGTACCGCATGGATGAATCTCTAACTGTCCCTAGGGTGAAACCATTTGACTAATTGTTCATATGAACAGTAAAAAGGGTGTGTGTTTAAACATTATTTATTCAAGTATTTATTAACAATTATTTAATATTTTAATATATTTTGTTTGTTTTACTTTTACAGTGCCCGTGTCAAAGACCAGATTCAGTAGATTGTGGATATTGCGTGATGAGATTTATTAGGGACATCATCACTCATGCCAAGACTTCAATCCCTACCAAGGTTTATATTTGATTTAAATATACATTTTATATATGGCAAAATTTCATTACTTAGCTAATTAACTTTGTTGTGGTTATAATTTAAATTGCAGTATTATCATAACACTTATTGTGAAGAATTTGGGGATGCTCAAATCAACAAAGTCGTGGAAGAGTGGTGCCAACACATATTTCAGCTATGGATCATGCAAAATTCACGTATTAATCCATAGTGAGGGCACATTTGGTCTAGCTAGAAGCATGTGACTTAGGATAGAATTATTGTTTCATTTTTTTGAATGGAATTGTGATTTAAGAATAAGATTTGTAACTTTTTTCTTTCCAATTAATGTGTACTGTGTATGTGTGTGTGTGTGTGTGTGTGTGTGTGTATGTTTTTTTAATTTTGAAAGAATATTGTTGCTGATTATAATATTTGCTAGATTGTTTGGATTGTGAAATGTCAATATAATTCTGTTGCAGGGGGTTGCTTAAAATGAAGCTTCCACTTAAAAAAAAATTCTACAACATATTTGACGGTTATTCCAATAACCGTCAACTATAGGCATATATTTGAAGGTTGTTGAAAATAACCATCAAATATGACTAGAAATATTTGATGGTTCTTACAGATAACTGTCAAATATGCTTTTGGTTTTTAGTTTCTATACCTTATACTTGATAGTTATTAAGAACCGTCAAGTATACTGACACATATTTGACAATTACAATAACCATCAAGTATATGGATTTGGATAAATGACGGAGGCTTATTTGACAGTTTTTAATCGTCAAATATATGGGAAAATAATCGTCAAATATAGATATTTCTATAGTAGTGACTCATTATTACTCTTAGAGAGAGTTTCAATTGAGTGATTCACATGATCAAAACCTTTGTAAAGTTGAGGGAGAGATTTTTCTTAGAATCAAGAGAGGTTGTTCTCTTGGGAAAAGAAGCTCACTAGTAAAGTGAGTTGTTATAAAAGAGCATAAGTGCTTAAACTAAACTTGTGGATGTACTGAGGTGGCAAGCATCCACTCATGCTTGTGTTATAGTGAAGAAATCTCAAGTAATTGCTTGGGGACTATATGTAGGCTCAAGAGGAGAAGTTGAACTAAGATAAATCATTGTTTGCAATCTATTTTCCCTTATCTCTTTATATTTCCAGCAACCTTAGTTAATGCTATGTTTTAGTATATGAAATTGAATTTGATATTTCTAAATGCTCTTACTCAAACTTGCACTTAGAGATTGTTTTTAAACACTCTTATATATATTGAGCATGCGAAAATAACTTTAGCATTTTTACACACAAAGTTTAGAACTCAAATTTGCTTAAACTTTCTTTTGAATACAATTTTACTAAAAAGGTTTTAAAAGAACCAAAAATTTCTCAAACACCCAATTCACCCCCCTCTTAGGTGTGTTGCCATATCTAACAATTAAGGTTAACTCTATACCCATCATTAATGACATTACATACTTCCATTAGCAATAAACAATTATTAGAAACCTAAATAACCATCCTTAGACTCCACTAGAGTCATTAAAATGGGTAGAACTCCTTAAGGAATTCGAACAAAAACTCCCATACCTAAGAAACAACATGAAGATGCAAGAAGAGAAGGGAAGGCTTACCTAATGGTTTAGCAACCCTAAAAGGCCTCCAACACTCGTGCAAGTTGATCCCTAACAGAGAAGTAGCTACCTCCCATCGAACTCTCTCAATCCCTCTCTTCCTCTATCTACTTGATACCCAAAAATTGAATTTTAAAATCCATCATGGCCATTACGAGAAATGACCTAACATGGGAACCCTCACTTAAGCCAATTAAATTGGACTAAAAGTAATCCAATTACAACTAGGGTTTGAAATTAAATCCCATATAAGGTTCAATGGACCCAATAGTCATCTAATTACCTAATTTAATCTAATTAGAATTCATATTAATTAATTCTTATTTAAATTTCAAAATGTTACAAGCCCAATATGTCATCCACCATGATGGATGGCACCTTACATCATGGTAGATGCATGAAAATTTTCTTAAATGAAATATAACAGAAGAGGAAAACAAAGAAAATATAAGGGAGAGAGTTATGGGCTATTAGAGTTTGTGTTGGCCAAATCTTAGAGGTGATTTTGGGCAAGAAATCACTAAAGTAATATTCTCATTCCACTCTCCTCCCTTTTTATGTGAATTTTAGTTAAGTTTTTGGGTTGGAAGTTGATGTTTTCTGAAAGGAATGAAAGGGTGACATTACAACGAAATAAGACATTTTTCTTGAAACTATTCTTAAAGAAAACATAAAAAAAATCAAGAGAAAAGGTATTTCTCTTGGATTTTCTCTCGAGTAAATTAAATGAGTAAAACGTAATGACCCTAAATTTTAAGTCGAATAAAAAATTTTCCTAATAAATATTTTTATTTAAATAAGTTTCATAGAAATTAAAAAGGGGGTAGTTATAGGAAAATTATGTTAGAAATTTGTGCAAGGCTTAAACTTTTTTAAGAAAAACCTTGCTTTTAAATTATAAAAAAATTTTCATGTTCTTTATTGTAATTTTCTTGTGCCTTTCATTGTAATTTTCTCATGCTCTTTTTTGTAATTTTTCGCATGCTCTTTATGTTCTGATTTCATTTCTTTTGTGTGAAGAAAAATAGAGCATCTTTGATTCATTTTTCTCACCGCCTTCCTACACTTTTCTAGATCCTTCAAGTTGGTCCATTTCTTTAACCCCTACTAATACACTTAGCTTGCTGTTGACTGACCATTTTACGGCTATCATTGCTTCATATCACCTTACCTTCTCATCCTCGTCTGCTAGCCACTATTAAACTGAGTTGCTGATTCTCTCCCACTATATTGTGCTGTTTCATGTCCACGAGAGGCTGTTATTAGTTTGCTATCTTAGCTGCCACCTTCCTCTTCTCCTCGGTCTTTGTTCATCAGTCACAGTGAAGAGGTATATCTTCCTCATTTTCTTGCTCTGTTCTGTGGTGAGTTTAAGTGCACATGGGTGGTCAGTTTTTTTTTCTCTTTTCTTCCTTCCCTGTCACCGAAGTTTAATGTGTTTGTAGGTGGTTGCTGCTTCTTTTATTATTGGCTGAAATCATAGTTTCTTCCTTCTCATGTGTTGATAGATTTGAACTCTTATTATCTTCTTCTTCGATGCTGTTCAGTGGCTAAATCATACTTGTTGCCATTGAGCTTTGTTGAGGTGATATATTATTTTCTTTCTTTCCTCTTTAGACTATGCAGCACCACTGAATCATTCCCTCCTTTTTCCAGCTGATTGACGTGATCCTTGTTCTTTATTCTTGATACTCTAATACTTGGGTTGGAAGTTCAGCCTAAGATTAATTTTTCTGCCTTCTATATGTTAGATGTAGTGAACTGGAATTTCTCTACATTAGTACTGCTGGATGATTTTCTTTTGTTAGTCTTGAGTAATATATAAATAATGGATGGTGTGATTTGAATGTTAATGCGCTTATAGTGTTGAGAAATAAGTAGAAGAGTAAAAGTGGAGTAATTAAGTATATTCAATGACTAAAGACCAATATTATGGATTTAGGAATTGTTTTTAAGAATTTTGATCTATTTTCGATAAAGATATGTGTTTAGAAAGCATATTGAAATTTTTTATATGGTTGGATTAAGGTCAAGTTACCAATTTGATAAGGAAATAATAAATAATTGATTTTAGAATTTTTGATTTACTTGCTAGGAAACTAATAGTGTCATTGGAATTAAGGTAAGAGGTTGGAGAGAATAAGCTTTAAAATTTGAGAAACTCTCAGGCGAGTGGATAGCATTCTAAGTAAATTCTTAGTAAAGTATTTATAAAAATCTCCCTATTTAGAATTTTAGCATTAATCTTTTATAAATTGTACAAATGTTCTCATTTATCCTATTTTCCTAATAATTGTTTTATTAAAGAGAAGGTGTTGATTTTATTGGTAGTTTATATAGTTGACAAGTATTGATGAAGTAATAATAATAATAATAATTGATTAGTATTTGAAAGTGGAAAAAAAAGGAAAAGAAAATTTTGAAATTGTTCTCTTGCTTTATACATGTTAAAGTTTACTGAGGGGGATTGAGTTCAGAACACTGGATGCTAACGGCAGTTTTGTTAGCCCTTGGCGAGCCATGGTACACCTAACTAGTAGGGTGCTTCTGGGAGGTGCTAGCCCATGCACAGGCTAACGCATGTGGAATGAAAGGATGGTTATTCATGAGCATCATACTCACGCTTGTTTTCATGGACTTTATGCTTGTGCTTGATTCGTGGCTCCTGCTGTGCTTGTTACGTGGTTTTTAGCCATGCTTAATTAGTTATTTACCCTCATGGATTGTGTGTCCACACTTATTATTCATTCTAATAAATCCCTCCTAAATTTTAGTAAACTTTTTCAATTTTCTATTTATTCTCTGAAAGCCTTTTTATCGAATTGCATCATTATTAAATATTTTTATATTTTATGAGCAGCGGGATTTTTATTTTAAACATATACACGTGACTTAACCAGCATTGACTAATTTCACGATCATCTTATGAAAAAGAAAAATTTAAGATTGTTATCTATTTCTAGTTAAAGATTATTTATTATTTCATTAAGGCATTTGAAGTTAAATTTATTATTTATGATCCTTATATTTTCTTTACTACAATTTTGATTAGAATGCTACTCATCGGTAAATTTTTTACCTCAGATAGTATAGCTGACCCTATGCCTTCAGCTGACCATTAAGGGCCTTCTTGCTTTTTGGGAAAAAAGGAAACACATGGTGATTATTCTTTTTGGTGAAATTTCATTCTGCATTTTGTAAATTATAAGTTAGTGCTCCACGTACCTTATGGTTAGGCATTAATCTCTTTTGTTATAATGTAAATTGCTAAAATGGAGATAGTCTCCTTGTTGGTTGGCTTGACAGATTTTGTTGTTGTTGTGAAAATTTCGGGAGGCTCAAATTATAGGGGAGATTTTGCCGAAATTTTCACAAAATATTTAGACTTCGCTAATTTTATTATTAATGTATATAACTTATGTATACTGAGATTTTAGCTAAATCCTCATTAATCAAGGCTTATGGAATATGAGCTCACCTCATATTCCATGCCGATCATACCTTTAAGTATTGGGGTGTGAAAAAAAAATTTGTAGAAATTTTTTTTACATCTAAGAGATAGATTAGAACCCATAAGAAACCTTCTATTTATAGACTTGCTCTCTAGTCAAAGTATCTAGAGCATAGATGTGTTCTTGGCAGCCATGAAAAGCTTTCTTTAATTTAAGAGTAGGGTAATCTCATATAAGAAATCTCCTATGGCCAAGTTAGATCATCTTTCTTCCATGTTGAAGTTGATGGTAGCATGTATTTTTTTCACAAATTGAACATGCTTTGTGACTCTTGATACTATACCTAGATAATTCCCATACGCAGGAAAATTGATTGTTTATAGTGCAAAAGAATAATAATAATAATTATGATAATAATATTATTATTATTGTTGTTGTTGTTGTTGTTGTAAGTTGTAAATTGTCTTCCTGGAACAACCTTTTTTTCTTGTCCTGACGCTGCAAACTTTAAAAACTCTTCTACTTTTATGGAACGTGAATTATTAATTAAAATAATCTTTGGAAGAATTGATAACTTCCTTATGATGGCTTAATGAGATTTAAAAAAGAAAAAAGGATAGAAATCTGAACTCTTTTAAGAATATTTTTAAAAGTCTATTATATAAAAACATGCGTAAATTTTTTTAAAAAGAATATAATGAAAACTTCCTTTTGCATTTGAATCTGGTCAAGAAAGAAAAAACTCTACGGTCTTTCCACCAATCCCTGCTTCTTTACCCTATCACTACTCTCTTTTTCCTCTCTATTAAAGAATTCCTTCTCATTTGCATGTCTGATCCCACCTCTTGTTCCTCTTTGTTTCCTGCTACTCCTGTGTCATCGATCGTCTTCTTCTCGGATCTCATTTTCATTGCTTCCTGCTATGTTCTTCTGAGTTTTGTCTGATCTTTGTTTCAAGCTACAGAGGGAACCAATAAGAATCAGACTATTGATTGCCTGAAACAATCCCGAGCTCGTGTTCTTTCATGCTACTCCTCTGATTGTTCATCTTGTTTGCACCCTTTTTTACTATTCACAGGAATCATGTTGGAGACATAGGTTGGCACTAAATGTAGGTACATTTCCCGGTGAAAATTTTAACCTTGATTTGCCACATTGTGAGGGACTAGCCCCTCCCACTAAACCCAACCCCCCGTTGGTTTGTTTTGCACTCTTTGCTGCTTTTTTCGTGTCTTATTAGCTCAACATCGTAGAATTTGATTGAGGTGCTAACTGCAATGAGGAAGCAGTATCACCAACATTTTTATGGCTTTAGTAAGAAAGAAAAAGATTCAAACTGGAAGGTGCCGTGCCATGAAAGGCTACAAGAACTGTTGAAGAAGAGGTTCATTTCACCGGAAAATCAAATTCAAACTGGCGTTATTGAAGATACCATGAGTTATGAGTTGTATAACGCTGTGGTTGATGAGCCTGAAGATGTAAATAATTTTCTTGATGTCTTAGAGAAAGTATGCAGAGAAAATCAACTGGATTGTTCCACCGTTTTGCATCAAGCCACTCCTATGGGTGAATCTCTGCTTCATGTTGCAGCTGAATATGGGAAAGAAGGGATCGCAGAGTTGCTTTGATAACAATTTTTCGCTAATTGTGACGAACATTAATGAAGACACTGCATTTCATGTTGCTGCAAGAGCTCAGAATATTGGAGTAATGGATGTCATTCTGTCCAAATTCGATGATTCTAGTAGAAAGGACAGCTTTATTATGTTACCCAATAAGTCTGGGAAAAGAGCTCTGCATGAAGCCATTTTGAGCGAATATGTTCAGGGGATTGATTTCCTTTTAAGTGAGCAAAGTGAAAGTACTCTGTCCCTCTATTGGGACACTCACCCAGCTGACTCACCAATATGTATGGCAGTCCAGACTGGGCATATGGGAATTCTTGGTCGTTTCTTGAGTATTTTATTTCCCTCCAACCGGTTCATTAATAGGAGTGATGGAAACTCTCCACTTCACGCCGCCACATCAGCAAAATATATGGGTATGTACATGCGCATTATCAAACACTTTATATTAAATATGTTCAAGAGTAGTTTACTTTATCAAAATAGTTTAGGTCATTTGGTTAGACATCCTTCAAATTTTATATATATATACTTTTTTAATTTTTAGACACGGAACTTCTTTATCTCTAGTATTTCCTCTGCTATTTTTCTTTTTTTTTTTTCTTGGATTTTTTTTTCATTTTCTTCTTCTTGCCAAAAGATTAGTTGGCTAAGGCCTAAGCTTTTGAGTTTTTTTTTTTAATTTCAGATCCAATAGCTCATAATATCATATTAAACTTTTTATATTAAGAGTGCTTAAGGGTAGTTTACTTCACCAAAATGTTAACTGATTAGGATTTTCTAAGAGTCAATTAGGTTGTCAATCATTGTTAGTTAGTCCGTTGCTTTATGAAGGACACATGTCACATTCTGCTACTAAGACCATTGCCTTCATATTGTACCCAGCTGAGAATAATGAATGAGAAGTTTGGATACATATCATATTTTCTCTTCTGCGTGGTTTCATCTTAAGGTATAAGAGCCTGCCACGCTGGCCGCTCTGACTGCCTTCAACCATTGACTCTCCAGCATACAAGTACGATGATCTCCTTTGAGGATTGATTATTGTATGTCAAAATGATGTCTGCTACTGGATCCAATGTTAAGATGATCGATGTGTTTCCTGTTACGGCAATGTTTCAACGTGGTTTTTCAAATAAAAATTCATAGTTCGATTGGATGATCATAATTACTTGTTGCGGAAACAAGTCTACCTTATGGTCAAGCAGAATGTTCACACAAATTCCTTGATGGTGAGGTTGCGATTTTGGCTACTGTGATTTGTAATCCTGAAGGTCGTGAAATAGGTTTGAAGTATCAGTCACTTGACTTTGCCATAGCGTATCTCGAGCAAGATTAATAAGCTATACTCAAATTGATTCCAAAATACTTTTGTACCAGAATCAACTCAACAATTAGAAAAAGGAAGATTTATCAAGTTTTATATATTTATAATTTATCTTTTAATTTCTAGACGTGAGACTTTTTTATCTCTTATACATGTGACGCCGGTTTCATTAACCAATATGTTGCTTTTGTGTTTGTCCCCCAAGTACTATCTTTTATTATATATGTTTGCTTTTATGTGTAGATTTTTTGAAAAACATAGTGCATAAAAAAGAAGAGCTAATGCACCTGAGAGACGAACATGGATACACTCCTCTTCATTATGCAGCATACACTGGTTACGTGGAAGGTATTCGTGAACTTTTAAACAAATCTACCCTCATCGCCTTTCAACGAAACTCAAAATATAATCTTCCGATTCATGTTGATTGTGGTCAGGGCCATGTTCGAGTGGTTGAAGAATTGCTTCGCGTACAAGGGCCTTTTACCAGTTTTTGGTTCAATAATAATGGTCGAAACGTTCTCCACATCGCAGCAAAGAGAGAACGAAACAAGATGGTAAAATACCTATTGAAACAGCCAAAGGTCCATTCCAAAACTGTGAATGAGAAAGACCTAATGGAGACACCCCACTGCATCTAGCTTCCAGAAAGCTGCATCTTTGGACTTTATTCCATCTATCACGAGACAAAAGGATAAATGTGAGCCTTGTAAATGATCAAAGTTTAACAGCTAGAGATATTGTCCGAAGGCAGAGTAAATTCCCAATGACTCATAAAGAGGTATGATTTATATATAAGCATCTACATATCCATTTTATGCTCTTTTAATCTCTTCTTTTCTCTAACAGGTTATGATTTTAGACAAGTTGCAGTTTTATGAAAGAGTACAAGATGTAAACATGTGCTTGTTTGATTTGGTCACCTTGCAGTTTGGAGCATACGTGATTTAGGAACTGCTGGTGCCTCACTCAAAGAAAATAATTTGAGACGACAAACGCCTGTAGCAAATAAAGAATGGAATGTGAATGATGGGGCCAACACTCTCATGATTGTCATGATTGTGGCAGTATTAGTAGCCACAGTGACATTTGCAGCTGGTTTCACAGTACCTGGTGGGGTATACAGTTCAGACGACACAGTTCCTAAAGAAAGAGTCATAGCAGTGTTGAGCGATCAAACTCTGTTCAAAATATTTATGGTGTTCAACACGATTGCTATGTATTGCTCCACTTTCGGTTCTGTTATTCTTCTTTGGATGCATTTGGCTGATCATCATTTTTCAACTCGAGCATATTATATTTCTCATGTTTTTATCAAATTGGCTCTTATTACTATGCCTGTGGCATTCATGGCTGCCATACGTTTGGTTGTCAGCAATAACAGCTTGCTTGCAGGTCTAACAAGTGTCGTCGCATTCTGCTTCATTTTCCTTATGCTACTTCTTACACTTCTAGAAAGGTTTCCTCTTGGAATTCGTCTTCCATTTTTCCGTCAAGTTGGACAACTTCTTCTTTGGATGGGTCTTATTTTATTTTATGGAAGTAAGGATTGGCAGATTTATGATGTTGGTGAGATACAACTAGACGATGAAGATGGTATAGCCAAGCCAGTCAACGCCGCCTAATAGGGAAACCATGTCACCTAGTGTCCCTCGTGCTATTGTAAGAACTATTTTGATCGATGATATTGTATAACCCAAGCCGTGAAGACTTTCTTACTGAGGTAATTAATGTTTTTGATCTACTCTTTTAATTTAATTTATTTTGGGTACACTCAGTATATGATGGTATTGAGAAAATGCACTTCACATCAGCAAGTGTGTGATGAGAGTAGAGCTCACAATTAGTCAGCTGGTTGAATAGGGATGTGATAGTATGATGGGGAATCTTGCCCAAGAGATTCTTGTTTTCTAATCTTGTTCTTGTTTTCCAGTCACTTGCTAAATTGTAATTTTGTGATCTTTGATCAGCCACCAAGTACCATTTCTGCAGATGGGGGCTGATAATTGATGGTGGTTGTTGTTAGACTTTGTTTCTTTTGATTAATGGCAGTGTCCTGTTTTTATTCGGGGGGGAAAAAAAAGATACATTTTATATACATTTTCTTATGTAATTTTGTAAAATTAGTTTTATTATTTGTGATTTTTGAATAATGTTACTTATTAATTAGCTACATTTTTCTACACAAAGTAGAGACTTCAAAAACCAAGTCATATAAGCCATATGAAGCTAGCTTAAGTGGCCCATAAAAGTGGGGTGAGATGTGGTGTGGTAGAGAGAGGTCAAATAACTTGATTATATTATTTATTTCAAACTTGCCAAAATATTTGGTCAGAAAGTATCAACAAATAGGGGTAGAAATAGAATTGGCCGAGCTAGGTTTTGGCCAAATAAGTCTGAACTTATATAGTAAGTTAGAGGTCTGAGTATAGCCTAAAGCCTTTATAAGACTTTTCTCACAGCTCAAGCCTGAACTTACCTAAAGCCTGGTTTGACTTGAAAGCCTATTTAAAAGCCTACTTAAATGTAAGCCTTTTCAATAATCTTGCATTTTAATTTTAAATGTCTCAAATATACTTTAGGACTATTAGTATAAACATATAACCTGATTTATCAATTATAATATATAATGATTAAAAGGACTTACCAACTATAATACAATGCAATAATAAAGTAATAGTATTAAAATTAATTTATAAGTCCAATATGATTGAAAACATAATTAAAAATAAAAAATATATTGATTAGAAATCAAATTGTGAAACTAATATGTGTGTGATATATTACATTATATGTGTGCGTGTGTGTGTATAAATAGGCTGGCCTGATGAGCTTATAAGCTAAGCTTTAAAAAATTAGGCCTATTTAGACTTGAATCTAACTTGAACCTTTTAGTAAATAGGTTAAGCTGGGTCTAAAATAGGCCAGGGTGTAAGTAAGGCCTTGATAAGGGACTGGTCTATTTCCACCCCAATAAATAAGGTACTATTTAAACGGAGAGATTCCTCCTTCATCATTTCTAATAATGATACCATCCTTACATAGAACCAAATAAATGCAAAGATTAACATCCATATGCATTTAGAATAAGAAATGATCAGCTTCATTTCTAATTAACCATCCCAAGTTGTTGCTAGATTGCCCAAAACAGACCCATGGTGATTGATGAGTACATAGATAAAGCAACATAGTTTACAAAGTAGACATAGCCAAGGGAAAAGACAACACTAAACTGACCTTCCTCCATCATTAAGCCATTGCTTTCCTAGTTTACCCATACTTGTAATGGAATACACATATCCTGCAAAAGCGCAAGTTCAACAAAATTAGATAGAGATGCCAATAGAATATATTCAAAGGCTGACACAATAATCAACACACATTCTATATCATGAACACAAGTCCAAAAAAAAAGCTTATCCCCAAAGATTAGCCTGTCAAGTGAGAGAGCTTCTCACACTTATAAACCCCACTCAACTTGTGAGGTTTTCTTATGTGGGAGTCATGACAATAACACCTTGTTGAGAGAAGACATCCTTAGTAGTTCTATTCCACTATATTTCACTTAGCCTCCTACCAGTTGGAGCTTTCTGTGGGTAGCCCTTTCCATGGCATCATCTTTCAATGAAAGCATCAATTGTCATGAGCACAAGCTTAAAGGGAGAGCTCGTCTTAAAAGATTAGCTTGTTGAGTGGAAGAGCTCGTTACACTTATAAACTCTACTCAAATTGTGAGGTTTCTTGATATGGAACTTTTGACATTCTATTGTATAAGCATGTAGTTATGGCATACAACATCTGCATGCACATGTCACACTAATTAAAGGCACTGAAGATTATGAAAAGGAGCAATAAGATGCTATATTGGTCAACAATGCTCCAAACAACTTCAATATCATTAGCAAGCAAATTTCCAAGGCTATAGAAAATGCCCAATTCCTAGGAACGATGTTATTTCAGACTATTTTGCCATTAATATTTTTTATTATGACAACGTCGCCCTAACAAATCTAAAGCACCTATCAATAAGTTGTGCCACCATCTTCTCCCCTGCACTTGAAGTACTTAAAGCCTATATATAGATCATCCCAAATAGCCTACCACGAAACAAAAATACATTTTACCAAGAGCAACCCTGACTCTGAACATAAAAGAAGCGAAACACAATATGATAGCAGCACGTCAAGTCTTGTATATATCAGATGGTCAAACCCATTCATAACTCTTAGTTAATAATATTTCTAAAAGCCTAATAAATGATAGAATACAATAGCATCGTGCAATTCATGTGGCAAACTCCATTTGGTGGGATAAGGCATGTTGTTATTATTTGATACTTTATAATTAGACTGAACATTAAAAGTGGATCATACAGCTAAACCATGTACATTCATCTTAATCCTTTATTTGTCTGCATCATTATTCCCTCAAGGAAGAAAACTCTAAGTGTCTAGGTAAGGGCACACTCATCATTAATTATATTGTAGCCTTGGCATCTAGAGAGATGTTTTGAGCTTGATGCTGTCTCAAACTCTTAGCCGGAGTATATCATGTTAACTTGATCTTGAATTATTATATCGTCTCCTCCACATTAAATATTAAAGTTTGAATGCAAAAGGAAAATATACAGAAGGAGCAGCCCTAGCAAGTTCTGCTGAATGAGAGAGGAATCCTGCATATGCCATCAAAAAGCCTTTAAAATTAGGAAATGGAAATTCCTAAGCTGAGTGTATATGTGCCATAACTTCAAAACAAGTCTCTTCTCAGCTCCTACATTAAAAGTTCTCTTCTACTCCTTGTCAACCATCTCTATTCTCATTTATACGGGGAAAATAATAAGACAGATCACTTTGTATGGACAATTGTTTTGTGTGACTTACCAAGACGTTGCTTTAACATTTAGTGACGTTCATCACAAAAATATTTCAAATAGTATATAAGCCATTTGTAGAAAGCCCAAGGTAACAAATAGTGCCCTTCTAAACAGAAAATCTGTAAGGAACAAATAGTTTAATAGTATAAAAAATAATAAATAAAAACCATGAGAGTGTCAATAGCAAAAAGCTGAACCCTTGTAAGATAGTGGAATAATGCTAGGCAGAAGTGTTTGTACAACATCTGCAAATAACAGACTACATAGGCAAGTCTGGGTTTATACAAATGGATTACAACACAAGCATGGCCAGTTAACGTGTAACATAATGAATGATGACAAAGTTTATGCATACAATAAATTTGCAAGAAAAACATTTAAACAAGAAATGGCAATGAACTGGAGAAAACTTTTAATCTTGTTTTATTTATTGCCTGTTTTCAGAATACGACCCCAAGGTAGATAGACAACATAATTCGCTTCTATGATCAATAGACACTCATATACGGACATAGCTAATGAAGCAGTAAGCATTACATCTTTAATTGATTATTGCAAAGCAAACGGAAGTAATTAATAACCAGGTCAACAATTCAAAGTGCACATGCATGATGATGAGTGATGACCCTGGTCAAATAAATCCTGAGGATATTGAAGAGAACTTTTAAATGAGATTGCTAGCATTTAGGAACTTATACTTCTACCCTTCATGAGCTGTACTGTTTAGCTTGTATTTTACTGAGTGGTGCTTACTTTGTGTCAATTGCTCATGATTTGCACTACCAATTGTGGTGGGTTAAAAACACATTTTTCCCCCATCATTTTTATTTTTATAACACCACCACATTACGCCCGGTCGGGAGCTAAAACAAGTTATTGTCTATATTTTGATTTATATGGGGTGGAATTTTCTTAAATGAAATAGGAAGAAGCATACGTTTAGGTCTCCCATAATACAATTAAATATCACAAAATCTTTTAACAACTAAGGATAGCAAAATAATAACTATTGTGGGAATACTTAGATGTAACTATCCCAATAAAATAAGGAGGTGTTCTTATTTTTAATATTCACAATGATAAGAAATTTAAAAATAAAACAAGTAGTTATTTATAAAATTATCAAGTCAATATTTAATAATGATTAACTCCTTTTAATTTTTAATTCTTCCCGTACACTACATGGGGTTAAAATCTATTTAGTAAAGTAATTACCCATGTGCTTCACCATATGCTTGATTGTTCTCCCCTCCCTGCTTATGTGTTAAATACAAGTTGGGAGACTTAGACTTCTATGAATAAAAAATTTAAGCAAAGGGAAGTTGAAATTACTTGTTTCATTTTAGTGATTGTCCAAAAAAAAAAGTAGTCATTGCTTGAATAAAAATAATCACGAATATTACAACATTTGGATTTTAATGAATAAAAAAATTTACATAGGGGAAAGTTTTAATTGCTTATTCCATTCTAATCATTACTAGAAGAAAAATAATCATTACTTAAACTAAAACAATCACTTATGTTTACTTTTTTTGGGACTAGGGCTGTTATATATATATTTTTTTAAATTTTAAACTTAGAGTATGTTAGTCATTGTATCAAAAATATTAATATGAGAAAGGTCTTTAGAGACATGAGAAGAATTATGACATTTATCTCCCCTATTGTCCTTGATCACCACTCACCAGAACCATTTACCTCTTCTTTTTGTAACTTTTGTGTTCTTTGAACCCAAAAATAGATGGTTCTTAATATAAATCAATATTAATAATGTATATTAAATATTAATTAGTTAAGAATCTAAACATTTTCTATTTTACTATTAAATTTCTAATATAAATAAAACACTAATTATTGAAAAAATGAGTGAACAAAATAAAAATTCAAGTTTTGTATTTTTTAACAATTTTTCAAAAAAAAAATAATTGTGATATTTTTCTTTAAAAAATCATAAAAAAATACAGAACTTGACCATTTCAAAATTTAAAAATATTAAAATATCTCTTATTTTATGTAAAAGCCAATAATTTAAAGGAAAAAAAAGAAAAAGAAAAATAGAGTTAAAAAATTGAAACATTACAAGGATATTAGAGAAAAATACATTACAAGGCCTTGGCCTGATCTTTAAGGAGGACCGCACATTCGGCTCTTCTATGGGAGAGAGAATAAGCCCCAACAACAAAAGCATTAACCCATCCCTCCCTCCTAATTTGAATATATAGATTTTTCACTCACATATCTCCACACACACAACCTCACATATCCTGGGTGAACTCCCACCCTCTATGATTATGCTTTTTCACAATTTCTACTATTTATAAAGCTTTCCACAATATATATACACTTCCATATCATATATGTATATATCCATTGAAATCAATAACTTTTCAAATTCATTTCATAATGCAAAATTCATGCTAAAACTATTTCAATAACAATCATGCATAAAACTCATAAATTCACAATTTATCATTTGATATTCACTTCTACACAGTTATAATAGTTAATAAACATAATAAACTACATCGTTACCTCAACCCTTCTGTTTGATATAAAGGGTTACTTGTGTAACTTCAACCCTATTCAAGCTCCTTTCTCATAATTCGTGCATCATACACTATAATCTACACAGAATTGGCATTCAGAGTCAATTCCTCTATTAACCAAAAGTGCCAATTATCACATTTTAAACACTTAATCACTATTAAATCCACATTTCACACTCAATTATGCACATTACCACTAATCACCCCTTATTTCAAGCTTTAACATTTTCTAGCAATTTTCTCTCATTACTCTCTCTCTAGATTAGGGCAATTCTTGCCTACAACTTTAAAACTTTATCATTTCAACTATAACCAGTCACAAAGCACTAGTTTAGTTCTAAAGAACCTTTTAATTACTATTGGGTAAGAAATTAACTCCTTAAAACTCCTAAATTCACTTTCTCATTGGTTAAAACTAAGAGAAAATAGGGTAGATTTGGAGGTTAAGGCAGTACGTGACTTACTCGATAAGTAACGAGTTGGAAACACCGTCCTTGCTCCTGATTTAGGTTGCCCTAGTAGATCCTTTTCTCTTCTCCACACCAGACCTCTCTTCCCTCATTTCTCCTTTCTATTTTTCGAGCTAGACACGTTCCTATTAATTTGATTTCTGTTCCATGTGCCGTGGAGCATCTATCACCCGTCGTGGCACATGGCACAGTGAGGGAAATCCTTACTATGCTCACATGCTCTGCTTTGAAACTCTGCTTTCTACTCATATTTGTTTATATAACATCCCAATGAGTCAATATAACACTTCACCACTCAAAACCCTAATCCCACATTAAATCCCTAATTCATCCCTAATCAGTCATTAACGTAAGATTAAAAATTTAGGATGTTACATAGAACTTCACCGCTTTAATTTTTCTATAACTTAGATTCAAAGAAATTTGGGTAGAATGAAAGGTAGGAGTTATATATAGCTTACCCGCTAAGTTACTAATCAGAAGCACGTTTCATGGCTTCAGAATAGCTTGCCCTATCAGACCTCAACTTCCTCTCCTCTCCTTTCATGTGTTTTTAGATTTCTCTCTCTAAAATTCACCCAAAATCCATGACTTATAGGTCATTTTTTGGTCCATGCACCGCAACACATGCAGCACAAACCGCAATACGTGGTACGATGAGAATAATTCTCACCACGCACACTTACTTTGACTCGAGACGTAATCCTCTCACCCATATTTGTTCATTTAACATCCCAATGAGTTAAATCATCACATTATCACTCAAAACCTTAATCACTTCACAATTACCAATTTACCACTGATTAACAGTTAATTATAGGATTAAGAAATCAGGATGTTACATAGATTAGTTCTCCGTTAATGAAACTGACCCGTAGAGTTATCCTTTTGTCTGGGATGACAAGTGTGAAGCTGCATTTCAGAAATTGAAGGAAAAGATAACTACTGCACCTGTATTAATAATTCAAAATTTAAGACTACCTTATGAGGTATATACCAATAATTCTTTAAAAGGTTTAAGTTATGTGTTGATGCAAGACGGATGAGTAATAGCCTATACATCAAGGCAATTGCGACCACATGAAGAAAATTACTCAACTCATGATCTAGAACTTACAGCTATGGTCTTTATGCTAAACATTTGGCATCATTACCTGTATGGTTTAATGTTTAGTGTGTTTAGCAACCACAAGAGTTTGAAGTATCTAATAGATCAGAAAGAGTTGAATATAAGATAGAGAAGGTGGATGGAATTACTCAAGGATTATAACTTTGAGTTGAAATACCATCCAGGGAAAGCTAATGTTGTAGCTGATACATTAAATAGGAAGACACTACATATAGCTAGTTTGATGGTCCAATAGCACAATCTGATGGAGTCTTTCATAGATTCTCAATAAGATGCACCATTGAAAACGTTAGTTGATGCCTATACTACTATGATTAGTAGTGATTTTTGGAAAGAGTTGAGAATGGCGCAGCTAGAAGACAAGTATCTTCTTGGGGCTTGAGAAGAGGTTGAGTCAAATCTGTCTAAGGATTTTAGTTTTAACGATGATGGATTTGTGGTATATTGGGACAAAATCTGTATGCCTAATGATGGCGACCTGAGAAAGGTAATTCTAAGTACAACGCACTGTAGTAAGTACACTATTCACCCATGAGTTATAAGATGTATCAGGATGTAAAGCATTACTAGTGGTGGCCAGGAATGAAAAGAGAGGTGACAGAGTTTGCAGCACAGTGCTTGACTTGTCAGAAAGCTAAGATTGAGCATTAGAAGCCAGCTGGAACATTACAGTTGTTAGAGATACCTAAGTAGAAGTGGGATAGCATTTTCATGGATTTCATTTCTGATTTACTAAGAACTCAGTTGGGCATGATGCTATCCGGGTGATTGTTAACTGATTAACAAAGTCAACTTATTTCTTAGCCACCAAGATCAGTGATTCTCTTAGGAAGTTGGTAGAGACTTATATCCAAGAGGTTGTATGTTTACATGGAGTGCCTAAGAATATAGTTTCTGAACGAGATCCAAGATTACGTCCAGATTTTAGGGAGTATTGTAAAAGGCTATGGGTACTACTTTGAAGTTTAGTACCGCTTATCATCCTCAGACCGACGAGCAGACTGAGCAAACTATTCAAACTCTAGAAGATGTGCTATGATCTTGTGTATTGGAGTTACGTGGTAGCTAGGATAATTACTTGCCATTGGCTAAGTTTGTGTACAACAATAGCTATCATTCTAGAATTCAAATGGCACCATATAAAGCTCTGTATAGAAGGAAGTGTAGATCACCATTATGTTGGATAGAGTTGAGTGAAAAAAGCATTGTAGAGCTTGATGTTGTAGACCAAACTACGTAGAAGATTGAGTTAATATGACATAAACTGTTGACAGCTCAAAGCAGATAGAAGAGTTATGCTAATCATAGAAGAAGACCATTGGAATTTCTGGTAGGTAACTATGTATTTCTGAGAGTTACACCAATAATGGGAATGAAGAGGTCAATTAGATCTTAGAAATTAACTCCTCAATTTATGGGTCCGTTTGCAATTTTGGAGAAAATCAGGCCGGTTGCCTGTCAAGTGGCTTTACCTCCATAATTATCTTGGATTCATGACATATTTCATGCATCTCAACTCAAGAAGTACCACCTGGATCCTTATCATGTGATTGAGCCTGAAGAGGTAGAGTTACAAGAGAATATGACCTATAGGCAGCAGTACCCATAATTGTTCCCTTAGGAATATGTGTATTAGTAGTTATTTCAATTTTAGGGACAAAATTCTTAAAAGGAGGGGAGAATTGTAACATCGTAAATTTCTAATCCTACATTAGTGACTGATTATAGGATGAATTAGTGACTTAATGCAGGGTTAGGATTATGATGATGAGATATTATTTTGACTCATTGGTATATTATATGAACAGATATAAGTGGAAGAGTGAAGTCCTGAAGCAAAGCGTGTGAGTATAGTAAGGTTTTCCCTCACTATGCCATACACCGCGGCGAAAGATAGATACACCACAGTGTAACCTCCTCCTATATCCGCTAGATATGGGAGAAGATTAATTAAATCACCACATCATTCAACAAACCATAATCAAATTCTTTATTTAAAAAGCTTGAGCCCAAGACTCATTTTACAAAACTATTTAAATCACAACACATTTGAGTAATACATAGTGGAAGCAAGTCACATGCATTCATAACACCAATTGCATGCATCACAAAGTATAAAATCAGGTCAGATTAGGGGTCATGCACCACAACGTGAAATTTATGCACTACAATATGTGGCATAGAGCCACACGCCTAAACTTCTATGTCATTCACCTTAGCGCGCCAGTTCGAATTTGCTGTTGTCATTTTACAATAAAAATGACAAACTTTCAGTATATGCCGTTTTCACATATGACATCCGATCAGAGTGATTCAAGCACCTACACAAAGCTTAAGTCATAAACTAGCTAATAAGATAGATTTAGACATGATCTAATGATCTAATCAAAATTTGAATATTCGGGTGCAAAAAGCCACTTTTTCTAAAAATTTTGAGTGCCCAAGCGCTCAAATCAATCTATTTGTCTCATTAAACAACCTAAGGCCTTGAACTAAGTCTAAAAAGATCTATTACACTTAATTGACCAAATATATTACATATATACACATATACTAAAATTTAACCCCTCAACAACTAATTTTCACATTTCTCAACTTTTCACAATTTGTCACAATTTGGTCCACTTGGCCTTTTCTTACCATAATTTCACCATAAATTCACTACTCAAACATTTCCAACATAATCACAACTCAATCTTAGTCCCAAATTACTCATTTCATCATAATTCCACCCATGGGCTAAAATTCACCAAAACTCACAACATTCACTACAATTTTACATTCAATAACTCATAACCATTTAAATCATGCATGCAACCCTATGACAACTCATATACACAAAATTCATACTAAATTAGTTTATTTTACTAACTCAGAGCTTCCGCACGATCATGGCAACACTATGTCGATCCAGACTCTTTTCCCTTACCCTAATCACTGCTCTGTCCTATAAAAATGTAACTATAGGGGTGAGATAAAAATCTTAGTAATGGAATAACTCACTACTGACAACCATCACATATAACTATATAAAAGCATAGCATAATATATAGGTAAACATAACATATATCACAAGTTTCACTTTTCATCTGTTCACAACACTTTTCACCACTTTATTAACACAAACATGATCACTACCGACCGAACCTTCAAATCATCCCAATTGGAAACCATAGGCTCATCTTAGATCAATATACACTCTCATTGGCCTTAAGCTCACCTTTAGTCATAAAACCACTCGACCAAAGGTGTTTTATCTTACTTCTGGACTATGGTTTCCCCACTATACATAATGGGGTGTCATTAACTCCAACACCATATCACACAGACACTAAAGATTTCAAATCTCTAACACCACACCTCAATAGGTACTAAGGAAATAATCTCTAACACTGCACCTCGAAAGGCACTAGGGAGATATAATTCTTTAACACCATACCCCATTGGGTACTAAAAAGAATATGCCATATGGTCTTATTACCATACTCCACACGAGTGAACTCCCACTCCTATGATCATGATTTCCAAATGAAACATAGGTTCCCAATCACTACTTTACATGTTTTCCAATACATAACATATATATACATATCATATGAAATCACATGTTACAATACTTTTATGTTGATCAAAAACCATTTCATGCAACATTCACAAAATTCCATAAATCATGCTTAGTTTAAAACTATTTTATGCACTACATAGCATACTCACACATAGTTACACTAAATAGCCAAACAGAGAAAGTTATTCAGTTACCTCAATCCTTCTATCACTAGAAAGGTTAGTCGTGAATTTCAACTACTACTATAGCTTGTCACAAAATTCCTTTCTCAACTCACATACCAAATATACCAATCTACACACAATTGGCATCATTTAGTCATTTGGTCTAATTTGACTAAAAGTACAAAACTACTACTTATGGCTACACTTAGCCGACTGTTCTTTTCTATTTATTCATTTTAAGTCCATTACTACTCGATTACCACTTTACATCACCTCAACTAGTCTCATTTTGGCTAAATATAATTTTCACCTTAAATTCTCTCTTAGTTTAGGGTAAATAGAGCCTACGGGTTCAAAGCTCTATCGTTTAGCTCTAAACCAATCACAAAGCTCTAATTTAACTCCTAAGAACCTTTTCAATGCTATTGGGTAAGAAACAAACTCTAAAAGTTTCACCGATTCAATTTCTCTATAACTTATATTTAGAGAAATTTTGATAGAATGGAAGGTAAAAGTTATATGTAGCTTACTCGATAAGTTACTGATTAGAAGTGCCTTTTAATGATCTAAAATGGCTTGTCCTAGCAAACTCTTACCTTTTCTCTTTTCTTTCTTATGTGTTTCCAAATTCTCTTTCTAAAATCCACCCTAATTTCACGATTTAAAGGGTCATTTTCTGGTCCATGCACTGCGATGCAAGTAACATCTGTCATGGCACGTGGAACAATGAGAAGAATTCTCACCACACGCACTTGCTTTGACCCAAAACACAATCCTTTCATCCGTATTTGCTTATTTAATATCCAAAGAACAAAAATTATCATATTATTACTTAAAACCTTAATCGCTTTACAATTACCAATTTACCCCTAATTAATAACTAATTGCAGGATTAGAAAATCAAGATGTTACATGCAGCGCATAGAGCAAAGTTTTGATAAATGAGAACATGTCCAGCTCGTGAAAATAGATGAGAGATCAAGAGAAGAGAGATCTAGCATGGAGAGAGGCCAACATCTACTAGGGAAATGATTTTTAGGAGAATGGACGATGTTTTTGACCTATTACTTATTGTCTCATACTGCTTTAACCTCCAATTCTACCTATTTTCTCTTAGTTTTAACTATTGAGAAATTGAATTTGGAAGTTTTAAGGGATGGTTTCTTACTCTATAGTAATAGAAAAGTCCTTTAGGACTAAACTAGTAATTTGTGACTTTTTTAAGCTGGAATGATAAAACTTTGAAGCGATAAGCACAATTTGACCTAATTTAGAGAGAGATTGGTAAGAGAGAATTTGATTGTGAGGGAGTTAAAGCTTGTACTGAGTGGTAATCGATTGCAATACGTGTGAATGAGTATGAATTATGGAAGTGATAGCGATTAGGTGTTAAATTGTTATAATTGGCACTTTTAGTCAATAGAGTAATTGACTCTGAGTGCCTAAATTGTGTAAATTCTTGTGTGTGATGAGTTAAATAGCTAAAGAAGCTTGAATAGGGTTGTGGAATACGAGTAACCCTTTCTATTGAACAAAAAGGTTGAGGTAACCATATAGTTTATTATGTGTTATTAACTACTGTAACTCTATAGAAGTAATTGTATAATTGTGAAATCTTGGTTTTGTTAGTTTTTATGCATGATTTAGGATTGTAAATAGTTTTAGCATGAAATTGATTTATGAAAAGAAAGTTTAGGGATTTTTAGTTTTAAATAAATATATGTATATATATGTGTGTGTGATATGAAACATGAAAAAGTGGTTAAGTATGTGTGAAAAGCATGATCATAAGGGTTAGGAGTTCATCTAGGGTATGTATGGATGTGTGTGTATGTGGAGATGTGAGAGAACAAATCCATATGGTTGGGCTGGCACTATAAGACATCTGGTGTAGCATTATACGAGTTAGTACCATAGGTAATCTGGTACAACATTATATTAAGACAGTTACCATAGGACATCTAGGTAGTTCGGCAATTCTTTAGTGCCCATTAGGGTGTGGTTAAGAGTCAACGGCACCTCTATCACAAGTGTGTAAAATGAGGGAAACATTAGTCTATAGGTGAGATAGATTACCTTTGGCTGGGTGTATCTACCACTGAAAGTATGCTCCGATCAATGAATGAGTGATCCAGTAGAGCCTATGGTTTCATGTCAGGGACCTTTAGAAGATTGATGGATAGATGATCATGCTAGTGTGTAAACATGTGTGAAAGTGGTTTATATGTAAAGTTATGAGTTAAGCTATGTTACGATAAATATATGTGCAATACTTTGGTTTTTATTACTTTGACATGGTTATTTGTGTTAATGGACATGTATGAACTATATTGGTTACTGAGATTTTGATCTAACCCATGGTTATTTATATTTTTCAAGTTCTAGAAGTGGTAGAGCAAAGGGAAAGGAAACGAGCTAAGTAGAGATTCCTTTGAAAGGCCCATTACAAGCTGGTGTAATGAAATTGAGTATAATAGTAGTGGTTTGTATATATATAAGTTGCTATAGAAACTAATACTTATGCATAGCTTGTGAATATGTGTGTGTATGTGTGATTTTTAAGATCTAGCCCACTGTAAGTCTATATGTATGTGTATCTTATGAAAATGATGTTGTGGGCAAGTAAATATGTTTATGGATATGTTTATGTATGCATTATGGGATTTGGCCATGGATATGAATGAAAAAGAGAAAAAGAAGTTTAGCCCAAATTATGTTTTATAGGAAATTTACAGGCCACATGTGTGTACGTGTATTATATTGTATATATAATTAGTCAAATAGGTGTACAATGTCCATTTGGACGTGGTCAAGGTCTTAAAAATGGCCAATAGCTTGTGGTTTCAATTGGTGATGCTCAAGTGGTGAATTTTGACTTAAAATGATCAAAATGCACTTGATTATTCAATTTTTGAATGGAATATCAGATTGAAACAAAGCTAGTTTCATTGGCTAGATTTTAAAACAAGCTTCGTGTGGACACTTGAATCTCCCTAATCAGATATCGGATGTGAAAACAACCTACTTTTAAAGTTTGTATTAGAATCTAAAATGTGACAGCAGATTCTAATACATGCGTTGTGGTGCAAGTGTCAATAAAGGACAGCATGTCACAATACACGACATAGAGAGTGATGCTGAGGTCTTTGTACCATATACTGTGGTGCATGTGTCACGAACCGTGGTGCATGACCCACTTTTTATATGAATAATGAGGTTTTGAGTTGCTTTTTTATGTGCTTATGCTTAGTACTTCTACTGTATAGTGTTTTATGACAAAATTATCTTATTAAATGGTTTTAGAAATGTTTTACTTGGGATCCTAAGCTTTTAAAATAAATGATTTTACAAGGATTGGTAGAATTAGTGGAAGGTTGTATGATAATGTCAATAAGGGCATTACATGGAATCAGTAATAGATCTAGTTTTACCTCTAGTTCTAGGAGCTTTAGGAAGAAGATAAATTTTTAGAAAGGATTACAGTCCCAAGGTTCTTTCCAGAGGAGCAATGGGCCAAAGAACAATGCCAGTAAAGCACAGCCCTCTCAGCAAGCTTCTACAGCGCCTGTACCAACTCTTAACACAGCTAAAACCCTTCGGTGCTCAAAGTGTAGAAGATACTATGTGGAAAAATGTTGGGCTTGCTTCAAGTGTGGCAAGATAGGGCACATTGCTAGATATTGTAAAGAGGGAAAAGTGGGTACCACAGAACAGAGATCAACTATGCCTAAGAAAGTATTCGCATTGTCCCAAGTGGAGTCCTGTTCATCTTCAAATTTGATTAGAGATAAAATCTCTTTGTAAAATTATGATATAGATGCATTATTTGATTTAGGTTCTACCCATTCTTGTATTTCTGATGACTATATGTTAAGATTGAAATTGTCTATGCATACCTTACCATATGTGATTAATGTGTCTACGTCGGTAGGAATTTTTGTAAAAACTAACTGAGCTTGTTTGGGTATTGACCTAAGATTTGAAAATAGATCAACCACCATTGATTTGATCTTTCTACCCATAGTTGGGATTGATGTAGTAGTTGGGATGGATTGGTTGTTGGCAAACAATACGACACTAGACTGTGCCAGAAAGATGATATATTTACTAGAAAACACTGCACCTACAGTGAAACTGTGGTAGTCATAGTTCTTGTTTGTGGTGCAAATAAAGAAGTACATCCAATAAGGTTGTCAAGTGTATATGGTGTTCTTTTTTGTTCATGTTGCTTATGGCGGAGGAATTGAGAGAATTAGGGTGGTAAATGAATTCGCCAAAGTGTTTTCTGAAGAAGTTTCTAGACTACTGCCTGAGCAAGAGATGGAGTTTTCTATTGACCTTATACCTGGAATAGAACCCATATCAAAGGCTCCATATTGGATTCACAATCTAAATTAGCAGAACTGAAGAAACAACTTAAGGAACTACTAGATAAGGGTTTCATAAGATCGAGTTTGTCTCCATAGGGATCACCGGTATTGTTTGTGAAGAAGGATGGTAGTATGAGGTTATGTATTGACTACAGATAGTTGAATAAGGTGACGGTCAAGAACAAGTATCCATTACCTAGAATTGATGATCTTCTAGATCAGCTAATTGGGGCTGCGATGTTCTCTAAGATCAATCTATGTTCAAGCTATCATCAGTTGTAAGTCATGGTTGAAGATGTGCTAAGGATTGCTTTTCACACTAGATATGGCCACTATGAGTTCTTAGTGATTCCATTTAGATTGACAAATGCTCCAGCAATGTTTATGGGTTACATGAATAGAATATTTCATCCTTACCTTGACAAGTTTGTGGTGGTATTTGTAGATGACATTTTGATATACTTAAGAGATGAGGAAGAACACAAGAAGCATCTCTGTACTATCCTGCAACTTTTAAAGGATAACAAGTTGTATGTCAAACTGAGCAAATGAGAGTTTTGGCTAAAGGAAGTGAGATTTTTGGGACACGTGGTATTAGCAGAGGGGATTGAGTGGATCCACATAAAGTAAATGTTTTATTGAAATGGGAACCACCTAACTCAGTGACAGAAATCAAAAGTTTCTTAGGATTGGCTGAATACTATCAACTCTTCATTCAAGGGTTTTCGTAGATCGCATCCCCATTGACTAAGTTGACTTAAAAGGATCAACCTTATGTGTAGATCGACAAGTGTGAATTGGCATTCCAAGAGCTGAAGAAAAAGCTGACAACTGCTCCTGTACTGATTATTCCTAATCCTCGATTATAGTATATGGTTTATATAGATGCATCATTGAACGGCTTAGGGTGCGTCCTAATGCAAGATGAGCAAGTTGTTGCTTATGCCTTAAGGCAGTTAAGACCACATGAGGAGAATTACCCAACTCATGATTTAGAGCTAGCAACAATAGTTTTTGCCTTGAAAATTTAGCAATACTACCTGTATGGGTCAGTGTTTGAAGTATACAGTGATCACAAGAGCTTAAAGTACTTAATAGATTAAAAGGAACTGAATATGAGGTAATACAAATGGATGGAATTCCTTAAAGACTAAAATTTTAAGATCAAGTACCACCCTGATAAAAGCCAATGTGATGGCAGATGTACTAAGCCGAAAAAATTTGCTTGTCACCCATATGATGATCCAGGAACATTGACTACTTAAGACCTTCTTAGATACTTAAAGGAAAGTACTTTAGATGACACTGTGCAATGTGCATTCAATAGTAGTAACCAATGAATTCTGGAAAGAGTTATGAGCTGCACAATTTAAGGATGAGTATCTACTAGGGATCTGTAAGGATATTGAAGAGAGGAGATCCACAAAGCTCGAATTGAATGATGATGGGTATGTGACTTACCAGGATCAGATTTATGTACCGAATGATAAGGTGATAAGAAAGATGATCCTAGAGGAAGCACATCGTAATGAGTATACTATTCACCCTAGTGTCACCAAGATATATCAAGATATGAAGTAAATGTGGTAGTGGCTAGGAATGAATAATGATGTAATAGAGTTTGTGACTCAATGTCTGACATGCCAAAAGGTCAAGATTGAGCACTAGAGATTGAGAGGTATGTTACAACTACTCGAGATTCCATAGTAAAAATAGGACAGCATATCCATAGACTTCATCACTAGTTTGCCTAAAACTCAAGTGGGTTATGATACAATATGGGTGATTGTAGATCAATTGACCAAGTCTACCCATTTTCTTATGGTAAAGACAACTTACTCACTCAAGAAATATGCCAAACTCTATGCACAAGAGATTGTAAAACTCCATGGTGTATCGAAGGATATTGTCTCTGGCCGTGATCTGAGGTTCACATTAAACTTCTACAGGGTATTACAGAGAGCAATAGGCACTAGATTGAGATTTAGCATGACGTATCATCCACAGACGGATGGCCAAACTGAGAGAACTATATAAACATTAGAGGATATGTTGCGAGCCTGTGCATTAAAGTTGAGAGGTAGTTGGGACACTCACCTACCATTGGCGAAGCTCGCCTACAATATCAGTTATCACTCTAGTATTAGAATGGATTTGTATGATGCTTTGTATGGGAGAAAATGTTGATTGTCTCTATCATAGACGGAATTGAGCGAGAGAAGTTTGTTGGGTCCGAATTTAGTAGACCAAGCCACTTAGAAGATCCAGTTGATTAAGCAAAAGTTGTTAACAACCCAGAGTCGACAGAAGAACTATGCATAGGAGGCCGTTAGAATTTTTGGTTAGTGGCCATGTGTTTTTGAGGGTTACACCAATAACGGGCATTAAGAGATCAATAAAAACTAAGAAGTTGACTCCTAGGTTTATTGGTCACTTTGAGATTCTGGAGAAGTTGGGATCGGTGGCCTATTGGATTTCCTTGCCACTAAGTTTGTCAAGTGTTCATAATGTTTTCCACGTCAGTCAGCTAAAGAATTATCAACCAAATCCTTCTTATGTTATTAAACCAGAAGATGTGGAACTTCAAGAAAATTTGACCTATCGAGTTAAACTAGAGCAGATTATGGATGTGAAATACCAACAATTGAGGAATAAGACCATCCATTTATTTAAGGTCTTTTGGAGGGGTATGACTCCCAATAATGCAACTTGTAGACCAAGGACAAAATGAGGGACCCATATCTATTCTTACATATATGTAATTGTGTGAGATCTTGAATTTTGAGAGTAAAATTCCTAAAAGGAGTGGAGAATTGTAACATCCTAAGTCATCAATCTAGGAATTTTAAGTGTTTAGAAGAGTATAATGGTCATTTCAAGTAAATTTTTAATTAATGACATTTATGGGAGACTAATATAGTTTCTGGATCCTTAGACAACCTTAAAAGAGGGCTAGATTGGAGTTTGAGCTAGTCGTGGCATGGGGAAAGGCCCACAATGAGTATGGGTTTCTTTGTGCCATACGCCATAGCAGACAAGCCAACGCACCGCAGCATATTACCAATTTTGGGCTTTTATGAGAGTCGAAATGCATCTGATTTTAGCAAGAGAAAGATAGGGAAATGAGAGAGGAATGACAAAGGAGATCTAGAAAAAGTTAAGGCATGATCTTAAGGGCATCTTGGAGTCACATTGCGCTTGCTACACCTTTGGTAAGCTTCCTTTTTTTCTCCCTCTCCCTTTTATGTGAAATTTCTGACTTATGAGGTCTTAGGGAGCTTCTTTTTTGTTGTTCTTAGGTAATAGATGAACCCATTGACTTAGATAAGGTTTTGGGGAGTTGAATCAAGCCTCTAACCTTAAGTTTATGAGTTTTATGGTGATTTAGAATTTTTAACTTGGGTTTAAACAAACCCTATGTGAGAATTTAAGGTTCTGGGATGATGTGGATAGTTGGTTGATGATTTTTGTATGTTTGGATGCTAAATAGGATTGTTAGAGTGTTTTGGAAGGGTTGACATCATTAAATAAGGAATTTGAGAGTTTTGGGTACTTGGAACCTAATGAATTTGAGGTTTATTCAGAGTGAGAAGTGATAAATATTTCTAAATTGTATAGATTAAGTGTGCTCGAGCCTTATCGTGCATAAAGAACGTGTGGAGCTAACATTGAACCATAGTAACCCTTTTCTGATAAAGGGTTAAGATAATGGAATAATTTACACTATTTGATTATATTGCTTAACTGTTTGTGAGTAGATATTTAAATTTTCTACTTGTGATTTGAAAGCATTGCATATTGAAAACTATGATTTTGTGCATGTGAAATGATTTCTAAACTATGAGATTGTGAAAGTCTTATATGAAATTAATGAGAATTGAACAGGAATATGTTATATAAGTTGTATGAGCATGATCATGATAGGGGTGGGAGTTTACCCATAGGAAGGAGTAGTGGAAGTCTATATGGCATGTATCTCCTCAATGCCTAGTAAAGCATGGTATTGGAGATTATCTCCTTAGCATCCAAGTGGGATACGGTGTTAGAGATTAATGCTCCTTAGCATCAGAGATGCGGTGTTGGAGTAATAACACCTTAATTCGTGTGCAATGGGGGAAATCATTGTCTAGAAGTAGGATAGGACACCTTTGGCTAGGTAATCCTACCACCAAAGGTGAGGTCGGGCCATTGTAAATGTGGTATAGAGGCTTGGATAGTAGAATGATCGAACTAGCAGTAAATAACTTGTGCTCATAGAAAGTATATGGTTGAATATGTTAAAAGAGTAATTTTAAAGTACATAAGCTTTACTCACTTTTGGTTATGCATGTTAATTGCTATAAGTGAATTATTCTATTACTGAGATGTTTATCTCACTTTGTAGTTATATTTTACATGTAAGGGCTTCGTAAGGGAAAATGGAAGGAAAGGGCAACCAAAGAGTGAAGATCTCATTAGTATAGCTCTTCTCCCTCGTCATTTTGGTTTTTGTAATGAATATTTTAAATATTGCGCCAACTTAAGGACATTTCATTGTTTTGGTAATCACTTGTATGAATTTGTGGAATGTGTGCATATCTCAGCCTAAGCTTGTAGTGATTGTGATTAAATGTGTGTGAAAGGCCAAGATACTAATACAAGTGATAGGATTGAAATGTTTATGTGTTGAAAATGTTAAAATGATTATTATGTTAAATTTGATCCACCCCTTTGCATTGTTGAGAATTGGGCGTTTGGTGGTTATTTTGTGTGTGAAAGGTTATTTGTGTGATATGATTGGCCTTGTTTGTTATGTGTGGTCCATTTGATTTGGTCAAAGTGATTTCAGGTCTAATGGCACTAGGTGATGTGAATTGGACACCATTGAATGCGTTTTAAGGTGAAAACAGACCATTTTGATAGTTGAGAATTTTAGGCTGAGACTAGTTCGACTAGTTAGAGGGCTCAAAGAGCTTCGTGTGGACACTTGAACCACTCAAATTGGAGGTTGGATGGCAAAACGACGTGCTCCGGAAGTTCAAAGTACTGTCATGACAACAATTTGTTGTCATGACAATAGGCACATGCCGCGGTGCATGTTGTCATGCCATAATGCAATTCAAGCTAAGGGACTCATCCCTCTATGCCATCTACCATGGTAAGTGTGGCTTGGGCTGCAACAAAATGTGTAAATTCTAGATTTGTTTCCAGATTGCTCCTTTTGTGATTTTAAGTACCGATTTGTATCTTCATAATTCCATTATCGCATACGATTTACTCTAAACTATAGTTTGAGCTCAAAAAACTTTGAAAAAGGGTTTCTCTTAAGATCTCAATATTTTAAACTAATTACTTTTAAATCCTTGGGTTGTGATAACTTTTACTTGTGATTTTAATTAATTTGGGTTATCACAACAGCATGTTAGAGTGTTGTCATGGCAATGTCAAGGTGGGCATTACACATTCAAATGAAGATTACATGATTGAAAAGACTTAGAACAATAAGTGACAAATCACACAAGTGTATAAGATGAAACAAGCTTGAAATGGTTTAAGACTCACTTAGCTAAAATGTGTTCAAAAGACTTAGTGACAAAACACACATGAATACTTTCCCATTCAGGCATGAAATGACACTTGACAATATTCAAAGGAATACAAGGTGACAATTCAAGCGTGCTTACACAAGGGTAGCTTGCATGAATTGGAGTACAGAGCTTCATCAAGGCATTACACAAACACAGGTGACAAACCATGTCTGGATCACTATTGATTCAAGCGTGAAACGTCAATCAATGTGCCTAAAGTGATAAATGACATGTGGGATCATACTAAATCATGCCTGAATCATCATGTAGAGAAAAGCTCTACTTCTATAATCTAATTCAAGCTAGAATGATATTACTCCTAAGCTTGAATTTACTAAGACAAGTCCTAAGATGCACAAATAAGACTTATGAGATTAAGATTATGCATTTATTTTAAGATTGATAACATGTCATTAAGCTGTCATAGTTTTCACATTGAATCTAAGAGAAATAAATAACTTATTCTATAAATCTTCTTCTTTTCTTGATTCTTCATGCTCATGATATTTTGTCTTCATCCATGAATCTTTATGTATCTGCACACATAACACACACCTCTTCTCTTAGTTTTGTAATCATCAAAACATATGATTCAACAATTTCTTTATTTCTTTCTCCTTTGCTTTGGTCTCAGTTTTAAGGATTGAAGGAGCCTCTTTGTTCTTGTTTTGCTCAAAATGAAAAAGATAAGTGTCAAGGAATTGATTAGACATATTATTTATGTAGGATAGGGAGGCACAATGAAAGATTAAAATTTTAAAGTCCCTATCCTAATATGGACCGAACAAACTCGTTTAAGTCAAGGTGGATAGAAAAGTTACCTTTTAATTCTTTAAACTTAGTGCACATTCTCTTCAAGAGTTTGGATCTCAGGAGCTGACAATGTAGATCTGCTCCCTTTACTGGTATCCACACGAATAGCTCTCTAACTCAAACAGTGTGCTAGCGCTCCCAGTGTCCGTTCTTCTATGAACGTTAGCTTTCTTTCTATAGGGTGTTTCGTGACTCTCAAAGTATTTTTTCTGTCAGAACTTTTCTAACTCTCTCCTCCTCAATCAAGGACGTCCCTATCTATATATAGTATATAGATAAGGGTTTTCATCTTCCACTTAAAAGCCCACAAAAATTTAATTAAATTTATCTCATAAATTTAATCTATAATATCATATCTAATTCAAATTTATTTTAGAAATTTAAATTATAAAACTGACACGATATTCTCTCATATCATGTTAGTTATTAAATTTAATCTATCATATAAAATTAAATTTAAGACTAACATAATATAATATAATATAATATAATATAATATATATCATATATACATATTATATTATATATATACGAATATATATATACATATATATTTTGATAAAATATATATATATATATAATTATATTTTGAATTTTATATTTCATATAAATATATATATATAAATATTTATCAAATAAATATTCAAATATATATATAATTCATTTACCTTATATTACATTCATTGAATCTAGACATATTTCAAATTCAATGAACTTGGATATTACAGCTTGATTTGGGCTGTTCTTGTGTGCGACCCTATAGGCCCATATGAAATTGGCAGTAGGCTAATTACGCTATTAGCCTACAAGTCACAAGTGGCCTCTAGAAAGACATTGCAACTACCCAATTCACATGGGGATTGATGATCCGATGTAACCTATCATGCAACCATATCACATCCCTTTTGTCACGCGATATTTCGGTCAAGTATGAGACATGGGATTGTCATTCTCCTTTACCTGACCGTTACTTTCTCGATCTTTGAGTAGACTGACATTAGTAATGGAAAAACCCTGTCCATTGTAGTATGGCCATACATTTTCTCAGTCTTACTCATTGAGGGGCCTAGTAATATCTCTCAGTTAATGTAAGGGGCAAATTCCATCTTGACTACTCATATTCCTCTGCATGAATATCACTAAACTCAATCATAGCCTTTATGATCACTTGGTCAAAGGTGACTTTTGACTAGGTTAAAGTTCAGTTGTCATCATGTAGGAATCCATGATAATCTCAAGTCAAAGGGCTTAGTGATATAGTTACCTATGAGATAAGCTTATGACTTGTACCATGTAGCTTTCTTATAGCGGGTCGGTCCAGCATCTTGTACTCTTTCAAGTGCCTATGACTTTAATTTGTATCTCTATAATTAATCAAAGTCATACTAGTCTTATTTCATCTATGAACCCTCAAAGATGATATTCCCTAACTACGTGCATTTAGGTGTTAAAAGTGATAAAATCGCCTAAGGGGTGAATTTATGCACTAAGGGTATTTTGGTCTAAATTTACACTTTTTATGGAAAATTAGGTTTTTCTTGGATTAAATTTAATATTTTCTATGATTTATAATAGTCCAATTGGTTTTTAAAAATTCATTTTGGTTTGGGAGATATTGCATAAAAGTCATACTTTAGGTTGTTGACTTGGTTGACCTAGTTTGGGCTTTGCATATACATTTGTTTTCATTGTGCTTCTCACGCAGCATTGCTCTTAAATTTCATTTATAAATATTCTCTCATTTAAATAATTAGTTCATTGTGCAAAAATATAATTTATTGTCACTCATATATTATTGGATTAAATAAAATGTTATTTTGTGACTTAGGTTAACAAGTGCACTTAGACTTATGTCAATTGGGCTAAAGGCAAGCAAGGAAAGCTTTTAGGCTTGAGTTACACATGCAAGGCCTTTCAAAAAGAGGAGAGGGAGCTGCAAAATTCAAATTTAAATTCAAAATGACAAGCACGTGGTGCCACATCACTCAAATTTTCTAATTAGGAAACTTCTATCCTCTCCTTAATCCTTGTTTTGACTTTGTGATTTGGAAAATTAGATTTGTAGCCAACAAAATCACCTTGAAACAAAATCCTATGCCTCCCTTCTAATCTAAATCTAATCCTCTTTGTGTCCAAGTTCATTTTAGGCTTAATCCACACATATAATTTCAGCTAATTCACGCACACAACACTCATCGCTCACCCAATCATCTATACTAATACAAGGGTGGAACAATTTCATCTAAGACTGATTCCATTCACTCATTTGCTCATTTTTCTCATTCTCTCATCTCTTCTCTTCCCATCTCTCTTCACAAATTTCATCCATCACTTACATTACACTAAAAAAACACGCACATAACCCTAGTCTCCATCTATTCATCCATTCAAGGTTTTTATCTCCAATAGTAGATTAGTTTTAGTTCGGCCAAGGCATGGAGAAGAGGTCTTTCATGGAGTTTGAAGTCTAACGGGCTTGTGGATCTTAAAGGAGGAGGAAGAAGATGAGGCCAAATACTTAATATTTCTTTAGTTTTTAATTACTCTACCCTAGTTTTCTTCATTGTCTTGATGTTGTAAGGCCATAACTTTGGATTATTTCATCATGTATTTGAGTCATAATCTTAGTTCATTTGTGTGTATTGTTGAGAACTGGGTAATTTAATTATGTTTTTATATTTGGTAGTTCCTTACTTTTGTAGATGTTATCATAATCTTAAGGTTTCTATTAGTGTCTTTTCTTACATTTTCTACATCATTATATTGAGTGTTTGATACTTGATTTCTTGTTTTCTTACCATAATCTTTGGAGTTTACATGCCTTTTTGGGAAGGGCCAAATCACTTGTGTATATTTTACATCACATTTGGTCAATACCTAAAACTAACATAATTAATTGAACTAAGGACCTTAATCTAAGACTTAAGGAGGTTGTTGGCAAGGTTAACATGCTAGAGATAATTTTCCTAGTTCTCTTTATTTTAGGCTAAGAGGATAAAGTAATCTAAAGCCAACTTAATTTTTAAGCCAATGACTCACTCACTACTCTAACTCTAAGATCCTATCATTTCATAAAAACCACTAAAAACACTTTAATCTAGTTTTAAAGCTTTCTTTTTAATTTTCAAAAAATCAAATCAAAATCAATGAACTATTTGAGTAGTTTAATTCACATTGGTTAGCTTTATTAATCATAGTAATTAAGTATCCTCAAGAGAATTGACCTAGGTTGACTATTATCTACATAGTGTGGAACTTAGTACTATTTTGGGAGTTAACAGCAAACTCTTTCTAGTAGGCCAATAATTTATGCTAGAATTAAGGAAAATCAAGGGATCTCTATTAACCAACTTTGGATGACATTTTTGCAATTTAATCTATTGACCTCCGATAGAAGTATAAAGGAAGTTGATGCAAAGAATCAGTTGAGAGAATGGAAATGATATTTAAGGTCACTCTGTGTTCTTCCAAGTAAAAAGTGGTATTGGTTACTGTGTAGCTAGTAGAGGATACCAAGCAATAATGGAATTCTATGAGACCCTCTAATAGTAGTTGGCTAGACTGGGAGTAGTTTAGAGAAAAGTTTGTCAACTATCACATTCTTATAGCCTTAAGAGATGAGAAAGATGCAAAATTATATGCCTTTCAGTAATATGATATAGATGAAGAGGTGATGAGGATGGTCACTCATCTCTCAAAATAATTCTAAGCAACCTTAATGTAGTAAAGGGTCAACCTAGGTCATCTCCTAATAAAAGTGTTTACTAGTTCAATTATGAAAATTCCTTGAGTAAAATAGGTTAAATTCTAAATGTTTGTAGTTTAAATTGATCATTAAATCTAATGAACTAAGGAAAACAAGTTAGGGGAAGAGCTAAATGTTTGGGAATGAAGTGTGAATAGATAGGTTCTTAGAATTTGAATTAGGGAGAATTTGTTGCCACTTAAGTCATTAACCAAGAATTATGCCCTCACTAGTCAAAAGTGCAACTACGTTCAATCAAACCAAGTTGGCTTTAGCTAATTGATAGAACACATTTGTTATCCACTTTTATTTATCAATTAGGACCCTTTTATTAATGATTTATTACCTCAAGTGCACTCATTGCATTAGATTTGGAATTTTGCCTTAGTTTCTAGGTTTAGTGCATTAGGGGTATTTTGGTCCAAAAAATGAACTTTTGAAAAAATGTACAAGAAAAATTGAAAAAGTTAATTTTATATCCAGTTGATGAGTGGTGAAATTATATTTTTAAAATTTATTTTAATTTGGGAGTAACTAAATAAAAAGTCAATACTTTCTTTAGTATCTTAGTTTGACCTAGTTTTCGGCTCACCTCTGTGTGGAAATTTTTATATAATTTTGTGTAGCCTAAAACTTGATTATTTTAATTAATTCTCCCTTCTAATTATGAATTTAATTCTGGACATTAATTATATTTTATTATATTACATGTTATTTAATTGATTTATGTGATTTATGTGACATAAGTGGCATATGACTTATGCATCAATTGGGCAATTGAGGTCAACATTCCTTGAGGTCAAAGCTGATGGTTTGCACATTAATTAGGCTTTATTTGGAGATTAAATCAGCTTGAAAATGTGAATGACACATAGGAAATGACAAGGCTCCCATTTCTATTTTAATTTCTTTTCCTTTTTTTAATTAAGCTTTAGCTGATGGGAAACACTTAGGAGCATGTCCATACGCCTCATTTTCAGATCCAACACTCATTTCATTCATCTTCCACATTTTCTCTGTCTTGTTCATAGTGTTCTTCATTTTCTTTCTTTTGTTCTTCATTTTCCAACACCCTAACCTCCATTTTCAGCCACCAAACCTCCATAAAAATCATACCATTCTTCTCCTCTCTCCATTTTCATTCCATCCCTTCCTATTTCACAAGGTTCTAAGCTCATTTTCTTCATCCCAAGTTCCATGAATTTTGGTCAACAAGCTTCCAACTTAGGGTTCTTAAAGATGATGAAGATTGGCTAAGTTTCTTGGTGGAATCTGTATCATCCTAAGTTTCCTCGTTAGTAATTATCAGTGTTTCCAAGAGTAATTTGGTCAGTTTAGATAAATTATTATTTAGTGAGGTTTATGGAGACTAATATGGTTTTTGGATCCTTGGACAGCCTTAGAAGAGGGCTAGACCAAGGTTCAAGTGGGCCATATCACGGAAGGAAGTTTAAAATTTCATGGGGCTTTCTGTCCCATGTGCTGTGGTAGGCGTGATGATGTGCCGTGGTGCATGCATAAAATCAGCACTTATCAGATTGTGGAAACAGACCGAAAACATAAGAGAGAAGAAGGAAAAATGAGAGAGCAATGGAGGAGAGCTTGTGGTCTTCTAGGGCACGATCCCTAGGCTACTTTGAGGGCATTTGGAGCTTGAATCACCATTGGATAAGTTATACATTCCCTCTTCTCCCTCTTTTATGCGAAAATTTGAACATTTGGGGTAATGGGGTTTTTGATTTCAGTTCCCTTGAGTTTAGACCGAACCCATTAGTTTAAGATCTTGAGGAGTTAAATCAAGCTTCTAACCTTAAATTTATAAGTTTTGTGGTGATTGAGAATTTTTAGTAAGGGGTTGGACGAACCCTAAATATAATTTGAGGATTTTGAGACAATGTGAGACATTGATTAGCAAATTGGTGTGTTGGAATGTTTAATAGGATGGTTAGAGTGTATGGGAATGGTTGGTATTGTTAGAAAAGGAATTTGGGTATCTTAAGCACTTAGAACCTAGTGAATTCAGAGTTATCAGAAGTGATAATTAATTATTGTCACTTATTGGTGTAGATTGAGTGTTGTTCGAGCCTTATCGTGCATATAGAATGTGTGGAGCTAACGTTGAGCCACAGTAACCCTTTTTGTGTGATAAAGGGTTGAGGTAACCATATAGTTTATTGTGTTTATTAACTATTATAACTATGTAGAAGTAATTATAAATGATAAAGTTGTGGTTTTGAAGAGTTTTGCGCATAAATGTGACATTGTAAATGATTTTAGTATGAAAAATTGATTTGTAAAAAGTTATCGAATTTTAATTGATATATATATACGATGTATATAAGATTGTGATGTGGGAATGTGATGAAAAGTGATGAAATTGTGAAGGAGCATGATCATAGGGGGTGGGAGTTCACCCGAGATATGTGGATATATGTGTGTGTGGAGATATGTGAGTGAAAAATCCATATGGCTGGGCTGACACCATGGGACATTCGGTGCAGTATTATATGGGACTATTACCATGGGACATCCAGGTAGTTTGGAAACTCCCTAGTACCCGTTAGGGTACGATTAGGAGTCAACGACGCCTCTATCACAGTGTGTGAAAAGGGAAAAACCATAGTCCGTAAGCGGGTCAGATTACCTTTGGCCAGGTATAGAACTGAAAATACTCTATTTCTAGTGTCTCTATCTAAATTTGAAAAATTAATTGGGAACGATTCTGAGGGAATTAGAACTTGAAATTTATTTCATTGAAATCTATATATCTTAGCTTCATTTTAAAACTATTTTGGTCAATTTTGGATGTGGGAAGTGTCCTATGGAAATTTTAAAATCTAACAAGGTCCAGGGAGCCTTTACAGAGGACTCCCAAAACCCTGTTTCAACTTTGAGTTGGCATGTGTCCCTCTCTGTCAGTCCAAATTAATTGATTCAAGTCTCATTTTTCTTATCACTGTCTCAGCTTTGTTTCTTATGTTTATAATTTTCTTAAATTTTTCCATTTTCCTATTTGAAATTTTGTTAGAATCTCTGAAGGTCTTCTGGACAAAATCCTGTTTCTCCAGACTTGTGGACCAACTTGTGAAAATTTCTGGGAACAATTGGAAAGGATTTGTGGTCTAAAATTTTTATATAATTTTCCTGTATATCTCTTGTGTTTCTCATAAAAGTTTCAGGGGAATTTATTATGTGGATTGGTTGCTAGAAAATTCACAATTTCACTATGTCTAGAGAGCCTACTGTGCGAATTCCAGAATTGCCAAAGCTTCTTGATTGAGTAATTCTAACTCTCTTTCTACTTGTTTGTTGTTGTTTTTGATTGTTTTTTTTTTCATTTTGTTGCTATTGAGTTTATAGAAAAAAGAAAAAATTGTTTCTCTTGCTTTTGTGTTTTGAATTGTTTCTTCTTGATTTGCATTTTAGTTTAGCTTGTTTTTTATTCTTAATTTTCTTGAGCTTGATTAGTGCATGACCTGAAGAAAACATACCTCTTTTGTTGAATTAGATCCAGAAATTGAAAGGACTATTTGTAGATTAAGAAGATCACAACCTATTCTTGATTCTCATTTGGTTTGTAATTCAACAATGGAAGGTATCTTAGGACATAAGCATGTGCATAATGAGGGCCATGGGAATGGGAATGAGAATTTGCATGATGATGGCCATGTTAATGATGAATTTAAAGGCTTGCATAATCCTAGAGAGGAGAGGAGCACTAAGCAATTAACTCAACCTCATTGGCATGATAATCCTTATGCCTTGTATGTTCCTCCTATTAATGTTTAATTTGAAATTAAACCCTCTTTGATTAATGCATTGCCTAAATTTCGTGGGTTACCGGGAGAGGATTGCCATAGGTTTTTGCATACTCTCCTATTAGTTTGTGATACTATGAAGCCTATGCATGTAAATGTTGACGATGTTCAAGCTAAGACTTTTGTATTTTCTCTTGAAGGTTTAGCAAAGGAGTGGTATTTCAACTACTCTTCTTATGTGAAAGTGAGCACATGGGCCGAGCTAAGAAGACTCTTTTTAGATAAATTCTTTCTAAATTCCAAGGTCACCAATTTGAGGAAGCAAATCTATAGGGTCTAATAAGGAGAGGATGAGAGTCTCTATGAGTATTGGACTAGATTCCAAGGTCTTTTTAGCTAAATGCCCACACCATTAAATTTCTAGTAAGAATTTAGTCCAATATTTCTATGAGGGCTTGATTCTAAGAGACAAAGTTAACATTGATGCCGTTAGTAATGGATGCTTGATTGACCTCACTTCCTTAAAGGCTTAGGAACTAATTAATAAGATGGTCTCAAGTGGTGCTCAATACTCTACAAGGGAGAAGAGAAATGTGAATATGGTGGGTTCCTTAATTCTTAATGATTCATATGTGGACTTGCTAGCAGCCAAGATTGGGTGAATGTTGGCTCCACAAATATCTCAAGTGAGAAATGTAAGTACTTCTCAAACACTTGTCCCTTATTCTTATACTTTTTGTGACTCACCCATGCATGTAGGAAGTAATTGTTCTATTAAGTTTGAGCAAGTGAATGCTATAATGCTATCTATAATGGGAAATAATCCTATGGCGGGAGGTAAGGACAAGGAGCTTATTCTAATACTTATAACCCTTCATGAAGAGACCATCCTAATTTCTCCTATTCAAACCTAAATGTGGCTTTGCAAGACAATCAACAAAGAGGATCCTATCAAAATACCTTTGGCTATGACCCTCCATCTCATTTGTCTCAAGGTAACTCTTCTCAAAGCTACAATCCAAATGGTAATTCTCTTGCACCTTCTTCTAATTCTTATAGTGATAGGAGGCTTGTTCCAATTGAGAGTTCTTCTAACTCTAACTCTTCTAATGATGTGAATATGTTACGCAAGCAATTGATTGAAATAAATTCCTTGTATAAAAACATGTATGATGGGTTAGGGAATAAGGTAGAGAGTATGGGTAATAAATGTGAGAATATGAACTCTAAAATTGATGCCCTTACTTCTCAAATGAATATGCTTGCTAACCAATTTAGTGCAGCTAATGCTCAAGCCTCTACATTACCATCTAACACCATTGCTAATCCTAAAGCTAATCTTAATGCTATCACATTGAGGAGTGGCAAGGAGTTGGGAAAAAGAGTACAAGAAGACAAAAGACAAGGGAAGGTCGAGAATCCCTCTTTAAATTCTTCAATTAATGTTAATATTTCTAGTTCTTCTTTTGCTCCTAATGATGCATCTTTTGTAGGAATGATAAGGATGAGAACATTTAGGAGATCATATATGAGCAACCACCATCTAAGGTAGAAAAGAGGACTATGGCTGAGTTGTTTAGCAAGGAAAAAGAGGGAGAGACCAAGCAAAGTGAAATAAGAAAGGAGAGTTCAAGGAAGGAAGAAGGAAAGCAAAGTCAACTGATTATGAAGAAGCTTCCTTTCCCATAAGTACAAGTGGTCCCTAAGTAAGTGAAGGGACAATTTGATCAAGAGATATATGATTTCTTCCATAAGATTCATGTTAATGTACCCTTGATGGATGTAGTTAAGAACTTACCTAAGTATGCCAAATTTTTGAAAGATTGTTGTACAAACAAAAGAAAATTTAGGCCTAATGCAACGGTATAATTAGCCTCATCTGTGAGTACGATCATGAAGCCTTAACTCCCTATAAAGTGTGAGAACCCTGATTCTTTCACAATTCCATGCAAGATTGGCAACACACATTTTTCTCATGCATTGATAGACTTAGGTACAGCCATTAATGTTATGCCTCTTTTAATTTATCATGCCTTGAGTCTTGATTGCATGCACAAGACACCTATGATATGCCAATTAGCAGATAAAAGTGTTAGAAGATCATATGGAATAGTAAAAGACTTGTTGGTTTGTGTTAAAGGTCTATTATTTCCTGTGGATTTCTATATGCTTGATATGTCAAAAGAAGGGAGTGGGGATGATATTTTGATTTTAGGAAGGCCACTTATGAGGACTGCTCGTACATCAATTGACATGGAAAAGGGTAGTTTGATTTTGAAATGTGGAGAGGATCATGTTGTTTTTAATATATATGAAGCAATGAAACATCCTTTTGAGGATTATTCTTTGTTAGGTGTAAGTTCCATTGAGTTATTGCTTCATGATACTTGTGAGTCTTACATGCTTGATTCTTTCTCATATATTGATGATGATTTATCTCTTGTCATTACTACATGCATTGATAGATGTAATTGTCCTATTTGTTTAGAGATTGATGCATGCTTAAATGATGTAACTACTTCTTCTCATGATTTGTTTGAAATATCTCCTATGCTTGATCTTGAAATGCTTGAGAAGGGTATATCTTCTTTTGTTGTAGGTACTAAAGCCATTGAGGCCAAATCTATGAGTTTTTCTCTACTCGAGCTTTATGTTCTTAGGTTTCCCAAGCTATTGGAGGAAAATTTTGCACTTATACATGTTGAGGCCGTGGCTAATGTCCAAGCACTTGAAGACAAGTTGCAAGAAAAGGGGGAGGCCGTGAAGAAAGAAGAAGTAATCAATGAAATTGAGCTTGAAAAAGAAGAGAAGAAATCAAAAACAAGTGAGGAGCCTAAAAGACAAGAGAGTGCCGTAGGATAGTCCACCAAATTAGACTTGAAGAAGCTCATTCCCTCTTGTATAGAGCCACCTACCTTAGAGTTAAAGCCTTTACCATCCAATCTCAAGTATGCATATCTCATTGAGAATGAGAGGCTTCCAATAATAATTTCTAACTCTTTATCTCTTAAGAAAGAAAATGCATTGCTTGATGTATTGAGAAAGAACATGCATGCTATTGGTTGGACTTTGGCTGGCATTCCTGGTATTGACCCTATTATGTGCACACATAAAATTTTTCTTGAGGACAATGCTAAGCCCATTAGGCAACCACAAAGGAGACTTAACCTATTGATCTTAGAAATGGTAAAGAAAGAGGTTGTCAAGCTACTTAGTGCTAGGATCATTTATCTTATAGCTGATAGTGAGTGGGTGTCTCCAACCCAAGTCGTGCCTAAGAAAGGGGGGATTACTGTGATAAAAAATGAGAAAGGAGAGCTTGTCCTAACTAGAGTTCAAAATGCTTGGAGAGTGTGCATAGACTATAGGAAGCTCGATAATGTGACTAGGAAGGACTATTTTTCTTTGCCTTTTATTAATCAAATGCTTGAGAGATTGGCTTCCAAGTCCCATTATTACTACCTAGATGGATTCAGTGGGTATTTTTAGATTCCCATAGCTCCTAGTGACCAAGATAAGACCACCTTTACATGCCCCTTTAGTACATTTGCCTATAGGAGGATGCTTTTTGGTCTTTGCAGCGCACCTGGTACTTTTCAAAGATGCATGATGTCTATATTTTGTGATTTTATTGAAAATTGTATGGAAGTTTTTATGGATGATTTTACTGTGTATGGTAAGTCCTTTGATTCATGCTTGCATTCTTTAGATAAAGTACTTGGTAGGTGCATTGAAAAGAAGCTTATGCTTAACTTTGAGAAATGCCATTTCATAGTAGATAAAGGCATTGTTTTAGGCCATTTGATTTCTTCCAATGGAATAGAGGTGGATAAGGACAAAGTAGATGTGATTGCTTCTTTGCCATATCCTGTTTGTTTGAAAGATCTGAGATCATTTTTGGGACATGCGGGCTTTTATAGAAGATTTATCAAGGGGTTTAGTGAAATTACTTTGCTTATGTCTAAACTCTTACAAAAAGATGTTGATTTTATTTTTGATGATGCTTGCAAAAGGAGTTTTGACACTTTGAAAAGCATGCTCATTTCCCCTCTCATTCTTAAAGCCCCAAATTGGTCTTTTCCTTTTAAGTTGTCATGTGATGCTTCCAATTTTATTGTGGGAGCTATGCTTGGTCAAAGAGAGGGCAAGTTATAATATGTGATTGCTTATGCATCTAGGACCCTAGATTCAGCTCAGGTTAATTACACTACGACTGAGAAGGAGTTGTTTGCTATTGTTTTTGTACTTGATAAGTTTAGATCATATCTTCTTAACTCTAAAGTTGTTGTGTACACTGACCATGCTGCTGTGAGGTACTTGTTTAAGAAGACAGATTCTAAGCCTCGCTTGATTCAATGGGTGATCTTGATGCAAGAATTTGATGTGGAGATAAGGTATAGGAGTGGTTCTACCAACCTAGTGGCAGATCATTTGTTTAGGCTACCTCATTTAGAAGCTACTATGGTAAACTCTAACCCTACTATTCCTTAAGATTCATTTCCTGATGAGGCATTGTGTGTCATTTCATCTAAGCCTCCATGGTATGCCTCTTTTGCTAACTATATTGAGTATGGAGTCTTGCCTTCCTGTGCTTCATGTTTTGCCATTAAAAAATTGAAAAGAGAGTCTAGGTTTTACATTTAGGAACCACGTTTGATGTGGAAGATTTATAGTGATAAAGTGATTAGGAGGTGTGTTGATGATGTTAATGTGCCTTCTATTCTTGATTTTTATCACTCTCATGTATGTGGTGGTCATTTTAGCTCAAATAAGATAGCTAACAAGGTTTTAGATTATGGATTGTATTGGCCTAGCTTGTTTAAAGACTCTTATAAATTTTGCAAAGCATGCTTGAAATGTTAAAAGGTCGGTAGTTGGAGTAAGAGACATGAAATGCCTCAACAACCCATTTTATTTTGTGAGATTTTTGATGTTTGGAGCATTGACTTCATGGGTCCCTTTCCACCATCCTTTGGTTTTAAGTACATATTACTTGGTGTTGATTATGTTTCAAAGTGGATTAAAGCCATTCCTACTAGAACTTGTGATGCTAAGATTGTTTTGAAGTTTCTCAAATCTAATATTTTTTGTAGGTATGGAGTTCCTAAGGCCTTGGTAAGTGACTAAGGATCCCACTTTTGCAACAAGATAATGAAGGCTCTCTTGGCTAAATATGGGGTGCATCACAAGATCTCTACACCATATCATCCCCAAACTAATGGCCAAGCCGAAGTATCAAATAGAGAAGTCAAGAAGATCCTAACCAAGGTGGTGAACACAAATAGGAAGGATTGGTCTTTACACTTGGAGGATGCTTTGTGGGCTTACCAGACTGCTTATAAGACTCCCATTGGCATGTCTCCTTTTTGATTAGTGTATACATACATTGAGGACAATGCATGATTTAAGTGTGGGGGAGAGAAATAAATATTTTACTTTGTTTGTTTGGTTTTGCAAAAAAAATTTTGCTTTATTTTGTTTTGTTTGAGGTCTTAATGACCTAGCTCTTGAATGGATATTTTGATGCTTGAGATGTGGTAATTTTTAGAATTGAATAGGTGTGAAGTGAACATTCTTTTACCTTGAATTAATGGATTAAAGTGAAACATTACCCTTTCATGGAAGAGGCTAAACACTCATGTGTAATTAATTCCTTAGTGATGTTACCCTCTAGAATTTGTTTCACTTCTTAATTGAGACAACATGTCTTGCACTTGTTTGATTGGAGAAAAAAGATGGCATTCATAAAAAATAGCCAAGAGCCAAATAGCCATCCCATTATTATTGATTATCCTTTGTTAGCCACTTTGAGCTTTAATTTTGGTTTAATTCTTAAAAATAAATATTCACCCTATTTTTCCCAAGGAATGCATGTTACACTTTTATATATCTTTTTAATATTCATTGCATGTCATAGATCAAGTGAGTGGATGCCTATTATAATTTTCTATCAATTACTCTTTATCCTTTATTGTTGCACCATTACATCTATTACTTCCATTGTTTTCAAAGAGTTAGGGGCAACCAAAAGAAAAAAAAAAGAAAGAAAGATTTAAAAAAAAATATAGTCAAAAAGAAAAGAAATAAAATTGCTAGAAAAAGAAACAAAAAGAAGAAGAAAAGAAAGAGAAAACGAAAAGAAAGAAAAGAATAAAAAGTTGCCTAGCTCATCTATTCCATTTGTTTTTATTATTTCTTATCATTGCTTTCCATCCTCATTATGTTAAGGTGGCCACTCAATTGAATTAGGTTATGCTTTACATATTAAGGGGATATATCTTGACTTTAGCATTATCTTGATGCTTATCCTATTTTTTTCATACATGTATTTCTTAGATATCCTTTCATTACCCATATTACAATCTAATAAAGTCCACTGGATTCTTGATTGCAAGTGTTATTTAGTGATGGAGATGTAGAAGGGTTACAAATTTATGGTGGGCTTTATCCTAAGGAATTTTGAGTGAAATTTAATACCTTATACACTTTGAGTAATGAAAGCAAACACTTAACCTAGAGACGCTTCCTCTTTGACATTGATTCTTGGTAAGGGTTTGTTTATAATGTGCATAATTCTTTCCTAATTATTTCCACATTGATTGATAATTTGTAGAATTTCATGAGCTAGCATTTTACTGACTTTGAACATTGGTTTTTTCTTATTTCTTTGTCTTATAATTACTTTTGGGACCTTTTCTTTCACTTGATTTTGCCCGGAGTGCAAAAGATAAGTTTAGGAGAATTGATAAAACATATTTGTTACCTACTTTTATTTGTCAATTAGGACCCTTTTATTAATTATTTATTACCTCAAGTGCACTCATTGCATTAGATTTGGAATTTTGCCTAAGTTTCTAGGTTTAGTGCATTAGGAGTATTTTGGTCCAAAAAATGAACTTTTGAGAAAATGTACAAGAAAAATTAAAAAATTTCATTTTATGTCCAGTTGATGAGTGGTGAAATTAGATTTTTAAAATTCATTTTAGTTTGGGAGTAACTAAATAAAAAGTCAATACTTTTTAAGTGTTTTAGTTTGACCTAGTTTTCAGTTCGCTTTTGTGTGAAAATTTTTATATAATTTTGTGTAGCCTAAAACTTAGTTATTTTAATTAATTATCCCTTATAATTATGAATTTAATTCTGGATATTAATTATATTTTATTATATCACATGCTATTTAATTGAATTATGTGATTTATGTGACATAGGTGGCATATGACTTGTGCATCAATTAGGCAATTGAGGTCAACACTCCTTGAGGTCAAAGTTGATGGTTTGCAAGTGAATTAGGCTTTATTGGGGGATTAAATCAGCTTGAAAATGTGGATGACACATGAAAAATTACACACACATTAGAATCATATACCAACCAATAGGAGGTTGCCACCTTATAAGTGTGACAAGGCTCCCATTTCCATTTTAATTTCTTTTCCTTTTTTTAATTAAGCTTCAGCTGATGGGAAACACTTAGAAGCACATCCATACATCTCATTTTTAGATCTAACACTCATTTCATTAATCTTCCACATTTTCTCTCTTTTGTTCTTCATTTTCCAGCACCCTAACCTCCATTTTCAACCACCAAACCTCCACAAAAATCATACCATTCTTCTCCTCTCTTCATTTTCATTCCATCCCTTCCTATTTCACAAGGTTCTAAGCTCATTTTCTTCATCCCAAGTTCCATAAATTTCGGTCAACAAGCTCCAACTTAGGGTTCTTGAAGATGATGAAGATTGGCTAAGTTTCTTGGTGAAATCCTAGAAAGATGAAGATGGAGGATGAGTCTTGAGCTTTAAATTAGATAATTTATTTTGTTTCCTATCCTATTCTCTTTTTACTAGATGGTTAGATTCCTTAATCTAGGGTTTAATCATCTTAGCTTGTAAATTCTAATTTGAATTTGATGTTGATGTAAAGAAAGAGGATTGTTTCATTTAATTTCTTCCTTGGACAGCCATAACTGAATTTTGCCACTCTTTGTTTGGCACATAATCTTGTGATTTTCAATTAGTGAATTACTTGTGTTAATATTGCATAATCTTGCGGTGTTAATGCTTGTGTTGTTGAGTAGCTTGACATAATCTTGTGGTTGCTCAATTTATGTGTTTGACCGTGGCTATTGAGGGTAGATTTTGAGTGAATCACTTGGCTAATTTCTTCACCAATTGGTAATTGAACTAAGAACTTTAATCTAAGACCTAGGGAGGTTGGCTTAGGATAATTTTCTTAAGTCATGACAACTTTAGTCAAGAGGAAAGGGAAGCTAAACTTAGCCTAATCATGAGAAGATAATGAGTTCAAAATTAACTAATCTCTAGGGTTCCACTCTTTTGAAAAGGAAAGTTCATTCCACTCACTTTTACTAGCATTTTAATTACTTGCACATTAGGTGATTAGTTTAGATAATTAGCTAGTTAACTAAATTCCTACAAATTTTGGTTGATTTATTTTACTAGAGAACTTTCAATTGGACTTAAAACCATTCCTTAAGAGATGACCTAGGGTTAACCTTATATTACATTAGGGTTAGCTTTAGTTTAATTTTGAGGATAAACGACTAATTTCCTATCACTAATGACCTAAAATTAGTCTATAATTAAGTAACCAAAGTCATGACCATCACTTAAATAAAGACTCTTAGTGTGTTTTTATATCACTACGGCATGGCTCTCTCTCTCTCTCAACACACTCAAGCATCACAAGATTATGTAACATATGAGCAAGGTTAGAAATCAACCCACAAGATTATGCAAGATAAATTCCAAGAAAATTCACATTAGTAAACCACAAAAATATGCAATTCATCAACATTGAAGCATTGAGAAGAGAGTCAAAACCATAGGAAAAATTCAAACAAGTCATCTTCCATTACAATAATAGTCTACTCAAATTAGAGTCCAAGCTAATCACAATGCAACATAAATCTAGAATTACAAAGTGATCATTGGAAGTTCTAGGTTAAAGTAATTCTTAGCCAAAGGTGCAGGTGTAAAATGGTGGCTCATCCTCCTTTATTCTCCCTCTAAAACTAAAATGAGCCTAGCATACAAGCTCCATAGAAGTCTCCCTCAATTTCTTGAAGTAGCTAAATTCTTGCATGTTTCCAACTTGAGTTTGAGGCTTTGGATGGATGATCAAGTGGTGTAGATGAGAAGAGAATGATGAAAGGAGAAGAATGGTGATGGTTTTGTGAAGATCTAATAGTTAGATGAAGAGATAAGGTTAGGGTTTTAGATGAACAAGATGAATAAGAAAATGAATAATGTGTGTTGTAAATCTGAATTTTGAGTGTGAGAGACATGCATATTGAGTTTGGATTAGATTGCCTCTCAAAATTAATTCTAAAATAAAATTAAAAGGGATAGAAAGCTTACACTTTGCACACATGCCCTTAGGTGGCACATTCTCATTGGTTGGGTGATAATTCCTAAGTTAATATAAATAATCTCATGCTTTGCACTTAGAAAATATCATCTACCCCATCCATTCAACCATTTGCATGCCACCTCATAGTCCATAGTGTCCCCTTATACTTCTTTAACTAATTAATGTAAGTTCAAGAGCACATATGTCACCTATGTCACACAACACCTCATGCCACATCAAGCACCACGTGTGCATCTTGCTCATACCACGTCACCTGCCACTTAGCGCCATGTCACTCAACATGTGTTGGTCAACTCATATCATGTCATTTGCCATGTAACCATCTCATATGCCACATGTCACTCATCACCTTGCACCACATCACCTCCTCTGCCATGTCATTTATTTGTTGCAAAATATGCCAATGTCAAGACTTGAACCCTTATCTTTCCACCTTCTAAGTCTTATGCCCTCCTTCTTTGTCAATTAAACTGAAATGCACCTACAATCATCATATGCAAAATTAAATATATAAATTAATTTCATACACATATATTAAATAATATACTACTAAAAACATATACATATATTATATTTTATTTTCAATTAATAATATAATAAAATAATTTATATGACTATTTATATTATATTTTTAATAAAATATTATTTTTACCAACAAATATTATTTTTGTTACAAAAATGAACTTAAAATAAAGAAAAATTTTAAAATATTAAATAATTTATTAAAAATACTTTAACCAATTTGTAAATTTTATTTTCATTTTTAAATTAAAATAATTTATTTATAATATGTATTATATTAGTTTATGTTAGTGACCCAAACAAAGTTTATGCAAGATATCTTTTACTTTTATTTCCCCATATTTTTCTCAAAATCTAATAAAGGAATGATTAAATTTTTATCTTCTCCCAAAATGGTTAAATGTATTCCTTCCTTTCTTAAAAATAAATTTTATCCATAATTTTTCAATTAACTTAAAAATTATTTAAATAAAAAATTTTAATCGATTAAATTTTGTTAATAGTCATTGTGAATAATTTCTAATTTTTAATGAATTTGAATAGCTCACAATACAAAATAATTATAAGGATATCATATGTGATTAATCTAGATAGCCTCTAATCATTACCGACCTCAAAACAATGAGCCAAAGATATCCAGGTTAAGCCTAAATAGCTAAATTCTTTTTTATTATTAATAAAATAAAATTCAAATATCAATTTTTTAAAATATAAATTGAAATTGACTAAAAAAGAAATAAAAAATAATATTTAACAATTTGGTTATTCAGTTCAGCCTGAAAGCACAAGTTATTAGGGATAAGTTTGGCTATATGGCCTTTTTTTATAAAGTTAATGAGTACCCAAGTTTCTCGGTATTTTTATACTTTGTTGTAAAAAGAAATATGCACTTAAATAAATTTCTCACACCCATTATCAATGAAAATTTCTCATAGTTAATAATATAGTGAGAAATTATTCACAATAATAATTTCTCATGGGTAGGAATTTGAGAGAGATTCTCTTGACCTATAAATTGTGAGAAAATTTTATATTTACTTTATTTTAGTTTATTAATTATTTATTTATTTATTTTATTTGTAATAAAAATAGTTTCAAGAAGTTCTCTTGACTTATTATCTGTGAGAAATACTTGAAAAGAATAACTTGAAAACTTTTCTCATGAATAATGTGTTGAAAGAAATTCTCATCGTTAAGCTGACCATGAGAAATGTTTGCTTAAAAGACTTTCTAACGGAAACTATTTGAAGAGAATTTCTCACGGTATACAATCCATGAGAATTACTTATAGGCACAAATCTTGTGAGAATTTCTTTTACATATATTGTCCATGAGAATTTATTTTTATTATATTATGACAACATACCTTATGTTTTCTCATGACTACCAATCATGAGAAAGTTGCCGCCAAATTAGCTCCATAACATGCTATAGTTCTTGCAAATTTTCTCACGCAATTCTCATTGATATTTCTTTCATATCATAGTCGTGAGAAAAAAAGTGTGAGAAATCATGCATAAGAAATTCCCATGTTTCATTTTCCACGAGAAATTTCCTTGAGAAAAAGACTGTTTTCTTGCAGTGATAGTTCCATAATCTTCATACCTATACTTATATGCATATTGATACTTGAACTAATTATTTTATTCATGATATATCATTTAAGGTTATCCAAAGTGAAGATGAGGGTGAGCATGAAGAGGAAGAAACTAAGTCTTCATTTGCATGCTACACTTATAATTGAAAAACATAAAGAAGAAGAGAAGTATGATCCAAGAAGAGCTAAAGAAGATTGAAGACATTTATACAAACTTAGATGCATTTTGGAAGCCTTGGACTTGATAGGTATAATATCATTAGGCTAGAAATCTTTATGTTAAAGTCATTAATTTAGACATGCAATATTTGATCAAGAAATTTTAAATCAAAACATATATTTTAGCTCTTAAAAGAAAAAAGTGAGATATATGTTTCTATAATCATATTTTTTATCTTTGATTATATATACCTCATAAGGTTTTCAACGTTTTGGTTATGAGAGCATATGCGGCTTACACCCCAAAATAACTAAGTTAACACTAATATCATACTAGTAGCAACTTAGGTCGTCATTCTTCACTAATGAGGTTAAATAAAATTAATTAATGCTAACTAGTAGACTAAACTAATCAAAGTTTGATTGATTTTAGCTAATTAAACTAAGTGGATAGATTTAATTAAAAATCTAATTAACTAGTAAAATGAAAATGGGAGTATTTAAACCTTTCTAAAGTGGAGTCCTAGGAGTTATGGGATGCTAAATTTCTTGTCCACTCTTTTTAATTAGGGTTAAGTTAATTTCCACTCTCTTAACCCAAATTAAATCCCTTACATAATTTTGTATAAGCATGCCTTCCTAACCAATTCAATTAACCAAATTCTTGTACAATTTTGTACAAGTCCCTAATCAATTTCTCAGCTAGGTGCAAAGTGATCAAAATCTTCCTTAGTTTCCCTTAAGTGCAACCTGACCTATGGTATGTCAAATACACAACTTTACACACAAGACATTTTATCAAACACCAACTAAACAAATTTATGTGTAGCCAATGTAAGACATATTCAACACACATCAAACATATATTTATATGAATTAAAAAGTATTAGAGAAAATTTGCAGCAACTACACAAAGTGAAACCAAGCAGAAAAACACTAAACCAACAAGTGAAATACCAATTTTGGTCAATAAAAACAAGATATAACAATGTTCCTAATTTTAAGAATAAGATTACATCAACCTAGGTTTAATAGGGAGTGGCTATGACCTTCATCCTTCCTTGAGACACTTCAAGACTCCTCTAGCATCCTTCCCTCCTAGCACTCTTTGTAGATTTAGCCTTTAGTCATTTTGGAACCCACTTAAGCACAATTCTTCAACCATAGCTAAATCATACTCACGAACACCTTGAAGATTTTGAAGCCAAACTAAGAAAATGAAGGTTAAGGTTTTAAGAGGGAGGTGGAAGAAGAAGAATGATGAAGTTGAATTAGGATTTTGATAGTTGGATCATGAGATATGGAGGAAAGAAGGTGAGATGGAGATGAAGAACATGAAGAAAAATGGAGAGAGAATGGAGAAGATGGCTGAAAAAAATGAGAATGAATGCTGAAAATAAAATTAAGATAGTTTGATTCAAGTTTAGGGTGAATGTACCTAACTCTAGTGTTAAGAAAATGGGTGAAAAATGAGCTAAGCTAATTTTATTATTTACCATGGTAAAATGGATGAAAAATTAAATAAAAAAGGTCTAGAAATTGAATTAAGTAAAGCTAAAGGTAATGGGAAATTAAGAGACAGAGTGAGTAAATATAAAGTGTGGTACAATGTGTGCAAGACCATGTAAGGCTTGTATTTTCACCCAAAAACTCAAGTTTTTTACCTCTTGACTCATCTAGTATTCCAATCCAATGGTCTCTTTATGTCAAATTCAAGGTGTGTAACCCAAATAAATGTGACACACAAGATCAAAGCTTAAAGCATATGGAAAATACTTGCATTTTCCAATTAAAATTAATTTTCAAATATGTGGCACAATGTAAATTAAATAATAAAAATCAATTATGACATAAAAAAGGGGCAAAGGGGCATGCCAAATAGCCTAAAAATTGTAAGCCATACATGCACAACAATGACCTAACCCAAGTGCAAGAAAACAAGTTAACCTGAAACTTTGACTTTCTAAAATAATCAACTTGTGAAATTAATTATTCTCAATATAAGATAAAATTAAGAAATCTAATTAAACCATTATTCTTCTGGACTAAAAATTTATCTTGAAAAATTTTCTCAAAAATTTTCTCAAAGGCCAATTTTATGACCAAAATGCCTCTAATGCATAAAATCCTACACTTAAGCGATTTTTTATAATTAATGCAATAAATGTGCAATTTGGGTAAATACAACATGATTTTTGGTCAATAATAACAAGGAAAAGTATGGAATAAATGTAAACTATCAGATTACTAACTTCATAAAGTTTTCAAGGTTGTTCTATTTATTCAAAAAGGATTTAAGTTGAAAAAGTTATGAATACTTGAAGTCTAAGCTTTGAATGAGAATTGTACAGAAAATCAAATTTCACCTTTGGTCATAGTTTTAGTCATATTTCTCACTACACAGATCATTTTAATATGATACATATCTCATTTGAAAATAGACTCTAACATATTTTCAATGATAGTTTATTTATTCAAAATAGAGTTCTATTAAGAAAGATATGAATTCTAGAAGTTGAATATTAAGATATTGATTCTGCACAGTATTTAGAGTTGACCTTTGATAACTATTTTGATCATATGTCAAATGTTATATTGAATTTAAGTGTAAAAATTCTTTTTATGAAAAACTAGAGTTCAAGATCTTTCCAATAATATATAATTTATTAGATTTGGAGTTGTATTGAGTAAATTATAGCCTTATGAAGTTCTATGCAGTGGAGCCCTCCAATACACGCGTGAATGAAACTGGTACACACACGTGAAACGTCCTTAAAATGTTTTAGTTCACATTCCAGCATGAATCACTTCCTATCTACACATGAATCAACCTCCAGAAGCCTCGTTTTTACTCAATAGTTTTTGTGATCCAATTCAATCATGAATCACTTTTTATCCACACATGAAATGACCTCTAGAGCCTTATTTTTCACTAAATAGCTTATATGAACTAATTCAAGCTTGATTTGTAATGTGCTCAAGCATAATTGGTCATCTAAAGAAGCTAAATCCTTTTGTCATTCAATCCACACTTAAATACACTAAGGTTCCATGTGTGATTTGTCACATAGATGAAGAATGAGAATTCTACATGACAATCCACGCTTGAAAGACAAGAGCATTCAAGCATGATTTTTCATACTGAATGGATTGGAGTTTCTACTAATCATTTCATACTTGAGAATGAAGAGCATTTAAGATTGATTTGTCACATAAAATGGTTTGAAGTTTACACCTTACAAATCACCCTTAAGCATGCTAGTGTCCATGCTTGAAATGTCATGAGTGAAACAATATTAAGAGCTTACCTACCATTTCAAGCTTGAAACACGTAACATTTTGTATTTTAACTTTGGAAATTTCCAATATTTATAAGGGTATTTTAGTCAAATTAAGCAAATTTTTAGTTAATGATGTTTTTAGGAGACTAATGTATCTAATCAGTTTGGGGTTCTCTGTGCCATGTGCCATGATAGTTGAGCCATTGCACTGCAGCGCACGTGCAGAATCTGCACTTATCAGTTCGCGAAATTAGACCGAAAATGAGAAGTAGGATAGAGAGAAAACAAGAGCTGACAGAGGAAGAACTCGTGGTAGCTAGGGCATGATTTTTTGACCATTTTGGAAGCATTTGGAATAGGATTTAGCTTTAGGTAAGCTTCCTACACTTTTTTTTCTCCCTATATTTAAACTTTTTTGATGATTTAGGTATTTTAGGGCTTTGATTCAGTTTTTATTAGATAATGGCTGAACCCATTGCCATAGTTAAGTTCATGGATAGTTAAATCAAGCCTCTAAACCTATATTTATGGATTATGTAATAATTTAGAATTTTTTGTGAGAATTTAGACAAACCTAAGTATCAATGGGAAAGATGGAGGACAATATGGGTAATCTAATGGTGTTATCTACATGTTGGGATGTTGAATAGAATTAATGGAATGTGGTGGAAGAATTGTTAGGGCTAAATCAAGATTTTGGGTATTATGGGTACCCAAAATTGTGTCATAAATGAAATGATATGTGTGTGAATTGACCATTAAGATTAACCTTTGATCGAGCATTGTGGTACTAGTGGACACGTGTGGAGCCATTGGTTGATCACGGTAATTCTTTTAGTGACAAAAGGGTTGAGATAACCAGATTGTCTAATAATATCCCTTTTTGTGTGTTTGGATGGTAGTATGTTAGATTCCAAAGTTATGTTTTTTTTGGTACTAGCATAGTAATAATATGAAATTATGATTTTAAAGTTATGTAAAGTGGAATGAAAATTTGTTTTAATGTTCTAGTTTTTAGAAAGTAAATACTATTTTTATGTATAACTACTTGTGAAATTCTATGGTTTTAGTGGACATAAGTAATTGTGATAATTGATATGTTATAAATATGTGTTGGATGCATTAATCATATTTGGCATAATTATTGTGAGAGGGTAGGAGTTCACCTTAATGTGTTATTAGGACATTCTTTAGAAATCCATATGATATACACTAGCATTGTGGAGACTTCAGTGCTCAGTATTATATTGTTTGGAAGTCCTAGTACTACGTGAGGTAGATTGGGCATCGATACCCCTAGTATTTGTGGACAGGGAGAATCTATGGTCTATAGTGGGCGAAGACACTCTTGGTCAGGGCTGCCTCTTACTAATGGTGAGTTTAGGCTAATCCAATCACATAAATTTGGTCCTATCAAGTTGTCAGCCCATAAATTCAATCAAAAGACATAAGGAGGATATAAAGTGGTATGTTGATCATGATTTCATATTATAACCATATGTGTGGATATATGATTCATTATATTTTTTGAATGCCACTTCACATGTCAACGAACTATTCTCACACACAAGTAGTTAATTAGACTATTTGGTTATTGAGTCCTCAACTCACCTCGTGGTTACATTTTACAGGTGAAGGCTCCGATAGGAGCAAGGGAAAGGAAGGTACAACTGAGAATCAAAGGGACTAGCCAATAATTCATATAGTCCTTTCATTTATTTTGGTTTGTAATGAATATTGTATGCATATGCCATGTAACATCCTGAAAATTTTAAGACTTCAATTTATTTTAAAATAAAATATCTATAATTAAATTAAAATTAAGAATAATTTGATAGAGGTCAAGAGTTTGAATTTTTCTAAGTAAAAGTTTAGTTTTATTTTATGTTTAATTATGAAAAAAATTACCAAAGATGACCTGGGCTTTTGTGCTATAATAAAGAAATGTTGGGCCCTTCCTTGTAATTTTCTCCAAAGTGTTTGGATTAGTTTTTTAAGACCAATTTCACGTAGAAAGGAAACAAAGAAAGCAAAGAAACAAAGAGCAAGAAAATGAGAGAGTGAGAGGAAGAAGAGAGGAGGAAGAGAGGGAGTTAGGCTCGAATCTGGAGGTTTTGCGACCATTGTGAGCTTAGCTACACGATAGATAAACTCCCTACTTCAATCCTCTTCATTCCCTCTTGCCTTTCTTGAGTTTTTGAAAGAGAAAAATTCTTAATTTTGATCCTAAAGGCTTTGTTCTTGTAAGCTTTGATTTCCTTGGGTCCTATGGAGGTTGTTTTGAGTTTCTATATGGTGCTCTAATATTTTAAGTGGGCAATTGGATGAAAAGAGGTGTTTTAACAACAAATTCAAACCCTAAGAGATTGGATTTCACTCTTTAATAGTTTAAACCTATAGATTTAGTTATAATTATGCTAATTGAATTTAATAAGATTTAAATTAAGCTTTAGTTTGTATTATAAGGGCTAATTATGAAAGTTGGTGACATTAAGTGAAGGTTTTTAATTGATTAAAAATTATATGAATTGGAAATTGCCCTAGTAGTGGCTAATAAATTGTTTTAGTAGTTAAGTGATACTATGTGAATGGTTGGTTTAATATATAGATCATTAAGATGAATTATGGCTCATTGACCTAAGTTGTGTGGTATGAGTTATAGTTTTCATTAATGCTATTTGCCATGAAAAGTAATATGAATCACTTATATGTTATAGGAAATTATTGGTAGAACTTAATTGGAGGATAAAGAATAAGCCAAGTTTTATTTTATACAAGGGAAAATCTTTTGGTATAAAAGGGTTGAGGTAACAAAGAAATTTATATTTCTTATTACTTTGTTTAGCTATTTTTGAATAAATATTACTAGCTATCATGCATTACATGTTTTAAATGATTAAATGTAATTAATCGTGTTTTATAAAGACTTATGGGGTATTACTTGGATAATAGTGCATATATATTTTCTATTCATTTAACAATAATATTTTTATAGAAACGAGGTTGTTTGCATGCATTGTAATTATAGAGAATGAAAGTTACACTTAACGAAGTGTAATTGGATTAGGTACCTTAGAGAGGCTAAGGAACTGCTTAAGGGAGGAGTGATATTTGTTATACTACCTTAGAGTGTTGAAGTGGTCAATACTTGGGAAAGGCAGACAAGATGAAAGGCATGATGTCGGTAGGAGTTCACCAATGGGAAAGTATGGATTTGTGATATTCTATGGCACACCGCTAGTACTCAGTGTTGCCTTTCGTATTGTGGGCTTAGTGCACTAAAGTAGTTAGTGGATTGAGTGTTCGACACCTCTTAATGAGAGAGGGAATTTGATATATAAAGTGTGAGATTGAGTGCCTAGGCCAAGGTAGCCCTCACATGGAGAGTAATTCGAGCTGGCTCTGGGAAGGAGTTAGCTTCGGCTGCTTAGGATTCAAATCGAAGGAGCACAGGTGGTTAGGTAGATTTGATCATGCCTTAGATTATGTTTTGTGCCTGTGGAGATATAAGTCGATATAAGGTTTACCTATGAGCTAAAGAGTGCCAGGGGTCATTCTGTCAGTCAGAAAAGGTAATACTGGCCTATGTCATGCATTCATGCATTTTAAATGATTAAATTATATGTTATGTTTAATCTATTATTCATTTATTCGACTATGGCTTACTTTGTAATAATAAATGCAGATTTCTCTATTACTGAGACTGTAGTTGTCTCACCTCTTTCTTTTCAATATTTTTAAGTCCAGGTGAAGGAACAAGTGGTGGACAGCGAAAAGAGTAGAGCTAGGGGTTGTTTGTGGATTATAAAGAACTACAACCCCTTTCTTTTAAGCAAATCTATTGTAATGTATTTAGGATTAGAAAGCCAGTAGGATGTGATTATATGTGTGTGAGTGTGAATATGTGTGGATTATATGGCTTGCGTATGAATTTTTGTCTGTTTGTAGACTTGTGGCTAGGAAACTTAGTTATGGTGTGTAGTTTTGATGGATTTATTTGGTAGACCAAGTTTCCACTACAAGCAAATGTTTATTTTGGTATATATGTGATTCTACAAGAAAATGCAAAGTGGTTGCATTATAAATAGTGTGCTATGGGCAAACATACACCTTGGATAGAGAGAGCGAGTGCATGGGCCCTATGGAGACCTCTAAGCCAAGTAAAAATATTTAGCATGTGTATTCATATGCGTATATGGTGTTTAGAATGGTTTTTGGCCACTCTTGTGTGATTTGTAAATTTTGGGGGCTTAGGGTTCATTTTGAAAAATGGCACTCGGGTGGTCAAATTTTGATATAAGGGAATTTTTCTATCATTTAAATGTTCAATCAGGTACTCCTAGTCCTATTTGATGTGTCCAAAGTGTTCTCACAGGTTTGTGACTATTAGGATGAGATTTAGACAATTTTGAAAATGGTTTTTTACCAAAAAGCTACACTTTTGCATCTGGGTGTCCAAATTTCAATCCGACCGTTGGATTTTCCTGAAATTTAGGTCACAAGTAAAAATTTTTATAATCATTATGTGGACTTTAGAATAACCTTGATTCAATATCATATGGAGAAACGGTATACTTCGGAAGGTGGTTTAAAGGTACTGTCATGACAACTATTTAATGATATCATGATAGTAAAGTGGCTAAATTTGCAACATGCACGAATTTCAATTCGTCCGTTGGATCTTTTCAAAATTTGGTATACTAATAGTACTCTTTAAAAGTGACATGTGGGCTCTAGAATCGCTCCTATCAGACGTCATATGATGAAATTGTGCGCTCTGAAAGTTGGTCCAGAAGTGCTGTCATGACAACAACTTTATCCAATCTTGTAAAGTGTCCAAATTCTAATCTAACTGTTAGATCATTTCGAATGGTGGAACAGTGCCTCCTGGAAGTTGGCCCGGGAGAGCTGTCATGGCAGCAATTTAATTGTGTCATAACAGCATATTTTTATCCCGCTTTCGTCTAGCTTGCTTCCGTGTACTATAGCTATAACCTATAAATTTTTCTAAAGGTTTTAAATGTTTATTTTATGATGATGTATTTGTTTAGTAATTTAAATGATTTGTTTCCTAAGTTAGTTTTAGGATCAACTCCTTAACCACAATTAGTTTATTGAATTGTGTGATTTTTGGATAACACTCGAGGCAAGTGTTACATACTAACTTAAGACATATATAGTTTTGTGATACAGTTGCATGATTTCTATTGTTAATTATAGGTATCTCGGCCTAGGTTTGTTGTATCAATGTTGTATTAGCTGTGAGAGGTTGAGATACTAGTGCAAGTGTTAATTTTGTATTAATTTATGTGATAGATTGGCCATTAGATTGATTATGTGACATTGTTACCCCTAGTGAAATTTATGTTGAAATTGGGGTTTTGGTGGCCAAATCTTGTCTAGATTGTTATTCTTGTGATTTGAATGTTTGTATGGGTTGTTTGTGGTCTATTTGAGTTAGTTCAAGTGGTTCCACGGCTAGATTGGTACTTGGTTTAGGAGTTTGGGCATCTTGGTAGTGATTTTTAAAAGAAAAAGTACTATATTAGGTTTAGGTGTACAAAGCTCATTCAGCTTAGTATATAGGTGTAAGACCTATGCCAATAGCTAGGTGGCTCTAAGAGCTACATGTGAACACTTGAATCGCTCAAATCGAACGTTGGACGGTGAAATGCTGTACTCTAAAAGTTAGCCCAGAGAGCTATCATAACAGCAGTTTGCTATCATGACAGTGATCGCATGCCACATGTAACATCCTGAATTTCTTAATCCTGTGATTAGCTGTTAATTAAGGGTAAAGGGGTAGTTAGTATAGGATTAAAGATTTAGATGATTACTTGATAGTTTGTCTCGTTGGGATATTATATGAACAGGCACGGGTGGAAGAATTGCATTTCAGGTCAAAACGTGTGTGCGTAGTGAGAATTGTTCTCAATGGGCTATGAGTTGTAGCTAGTGCTGTATGCATCATGGCGCATGGACTAAAAAAGGACCCCTGAAGTCATGAAATTTAGGTAAAGTTCAAAGAGAGAAATCAGAAAATGTGAAAAGGAGAAGAAGAGAAGGGCTTGGCTGATAGGGTAAGAGATTTCGAAGCCATAGAAGGTTCTTTTGATCAGTAACTTAGATAACCTTTATCTTCCATTCTACCCAAATTTCTCTAAATATGATTTATAGAGAAATTGAATTGATAAAATTTTAGGGGTTTGATTCTTACCCAATAGTAGTAAAAAGGTTCTCAAGAGTTAAATTAAAGCATTGTGACTAGTTTAAAGCTGAAAGATAGAGCTTTAAACCCGTAGGCTCAATTTAGCCCTAATTCATTGAGATTTTAAGGTGAAAATCATGTTTGGGTAAAATGAGACTAGTTGAGGCGATGTAAAGTAGTAATCAAGTAGTAATGGACCTAGAACGGATAAGTGGAAAAGAATAAACAGCTAAATGTAGCCATAAGTAGTAATTATGTGCTTTTGGTCAAATTGGACCAATTGACTAAATTGTGTTTATATTGACATATCGCGCATGTGAGTTGAGAAAGGAAGCTTGTGATGAGCTATAGTAGTAGTTGAAATCCACGAGTAACCTTTCTAGTAACAGAAGGGTTGAGATAATCAAATAACTTTCTCTGTTTGACCATTTATTGTAACTATATGTGAGTTTGTTATGTAGTGCAAGAAATTATTTTGTACTGAGTATGTTTTATAGCATTGAATGTTTATTGCATAAAAAGAGATTTTGGTTAAACAAGTAATGAAATTTGTGTAATTTGATATAAAAATTTGTATATGTATATAAGTAAAGTGGTGATTGGGAACCTATGAATGGTTTAGAAAGCATGATCATAAGGGTGAGAGTTCACCCAAGTAAAGATGCGGTGATAAGACCACATGACATATTCTCCTTAGTGTCCGACGAGGTGCGGTGTTAGAGAATTATACCTCCTTAGTGCCTTTAGAGGTGTGGTATTGGAAATGATCTCCTTAGTGCCTATTGAGGTGCGGTGTTAGAGATTTGGACTCCTTAGTGTCTATGTGTGATACGATGTTGGAGTCAATGACACCCCATTGTGTGTATTGGGAGAAACCATAGTTCAGAAGTGAGATAGAACACTTTTGATAGGGTGATTCTACCACTAAAGGTGAGCTCAAGGCCAATGAGATTGTATATTGGTTTAAGGTGAGCCTGTACTTTCAAATTGGAGTGATTTGGAGGTTCGATCAGTAGTGATCATGCAATATGCTGTATATGTGAATAAGTGGTGAATAAGTGGAGAAATGAGTAAATTAAAAGGTGTGGTTGTGATTTAGAAAGAAACATATGTATATGTTATGTTTAATGGTATGTATATATGATATGCTTTCATATAATTGCATGTGATAATTGTCAGTAGTGAGTTATTCTATTACTAAGATTATTATCTTACCCCTGTGGTTACATTTCTATAGGACAAAACAGTGAGCAGGATAAGGAAAAAGAGTCTAGACCAGCTTAGAGTTGTTAAAGCTGTGTTAACTCAGAGTATTGTGTAATGAAATAAAATTTAAGTATTTATGTAAATAAGTTGCCATTGGAGATTGCATGCATGTTTGAGTTGTGTTTTATTAAAAATGTAGAAATTGTAATAAATGTTGTGTTTTGGTGAATCTTAACCCATGTGTGAAAATTATGATGAAATGAGTAATTTGGGGCTAAGATTGAGTTGTGATTATGTTATAAATGTGGATATATGTAAATTTGTGACAAAAAAGGCCAAGTAGGCCAATTGGTATTAAGTGGTAAAATTTTGTGAATTGTGAAAATGAGCTGTTAAACAGCCAAATTTTGATATACTTGTATATATATGATGAAATTGGTTAATCAGGTCTATTAGGTCCTTTTGGACTTAGTTTAGGGCCTTGTGTGGTCTAATGAGATAAATAGATCTATTTGAGCGCTTAGGTGCGCAATTTTTTTTATAAAAAGTGACTTTTTGCACCCAAGTGTCCATTTTTTATCAGACTATTAGATTATGTCCAAACCTATCTCATTAGCTAGCTTATGAAATAAGTTTTGTGTGGGCACTTGAATCACTTTGATCAGACGTCGTATGTGAAAACGATACATGCTAGAAGTTTGTCATTTTTATTGTCAAATAACAATAAAAAATTTGGACTGGCACACCGCGGCACATGACACAGATGAGAACTGGGCATGTGGCTATGTGGCACATGCCATGGCACATGTATTGCACACAATGGCGCATGGCTGATATTCCAACCTAATTTTATGGTTTTTAATGCATGCAATTTGTGTTATGAATGCTTATGGGTTGTGTCCACTGCGATTATTCAGATGAATTATCATTTCAATGATTTTTGACAAAATGAGTCTTGGGCCTAAGCTTTTCAAACAAAGTCATTGATTAATATGGTTATTTAAATGTGGTAATTTAGTTAATCTTCTCCTGTATCTAGAGGATATGGGGGAAGGTTACACTGCGGTGCATTATCCATCGCATTGACCATGCGTTGTAGCGCGAGGCACAGAGAAGAATGTTTCCCTCTATGCAGTCTCCGCGGTGGATAATGCATTACGCTGTGGCAAACTATCTCTTTGGCTGAAAAACTTTCTTTTGCGTAATATTTTTAAGCATAATGTTTTTTCTATACTTCCGTTGTTTTATTTATTTGGTTTTAAACTATAGTTTGAGCTCAAATGATCTTTAAAAAAGGTTTTTCTTGGGATCTCATTTTCTTAAATTCCTTTAAATTTGAATTATGATAACTATTTATAGGATTAATGTAATCTTGATTATCATAACGTTGTTCCATGTTGGGTGTTGTGTACTTGTTAATGTCAGTGATGACGTTACAAAACATCACACAAAGAAGCTAGAAGCTTCTGCCATCCATTTCAAGCTTGAGGGCCATTAGCATTCATGCTTAAAATGTCACTAGTGACTAAGAGGAAAATAGCTAGCTTCAATTCAAGCATGAATGGGTCCATTTCAAGCTTGAAACATCATCAACAGTTATAATCACTATGCAACAACTATAAACAGTTATATTATGTCTCTAACACCTATTTCACTTTATAGGCTATAAATATAACACTTTAAACTTATCTTAATAAGGGATTAAGCTCAAAAATTATCAAGCTATGAAATTCATGTTCACATTACTCTTATTTTATGAAAATCATTATTCTTAAGCCAATATCATTTATATCTTCATCATTTGAGTATTAGAGCTTCATTGTACTCATCATTACTCTTAGAGAGAGTATCAATTGAGTGATTTTCATATTCAAAATCATTGTAAAGGTGAGGGAGAGATTTTCCTTATAATTAAGAGAGGTTGTTCTTTTGAGAAAAGAAGCTCACTGGTGGAGTGAGTTGCTGTAAAGGCTTACAAGTACCCAAACTAAATTTGTGGTTGTACTATAGTGGTAAGCACCCACTTAAGCTTGTGTTATAGTAAAGAAATCTCAAGTAGTTTCTTGGAGATTGGATATAGGCTCAAGTGGTGGAGCTGAACTAGGATAAATCATAGTTTATACTATCTCTTCCCTTAACTCTTTATGTTTCCAACAATCTTAGCTTATACTATGTTTTATGTACAAAATTGAATTTGATATATCTACATGCTCATACTTAAATTTCCACTTAGAAATTTATTTCACACATGCTAAGCTTGTGAAAATTACTTTAGCATTAATGCAATAAGAGTTTAGTACTTGAATTTTCTTAAATTTTACCTTACACAAAGTTTTGTTGAAAAAGTTTTAAAAGAATCAAAAATTCCATAAACACCCAATTTACCTCCCTCTTAAGTGTGTTGTCATATCTAACAATTCCTACCTGTAAACTTAAAAGTCTTTAAGGTTATCTGCAATGATTTTTTACTTTAGAATATCCATGTGCACCATTGTTAATTTTAAGATATCAAAAGCTTCTTGAAAAAAGTTTATAGATATTTATGCACATAATGTTTGCTTGCTTTTTTCAATGATCACACTACTACAAAATATACTTTTTACACTAGTTAAAAATAACTTTTTATACCGGTTTTATAACTTTTGTCAAAACAATCGATGTAGTAACTAGTATAGAATATAAGATTAGTGTATAAAGTGCTCCAAAAAGGGGGAAAATGAAAGGCACTTTCTATGATGGGTATTTTACACAACTAATATATAAAGTTAGACATTCTTATTTCATGCCACGTGTGCACCATCTCATACTACATCATCCACACCTATTGCCTCATCACCACCTCACTATTATGTCACATATTTATTTCTTTTATGCAAAGGTTAAAATTTGAACCCATGACCTCTCACCTTTCAAACTTGAGATCCTTTTTCTTTGTCGACTGAACTGAAACATACTTGCATTTATTATATAAAAAATTAGATATATGTTATATTATTCAAAAATAATATATGACTATTTATATCAAATGATATATTATTAAAATAATACACATATACTTTATTATGGGTAAAATGACAATTTAGCCCTTAATTTTTTTTCAATACTATTTTAACAAATTATTTTGAATTTTCTATGCGAATTATTTTAAATACTTGGTGTGGAAAATCAATAATTTTTTAATTTTTATTTTTTTAAGAAATGGAAAAACATTCCATATTCCATACTAGTTATTTAAAATAACCGGTATAGAAAGTTCATCAATTTAATTTTTTTATTTTTAAAGATAATATCAAACTTTCTACATCTATTCATAAGATAATCGGTGTAGAAAGTAAATTTTACACCGATTATCTATGAAACTAGTATAAAAAGTCAATAATTTTTAAAAAAAATAGAAAAATATTTTACACTTTTTATTTAAAATAAATAGCATAGAAAAGTCCATCAATTTTATTTTTTATTTGTTTAAATAATATCCTACTTTCTACACTGGTTCATATGGTAACCGGTGTAGAAAGTAATTTTTACACCAGTTATCTAAAGAACTAGTATAGAAAGTCAATAATTTTTTTAGCTTTTCTTTTTTAAAAATTGAAAAACATTCCATGCCAATTTTTGTAAATAACCAATGCAAAAAGCCAATCAATTCAATTTTTTTATTTTTAAAAAATAATAGCAAACTTTCCACACTAGTTCATAAGACAATAGGTGTAGAAAGTTAGAGAAAAGTCCACTTATTTGCAAAAATGTCACCTGAAATACTTTTTATACCAATGTAAAAAGTGTTTTTTAGTGATGTCAACTTTAATGGATGTTAGTCAAATTTAATGAAATAAGAATTGTTGCATTCATTATAACAAGTTCATGAGTATTCTTGTACATTTGTTCACTTAAAGATATTAGGTACTCTTGGAGAAAAAGTTGCCAATTATTTTTGCCCTTCAATCCTTTAGAGTTTTGTGCTTATCACCATCTCATTAGCAAAAAAGTTTATACTAGCCTTTTATTGTGTTTATTAAAATAAAAAATTATACAGGTTGAAAAAAAATTAATTTTAAATCTCTAGACTGTCTTATGTGCTCATTAGGGGATTAGCACCATGGTGCTCATTATTCTTGATGCGATTTTGATCATATAGATTTAAAGTTTTTTTATTTTTTATATTTATCAAAATAAAAATTTATAAAAGTTATAATTTTTTTAAAGAATATGGTCATTGTCAATTTGATCCATATAGATTTAATCTACACAGTCTAATTTAATATTTAAATTTTCTATTAATTTTACATATATAATATAGAAATTCCAATTTAATATTAAAATTTATATAATTTTTATAATTAACTATCCAAATGTATTTTGAATTCATTTTGACTATCCAAGTGTAGAGGATATTTAGGACATTATGGAATTAATATTTATTTTTTTATAATTTTTAGAAAACTAGTATGTGGCCCGTGCGATACATGGAGTGTGGAAAAATTAAAAAAATTAAACAAATAATAATTATTCATAATATAAGATGTTATTTGGTGAAAATAAATTTTCTAGTACTAGCTATTAACATTTATAGAGCACAAGCTAATTCCAAACTAAAATTTATAAATATCACAATAATGTTTCTTATTAACCTTTAAATAAAATAATTTGTGATGCACATGATATTTTAAGGTATACTTTTTGTAATTGTAATTATGATACAATTAAGATCAATTAAATTTAAAGAAATATTTAAAATAAGTTTGAAAATGATAAGCCAATAATTAATCTTGTATTGATTTAAAAAATTGAAAATGGTTCAAATTAAATTTACACCAAAAATTAATTTCATATCGATTTGTTTTTCACTAAATTTTATGAATGTTATTAAATGTTATTTGTTTAAAAAGAACTTGCTATAAATGAAAAGAAATGAATATAAGGAACAAAAGATCACAGTCACCAAAAAATAATTTAGAAATCTTGAATCTTTACTAATTTAAATACGTTCAACTATATTTATATGTTCTATTCTAAGTTATTATTTTCCTTTTAACATTGGCTTTACTTCTTATGATGCATCAAACAATTAAGAGCATGAGAATCGACTAATTAATATATATAAAATCACATACCATGATGAGAGATACCAAATGTCATCCAGAGTCAAATTATACTTGCACAATTTGAAGCATGTAAAATACATTTTTTTCAAAACATTACATACTTTTACCTACATATATAATAAAAACTTATGTTTAAATGACATTCAATAGCAAAGATAAAAGTGGCATCACCTAAGGGAGAATGACAAAGAGGTGCTTTTTTAATTCAAGTTAGGTCCCAAGTGTCAGATATCATGAATTTACAACTCAATCTCTCAATTTTGTAACTCCATTGTGATGAATTTGCAACTTGTATTCTAAATTTTAATAAAGAAAATAATTTTTTTATTCTTCAATCATGTTAAAATTTAAAAACAAGTTGTAAATTCATCACAATGCAGTTACAAAACTGAGAGATTAAGTTACAAATTTTTAAAGTTTGACACTTAGAACCTAACTCAAATTAATTGATTCTTTTGGGACCTCTTTGTCATTCTCCCCATCACCTAATTTCCTCATGCTTGTTTTGGAAATGAAGTAATCACAATAATTCATCCATAGAAATACACACAAAAGAGAAGAATATTATAATGCATTTAATCAAAATGGCTTAGTTATAATGAATAAGAGATAAGATATTACTAGACAAAAGAATATAATAGAGTTAACTATCAAAGTTCAAGTAGATCTATAGCTTTTATTGTAGGACCTTCATTTGGATTATTCTTTATCATTGTCGAAGTGATCAAGAACAATTCTCCCTATGTATGCCTTTGATCAGACACCAATGAGATGATAATTTTGCAAGAATTTTTGTGAATGTAAGTGAGCAAACTAGAAAAAGGGAAGAACAAATGTGAGCACAAAAGTTACAATGGAAAAACGATTTTAGCAGTTTCAAAGTTTAACTTTAAATTTGAATTACAGGAAGACAGAAAAAGTGGAGAAAATATAATGGGAGTGAAGATGTAGGGTGAGTTACCGAAAAACTCTTGGGTCGAATTTTAGTTTTCCACTCTTCCAAAGTTTTTGATTTCTTTTCAAAAAAAAATATTTTTTCAAAATTTGATGCAAATATTTTACTTATTATTTTTAAACTAGAATTTTAAATTCCATTTTTATACAATCAAAAATGTGAATTTTATTTAGTATTTTTAAATTAAATGTGAAGTTATGAGTAAGTTAATAGGAAATTGAGATAGTGAGGAGATATTTGGGGTAAGGTAGTTTTATTTATTTCTAAAAGTTTAAAAATAAATAAAGAAAAATAGAATTAGGGACACATGTCATCGTTGTCATATACTGCTTGTAGTGCATAATTTTCTTGTTATTTTTGAATTAAAAATTTGAAATTGTAAATAAATAAGTTAATGAAAAGTTGGGATAATGTATAAATATTTAGAGGGTGAGGTAGTTTTATTTATTTTTTAAAATTGAAAAACAAACAAAGCAAATTAGAATCAATGGCACCGTTAGATGTTACTTGTGGTACATAATTTGCTTATTATTTTTAAATTAGAAACTTGAAAATGTAAATAAATAAGTTAATGGAAAGTTGGGATAATTTTTTCATTAATTTTAAAATTAGAATTTTAAATTTTATTTATTATTTGAAATTATAATTTTGAAATTATAAATATGTAAATAGGAATTTGACATAATGAAGAAATGTTTAGAGATAAGATATTTTATCTATTTTAAAATTTTAAAATTATAAAATAAATAAAGTAAAATAGAATCAAGGACATGTGTTGTCATTAGATATTGCTTGTAGTTTTACTTTTTTAGGAAGTTGAGATGATGAGAAGATATTTAAAGGTAAAGTAGTTTTTATTTATTTTTTAAGGTTAAAAAATAGAGAAAAATAAAATTAGGGACACGTGTCTTCATTAGATGTTGATTGCAATTATGCTCTTTTAATTAGTTGAGATAATGGGGAGATATTTGAGGAAAAGGTTGTTTTATTTTTTAAAAAAAACTAAAACTAAAATAAAATATAATATAATAAAGGATACATCTCGTCATTAGATATTGCTTGCAGTTCTATATATATACATGTGTGTGTGTGTATTATTTTGACAAATATAATATTGAAAATATTTACAAATCAATTGAATGGCAAGATCTTTTTTGGATAAAAGAAAGGGTTCAGATTAGCTTTAGGCTAATGATCACTTAGTGCGAATGTCAACCATTAGTATTCACCTTGGATTTAGCACTCAAGAGCGGACTAGGAGCATAGTTGGGGAGGGTTTTTTTTTCTGTGTTTTGGTTTTTTTTTTTGGCCCCTTGGTTCCTTTAATATGTACCTCATGACGAATGGGGTATATGTTAAGGTGAGAAGTTTTTTGGAAGAATTACATTGAAGTTTCACATAAGGAAATTAATTATTGTAAGATCTATTGATAATTAAACTAAACTGTATTGACGATACAACCAGTTGTTAATACAGTTTGGTTCAATTGTCAGTGAACCTTGTAATAATTAATTTTCTTGTGTGGGACCTGATTGTAATTCTCCCAAGTTTTTTCTCGTCAAATATGAGAATTTTTAATCACCTCTCGCCACACTACTTTTTCCTAGGCTCCCTTTACATTTTGAATATGACTTAAATATTTAGTATTATTATATATTTAATATATTTTTATCTAATCAAATCAAAACAAGTAGATTTTAATGTATTAACAATATTAATAAGAAAAGTTTGTTATTGAATAAATAACCTATAAATGTTCACATGTCTTAATTTAATAGAAAATAAGCATCCTTAGATATAGGGAGAATCTCATTTAGGGACTTGAAATAACTGCATGAAGAACCCAAATGTAACATCTTGAATTTTTAATCCTATGTTAATGATTGATTAGTGGATGAATTAGTGATTTAATGTAGGATTAGGGTTCTGAGTGGTGAAGTGTTACATTGACTCATTGGGATGTTATATGAATAGATATGAGTAGAAGAGCGGAGTTCTGAAGCAAAGCGTGTGAGCATAGTGAGGATTTCTCTTACTGTGCCACATGGCGCGGTAGGAGATAGATGCGCCGCGGCGCATGGAGCAGAAATTAGATTAATAAGGACACGTCCAGCTCGTGGAAACAGAAGGGAGAACATGAGAGAAGAGCTCAAACATGGAAAAGAGCAACGGATGTGCAAGGGCAAGCATAATCAAGAGCAAGGACAGTGTTTCTGAACTGTTACTTATCGGGTAAGTCACGTACTACCTTAACCTCCAATTCTACCCTATTTTCTCTTAGTTTTAACTAGTGAGAAATTAAATTCAGGAGTTTTAAGGAGTTGATTTCTTACCCTATAGTAATAGAAAGGTTCTTCAGAACTAAACCAGTGCTTTGTGATTGGTTTAAGTTGAAACAATAAAGCTTTAAAACTGTAGGCAAGAATTACCCTAATCTAGAGAGAGAGTAGTGAGAGAAATTAGCTAGAAATGTTAAAGTTTGAAATGAGGGATAATTAGTGGTAAAGCGTGTAATCGAGTATGAAATGTAGTTATGATAGCGATTAGGTGCTTAAATGTGACATTTGGCACTTTTTATCAATAGAGTAATTAACTAGCGACCCATTACATTAGAAGGCCTCTCGCTTTGCCTTTATCTGATAGGGGCGATTCCATACCTCTCCTATAAGAGAAGGAGGTTTCTTCACCCCTAGGGAAGTGTGCCCTTCTTCAAGAGTGCCCTATTTCCTTTCCTAACCAAAGTCACTATAGAAAAGAACTATTCATCATAGATCGGAGAGCTCATTTGATATATCACGAATGCAGTGATCAAGCATCAGGCAGAATGTATTGCTACCCCTTCCTCCCTCCACCATTCTATAAGCAAATGTTTGCCGGTAGGATTTCTCTCCAGAACCATCTTTTTATGCAATTCGAGGAGAAGCGAGGGCTGCCTATCCTCTAGTTCACCTAGCTTACAACGGTCTGTTTGCTAGGTTTTAGATGAGGGCTAAGGGCGACAACGATAAAGGGCATTAGTTGGCCGGCCTTAAGAACAAAATTAGACATTCTCTGGCTGGCCTTTTATACATAAGGGGTGACTCGCCCTAATGAGTGAACTTCCTTACTCGAATGAACCCTTTTTATTTAGTTAAATAAACCTGGTAAGCATGGGAATTGGATCCTTGCATCCTGCTAGCGAGTCCTCCACCTTTACGTAGATCATATGATAACAATGGATACTAGCCTAGTGAGGCTGTGAGTCAGTAGGTAAGAAGACATTAACATACATAATTAGAGAAGTGAACCAGGTTCTGTTATGAGCTTGAATGCCAATTCTATGTAGATTCTAGTGTGTGACGCACGAATTGCGAAAAAGGAGCTTGAATAGGGTTGTTTGAAATACGGGTAACCCTTTCTAGTAAACAGAAGGGTTGAGGTAACCATATAGTTTATTATGTTTATTAACTATTATAACTGTGTAAAAGTAAATACCAAATGATAAATTGTGAATTTATGAGTTTTATGCATGATTGTTTTTGAAATGGTTTAAGCATAAACTTTGGATTGTGAAATGAATTTGAAAATTTATTGATTTTAATAGATATATACATATATAATATGGAAGTATATATGTTGTGGAAATGTGTATAAGTAGTGGAAATTGTGAAAGAGCATGATCATAGGGGTTGAGAGTTTACCCAGGATATGCGGGCATGTGTATGTGTGAAGATATGTGAGTGACAAATTCATATGGTCGGTCTAGCACCATGGGACATCTGGTGTAGCATTATACGGGCTATTATCATGGGAAATCTGGTATAGTATATTATGGGACTATTACCATGGGACATCCGGGTAATCTAGAAACTTCCTAGTATCCGATAGGGTGTGATTAGGAGTCAATAATGCCTCTATCATAAGTGTGTGAAGAGGGAAAATCATAATTCGTAAGTGAGTTAGATTACCTTTGGCTAGGTGTTTCTACCATCAAAAGTGTGCTCGGGTCGACAAGTGGTTGATCCAGGAGAGCTTATGGTTTCATGTCGGGGAGCATTGGAGGTTCGGTGGCTAGACGATCATGTTAGTATGTATTTATGGGGAATTATTTTGAAAAGATGATATTTCTTCATACTTTGATATATATGTGATATTACTTTATCTTGTTACTTTGGCATGGTTATATGTGGTAATAGACATTTAATGAATTATATTGGTTACTGATATTTTTATCTTACCCATGGTTATTTACATTTTTTAAGCTCTGGTGCTAATAGTTTGAAGGGGAAAGACATTGGCTGAGTTAAGATCGCTTACTAAGCCTTTTTAAGAATTTGGTGTAATGAAATGGTTATTAGTAGTTGTAAATATGTATAAGTTGCCATAGGATTCAAACATGTGCATATTGTGGTGAATGTTGTGTTTTTAAATTTTGAGATCCCTAGTCCTTGTATATATGTGAACAATGAAATGACTAGATGGGCTAGTGGAAGAAGGTATATGTGTATGAATATGTGATATGTGAAGTGGTTGGGTAGTAATTTGGCCATGTTTGAGATTAAAGAAGTGAAAAGGTAATTTTGGCCTAAAGTGTGAAAGTGCAGTTTACAGGTCAAATATTTGTATGTGTGATATATTGTGCATGTGTGTGGTCTATCAGGTGTGTATTGTCCATATGGATTTGGTCAAGGCCCAAAAAGTGGTTAATGATAAAATGTTTCGAATTGAGACACTTAAGTGGTAAAATTTTGGCAGAAAATAATCAAAATGCACTTGGGTATTCAACTTTTGATAGAGATATCGGATTGAGTTGAAACCAGTGTCATTAGTTAGATTTTGAAATAAGCTTCATGTAGTCGCTAGAACCATTCCAATCGGACATCGTAGGTGGAAATAGTGCGCATATGAATTTCACATCAGAAACTGCCATTTGACAGCAAATTCAGGTGTGTGCGCCGCGGCACATGTACTCGCATGTCACAATGCACAGCACAAGGCAAGTGACTATGGCCTCTATGTCACATGCCATGGCGCATGATGTAAAATTGCACTTTGTTTTCTTGTATGTACATGTTTCTTTTGGTGTTTAGTACCTGAATACTTGTTGCTTTCGTTGTGTATGTATTTGTGTATTAGGGTTTATAACCCGAATGAGTTATGAAATGATATTTCTGAAAATCTTTTATTGGAATCCCAATACTTTCAATATTTACAATTTAAATGATTTCTAAGTAATTAGATTAATTGTAGTGGAGCATGTGATAATGTCAGTGAGGGCATTACATCATTAGTTAGTATCAATTTCTCGAGTTTTGAGATCTAGTCTTTCTACTTCTTTGTGCATTCATCCTAGACTTGCCAACTTATATAATGTTCATTACACCTTTTCTTTCCCTTTTGGCTTAATCTTTTTGTTCCTTTCATCCTTAAAAGGGGAGAAAAATAAGAAGAAGAGGTACTCGAGCTCCACGTAGCACTCGAGTGTCTAAGTGTTCGGTTGAGGATGAACCTGTGCCTGAGGTTCAACCGGATGTGCCTCAACAAGCTGATAGAAGAGATGGCTTGTTAAAAGAGTTGAGAGATATGATTATCGATATCCGATAGACAGTTAGAGACCATGATGTGTTGTTGAGGGAAAGAGATCAAGTAGAAGAGAGAGAAGCTTAAGAGAGGCCAATACCGGAAGAAGCTTATAGCAGACCTGAGCCACCTCAAGCTTCGAGTAGTAGACAGACTATGAGAGTTACTACAAATCTGTCTATCGACCAAGCTTGAAAGACATATGTGAGGTTCAGTCCACCTACATTCGACGGCAGCATGAGAGAAGGAGAAGCCAAGCAGTAGATTGAGCACCTCAAGACAATATTCGAGGTGGTGACCTATACTTCAAAGCAAAAAGTGACCTTAGCCATAGTCCAGCTAGTTGGAGCAGCTAAGAAATGGTGGGAGTCAATGAGGCCATCTAGTGGTGTGAGGTATGCTTAGAAAGAGTTCAAGAGGGTGTTCTTCAACTACTACTTCCCGTCATCTTTTCGTATTGAGGAAGAAGAAGAATTCCATGCATTCAGGTAGGGGAATTTGGATGAAGAGGAATTCATAAAGAAGTTTAACGACTTATCAGCCTATTCTAGAGAAGTATATATTTTTAATATATAATTTAGATCATCTATTAAATCTAGAGAAGTTTAACGACTTATAAGCCTATTCTAGTGAAAGGTAGAATGTATATATTTTTAATATTAAATTTAAATCGTCTATATTAAATCTGAATTGTCAGATTGATGTGTATATTTATTAAAAAAAAGTACAATTTTTATATATATTTTTATTTTAATAATATAAATAAAAAATAGAAATAAAAATATTAAATCTGAACCATCCATATTAAATCTGGACAATTTAGATTAAGCCTCTGCCTCAAAGGAGAGGCAGAGGAGGCTTCTCTCAAAGGAGAAAAGCCGAGTCCGTTCAGCACCCACGCGGCCACAGCATCATTGTTCTTCATCTTCCACTTCATTGAGTTCCACCATCTCACTCCTCAATCAAAGTAATTCACGGACCCACACCACACTACTCAATCTCCAATTTCATTACCCTTCCACTCCTCATTCCCTTCATTTCCTGTTTTCTTCTTTTTCTTCTCTCCTTTGTTTTTCTTTTTTTTTTTACCTTCTCCATTTTCCAACCATGGTGCGGTGATTTGTCCACGTAACTAGTGTGAGATGAAAACCTTGAAGTGAGGATTGGAGCCCACTCATCCTTTTTCTCAAGATTTGGCTAAGCTTCTACTCCTCTTCTTCCTCTTCATTGCAATCTCTATTAATTATGTACCTAGGTTTAGTTTGTAGTTGCTTGAGAAATGTAAGTAGGGATTTGGCTAAATCTCTTATGGTTTTAGTGTTGTGAAATTGACGCGTTGAGGGTTAAATTGGATCTTTTGTGAGTTGATTAGTTGTTGTTTTAATTTGTACGAATTTGGCCTATTTTACCTCTTTTACCTCTTGAACACACTAATCAATTGACCACCTTATGAGGAAGATACATGTCAGTTTACAAGCATTTCATCTTTGGTATTGTGACTCTTCCAGAAAAGAGCGAGTTGATTTTATTGGGTGTTTTAGATATAGGAATGTGTTTTATTCTTTAGTTGCCAAATAAGTTGCCATAAATGTGACTTTGAGCCTTCTATTATTGTTTGAGTACATTGATTCTAGTGCTGACTAACAGGTTCATCATAATGGAAGCCCCCTTACTTAGGCAATTGTCCTAGATCATTTACGGTTATTTTCACTTTTCAGAGTAGGTTTTGGGCTTGGGTATATTATTTTAGGCCCTATTTCCCTGGTCCCCCCTTAGTCATTTTTTTATGGGTACTAGTCTGCTAGTAGAAGCTATCCAGAATAACTTTTTGAAATAACGAGAAATATGATTCTTTTTAAAATGTTGGTTGTCTTTAAAAATTTTAACAAACATCCTAAGATTTCTCAAAAGTACTTTTTTTAAAAAAAATTTCCATCAAAAAAAATTGAAAAAAACAAGCTTTGATTCCCTTGCTAAGAAAGACTCCCTCCCCCCCCTCCCTTCTTTTTTTTTTTCAAACTAAGAGGGAGATTAGCCCGTCGATAGGGAGAATGTCAATTAAAAACTATAAGGAACATGCATAACTTGAGTGAAATTAGGGATATCACAACTAGGTTTAAAGAGATTTTATGGAATTTAAAATTAAAGTATATTTACATAAATACTCTTTTAAAAAAAAAATCCCGGCCTACATTGGATCAGCCACTGTTATGGGCCTATGGCCACTAGAACTCTGGGCTAGCACTATAGCCACTTTGTCAAGGTTAGCGAACATTCATGTACTTTGCGAACTTGATGTAATTACTATATAAATGTATATGCATGTGTATGTGTATGTATGTTTGAATGTAGTAATTGCTAGATCTCTAGCACTGTGTGTGTGTATACAAACATTCATATATTCTGCAAACTTAATATAATTCACAATCATAGAAAATTCACGACAACCCTCTTAGTTGTAAAGAAAATAAGAATGGCTCCATTTGTAACATTCATACTTTGCAAAAAACTACTTCCATTTCAAGTTATAAAACAACTTTGGAGATATTTTATAAGACAATTTAATTAAAATTATGTTTCATTAATAATACTTTTTAAATATTATTCTTTAAGTAAAGAGAGAGTTGAAATGATTGTAGTATAATGATTAAGTGTATAGATTTAAAATTATATTAATGGAAGGGCATTTTTGAAAGTTTATATATATATGTATGTATGTATGTATGTATTTGCTTTTTAAAAAATAAGTTTGTAAAATGTCACTATTAAGCTTTATTGTTATGTGTGATTTTATTTTAAATTGTTTTATAATTTAGGATTGAGGGAGCATGTCACAAGTGAAAGAATAAGAATATCAACTTAATTTCTATAAACTGAAAAGCTCCACAGGTAAGGGATTGTGCTAGCTCAATAAGTGGTTTCAAGTTTGAGTCTTGAGTGTGCAATTGTTTAAAACACTTGTTGAAAGAATTTTACCACCAATATAGTTTTGCCCACCTCTATTCGTGAATAATGGGTAATTGTATCAAAACAAGAAAAAAGCTCCATTTATAATTATCCTATTGGAATTGGTAATTTTAACATAATAAATTTGTTAATACACATTTAAAATTTATTTTTTAAAATTTCATTTAAGTTTTTAGGGACTTGAATAGAATTTTCATAAGGAGAGAATTGAAATTAACTCCCTTTGCAAGTAATGTAACTGAAATTCTCCCTAAAATAATAAACAATTTTTAGTGTTTGGATGTTTTATGAAAAAAAATATTCATTGCTTAATAATTTATGAAATTATGTTATATTAAATTTTATTATAATTTCAAAAATATCTATTTGTTATCTAATAATTTTTAGATTTTATGATTTTTTTTCAAATATTTTCAGATTTTTTATCAACGTTGTTTCTCGACTCTTTCATTTGATTATTTTAGTAGCTTCTCAAAAATCAGGAATAAGTTCTTTTTTTAAATTATGATTAGTTTTTAGGGATTAATCAAAAATTTTAAAATTTATCAAGTGTTTTTTTTAAAATAATTTTCATTTATTCTTTTGATCAAAATAATTAATTTATTTACAATCATATTTTTATTTTAATGTATAAATTGTTTGTCCTGATTTATATTTTTATTTTGAAAAAATAAATTACATAAAAAAAATATATTGTTCGAACATTACATTATATATCCGATTAATCTTATGAAAATTGGAAGTCTATTTTGTATTTGCTTACTTCAAAATGAAGGACGAAGAAAAGAAAATTGTATGTTTTAAAAAATATCTTCAAAAACTATTTTTTTAATGTAAAAAGGTGCATAATAGCCTGATTTATTGCCAATCCTCCAGTGGGTGAGTAAAACACTTTTAAAAGAGATTGGACCAAATATAATATTTCTAATATTTTCCTCTTAAGCTGCCATCCTTTTGATTCCCGTTCAACTTTTGTTTTTTGTTTTGTTTTGTTTTTTGAATGGATCATTCAACATTAATTCACCCATTCACAAATACAATAGAAAGTTGGACAATCCTCAACTCAGTCTCCATTCAAATGATCCGAAAGAACTATAAAAATACTAGCACTTTTCTTTTTTGGACGACCAAACTAATGCACAGTTTTTTTATTTGAATTTTTGTGCGCATTAAACATCAGTCCAAATTATCATAGAAAACTACGGTTTACAAATAGAAAGCATTAAAAATATCTATCTCTATTGATCGGTATTAGAAAGAGGAAGAAAGGGATAATCTGTATAACCTGCCACTGGATCATGCGTGTAGAAGGTGGTTCTATCCGGCTTATTTAGTGGAGCATCAAGACAAAACCTCAAAGGCAAATCTGGGTTGGCCAAATACAACCGACCATACGCAACTAAATCAGCACCTCCATTGGCAATAACTTCATTCCCTTCATTCCTATTATACCCTCCTGCAACAATAAAAGTACCTCGAAACTCATCTCGAATAGGTCTCACAGAGAAGCGAGTTTCATCGCATCGTTCTAATAATGTCACCATTCTTGGCTCAATCACATGGCAATATAAAATCCCATATTGGTTCAATGATTTAGCCATGTGAAGTCCCAGAGCTTGAGGGTCAGAGTCAATGCAATCGTTATATTCTGTGAAAGGTGAGAGCCTAATGCCGACCCTATGAGATCCAATTTCTTCAGAAACAGCTTTCACTACCTGAAGAGGGAAACGACAGCGGTTTTCTAAACCGCCACCATAAATGTCGTCTCGATCATTTACTTGGTCTTTGAGGAACTGATCTAGCAAGTAACCATTTGCAGCGTGTATCTCAACTCCATCAAAACCTGCTTCTATAGCGTTCTTGGCCGCAACTCTGAAGTCATCTACAAGCTTTGGGATCTCATCGGTTCTGAGCCGACGTGGCGGTGAATGTTTAGAAACACTACGGCTTCCATCTGCTTGAATTTTGGGTCTTATTGGCTTGTCTGTGCATGATATTGGAGCCTCCCCATTAGGCTGATAATCTGTTCATCATTTTCAATCATTATATTTATCTCCTTTAACAAGCATAAACTTTGTTTGTTAGTGTGTTGGGTGAAACTGGGTTTAGTGCTTGTCACTGCTCAGATTTTAATCTAGGCCAGATTGAATGAATTATCTTATTTTTGTTAAAATAAAAATTAGAAAAATTTTAATACTCTCTCCATTAAAAAATCTAATGTATTTTTAACTGAATCTCACCCGTTAATAAAGTAGTTATTACTTGTCTTCAAACTAACCCCATATTTTCATATTTACCCATATTTAATCGGGTGTTTCACCCTAAAATAAATATTAAGTGATTTATTTAATATGAAATTTTTTTAAAAAAGATAATAATTACACCTTGAAGGACAAAAAATGCCTTATATTTTTTAAAGAAGGGAGATATACTTTATTGCCAATATTTGGATAATATAGATTTAATATGGATAGTACAATTTAATATTAAAAGTTTTAGAATCTTTATAAATTGACCATATGTACACTAGATAGTCTAAATTTAAAATTTTTAACTCACATTTTTTAATATTATATTTATCAAAATAAAAAATAAAAAAAATTTTAATATTAAATTTAAACTATTTAAAATACATTTAGATAGTTAATTTATAAAAACATTAAAAATTTTTAATATTTAATTAGACTATCTAGATTAAATATATATTATCTAAATTGATGATAAAATAAATTTATTAAAATTTTTATAATTTTTATTTTAATAAAAAAAATAAAAATTTTTAAATTTAAATAATCATAATCTCATAGCCAAAACCCGTCATGGGGTTGTGTGTTTGTTTGAGAGAGAGAGAGAGAGAGAGAGAGAGAGAGAGAGAGACGTACTGTAGGTGGAGACTCTTCCAGCATGCCAAAGTTGGCAGAAAAATACACCTCCTTTCTCATGAACAGCACTTACAATTGGTTTCCAAGCTTCCACATGCTCTCGTTTCCAAATTCCAGGGGTGTTTGGGTACCTTAAATTGTTCGATCACCAAAAAGAAAAAAAAGTGTATTTGTTACTCCAAAGAAAAAAAATTTAATTGCAGCACTATTTCATCTCATATTGAAAGAGAAATTTCAATTATCATAAATTCATCTCATAATGAAGAGAATTACTATGATGGAATATTCTACATTAGTGTAGAGATAAACTTTTTAAATTGTACTCCCTTCGTCTTAAATTATAAAAAATTTTTATATAAAATTTTATATATCAATAAAGCTCATTAAATGCACTTTACAACTTTACTTTTTTTAAGATAAAAATATAAACTTTTAAAAATGCCCTTCATTTAATATTCTATTGAAGAAATGATATTGAAGAGAGAGAATATATGAGAAGGGTAATATTGAAAAAGTATCATTAATAAAATCTTATTTTTATCAAAATGTCTTATATTTTGGGATGTTAAATTTTTTTTAAAAGTATTTTATAATTTGAAATGAAAGAAGTATTCAATTAGGAATTAATTTGCAATGACTTTATGATTTTTGTCAGACCTCATTAAATCGGAATATATGAATTAATACGATATAATTACCCAATTCCATTAAGGGTGAATCTGTAATTTTAACAACCTTTAATTACACTAATAATCATGATAAGAACAAGCTTTATTGGAGAAGAACTGCTTTTCCACATCGCATAGAAAATTACACCAATCATATCTAATGTGCCTACTTTTTTTTTAATTCAAATACATAATAAGAATCTTGAAACTGCTAAAGTACATTTTTCCTGATCATTTTTTCTCCCAAAAAAAAAAATTAAAGCTAAGAAAGGAAGATTATACCCTTGTGCAGTTTCGGAGATCCCTGAGGCTTCACTAATCAAAAAGCCACCCTTGGTTGTTCTTTGAGAATAATATAAAGCAGCATGAGGCTGAGGAAAGAAGTTATATGATCTTGTTCTTGTTAATGGTGCCAACACTATTCTGTGCGCATGTATAATATAATCGGTGTTAATCAACAATCATTATATAAGTTCTAATTAAATAATAATCAAGATCATAATAATCAAAGTAAGATCTAACGAGCAAAGATTAATTACCATGACCAACACCAACTTTTATCTCTATACATGATAGTATATTATAAAGTATCAACCAGCAAATCAGATTAGATGATCATGGAAGTCCAATCAGGCTACTCGATCTCACTTTGCTTTTCTTCTCATTAATTGTACTCTTCTATTTTTTAACAACTGTTGTAATTAATCAAATCTAATAATTTAAGTTTATTTTTTTAAAATCCCAATATCACATGGACATTTAAATTGTTAAAATTTTACCTACACATTTTATAACTGAGATAAAAAAATAAAAAAATTAATTTATAATTTTTTTAATAATATTGTATAATTGTGAACTGTGTGCAAGTCAAATAATCTTGCAAAACAGTTTAATCTGAACCGTCCACTTGATTATTTAAGGGTGAATATGAGATGAGAAGAAGAAAATGAGAAAGGAGATGAAAAGAAGATCCGGACCATCAATTAAATCTCATCGCATGTATGGTAAACAGAATTATAAAATATTAAACTTTGAATGATTTAGATTTGATACGAAGAACATATAGATTCCCAGAAAAGAGACAAAGGAAACTGGAATTGAAGTAAAACACAGTTTATTAGTACAAACTAAGGCTATATATATGTTGCAATCGATTGTTTATAGAGCAAAGAGATATTAGAAAACGACATGATAAGTGAATAAACCTGTGCGATAGATTGAAAATCCCCATCTTGTATGGGATAAAGAGAGGCATGACTGACAAATTTGTATCATCATCCACAGCTTCAGCTTCGGCTAATTTGTTCTTCTCTTCCTTGGTATTCATGGTTTATGCGTTGATGTTCTCCTACACACAGCCCAACAAGAGAAATTGAAGATGTTGCGTTTGTTGTTATGTTGAAGAGACAGAGCGAGCTTTAATTATATACACCTATGAGCATTTAATATTTTAATTCTAACTTTGAATTATATGCCCTTTTTTAAGCTTTAATTACATATTCCTATGAGCATTAATATTTTGATTCTAACTTTGAATTATATGCCTTTTTTATTCTAAAATTAAGATGTTTGTTGCTTTTTATATTGCCTTGGAATTCGTGTCGATTTTTTTATCCTAAATTGGATATCCTTTGTCGACATTCTATGATTACCTTGGAATTTTTCTGTTTTATTATTATTATTATTATTATTATTATTATTATTATTATTATTTCATATATTTTTATTAAAAATAATTTTATTTGAGATATATTTAAATATTGAATGTAAATATTTCTTTCAGAATGTGCTAATAAGGGAGGGCATTAGCTAAATGCATAATTTAATACTTCATCTAAACTTTATTATAAGATATCTCTAACTATGCATCATGAAAATAAAAAACATGGTTAAATTATTAATATTGTTTAAAAATAAAATAAATTTTTAATTATAGCTCTATTTAAATGAAATTTTTTTAAATTTACATTACATTCTCTTTCATCATTAATGAATTTAAATATGAATAATAATAAAAAATGCAATTAATGTACCTAATCTAGTGCCTTGTATTAATAACAAAATAATTTTTTATTTTGAATGCGTTTTATAATAAAAACTTGAGGGAATATTTGCCAACTATAGTTTAAAAAAAGAGATTATTATTTAATATATACTTTTTTCACTATTTTTTATTAAAATAATAATAATAAAAATCAAAGTTTCAAATTTGATGTATTGCAAGATATGGCACCACTTCTAGCATCATCATTTTAGCTAATGATGACGGAGTCCACGTGTCGACTGTGTGAGTTGCTATCCGGCTGCATTTTCTTGAATGGCAAGACAACATTCCTGACTCATTAAAATTAGAGCAACTTTTTAAAATTCAAAGGGCGTATATATATATATATATATATATATTCTCTTCAATTAAAAATATAAAATATTTTTAATTAAATTTTAATTCTTAATAAAATTCTTACTTATTTTTAAATTAATCATATATTTTCATATTTATTTCTATTAACTATTTTATAATAAATATAAATTTATTATTAATAGGGGTACTTTTGAAAAAAAGCAATGATTATATCTTAAAAGACTAAAAATGCCTTACATTTTTTAACATCAACTCCTTGAAAAATACCTTATATTTTTGAACATAGGGAGTATATATTTACGCTTAAATTTTATTTCCATAAAAATACTTATACCAGTAGTGGGATATGAACTTTATAATCTTGTAAGTTATGAATCAATTTTTTAATGATATAGTTATTTGTCAATAACTGTTATATATATAGACTTCAACTATATAGCTATTTGTTATTTATATAGCCATTTATTATTTATGAAATATATATATATATATAGCATTAAAATATATAATGATTAAAAATGGTTATATATTAGCAAAAATAACTGTTTTATGTAATTTATTTTGTAGTATTGTTGATTTAATTACTATATTTCATTTTTTATATTTTACTTTGGCGTTGCATGCATGTGAGTCTAGTTAGTAGTTAGTAAAATTAAGTTTATTTGTTAATATTTGCACCTAAATTATGAATTTGGAGGTCCAAGCTCAACTCAAATTAATTGGCTTTAAAATAATTAAAAGAAAATATTTATAAAGTCTTAGCCATTAAGTTAAGACCATCCACATTTTATCCATGATGAGTAACCACGATGGAAGAAGTTGTTCCTAAATTGAAGGAAGCTAGCGATCATAGGGTTTTGGCACCAAGTCAAGATCATCTATAAATAGAGGAGCCCTCTGTCACGGCCTTAGAACCTCCCTTTCCTTGAACCGTGCTAGCCTTAGCTTGATCAACCTCTTGTTCCTGGCTAAGTCAGCTGAACCCTCAGCATGTAGGCAAAAAAATTAGGAAACTCAAACATAAGAGAGAAGAGAGCTTAAATGAGAGAACTTGAAAGCTTTATTGATATTCTTGCTTTGCTTGTTTACAAATGAGGGTTGAGGGAGTATTTATAAACTTTCCCCTTATTCTAGAGTTTTCCCACCTCCTTAATGGACGGTAGAGATCAATTCAATCCTACGATTTGCATTTATCCTCTAGAGTGTTCCATAAAAATATCTACAACAAATATCTAGATATTTACAAGGATTTTCTAAACTAATCTTTAAGATATGTGTGGAATGTTCTAGAGTATTCTAAAATATCCTAAAATATTCTAGACATCTTCACATTTCTCCATAAGTTTCTAGAACCTTCTAGAAACTTCTAGATTTTTCCAAATATTTTTAGATTATTCTAGATACTTTTAGAACATTCTAGAACATACTAGATTCTTCTTGAACGTCCTGGATTGTCTTAGAAATCTTTGCATGGTCCTAGACGTCTCCAAAAGCACTGTAATCTCATGGTTTCTTCTCTTTTTGAACAGAGATTGTGACACCTCTCTCAACAATCATCATCAGCATCAATAAATTATTAGTCAAATTCTCACACTCCGCGTGTGCAACTTTATTTTATTTTTCCATTTATTATGTAGTTTTAATCTTTATTTTTCTATTGTACGGCCTGCATAGCCCAACACTTTTTTTTAATTGATGTATCTCTGCTTCCATGCATCTTCATTAATTTTCTTCACTTCGCATTCTCACATCTGGGTGAACTGTGGTAAGGGAGCCTGAGTTTCCTATGTTTGATTAGAAGTCAGGTTCTTCCATTCTTTTAAGACCCAGCATCTCTGGCACGCCTTGTGACCCCCTCTTTTATTTTTGTCTAACAATTTTTGGCACGCCCAGTGGGACCCATATGAACAAAATGCCTAGGACATATAAGGATTAATATGTTGTTGGAAAGAATAGACCTAAGTCTTATGAGTCAGAGAATGTGGCTGCACATGGAGAATGTGAAGTACGAGCTAATGAGAGGTAAAAAGCTTTGTTGCAAGCTCTGAAGGATGGGCTAAGGAACATCTCTGCTATGCTGTCTAGATCGTTGCAGGAGCAAGCTTTAATTGTCTCGCACCTTTAGAGAATAGATGGACTCGGGGGGTAGTCTCCCAATGTGCCTTTCGACCAGAAGATCAACAACAAGGACCATTATAAACATCCCTCAAAGGATAAATGGCGAGTCTAATTCAATAGTAAGCCTATTCGACTATAAGGGCTAGAGCCCCTAGGGCTAGTACTAGATGAGCCACCGCTATAAGGGCCACAATCACAAGTTCTAGCACCAGAAGGGCTAACGCCACTTGAGCCGAAACCACTGGGATTGCAGCCGCAAGGGCTAACGCCATGGGGTCGAAACCACCAGGGCTGGAGCCACTAGGGCTGGTTGGAGCCATTGGGGCCAGTATTAAAGGGGCTGGAGCTATAGGGGCTGTAGTCAAAAGGGCTAGTGCCATAGGGGTCGCAGCCATAAGGGTCGAAGTCACAGCAGTAGGAACCACAGGAGCCGAAACCCTAAAGGCCGTAGCCATAGGGGCCAGTGCCATAAGGGCTAGCACTAGAAGGGCTAGTGCTATAAAGGCCAGCGACATAGGTGTCGAAACCATAAGGGCCAAAGTTAGAAGGGCCAAAACTACAGGGGCTAGTGCTAGAAGGGCTTAAGCCATTAAGGCCAACATTAGAGGGGCCGGAGCCATTGAGGCCAGCACCAGAAGGGCTGGAGCCATAGGGGCCAATGCCACAAGGGCTATAGCCACAAGGGCCAGTACTAGAAGGGCTAGTGCCATAGGGGTCGATGCCACAAGGGCCGAAATTATAAGGGCCAAAGCCATTGGGGCCAGCACCACAGGGGTTGAAACCATAAAGGTTGAAACCACAAGGGCCAAAGCTATAAGAGGCAGAGCTATAAGGGCTAGAACTGTTATGGCCAACACCACAGGGTTTGGAACCATAAGGGCTAGAAGGACCAGAGCCACAAGGCCAGCACAACAGGAGCCAATACTAAAGGGGTCGGAGCCATAGGTACAGTAGTCAAAAAAGCGAGCTTTGCAAGGGCCCTTTCCATAGGAGCTCTCTCCTAAAAGGCTCTCTCCACAGGGGTAAAAGTCACAAGGTCGAGCCCTGCAGCAACTAGATTTTATAGAACTTGTCCTTAAAGTCTAAAAACTTGAAGGGCCAATTTCAAAATCAGTTCTTGAGGTCCCAAATCTTGAGAAACTTGATCCTAAGCTAGATCACATGGTCTATAATCCTCAACCACAAGAGTGTCCTTTAAGTAAAGTACCAGATCAACCATCAATCAGAATGGGAACGAGCTGGTCCTCCAAGACATACTACTTACACAATGCTTGGAAGTGGAGTCAATGGAAATATCCATACAAAATTAGCCTTTGAAGGCTGAGGCCAATTTGTATGCGAGGGGCATTATTTGCACCTAAATTATGAATTTGGAGGCCTAGGCTCAACTCAACTTGATTGGCTTTAAAATAATTAAAAGAAAATATTTATAAAGTCTTAACTAATAAGTCAAGACAATCCATACTTCACCCATGATGAGTAATCACAATGGAGGAAATGGTTCCTAAATTCAAGAAAACTAAAAATCATGGGGCTTAGACACCAAGTTAGGATCATTTATAAATAGAGGAACCCTTTCTCAACAATCATCATCAGTATCAACAAACTATCAGTCAAATTCCCAGACTCTACATTTGCTACTTTATTTTATTTTTCCTTTTATTATATAGTTTTAGTCTTTATTTTTCTATTGTACGGTCGGCATAGCCTACCATCTCTTTCTTTAATTAATGTATTTTTGCTTCCATGCATCTACATTAATTTTCTTCACTTCGCATTCTCACATCCAGGTGAACTGTGGTAAGGGAGCCCAGGTTTCCCAATTTTAATTAGAAGTCAAGTTCTTCTATTCTTTTGAAACTTTACATCTCTGTCATGCCTTGCAACCCTCCCTTTTATTTTTGCCTTTAAGTTAATTATATTTTTCATATGATTGTATGCAAATATTTGCTTATAGAAATAAAAGATAATCAATTTTCCATCTCTTTTAGTCTGTAAGATAACTCTTCTCTGTTCTCACAATTTATTGCTGGATTTTTTTTCCACAGTAATGCAGCAAAATTTTAAATTTTAAAACTTACAAAATCTGCCAGTGTCTGCGCGTTTTTGTGTCTACTGAAAGGCGAGATTTGGGGCAAAAACAGGAAGTCAAAGGTGGGGAGGGTGTCAAATTGATCTAAAAAAAAGTATCATACATATAACGTTATTTTAATAAAAATAAAAAACTTCAATAAAATGATTTTATAATATAAAATAGTAATACAATATTTAGTTATAATCACACAACATTGTAAAAAAAAAATAACATAATATTGTACATTTAATATAGGATAAATGAGCAAATTGCCCCATAAACTTTAGGTTCAATAGCACAATAGATCTTAAACTTGTTTATTGTATAAATTATTTTTTCAACTTTTGAAAATGATACAACCTGAACTCGGTCATTAACAAAAGTTAAATTTAACCATTAGTTGACCATAAAATGATAGAAAATGACATAAAAAATTATAGAAAATGACCAAATTTTTCTTAATCTTTTTCTACAATTTTTTGGTCCTAGTCTATAATTTTTTAGGTTCTTTTCTGTTATTTTCTATCAAATAATGGTCAAAGTCAAATTATATCATTTTCAAAAGTTGTGTGAATAATTTACATAATAAATGAGTCAAGGATCTATGGTGCTAATAGATCTAAAGTTTATAAAGTAATTTGCTTATTTAGCCTTTGATACAATGGTTTCAATATAAGTGAATATAGAAAGTCTATATTTTTTTTTGCATACTTTTTATATTTCATAAAGCATTGATATTGATTATTGATTGATGTGATAATATGTCTATATTAATAATATTCTAAAATATTCTAATTACCTTCCAGCATATTAGAGCGTGTCTAATTAGTATTGAATTGGATTCCAGCTAACTCAAAAGCATCTAATTAGATCTTAAAGCAACAATTTAATTCATCACATATCCTAAATTATTCCTAATTTAGTTATTTGTGTTTATCTCTTTAGGTTTAGGTAGGTTATTCTTAACCTTCTAGTTCATTAAGCTACTCATAAGCATATCATATAGCAGCGGTCTATACAGTAAGGAACTCAAAGTAAGAGAGATAAATATAAATGCAAAAACATATAAATTCTCATAAACAAGAAATCAATTGTTCAATTGAAAAATAGAATAACCAAAACAAGAGTAAGTTCATCCTAGTTAGGCTATTCCAAACCTTTACTTGGAACTTAAAAAGAACTACAAGTCTAATAAGAAAATTCCTGATAAAAGACATAAAGAATAGAGAAAAAGGGAGAATTCCCATATAGAAAACTTCTCCGTATTCAAATGAGGCTCCATAGCTAGGGTTGCTTAAATCTATTTTTGTGTCCCTTTTACCTTTTTTGCCCTTTGGATTGCATATCTCATTAAAGGAATTCAAACAATTTTAAATTTGTGATTAAATATGAACCATCCATGTGTATCCACTTTACATCTACAAACAATCATTCTCCCTTGAATTTTGTCCGTTGTGGTCAAAATATGAAGGTCCCTTCTCTGTTGAATCATTTGTAACACTCTAAAATTTCACATTAATTTTTTTTGCAAATTTATAATTCATTAACTCAAAGTAAAGTTCTTAAATACTTACCACGGCAGAAAAAGGCCTTGTAGAATCAAGCTGGCACCACCTAAGAGGAGAAAGGGTGAATTGGATATTCTTAACAATTTTTAAAAACTTTTTTCCAACTAAGAGATGAAGTATAGAATAATGTAAGCACAAATTTGAAAGTAAGAAATGAGTTTTTAATTGATAATAGAAGAGGACATAGATGATTTATCCTAGTTTAGCCTACCATTTAGCCTACCTTTACACTTGAGATTTTTTTACTATAAATACAAGCTTCAATAGATGCCATCACAGTACAACCATAAGATAGAAATTGTCTTAATTTTCAACGACACACTTACTTATATAAGTAAGTTGTTACATTTCTTACTTAGAAAATCCTTTCTAAGATTTTCAAAGACAAAGTAAAACAATTTTTCACAACTCAGACTCTCTAAAAAGAGTATATATAAAATAATGAATGCTTATAAACAGATTGAGTGCTTTTTCATAGAATGACATTAAGAAATCAATGCAAGACCCTAAATGCTCATTCATTATTGTTACCCACTTACTTAAATGAGGTCTTATATATAAAACAATGATTTTTAGACCATTGGAACCCTTTGGAGGTAAATTATAACCATTGGAGAAGTGTTGAAGTTATCAAATATAGAGAAAGTTCTTTTCCTATGAAGTACATTAAATGCTATCAGAATACTCATTCACGTATGGATGAGAATAATCCAAGTGTGGATGAACTATTTTAACTTTGGTCAACAATCACTTCAATGATTCAAGTGTGGGCAATTCAGGGTTTAAGTTTGTATGATGTGTTTGAAGCACCGGGCTTCTTTGAGAGTCCAATCACGTGAGGGTAAGTTGATTACTAAGTTGGTGAATGAGTGTACAGAGGCACCTTGCCTCTCTATGGTATGAATCATGCTTGGGTTGTAACATCTTGATTTCTTAATCCTAAAATTTATCTATTAATTGAGGGAAAATTAGCAATTAAGAAGTGATTAGAATTTTGGATGGCAACTTGATATTTTGGCTCATTGGGATGTTAAATGAAAAGATATGAGTGGAAAAATTGTGTCTCAGAACAAAGAGTATGTGCGCGATGAGGATTTTCCTTACTGTGCCACACGCTGTAGCACAAGTTGCCTGTGTTGCGGTGAATGGCATAAAAGATGAGTTTATATTTTCCAATGAAGCTCTAGAAAACAGAGAGGAAATAAGGATAATCAAGCAGAGAAGAGAGAATAGGGCTGTTAGGGCATGAGTTTTTTAAAGCCTTGGAAGAATTTTTCAACCGATAGCTTATCAGTTAAGTTTTATACCGCCCTAAGCTTTAATTCTACTGAAATTTCTCTTAGAACAGGTTATGGAGGAATTGAATTTGGAAAATTTAAGGAGTTTACTTCTTACCCTTATGTAATGAAAAGACCTTTGGAGTTCCAATCAGGGGTTTATGACTCATTTGGGGTTGAGCGATAAAGCTTTGAAGCTATGTAACATCCTAAATTTCTTAACCCTATGATTAGCTGCTAATTGAGGTAAAATGGTAATTAGTGTGGGATTAGAGATTTGGATGATTACTTGATAGATTGACTCATTGGGATGTTGTATGAATAGGTATGGGTGGAAGGATTGTGTTTTGAGTCAAAGCAAGTGCGTGTGGTGAGAATTATTCTTACTATGCCATGCGCCACGGCTTGTGCGGTGCATGTATGAGAAAATGACTTCTTAAGTTATGAAATTTCACAAATTTTAGTTGAGAGAAATTGAAAACATACGAGAGGCAGGAGAGAAGAAGGGAAAGTCAGCTAGGACAAGCCATTTCAGGTCATTGGAAGGTGCTTCTGATCAAAAACTTAGCAGGTAAGCTACATATAACCCTTATCTTCCATTCTACCTAAATTTCTCTAAAAATAAGTTATAGAGAAATTGAATTGGTAAAATTATAAGGGTTTGATTCTTGGCCAATAGTAATAAAAAGGTTCTCAGGAGTTAAATTAGAGCTTTGCGACTGGTTTAAAGCTAAATGATAGAGCTTTAAACCTGTAAGCTTAATTTGGCCTTAGGTTAGAGAGAGAAAGGGGTAAGAATCTAGTTTGAGTGAAATGAGACCAGTTGAAGTGAAATGGTGATTGAGTAGTAATGAACTTAGAATGGATAATGGAAAAGAGTTTATGGATGAATATAGCCATAAGTAGTACGTTTTTGGTCAAAATAGACCAAATGACTAAAATATGTCAAATGTATTTAGATTGGCATATTGAGCACGTGAGTTGAGAAAAGAAGCTTGGGATAAGCTGTTGTGGTAGTTGAAAATTCACAGATAACCTTTCTAGTGATAGAAGGGTTAAGGTAACCGAATAACTTTCTTTGTTTGACTATTTGTTGTAATTGTGTGTGAGTATGTTATGTAATGCATGAAATGATTTTCAACTAAGCATGAATTATGGCATTTTGCAAATGTTATATCAAATGACTTTTGACTGGATAAAAGGATTGGAAAATGTGATTTTATATGGTTTGTATATATATGTGTTATGTATGAGAAAGTATGTAAAGTGATAATGAGGAACCTTAAATGATTCGGAAAGTATGATCATAGGGGTAGGAGTTCACCCGAGTAGAGAGGTTGTGATAAGACCATATAGTAGATTCTCCTTAATGCCCGATAAGGTACTATTAGAGAGTTATATCTCCTTAGTGCCTTTTAAGGTGCAGTATTGGAGAAGATCTCCTTAGTGCCTATTGAGATGCGGTGTTAGAGATGTCGGACTCCTTAATGTCTATGCGATATGGTGTTAGAGTCAACAATACCCCATTGTGTGTATTAAGGGAAACCATAGTCTGAAAGTGAGATAAAATACCTTTGGCTAGGTGATTTTATCACTACAGGTGAGCTTAAGGCCAATAAGAATATACATTAGTTTATGGCGAGTCTATGGTTTCAAGTCGTGGTGATTTGGAGGTTCGATCGGTGGTGATCATGTTATGGAATGTTTATGTTAGATAAGTGGTGAAAAGCAGTGAAAGTGGTGAAATGTGCTATACTGATGTGATTTGAAATAAGATATGTGATATAAATGCTATGTTATAAGGTTTGAATGGTATATTATACTATACTTTCATATAGTTGCATGTGATAGTCAATAGGAGTAAGTTATTCCATCATTAAGATTTTTATCTCATCCCCATGGTTATTTCTTTACAAAACAAAGTAGCGATTAGGGCAAAGGAAGAGAGTTTGGACCGGCTTGAGTTGCTAAAGCCATGTAAACTTGAAGTTTGTGTAATGAGCTGAACTAGTGTGAATTTTATGTATATAAGTTGCCATAGGATTGCATGTATGTTTAAATAGTAATTTTGTAAGATCTTAGCCTGACTGTGTATATATGTGTTAAATTGAATTTGGGGTTAAGATTTGTGTGAGTTGTGTTGAAATTGTTGTGAATATTAGTGAATCTTAAGCCCAAGTGTGAAATTATGATGAAATGAGCAATTTGGGGCTAAGATTGAGTAATACATATGTTATGAATGTGAATATATGTGAATATGTAGAGAAAAAGGCCAAGTAGGCCAAGTGTTAGCAAATTGTGAAAGTTTATGAAATGTGAAAATTGAACATTGAGGGGTTAAATTTTAATATATACGTATGTTTATGTTATAATATGGTCAATCAGGTGTATTTGGTCCTTTTGGACTTGATTCAAAGGCTTGTGTGGTCTAATGAGAGAAAGGGATCGATTTGAGCACTTGGGTGAGTAAATTTTTTAGAAAAAGTGACTTTTTGTACCTGGGTGTCTAAATTTTGATTGGACTATTAGATTGTGTCCAAACTTATCTCATTAGCTAGCTTATGAGGTAAGCCATGTATGGGCGCTTGGTCACTCCAATCGGATGTCGTATGTGGAAACGACGCACACCGAAAATTCATCATTTTGCTGTCAAAATGACAGTAGAAATTTTAGACAGCCGCATCGCGGCGCATGGTGTCATATGCCGTGGTGCATGCATAGAAAGTTAGGCCTATGGCTCTGTGCTACATGTTACGATGCACGGACCATTTTCTAACTTAATATTGTGAATTTAAATGCATGCAATTGACATAGGAATACTTATAGGTTGTGTCTATTGCGCAATCAGACAAATACATTATGATTTTTGATGATTTTAAGAAATAAGTCTTTAGCTAAAGCTTTTCAAATAACATATTTGATTACTGTGGTGATTTGTGATGTGGTAATTCTGTTAATCTTCTCCTGTATTGAGTGAATACAAGAGAGGGTTACAAGCTGTAAGCTAAAAACTGCTCTAAACCTAAGGCAGTTAAGAGTGAAATTGAGGAAGAAGTGAATTAGGATTTAAAGAAGTGATAGAAAGCGGTGAATAGTGGGTAAAGGGCTTAAACTAACTAAGAAGAAGTGAATGAATTGCTAAATATAGCTTAAGGTAATAATTAAGTGGTTTTGATCAATTTGGTTAATTGAATAGTGTCAATTATGTATAGATTTACGTGTTATGCTTGTGAATTGAGAGAGGAAGCTTGTAGAGATGTGTTAGTAGTTGTGAAATCAACAGGTAACTTTTCTAGTAACAGAAAGGTTGAGATAATTAAATAACATACTCTAGTTGACTATCTATTGTAACTATTTGTAAGTGTTATGCTTATTGTAAGAAATTATTTTAAACTGAGCATGTTTTGAGCTAGTGCATGCTTTGTTGCATGAAATGGATTTCTAGCATTTTAACAAGTAGAAGTGTACTATTAAATATTATATATATATATATATATATATGGTTTTGGAAGTAAACCAGTTTGATATGAAAGTATGATCATAGGAGGTGAGAGTTCACCCATTGGGGAGAAGAAGTAAAAGTCCATATGACATATTCTCTTTAGTGCCTGACGGGGTACGGTGTTGGAGAATTTTATCTCCTTAATGTCTATTGAGGTACGGTGTTGGAGATTATCTCTTTAGTGACCATAAAGGGTGTGGTGTTGGAGATTTGAGCTCTTTAGCATCAGTATGATGTGGTATTGGAGTAACGAAACCCTAGTTAGTGTGTGATGGGAGAAACCATAGTCTAAAAGTAGGATAAGACACCTTTAGCTTAGTGATTCTACTACTAAAGGTGTGCTTAGGGTCAATGAGTGTGTGTATTGGCCTAATGTGAGCTTATGGTTTCAGTCGGAATGCTTTAGAGGTTCAGATAGTAGTGATCATGCTAATGAAAGTGGTGATTTATGGTGAAATATGATTTTATGAAAAGAATCCTATGTTATATGCTAAATTCATTCATATATTATAGTTATTTGTGATAGTTAGTAGTAGTAAGTTATTTTATTACTGAGATTATTATCTCACCTGTGATTATAATTTTACAAGTCAAGGTAGTGAGCCAAGCAAAGGGAAAGATTTAGAGTTGGCCTAGAGATGTTAAAGTCGTGCATAACCTAGATTTTGTATAATGAACTTAGTCTATTGTGAATATTGTATATAAAAGTTACTATAGGACTTGCATGCATGTTAAGAATTGTGAATTGTGGTGATTTTGAAAATTTTAGCCTTATGAATGTGAATGCTTATTGAATGTGGTAAATATATTTGTAGTGATTGTGTGGTGAATGAATCAAGAATTGGCCAAGTTTGAAGGTTTATAATATTATAAAACAATTCTTGTTTGTGTAAATAGGCTGTTAAATGACCAAACTTTGATTTATGTGTATATATGCTATGATTATTGGTCAATTAGGTGTGTTGGGTCCTTTTAGACTTAGTTCTAGGCCCCAAATAGCTTAGTGAGGCTAAGTGTGTGATTTAAACACTTTGGTGTGTTAAATTTTTATTAATAGTGACTTTTTATAGTCGAGTATCCAAATTTAGATTGGACCATTAGATCATATCCAAATGGTCTCATTTGCTAGTATATGAAATGAGCTTCATGTAGGCTCTTAAACCACTCCAATCGGATGTCGTATGTATAAGCGGCGCATGTCAAAAGTTTACTTTCTTGAACTGATTTTTGATAGTAAAATTTTGTCATGTGTGCCATAGTGCATGGCTTGGCAAGCCGTGGTGCATGGCATAGAAATGGATAGATCGTGGCTTTGTGCCGCATATCGTGGCGGATGTGATACACGCCATGATGTATTGCCTCATTTTTAACTTTGTTTATTTATTTTAAAACATGAAATAAGAATGATGAATGTAGGGTTTCGTCTTTTATTGTGCATTGTTTGATGTGTTTTTGTTTTCGGATGATTTTATTAAAGGAAGTATTGGGCCTAAGCTTTTCAAAATTGTTTTCCCTTGATTATAGTTTGGTTAGCAATATAGTGATTAAGTTAACCCCTCCTTATACCAGAAAAGTGAAAAAAAAAATAGTTTGGTATGGGGAGAGGTTACATGGGCAGTTTATGAATCAAGCTTGAATAGCTTGTTTACTGCTAAGCCTCATTTAAAGTCAAGCTTTAAGGTTACAAGTGATTCATCCATTTAAGCATGGATTTTACAAAATATAAGGGTGGATAGCTTGAAAGGCATACCTCAGTTGACACTTAGGATCAATCAAGTATGGTATAAATAAAATTGAGGCTTGAATCAGATCACAAAAACTTAACTAAGACATTTCTCCACAGTATCTTGCCATTCAAGCGTGGGCACAAGGATGTCCAAGCATGAACTGGTATATAGTGCTTATATCTTCACTACTGATTCTCTTATTCAAGCAAGGTCTTCTTATGGTTCAAGCTTAAATAAGATCCTCTAAGTCTTATATTGGTAAAAGACTATCAATCATGCATGGGACACTTCCAATCCAAGCATGAATGATGCAATGTGAAACATAAGTGCATGCATGTGTGTGTCAATCAAGTGTGGACATTTCTTGACCTTGCTTGGATAAGACTTTTAAACTTTAAGGACTTAAGAGCTTATGACTTTTTACATGATGCTTTCTTACTTCAATTCCTTTTTATACTCTCAATTAGTTTTTCACAAATTTATCCAAAATAATAAAGTAACTACAAATGTAATTCTTCATACTTACTCTTAATTTTTCATTCTCGAGCATGCATATGATGATTCTTCATTCTTCTTCTTCTTCGTGCTTGCTTTTTTTTAGTGTAGCATATTTATGATGATTCCTTTTATGGCTTCTTCATGCTTACTCTTCCTTCTTGATGTTTTGTTACTTGATTCTTAATATTCAATATGTACAAGTAACAAATACTTTTCTCTTGATTTTGTTATCATTAAAACATTTAGTTCAAGATTCTCGATCCCCTTTTTTGATTATGGCAAAACCTTAAATCCAATATTTAGTTCAATTCAAAATATAATAGCTCCCCCTTTATTAGACATGGAAGATCAAGAAATTATGAACTAAAATGGCATATTTCTCTTACAGAACCTTTAGTTTTGACTCTGTCATCAACATCCCCTATGACTTGATCAATTATGTGGGTCTTGTTGTATTTCCAACCTCTAGGAAGTGTTGGTCTGCTCATTTTCATTATCAGTCACAAGATCATTGTTGATTTAATTCTCTTCCTTCTTTTTTAGTGAAAGGTCATCAAGAGATAGATTTGTAGTTTCTTCCTCTTTATTTTTATCTAAGAAGGATTCCTTGAATCTAACATGAATAAATTCTTCAATAGTAAGAGTTCTTTTATTAAATACTCTAAAAGCTTTACTTCTATTAAAATAACCTAAGAAGATAGCCTCATCACTTTTATAATCAAATTTATCTAAATTATCTTTACTATTATTAAGAAAAAAACATTTGCAACCAACAACTTATAAATGAGAGAGATTAGGTTGTCTTCCTTTGTATAGCTCATAAGGAGTCTTGTTGAGGATTGGTGTCACATATGATTAGTTGATAATGTAGCAAGCTGTGCTTATTACATCAACTCATAAATATTTTGGCAGTTCTTGTTCATTTAGCATTGTCCTTGCCATTTCTTCCAATGTTATGTTCTTTCTCTCAACAACTCGATTTTGTTGAGGAGTTCCTAGTGTTGAGAATTCATGACTATTTCTATGTTCTTTACAAAACTCAATGAAATTAGAATTTTCAAATTCTCCACCGTAGTCACTCATTATTTTCATAATTTTCAAGTTTTTTCTCATTTTGTACCTTTGCAATGAAGGTGACAAAATAATCATAAGCTTGATTCTTGTAAGACATAAAGATAGTCCAAGTGAATCTAGAAAAATTATCAATAATGACAAAAGTATAGAGATTACCACCACGACTTATTACCCTTGTTGGACCAACTAAGTCCATATGTAGTAATTCCAGGGGTTGAATTGTAGTTACCATATTTTTTCTTTTAAAGGTGGCCTTGACTTGTTTTCCTTTCATGCAGGCATCATATAATTTGTCAACTTCAAACTTGATCTTAAGTAGACCAATCATAAGGTCATTCTTCACTAATTTGTCAAGTTGTTTTATGTTGACGTGAGCTAATGTTTTGTGCCATAACCAACTTTCATCATTTATTGTGATTAGGAACTTTATGTTGAATGTAGATTTATCATCTAGAAATATAAGATAGATTGACATTTCTAATTCTTTTTCCCACAAGGATGACTTCATTTGTCCATTCATGTCTAGCAATGCATTGAACAGAGTTAACTATAACCTCATAATCTTCATTGCATAATTGGTTCATGCTCAAGAGATTATGTCCCAAACCATCAACTAAGTAAAGGTTTTAAATATAAGGTGAACTTGATGCTTTCTCACCAACCTTGCCTGCATCAATTACCCTTCGTTTGTTATTGTTGCCAAAGGTGATAGTTCTTCCATCCATTTCAACGATATTGATAAAAAAGGAAATATCACCAGTCATGTGTTTGGAGCAACTATTATTCAAGTACCATTTTCCTAGTTCTCCTTTGATCATGCAATAAAATCAAGTCATTTTAGGTACCAAATATGTTTGGGTCATAGAGGGTTAGGTGACCCCTTTTGAACTAATTTCATACTTTTACTTAACTCGTTTCTCATCTAGTAACATGATTATGTCATATGACCTTTCTTGTTATAGTGGGAACAAGTAGATTTTAAATTTTAAGAGTATTTTTAAAATCTTTTTTTAAGAAATATGCAATTTACAATTGACTTGGTGAGTATGAGTTTTCCTTTTGTAAAATAGATATATTATTTTTCAAAGACTCATTCTCATTTTTCAAATATGCCTTTTCCTTTTTAAAAGAAGTTAACTTTTTTGTAGTTAAAACAAAATTTTTAGCTAGAAGAAGTTATTCATCATGCAATTCCTTAAAAACATCTCATCATTGTCACTTTTGCCCATTAGACATAGATTAGCTTTGAACTTCTTCTTGTCATGCTCGTAATTTTTGCTCTTCTCTACCAATGGACAATTATATTTGATATGTCTAGGTTCTCTACACTTAAAGCAAATGAGCTCCTTCTCCTTTTCTTTCTTAGGAAATTTCTTGTAAATTTCTTTTTCCTAAAGAATTTACCAAGCTTTTTAGCAAACATTGTCATTTCATTATCTGAATCTTCACTACTATTGGAATCAGAATCAGAATTATGTTTAGCTTTAAGGGCTATGCTCTTCTTCTTTTACTTAGCATCAGATTTTAGTATAGCTAACTAATAGGGAATTAGTCGCTTACCCTTAAAATTAAAACTAAAGCTAACTCTAATATAATATAGGGCCAACCTTAGGTCATCTCCCAATGAATGATTTCAAGTCTAATAAAAGGTTTCTTAATGCAATAAGTCACCCAAAGAGTTGGATTTTAGTTACCTAATTACCTAAACTAGTTACCTAATGTGCAAGTAATTAAAATACTAATTAAATTGAGTGGAATGAACTTTATTATTCACAAGAGTGGAATGTTGGAGATTAGTTAATTTTGGACTCATTATCTTCTCATGGTTAGGCTAAGTCAAGCTTTCCTTTCCTCTTGACTAAGGTTGTCACGACTTAAGAAAATTATCCTAAGCCAATTAACCTAATTAACTAACTTCCCTAGGTCTTAGATTAAAGTCCCTAGTTCAATTAATCAATTGGTGAAGAAATTATCTAAGTGATTTACTCAAAATCTTCCTTTAACAGCCATGGTTAAATAGTGAAATTGGGCAACCATAAAATTATGTCAAGCTACTCAACAACTCAAGCATTAACACCATAAGGTTATGCAATATTAACACATGTAATATGCTAATTGAAAACACAAGATTATGTGCTAAACTTATAGTTCTTGAAACACCATAGTTGTCCAAAGAAAGAAACTAAATAAAACAATCCTCTCTCTTTATACTAACATCAAATTCAAATTAGAATTTACAAGCTAAGATGATCAAACCCTAGATTAAGGAAACTAACCATCTAATAAAAAGAGATAAGTATAGGAAACAAAAGAACTTATCTAATTTGAAGCTTAAGACTCATCCTCCATCTTCATCTCTCTAGGATTCCACCAAAGAACTTAGCCAATCATCATTGTCTTCAAGAACCCTAGGAGAAAAGCTTGGTAGCCGAAATCTATAGCACTTGGGATGAAGAAAATGAGCTTGGAACCTTGAGAAAATGAAAGGGATAGGACATGCTCGAGGAGAGGGGAAGAATGGTGTGAGTTTTGTAGAGGCTTGGTGGCTGAAAATGGGAAATATGTGATAGGATTTAGTTGCTTATCCCCAAAATTAAACTGAAGCTAACCCTAATGCAATATAGGGTCAACCGTAGGTCATCTCCTAAGGAATGGTCTTAGTCTAATTAAAATTTATCTAGTAGAATAAATCACCCAAAGTTGTAAGAGTTTAGTTACCTAATTATCTAAACTAATTACCTAATGTGTAAGTAAACAAAATACTAAATAATGAACTTTCCTTTTTACAAGAGTGGAACCCTAGAGATTAATTGATTTTGAACTCATTATCTTCTTATGATTAGGCTAAGTTTAGCTTCCTTTTCCTTTTGACTAAAGCTGTCATGACTTAAAAAAATTATCCCAAGCTAATTAACCTAATTAGCTAACCTCCCTAAGTCTTAGATTAAGGTCCCTAGTTCAGTTAACCAATTGGTAAAGAAATTAGTGAAGTGATTCACTCAAAATCCTCCTTCAACAGCCATGGTCAAACACATAAATTGAACAACCACAAGATTTTGTCAAGCTACTCAACAACACAAGCATTAACACCACAAGATTATGTAATATTAACATAAGTAATTCACTAATTGAAAAACATAAGATTATGTGCCAAATAAAGAGTGGAAAAATTTAGTCATGGCTGTCCAAGGAAGAAATTAAATGAAACAATCCTCTCTCTTTACATCAACATCAAATTCAAATTAGAATTTATAAGCTAAGATGATTAAACCCTATATTAAGGAATCTAACCATCTAGTAAAAACAGAAGAGGATAGGAAACAAAAGAACTTAGCCAATTTGAAGCTCAAGACTCATCCTCCATCTTCATCTCTCTAGAATTTCACCAAAAAAATTAGCCAGTCTTTATCATATTCAAGAACCCTAGTGATTGCTTGTGAAGGCCAAACTCCATAGCTCTTGAATGATGGAAAATGAGCTTTAATCCTTATGAAAATGGAAGGGTTAGGACGAAATTGATCAAAGGAGAAGAATGGTGTGAGTTTTGTGGAGGTTTGGTGGTTAAAAATGAAGGTTAGGGTGCTAGAAAATGAAGAACAAAAGAGAGAAAATGAAGAACACTATGAACAAGAAAGAGAAAATGTGGAAGATGAATGAGATGAGTGTTGGATCTTATTTGGGACTCAAAGTGGTGTGCTCCTAGTGTTTCCCTTTAGCTGAATACTCAAATTATAAAATAGGAAAAGAAAATAAAAAGAAAATGGAAGCCTTGTCACACTTGCAAGGTGGCACTCTCCTATTGGTTGGTAGATGATTCCAATGTGTGCCTAATTTTTCATGTTTCATCCACATCATTTAAGCTGATTTAATCCCTCAAAATAATCATAATTCACGTGCAAATGATCAGCCATTGACCTCAAAGAGTGTTGATCTCAACTGCCCAATTGATGCACAAGTCACATGCCACCTATATCATATAAATCACGTAATTCAATTAAATAGCATGTGATATAATAAAATATAATTAATGTCTAGAATTTATTCATAATTATAAGGGAGAATTTATTAAAATAACCAATTTCTAGGCTGCATAAAATTATATAAAAATTTTCACACGAAGACAACCCGAAAACTAGGTCAAACTAAGACACTCAAGAAAGTGTTGACTTTTTTATTTAATTACTCCCAAACTAAAATAAAATTTAAAAATTTAATTTCACCACTCATAAAATGGATATAAAATTCACTTTTTCAATTTTTCTTGTACATTTTCTCAAAATTTTATTTTTTAGACCAAAATGCCCCTAGTGCACTAAAACTAGAAACTTAGGCAAAATTCCAAATCTAATGCAATGTGTGCAGTTGAAGGTGATAAATCATTAATAAAAGGGTCCTAATTGAAAAATAAAAGTGGGTAACAAATGTGTTCTATCAATTCCCCCACACTTATCTTATGTACTTTGGGCAAAATCAAGTGAAAAAGGTCTCAAAAGAAACTATAAGATAAAGAAACAAGAGAAAAACAATGTTCAAAGTTACTAAAATACTAGCTCATGAAATTCTAAAAATTATCAATCAATGTGGCAATAATTAGAAAAGAATCATGCACATCACAAACAAACCCTTACCAAGAATCAATGTCAAAGAGTAAGCCTTTCTAGGTAAAGTGTTTGCTCTCATTACTCAAAGTATATAAAGTATTAAATTTCACCCAAAATTCCTTAGGATAAACCCTACCATAAATTTGCAACCCTTCTACATCTCCATCACTATATAGCACTTGCAATCAAAAATTAAGTGGACTTTATTAGGTTGTAATATGGGTAATGAAAGGATGTCTAAGAAATACATGTATGAAAAAAATAGGGTTAGTATCAAGATAATGCTAAAGTCAAGATATATCCATTTAATATAAAAAACATAACCTAATTAGATTGAGTGGACACTTTAACGTAATGAGGATGGAAAGTAATAACAAAAAATAATAAAACAAATAGAATTGATGAGCTAGGTAACTTTTTATTCTTTTCTTTCTTTTTCTCCTTCTTTCCTTCTTCTTTTTGTTTCTTTTTCTAGCAACTTTATTTATTTTCTTTTTGACTATATATATATTTTTCAAATCTTTCTTTGTTTTTTTTCTTTTCTTTTGGTTGCCCCTAACTCTTTGAAAACAATGGAAATAATGGATGTAATGGTGTAACAACAAAGGATAAAGAGTAATGGATAGAAAATGATAATAGGCATCCACTCATTTGATATAGGACATGCAATGAACATTAAAAAGATATATAAAAGTGTAACATGCATTCCTTGGGAAAAATAGGGTGAATATTTATTTTTAAGAATCAAACTGAAAGCTCAAAGTGGCTAACAAAGGATAATCAATGATAATGGGTTAGCTATTTTGCTCTTGGTTATTTTTTTTATGAATGCCATCTTTCATCTCCTATCAAACAAGTGCAAGACATGTGGTCTCAATTAAGAAGTGAAATAAATTCTAGAGGGTAACATCACTAAGGAATTAATCACACATGAGTGTTTAGCTTCTTCCATGAAAGGGTATTGTGCCACTCTAATCCATTAATTCAAGGTAAAAGAATATTCACTTCACATCTATTCAATTCTAAAAATTACCATATCTCAACATCAAAATATCCATTCAAGAGCTAGGTCATTAAGTAACCTCAAACAAAACAAAACAAAGAATTTTTTTTTAATTTTTTGAAAACTTTTCAAAAACACTAAACAAAAAAAATTATTTCTCTCCCCCACACTTAAATCATGTATTGTCCTCAATGTATGTATAGACTAGTGATAAATCAAGGTGAGATCAATAATGAATACATAACAAAAGTGTGGTGCTGAATTTTTTTTTTCAAACACACAAACAAACTAAAAAGAATGAAATTCTACCTTTTCCTACTAGATTCATCTCCCCCACACTTGCAATTTACTCAATCAACAAATCAAAGCATAAAGCAAAGTAAATTAAAAAGTAAGGGTGAAGAAGATACAACCTAGTTTAAATCTCCATAAGCTCTTGAAGTTAAAATTTTCTTCTTTGAGGAGTAGCATGAAACTAATCATTGTGATCTTCTTTCCAAGCATCTTGGGTGGAGGTTCGGGATCAATTGATAATGACTCCAAGATGTATGGTATAGAATCTTCCATAACTTCGTGTGGTTCATCATCTTCATAATTAGCCAAGGTCTCTTCCATTGCAATGATAAATCCTCTAAGTACATGTGGGTTCTTGGCCATATCATCATTTAGACTATTTGGCTTTGTAAAATCAATTCCTTGAATTCTAACCTCCTTGTCATCTTGAGTTATTTTTAATTCCTTGTTCAAATCCTCAGTAGGATATGTTTTTCCTAATGCAGCAAGCTGATTCATTAAATGAGTGTATTTAACTTGCATATCTTTTTTACATTCACCCTCATTCATCTTGAATAGCTTGTATTCATGGGTGAGTGTGCTCATCTTATTCCCCTTCACTCCTCATATTCCTTCATGAGAAAACTCTTGGGCATCCCACATCTCCTTGGAAGTTTCAAGATCGGTCACTCTAAAGCATTCTTGCTAACTTAGAGAGTTGGTAATGATAAGCTTTTCCTTAGAGTTAAACAGTACTAGCATCTCTTCTTTTTCATCATACTCATTTATGCTTTTTCTCACTTGCACTTCATCTACAATTTTTAATGGGATGTATGGAGCTCCCTTAACTATACCCCATAAATCCAAATCTAATGCCTAAAAAAACAATCTCATTTTGCTCTTCTAGAATGTATATTTTTACCAATAAATCCTGGAGGCCTATTAATCTTGACACCTTTTCAAAGAATGATGTCACCAAACCCAACCATAGGATCCTTTTTAGACTATTAAGTCTTAATCAAGAGATCTTGCTCGAATATCAAATGTAGAATCAGATTGGCACTTAAGAGGGGAGGTGAATTAGGTGTTCTTAAAATTTTGAAAAACTTTTTCCTAAATAAAAGATGAAGCAAAGTATAGAACAATGTAAGCACGAATTTGGAAGTAAGAAATGAGTTTTTAATTGAGAAGAGAAGAGGACACATATGATTTATCTTGTTTCAGCCTACCTCTAATTCTCAAGATCACGCTTTGAGATTTTCACTATAAACACAAGCTTTAATAGGTGCTTGCCATCATAGTACAACCACAAGATACGAACTGTCTTAATTTTTGACAACACACTTACTCAAGTAAGCTATTACAATTCTTACTTGGAAAATCCTTTCTAAGATTTTCAAAGACAAAGTAAAACAATTTTTCACAACTCAGACTCTTTAAAAAGAGTATATATAAAATGATGAATGCTTACAAACTAATTGAGAGATTTTTCACGTAATGACAATAAGAAATCAATGCAAGACACTAAATTCTTTTTCAATATTGTTACCTACTCACTTAAATGAGGTCCTATATATAGAACAATGTTTTTTGCACCTTTAGAACCCTTTAAAGGAAAATTATAGATGATAAAGAAGTGCTGAAATGATTAGAGACTAAGCAAAACGTGCATTAAATGTCAGAACACTCATTCACACGTGGATAAGAGTGATCCAAGCGTGGATGAGATATCTTCAGTTTAGATCACCAATCACTTCAATGCTTCAAGCATGGGCAATTCAAGGTTAAAGCATTTATGATGTGTTTAAAGCACCAAACTTCTTTGCGAGTCTAATCACGTGTGGGTAATTTGAGTACCAAGTTGGTGAATGAGTGAACAAAGGCATCTTGCCTCTCTATGGTGTGAATCATGCTTGAATAGCTTGTTCAGTGCTAAGCCTCATTCAAAGTCAGTCTTTAAGGTTACAAGTGATTCATCCATTCAAGCATGGACTTTACAAAATCTTAGGGTGGATGGCTTTATAGGCATACCTCAAGCTGACACTTAGGATTAATCAAGTGTGGTACAAATATAATCTAGACTTGAATCAGATCATAAAAGCTTAACCAAGACATTTCTCCACACTTTCTTGCCATTCAAGTGTGGGCATAAGGATGTCCAAGCATGAACTGGCATATAATACTTATATCTTCACTGCTAGTTCTCTTATTCAAGCAAGGTCTCATTATGGTTCAAGCTTAAATGAGATCTTTTAAGTCTTATATGGACAAAAGACTATCGATCATGCATGAGACACTTATAGTCCAAGCGTGAATGATGCAATATGGAACATAAGTGCATGCATATATGTGTCAATCAAGCGCGAACATTTCTTGACCTTTCTTGGATAAGACTGTTAAACCTTAAGGACTTATAAGCCTATGACTTTCTACATGTTGCATTCTTAGTTCAATTCAAGTTTATGCTCTTAATTAGTTTTTAACAAATTTATCTAGAAGAATAAAGTAACTACAACTATGATTCTTTATGCTCACTCTTGATTTTTCATTCTCTAGCATGCATATGATAATTCTTCATGCTTCTTCTTCTTGCTTGTCTTTGAGTGCAGCATATTTTTGATGATTCCTTTTATGGCTTCTTCATGCTCACTCTTCTTTGTTGATGTTTTGTTACTTGATTCTTGATATTCAATCTGCACAAGTAACAAATACCTTCATCTTAGTTTTTTTATCATCAAAACACTTTTCACTAGTACAAAAATAGCTTTCAGGAGTGCTTATTTTTGCCCAATGGGAGAGCTTCAAAAGCACTCCTATATATAGTGTTCCTGTATATACAGGAGTACTTGAAAAGTGCTCTTATAGGTAATGTATATGGGAGTGCTTTTATTCAAAGTGCTCCTATTGTTTTTTCTTATGGGAGCACTATTCATAAAAGCACTTTTATATGTTTTAGAATTTTTTTTAAAAAAATAAGCACCACAGACATACAGGAGCGCTCTTCATAAAAGTGCTCTCGTATGTATGCTACAGGCTACAGGAGTGCTTTTTGTTAGAGTGCTCTCATAAGTGGCAACTTTAGGAGCACTTTAAAAAAGAGTGCTCCTATTGTTTAGGGTACGGGGGTGCTTTATTTAAAAGTGCTCATGTATACTAGATCTTTAGGAGCGCTTTTATTAAGAGTGCTCTCGTATGTTTATAATTTTTTTCCAAAATTTTATTATCCTTTTACACATCTTTTGCAACTTATTATAAATGACAACTATTCCATCCTAATATCAAAAAAATCAATCCAGCAACAATATAGTTAAACACTAGAAGTTATATACAACTAATGAACTTGAAATTAAAACAAACATAGATCAAATTTCTAGCTTGTCTAATCTCTAGCTAGTCTATCTCACAAATAAAACTTTTGGCATTTTTCTAACATTAGATGTTCCTTCCCCGAAGTATTACCTTAACTAGTATGAGAAGGGATATATATTATTTATTACATTAATTCATTGGCATTATAATTTTAGAATTAGGGTTGTTTGTCACTGAAAATTTAATATATGGTTTATTCACCATTAATTTAGTATTTGAATAATGATGCTTGGGCACAAGAAAATCCTACCCAAAAATAAAAATATAAAGAATGGTAGTACATGATGAATGTGAATGTCACTATTCTCACCACTGAGCAACACTTTTCTAAAATTTAATATTCTAAATAAGAAAAGCATTACTTATTAGCACATTTTTCCATGCAATTATGCAATTGTGTCTATGTCTAACATTAGCAAATAAAAAGGAACGAGAAATAGCAGTACTTGAACATTAGTGGGCCATGCAATTTGATCATAATAAAAATGTGCTCTATATGAGATTGTTAAGTCATAATTTGATACAATGAAAGCCATATATACACTGGAAACAAAAAAAATTGAGCAATATAGAACACATAAAACATTCACTATTCAACATTATATAGAACATAAAATGTTCATTATTCTAGCTTGTGTACCTGCAGTGTCTGATAAACTAGCTCCATCAATTATTTAGCGGCTTTGGACACCAAATACCTTTCTAATAGGAATAATAAATCTGTAGAAGTTCCATGGTTCTTTGAAATAGGACCTTCCCTTATATACTCCTGAAGCAGTATTTGTTGTCAATAACCATGATGTCATGATAAACAACATAAATAATTCACCTGATTAGGAAAACTCACTTTAGGAATGGCAAAGTCACAACCTAGCAGTAGATTTCTAGCCTTTGCCAAGATCTCAATCTTTTCTTAGATGCAAAGTGAACCTCAATATTTTCAAAAAAAAAATTACTCAGCCTATTCATGATTTCCTTTAAGGCTATCTCAAAATCTGATGTGCATTTGATTATCTTCTGAAAGTCTGAGAGTTTTGATGCATATGTGGGGACAACTTGAAACAAAATTTCAAGTAATTTTATCTGCAAGCTTTAGACACCACACTTAAAATTTTAGTTTACCAATGTAGTATTTACTTGATAAAATTTCTTAAACATTAGGTCATTTAGAAGAATTTCATGGAATGAATTATGACAAAGCACTTAGAAGCAAACCTTTGAAAGAAAGCTAGATATTATTAGTTCTGATATCTTAGGCCATGTCAACCATCCAAAACAATGTATCTAAGAAGCATTTTAGTAGCAAATGCTTTTGTAAATAAATTTAATAACAAATAGAATCCCAGCGTAGAGAACATCTCCATCAGAATTTTCAATCTTCAAATTGGAAAAGCAGACATTTAGGAAAAGTCCATGGTAGTTAAGTAACAAGAACATGGAGTTAACTTATGTTTTCCAAAAAAATTAACAAAAAAAAATTCTCATAAAATATACTGGAAAATTGATGAAGGTCATGCCAGCAACACATTGCTTAACATTTGATTCTATAATACATTATTTTCTCAAAAACAAAGGTAAAATAGATAATCAATATCATGATCATCAATATTAATATAAATTATAAAATAGAAAGGGAACTTTGTACTTTTCACAAGTTAGACAGTATGGTTCAACCTCGAGTTCTTTGTAACTACATAGGGTGCTACCTAGTTGTATTTTAAAACCTAGTAAATGTATCTGATATGAGATCAATGTGATGATTTAATACAATTGTGCTGTAGATTCTGGCAATGCAGAGCTATAGATTTACGGTGGGAAAGGCTATAGATTCTAGCAATGCATAGCTATAGATGTACGGCGGGAAAGGCTACAAATTTTGGTGACGGCAAGATGAACATTCTGTAAAAACTAACAAGTGATGCAATTGATGACCTAACATGATGAATAGGAGACAAACAAATCTACGTCTTCAAATAGTAACAAACTCTGGTGATGCGTTCTACAATTTCCAACAGCTATCGACGCAGCAACGGATGGCAGACTCCAGTGAGTGTTAATAGTAGGCAGGGAGAGGATAAAAGTTGGAAGGGTTTTGAGAGAAAGGAACATGAGAAAATATCTGCCTTACTGCGAGTGTCGACTATTGATATAACTAAAAAATTTAAAAAAAATGACTGGTAAAAAACAAAATTCAGTCACTAGCTTTAGGAGCGCTTTTAAAACAAGCACTCCTAAAGGTGTCTATAAGAGAGCTTAATAAACAAGCGCTCCTATAGGGATTTAGTTATTTTTTTTTATTTTTAACCCTATAGGAGTGGTTTCGTACTAAGCGCTCCTATATGTTCCTTTATTTTTTTAAGTATTAACCTTATAAGAGCGCCTACATAATAAGCGCTCCTATAGGGTAATTTATTTAATTTATAACCTATCAGAGTGCTCATAAAATAAGTTCCCCTAAAGGTTAATTTTAGTTTTTTTATTTTTTTTACATCCTGTATTCGATAGCGCTTTTTGCAAGAGCACTCCTAAAGCCTTTTTTGTTTTATTTTCTCATTTTTTTTATTGATATACCAAAGCATTCTTTTTTTGAGTGCTCCTATAGGTTTTATATTTTGGAGTGCTTTTTTAAAAATCGCTCCTGTATGCTCCACTTATACTTACAAGAGTGCTTGTTTTATAAATGCTTTGAAATAGGCACTCCTAAAAGCATATTTTGTAGTAGTGTTAGTTCAATAGGCATATGATAAGAGACATTATCCACACACTTTATCCACTCATTTAGGACTCATTTTACATTTTATATTCCACATTTTGGTGCATTCATAGTCTAAAAAGTAAGAAAATTATCAAAGGGACAAAGTTGTGCATTAGAGGTATTTTGGTTCAAAAATTTAAATTTTGAGAAAATGTATAAGAAAATTAATCCAAATGTATTTGATTCCCAGGAGAATGAATATAAAACTATATTTTGAAAGTTCAATTTTTTTTGGGAGATATTAATTAAAAATCACAGAATTATGGTTGTTAACTTTGTCGACCTAATTGAGGTTTTTTTTTTTCACATGTGTGTGCATGGTTTTTGTAGGATAGGCTGGCACTGAAGGGGGGGTGAATTGGGTGACACTTAAGGATTTTCAAAAACTTAAGAATGAAAAGCTTTAGCAAGAAGGAAGAAGAAGAAACATGCAGGATTTATACTAGTTCAGCCTCAAACTTGGCCTGCATCCAGTTCTCAAGATCACACTTGAGATTTTCTACTTTTTTTACAATTCTATTCAAGAATGATGAATGAATGCTAAATGATTAAGCACAATTTGAAAGCTTTTTGAATGCTTAGATAAAGAAAAGTTTGCTCAAGAATCAAAAGTCTTTCTTTAGACTTAAATTGTATCACATATATAGTTTCAGTAGTTGTCAGATCGTTACAATAATGTAACTAGCCGTTAGTGCAATTTCTTGCATGCAACTTGTTAAATCACGTGTGAAATGGCTTTCATCATGTTCCAGATATGTGTATATGATAATTTAAGCATGAACCTTAAGGTGTCTCACCTGTGGTTTAGACTATATGAATATGAAATCTATTCTGTGTGTAAAAACTCGTGTGCGACCCTCTTACTCTCACATATGGTTTGGCTACCAGCAAGCCAATACCAATTTTGTGTGATAAATGTTGTGTGCAAACAAATTATTATCACATGTGATTTGGCTTGCAGAAAAGTAAGCCTAAATCTGTGTGACATAACTTCTGTGGAATCATCATGCTTTCACACACGAAATGGATAGTAGAATGCCAAAGCCAATTCTTGTGAAACAAAACTTGCATGGAAGTAATGGACTATCACGCGTGAAATGGCCAATTTCAAACCGAGACCATTCAAGAAGATAATCACACATGGAACACAACATTACTCATGAGTGAAATGGCAAGTAGCAAAGCTTAAGCCATTCTGGGGTACATATCATGTAACATTTGCCTTGAGTGTTATCCAAAAATCACATAATTCAAATAAACAAAGTGTGATTAAGGAGTTAATCCTCTAACCAACTTAAGAAATAAATCATTTAAATCACTAAACAGATACACCATCACAAAATAAACATTTAAAGCCTTTAAAAAAATTTATAGATTCTACCTATAGCGTATGAAAGCAAGCTAGATGAAAGTGGGATAAAAAGATGCTGTCATGATAGCATTAAATTACTGTCATGACAGCCCTCCTGGGCCAACTTTCGGGAGGTGCCATTCTGCCATTTACCCTCCGATTGAAGTGATTTTAAACCTCACATGTCACATTCAATGGGTACTATAAGTGTACCAAATTTTGAAAAGATCCAACGGTCAGATTAAAAATTAGATATGTTACAAGTTTGGTCATTTTTGCTGTCATGACAGCACCTCCGGACTAACTTTTGGAGTGCACCATTTCATCATCCAACCTCCGATCAAAGCGATTCTAAAGCTCACATATCACTTTTAAAGAGTACTATTAGCATACCAAATTTTGAAAAGATCCAACAGATGGATTAAATTTCATGCATGTTGCAACATCATCACTGTTGCTGTCATGACAGCTCCTCCGGACCAAATTCCAAAGTGTGCCATTTCTTCCTCCAGTGTCCGATCAATGTGATTCTAAAGCTCACACGAAGCTTATAAAAGTTTTTACTTGTGACCCAAATTTTAGAGAAATCCAACGGTCGGATTAAGATTTATATGCCCAAATATAAAATTAATCCAAATGTATTTGATTCCCAAGAGAATGAATATAAAAATATATTTTGAAAATTCAATTTTTTTTAGGAGATATTAATTAAAAATCACAGAATTATGGTTGTTAACTTTGTTGACCTAATTGACGTTTTTTTTTTCACATGTGTGTGCATGGTTTTTGTAGGATAGGCTGGCACCGAAGAGGGGGGTGAATTGGGTGACACTTAAGGATTTTCAAAAACTTAAGAATGAAAAGCTTTAGCAAGAAGGAAGAAGAAGAAACACGCAGGATTTATACTAGTTCAGCCTCAAACTTGGCCTGCATCGAGTTCTCAAGATCACACTTGAGATTTTCTACTTTTTTACAATTCTATTCAAGAATGATGAATGAATGCTAAATGATTAAGCACAATTTGAAAGCTTTTTGAATGCTTAGATAAAGAAAAGTTTGCTCAAGAATCAAAAGTCTTTCTTTAGACCATTCAAGAAGATAAATCACACATGGAACACAACATTACTCATGAGTGAAATGGCAAGTAGCAAAGCTTAAGCCATTCTGGGGTACATATCATGTAACATTTGCCTCGAGTGTTATCCAAAAATCACATAATTCAAATAAACAAAGTGTGATTAAGGAGTTGATCCTCTAACCAACTTAAGAAATAAATCATTTAAATCACTAAACAGATACACCATCGCAAAATAAACATTTAAAGCCTTTAAAAAAATTTATAGATTCTACCTATAGTGTATGAAAGCAAGCTAGATGAAAGTGGGATAAAAAGATGCTGTCATGATAGCATTAAATTACTGTCATGACAGCCCTCCTGGGCCAACTTCCGGGAGGCGCCATTCTGCCATTCAAACTTCGATTGAAGTGATTTTAAACCTCACACGTCACATTCAATGGGTACTATAAGTGTACCAAATTTTGAAAAGATCCAACGGTCAGATTAAAAATTAGATTTGTTACAAGTTTGGTCATTTTTGCTGTCATGACAGCTAAAAAGCTGTCATGACAGCACCTCCGGACTAACTTTTGGAGTGCACCATTTCATCATCCAACCTCCGATCAAAGCGATTCTAAAGCCCACATGTCACTTTTAAAGAGTACTATTAGCATACCAAATTTTGAAAAGATCCAACGGACAGATTGAATTTCATGCATGTTGCAACATCATTACTGTTGCTGTCATGACAGCTCCTCCGGACCAAATTCCGGTGTGTGTCGTTTCTCCTTCCAGTAGCCGATCAATGTGATTCCATAGCCCACACGAAGCTTATAAAAGTTTTTACTTGTGACCTAAATTTTAGAGAAATCCAACGGTCGGATTAAGATTTATACACCCAAATATAAAAGTGCAGTTTTTTGGTAAAAACCATTTTCAAAATTATCCAAATCTCATCCTAATGGTCACAAACCTGTGGGAACACTTTGGACATATTAAATAGGACTAAAAACACCTGATAGAATATTTAAATAATAGAAAAATTCTTTATACTAAAATTTAACCACCCGAGTGCCATTTCTCAAAATGGATCCTAAACCCCCACTGAGAGGTGTCAAACACTCAATACATTAACTACTTTAGTACACTGAGCCCACAATACGTAAGGCAACACCTTCTCATTGGTGAACTCCCACCGAGATCATACCTTTTACTATTGTCTACCTTTTTCGAGTATTGACCACTTCAACACTCTAAGGTAGTATAACATTTATAAATCTCCCTTAAACGGTTCCTTAGCCTATCTAAGATACCTTACTTAGTTACACTTCCTTAAGTGCAACTTCTATTCTTTATGATTACAATACATGTAAATAAATTTTGTTTCCATGAATTATCAGACCACCTCTTGATCACTCCACTCAATCTATTGCCTTTGAGTTTGAGACGAGCATGATTCATAACGTGATATCGCCATAGCCTATGGGACAATCCGGTCAATACTCTTGAGATTCTCTATCAAAAATACGTTAATTTTGTCAACATACACCGCAAAAGCCTACAGATGGTTGCGAGTAAATTACACCACTGCCCTTCCATGCCAGTCATTTGGCACTAATCATGAAAATTACTCGAAATGAAATTATCTTTGCAAACATCTTGGGATCTAAAGGGATAGCAGTAACAATAGAAGAAACCAACGTTTGTCGACTAGAACATGAAATTGAATTTATTTTCCAATTACAAAATCTACTCTTCAGTCTTCACCAGCTTGTCAACCACGTACTAGCAGGTATCTTTCTTGACTTTGTTGTTTTTAATTTATTCATCATCAAATAAATACATTTCTTTATTATATATGAAAAAAATTATTGACATTAATTTAACTTTTGATAGTTATATCTGGTTAATTAATATAATCAATTTAGATTGAAAAAAAATTGGAATGCTATTTCATTAATATTCTGAATTTTTGATATAGAAAAGAGAAACCAAAAATTGAAAAATGAAGAATAGAATAATTAAAATTTTAACAAATTTTGAAAAATATAAAAGCAAAAAAGATGCCCTGCATGATAGCGTGCTTGTCCCAAACAAATTTAATTTTTTTATATTAAATATTTTTTAATGATCAACCAAATTTGTTACTATCAATATTAATAGTGAAACACATAGATGACAGAAAATATAGAATATAAATTATTTATGTTTTTCTTTTTTGATAAATAAAGAAAGCTACAAAAAAACACAACTACCCTAAAAAACAAGAAAGAAAAGACCCAACTTCCCCTGAAGGAAGAAATGGGACCAACAGGCAACAAAAGAGCATATTTTGTGATCCAAATAGTTTCAATATTATCTTTTCGTTTATTGTATCTAAGAACAATAGTTGAATCACGTTGAAGCAAATTATGACATTTTGAGATCAAAGCCCATTGAGCATGATATTCAATACTGCCTACCATCCCTAGATAGTTGGACAAATTAAAAAGACTATTCAAACTCTAGAAGATATGTCGAAGCTTGTGCACTAGAGTTGAGAGGTAACTAAAACAGCCACTTGTCGTTGGTTGAGTTTGCCTATAACAAAAGCTATCACTCTAGCATCTAAATGGCTCCATATGAGATACTATATGGGAGAAAGTGTTGATCACCTTGGTGTTGAACCAAATTGAGTTAAAGGAGTATCATGAGTTTGGATATTGTGGAAGAGACTACACAGAAGATTGAGATGATAAGCTAGGTAGAAATTGTTAATGGCTCATAACAGATAGAAGAGCTATGCAAATAGACAGAGGATGTCATTAGAGTTTATGGTAGGTCACCACGAGTTTATGAGGATTACACCCATGATTAGGATTGGAAGGTCAATTAGAGCTAAGAAATTGACTCCTAAGTTTATTGGCCTATTTGAAATATATGAGAACTTAAGGCTGATTGCCTGTTTGCTTGCTTTGCTGCCTCACTTATTGAGAATTCACAACATATTCCACGTGTCTCAGTATAAGAAATATTAGCTGGATCCTTCACATGTTATTGAACTAAAAGAAGTGAAACTATAGGAGAACTTGACTTATAGAGCCTAGCCATAGCGAATTGTGGATGTCAATAACAAATAAATTTAAAATAAGACAATTCAGCTGGTAAAGGTTGTTTGGAAAGGAATAGCTATTGATGATGCTACCTTGGAGACTGTAGATAAGGTGAGGCAATAATATTTACACTTGTTTCCCTTGATGCATGTTCATATTGATGAATTGAATCTTGAGAGCAAGATTCTTAAAAGGAGAACATCCCAAATTTCTAATCTAGAATTAATAAGCTAATTATAGGGGAAATAGTGAATTATAGTTTTAATCAAGTTAATTGTGTTTACAAATTACTAATCAACTTATCGAATTATTTGGATAGCTTTGGGATGGATTAGGATGGTATTGGACTAATTAGGCCTAAATGGAAGGCCCAATTCATATATGGGCTAAATTGAACCATCTAATGTGGTAAACGCCCTTTATGCCATTGCAGATAGTTAAATCTATCACAAGTCACTTTTGATAGAGGGGAAAAGAAAGAGAGAAGGAAAGGGCAACGGAGACGAGCAATTAATCTACTAGGTCTTCCAACCTTTGATTCTTAGGAACTTGTTTAGGCCATTGATCATTCAAGTAAGCTCCCTACTCCTTCCCTCTATCTCCCTACTTGCTTTCTTAGGATTTTTAATTATGGGAGAAGATGATTTTTAGACTCTAGGGTTTGATATGAACCCAATGACTTGAATGGAGCTATTGAGAGTTAATTTAGGTTTATATACCTAGATTTAGAGATTTTATGATGTTTTAAAGTTAGGTCTTAGGGTTTGGATGAATCCTGGGCTTAAAATGAAACCTTGAGAGTAATATGGACCCTAATCTAGTATTGTTTGATCTTATGGAAACTAAATGAAGCTAATGAAAAATGGTTAGGGCTTTAATTTACCAACAATAGAAGTTAGGGACTTAGGTTAGCTTATTTAAAGCTAAAACGTGCCTATGTTAGAGTTGAGAATTGATAGTTAGCATTCAGTCATGTAGATTTTGGTTGCTTGAATATTCTTACAAGTTAGAGGAGAGCTAAATTCCACAGGTAACCCATTTTAATGACAAAAAGGATTGAAATAACCTGATAATCTACCCTACTTAATTACATATTGGATCATTGATAAGTGCTTGTGAAATAAATAGTAATATATATATGTGTGTGTGTGTGTGTTTGATTTTAGAAACCTATGTGAGGTGACAAAATGGTTGAGAGAGTTAAGATTTGCATATCTATATATAGGCATATATGTTGAGAATTTGATTTATAATGTTAGCATGTTGATCATGATTAGTATTACGTGATCTTGTGATGTGTATGTGTATTGTGTAAGCATGGTCATTATGTATAGGGGTAGGAGTTCACTCTAAGTGGAGTAGTTAAAATTCATATGGCACTCTTGGACACTACGAGTGGCCCTGATGATTAGTTATATATCTATTTGAAAGTCCTAGCTCATTGCAAGTGGCGGTAGTTATGTATGCAACACCCTAAGTATTCAAAAAAGAGAAAACTATGGTCCAATAGTAGGGCAATGCTTTTGGCTAGGTTGTCTCCCATAATTGGTGATCTCAGCCTAGTATACTCACATAAACTTGGTCTAGTTGTATTATTAGCCCATAAATTAGGTCATTTGTTGTTGAGGAGGTTAGGATGGAATCATGGATCATACATAATCTAATTTGACTTGTATATGTTATTGTGTGCCATAATCACCTTATTATTTCTTATCCCACTTTGCATGTTCATTTATAGTTTGGCTTGCTTATTAATAGTACAACTTATTTAGTTACTGAGACTCTATCTCACTCGGTGGTTACAATTTTACAATTAACAACACTAGTAGAAACAAGAAGGAAGGTGATCAAGGCAAGGAGTAGACAAGGCTCTACTTCTCTGTAAAAGCCCTTATTGACTTTTGATTTAAATGTGTAAATGAATATATATATGCTGAATATTTCCAACTAGGAAACAAATTATTTTAGGTGTACTTTCATGAATAGTGTTATTTTGTGCTGTAATTTAGCTGTGTATTTCATGATGAAATAGTATTGTGAGGCCAAATTAGCTGTGCAAGTGCATGATTAGTGATATTATATGTGTGTATTGGTTATGTGAATGTTGTGAATGGCTAAATGATATCTTAAGAAATTAGCCCTTTTTGTTATTGAAGTTGGGGTTTGTATGGCTAATTTGTGTGTAGATTGTGTTATTATATGTATAATTATTCTATTAGGTAAGTGCCAATTCATTGGGCTTAGTTCAGGCCTCAGTTGAGGCTAATGGCATTTGGTTTGAAATTGGGGTACTTCGATGCATGCAAAGTTTAAAAGAGTGACAGTTTGCATCAAGGTGTTCAACTTTTGAATAGGATGTCATTTTGAAATAAAACTAGTATCATTAGTTAGATAATTGAGTAAACTTCATGTAAGCTTTTAAATCACTCCCATTGGATGTTAGATGAGAAATCATTGCATGCTAGGGGTTGGTTTGGGTATGTTGTCATGACAATAAAAATGTAGTCAGGAATGTATAATGTGCCATGGTGCATAGTGTATGTTGCGGTGTATGGCATAGCAAAGAAGTGATTCCTCTATGTCATCCATCATAAAGAATGATATATTGCTTGTGACATATCATTCTTGTTTGGGAAAAATTGCAATTTCATCCCATTTTCTTTTGATTTAATCTCTATGCTTCCCATGTGTGTTAAATTTTGATTTTTAATTGTGTGTTGATCGCAACTAATATTTTACAAAAGGTTTATTGTGATCTCAACTTTAAATCATTAGAAAAATAAATTATTTGACTCATTTTCTATCATAGTGAGTTATTAGGTCTAATTAGCCCCTAATTACCATGATAATGTGTTATGTATGGTGTGTTTTATTAATGTCAAGGCGGACATTATACAATGCCCTTCAACTCACCCCATTACTATAATAACATATCCAAGTAACACTACTCCCACAAATTATAATTGAAAAATATAGGTAAAAGACTTGGTTTGATTATGGAGTTATGCAAATCTTTAATTAGATTATAGCACAAAAAATATGAATAGCATCTTTTGCTTCATGATGACACCAGATACAAAAATACACAGTACTAAGACCTCTACTTTTTATAGCCATATTTGTCAAAAGCTTATTATAAAGAAATAACCAAAATAAAGGCTTATATCTCTAAGGAATATGCAATTTCTAGATTTTATTCCAAATTAAATATGATGAGAATAATCATTATTACCATTAAGCATATTATAAAAATATTTGAGAGAGATTTTCAAACTTCCATTGAAATACTTCATTTCCATTTCACCCAACATATCATAAGAAGATTTGAGAGAGATTTTCAAGCTTCCATTGAAATACTTCATTTCCATTTCACCCAACAACTCACTTTGCACATTGCATGACTTTTTCCCTATTATCTTGAGTTCCCATCCACAAACATGACCCTTCTCCTCTCTTCTCTATGCATTTGTTCTAGTTTTCTATAATTGAAAGTGAGGTCTGAACTTTTGGTAGAGTTTTGACCAATTCTCTAACTTTGATAGAGTCTATGGTTTACATTTTTAATCAATGGTTTAAGTTAATAAGAGTAGTTAATGATGCTAGTAATGGGTTTAAAGTTAACGTTAACACTAAGTAATCTAGTTGAAGTTAATGAAATGGTTTAATAGTGTTATTTACATTAATGGAAGGTTAAATAAGCTAATAGAGGTTAGAAATGAGGTTGGCTATAGTTAATGTTGCTAATAGGGGTCTTAAAATTAAACATTGATTAAGGGATAATTAATGACAATTAGTCATTAATGACATTTAATGGTTCAAATAGTTGATTGATTGCTATTGGAGCTCGTTAACTGTTAGGAAGCTCACTAGGAAATCTAAATTTACTCTTGAGGCAGCAAACCAAGAGTTGATGTAATTAGAAGTAGTATATATTTGTTGTTTGCATTTATGAGCTTGTGTAATTATGGTATGAAATGAGCTAAAATGATATGAGTATGTTTGCTTGTATAAATGGTTGAATTTCATGTTTGAATACATGTATGTATAGAAGTGAATGAATGGCTATATAGTATGATATCAAGCATTAATATGTGAACAAGGCTAGATAAACATGGGATTGATTGTGTGATGAGTCGAATAAGTTTATGCTGTGAAAGTTCACCCAAGTAAGAGTAAGGCATTGTGACAATACATGTAATATGGCCTCCAATAAGAGTTGCACACATTGATTGGTATAATTATTTAACTAAAAGTACTTAGCATTGTCATCATCCTTCAAGAGGTGGCATAGGTCAGGCACAATGCATTACTATGTTTCTATGATAGATGGTGTGGGTAGGGCAATTATGACACATATATAATTCAAGAAGAGATAATCCATGATCCAAGAGTGAGAATGGGAACTTTAGTTTAGTAACTCCTCACAGTTGGAGAGTAGGACTAATATAGTACACGAGTGAGTTCTATATGAATTTTGTAGCCCATGGATTTGGTTAGAAGATATGAGGAGAGGAATAAGATGGATGTATGATCAAGCGTGAATAATATCATTGATTCATACATTTGTGCATCTATGATCACAAACTGTGAAGCCTTGTTGCATATGCTATATTTGCTACACACTCATGTACTTGAATTTATATGCTTAGTTACTAAGATTTCCATATCTTACTCCCGTTATTTAACATTTTTTTGGGAGATGATAAAAGCAAGGGTAAGGGTGAAGCGTTAGAAACTAGAGACTACAATTTTAAATTATAAAGTCTCTAAATAATCTTATGAGTAATTTTGAATACTTACTTTCTAACATTAGGGGTTATTTGTGTTAACTATTTATCTTGCATTTAGCCTAGTTTTTTGATTAAGGGATTTTTAACAATGGCTTATTTGTGTTTTTTGTATTGGGCTAATGGGATGCAAATGTGTGGTTAATTGAAGAGAATATTTTTAAAAGAAGGATTTTTACTACGTCTTTTTTTATACTATGTTTTGAGAGGTGGAAATTTGAATGCTTAATCATTTATCATTTACCATGTTTGAAAATATATATCTCTACTTATTGAGTATGGCTGATTGGTTATGGTAGGCTAATGGCTAAAAATTGGGTTTTGGGATACTTGGTTGATATTGGGAATGTGTCATGTATGCTTATAGCCCCAAGTGTCTAAAATTCTCATTTGATGCCAGATTGTTGTGAGACTAGAGCCATTTGCTAGCTTATTTAATTATGTATGAGTGGACGCTTGGATCACCTCTATCGAAGGTCTAATGTAAAAGCTATGCACATTGGAAGTTGGAGTTTGGGATGCTATAATGATAGCTTTATCACGGCATGTGCACCGCGATGTAAACCTTGGTTGACCATAATGCATGACACAAAGAGTGCTAGCCATAATAGACAATGTCGTTGACCATGACGGATGCTCTATGTACCACAAACTACTACGAACATACCCTTGGTTGTGATAGATGATCCATTTTTGTGAAAAAAAACTCTTTTGACCTTATTTTAACTTGTTTCTAATGTTCAACTTATTTTCATGCTTTTTAAATTATTCTTACTCTGATTTAAAGAATTTTAAGGGCCTTACATTTGAAGACAATATTTTCCAATACTTGTCTTCAAATTTAGGTTATTTTTGGAATCCATTCACACAAAAGTTTTTAAACTTATATAAATAGCCAAGATTGATCCTATCTTGTTTTGGTATCTTTATCAATCATTTAGGTGGGCCTAAGGTTGTGATTAATGTTGGAGGATGTTATAACTAAATCCTAAGGGAAATAATTTATTCAACTTAAACTCCAAGCAATTTCAGAACACTAAGTTCCTTAGTCCTTAAGTTACTTATTTTAATAGGTATTGGAATATGCAACTTTGTATCCCAATTTTGAAACTTTATTGTAATGAATTTATAACTTATTTTAAAATGGTAACAATAAACACAGTTTGCAAGTTTGGCTTTCAATTTTGCAACTTTAAACTAATGAATTTGTAATTTATTTTTTAAATTTTAAGAGGAAAAACACAATGTTAATGTTTAAAGTTTAAAAGTAGCAAAGTCATTATTCTAATAGCTACAAAGATTGGCAAGTTTGGCTCCCAATTTTGCAACTTCAAACTAATAAATTTACAACTTATATTTCAAATTTTAAGAAGGAACACAAATGTTAATGTTTAAAGTTAAAAAGTAACAAAGTCATTATTGTAATAGTTCCAATAACTTTCATAACTTCAAAATGATAAATTTGCAACATATTTTTCAATATTTAATCGTGTATTTAATTTTTCATATATTCAATTTATTTATAAGTCATATTTCTCAAGAAAAAATGCATGGGACTTTTTTTATTCTGAAATTGGTTGGAAACATAAGTTGAATTAATTAGTTTTCTTGGAAATTAGTTGTCATTCTCCCTATTTGTTTTATGCTAACTAGACCACAACGATAGCTTTTAACCAATACGTACAAATGTTGCTTTACCTCTTTTTTTTTTAGTTGGATATGGTATACTGCTCTGATCATATTTATAGGGCAAAGAGGAAGTATTTATTTTAATCTTATTTATAGGGAACTTTGTAATATCCTCCTCCTTCTAATCCCATAATTAAAACCAAATCCCAACTAATTAGGGAATGGGATTATAGTAATTATTCAAATATAAAGTTTTCAATGGTTAGCAATTAGACAAACCAGAGTTTACAATTATGCGAAAGCATGGGACCATTACTTATGTGAGTGCATTTGTTTAAGAATTTGAAATAAGATAATTTCTGGAAAATTTTGAGGTGTGTACCATGGCTTATTGAATATGCACCGTGGCATGTTTGCCTTTGTGACAGGCATCGTGGCTCATGGCACTATGCGCCGCAGCGCAATTGCATGAATTTTGACAGTGAATTCTACTATCAATTTGACACCATTAAGGCCAACTTCTGAATCGTCCCAAATCTCTGTCCGACGTCTGAATGATGAGAACTAGGTGTCTACAAAAAGCTCTTTTCGAGCTCTAACTAATGACATTGGTCTTAGATTCAAATTCTTTTTTAAACAAAAATTAGACACCCTTTTCAAAAATTACACTTTTACAGCAATTTTCGCAAAATCAAGTGTCCAAACCAAATACCAAAGGCCAATAGCCACCAACACCAATTTGTTTACATACAACTCATTAAGACTAACTCATGCAATGCACTATATCACATAAAATATTCCAAGATCAAATTTTCACAACTCAACCCCTTAAACTCAAAAACATAAAAAAGGGGAGTTTACCACAATTTTCATCAAGTTCTCCCAAATCATCTCATAATATGTTCTACTCTTACTTGCATTAGTATTTTGTCCCTATCACAATAACACATATTCATTAACTCACTCCCTAGGGCCTAAAATACACTTACAATTTACAATTCATATGATGCAAGTAAGGAACAAATGAGAATTCCTAATTGACAATTGAAATTATCATACATATAAATTTACTCAAAATAAGGAGGCTTACTATAAAAGGATCGCAGTCCTAAGCCTCTGGGTGTTTTTCTTTGTCCACACCTCTTAAACTATTCCCTGTAATATTGAAGATAATGGGGTGAGTACAACTACTCAGTAACCAAGGTTTAACTAACCCATACTAATGCATATCAATTAGTTTAAATGTAAGTCGTAGTTAATGTCAATACTTTAACCCATGTAAAACATTTGAAAATAGATATTCACCATCCCACTCACATAATAGCATTTACTTGAGAAACAATGCCTTTTAGCACTTTTCATATAAAGAGAGTTGGTCACACAATTCATTAACAAATACATTAGAAGAAATTAAGACTCAACTCATGATATCATCATTAGGGGCACCTTAAAGTCAATAGGTGCCCTAACTTACTATATGCATGATCACACCTCCTTTATATTCTCCTTATTTCTCTAACATGAAACCGTAGGCTATAATTCAAGGGGATAGTCTATATTCCATGACTTGCCTAGCCTAAATACTTGTAAGGGAATTACCTGACCAAGGTACACCTAACTCACTTATGAAATATGGTTTTCCTCATTTCTCACACTATGGGATGTCATACACCTTAGACTAGCCTCCTCATTGAATTGATAGATTGTTAGCTAGGTTCGAGTCCCTCATTAAACTAGTGGGATAGCCCCTCATTGAATAAGTAGGACAATATAAATATAATCAATCCAGAAAATCATCTCACGGATGGGCCTTACCATGTGGATTTTATTATCTACTCCTCTTCCTAGGTGAACTCCTGCCTATCAAGATCATGCAATGCTCATTCACGCCATAATTCACACATATACAATTCATAGAACTTCACATTATCAATTTTCATCGAACTTCATCATTACACAAATTATTGAACTTCTTAAACACATTTTCATGGAACTCTAAACCAAATCAGTCATTGAACTTTAACTTTACAATCATTGTATTACACACTTTCAAAATCATTGAACTCTATTATTTTAAAATATCATTGAACTTCTCCTAAATAAAGATTTATGTTACTTCCCAATTCACAAAATCATTGAACTCCCAATAAACATAATATGAAAATCCACCGATAATGTTCTTAAAGAAATTTTACATCACAGGCATAAAACTCACAAATTTGATCTAATGGATTTTCTAACAAATCAAGCCACACTTATATTTCTTTTTAATTTACACATTTCAATGATTAAACATAAATCCATAAATTAATAAACACACAAAAGCGTAAGATAGAATTCCCCCGGTTACCTCAAACCTTTAAGAGGTCAAAGGTTTCACCCCTTAATTACTCACTCCCAAGGCATCCAAGAAGCTTGAATGGTGCCAATGGTAGTTACTCTACAAGCATTTACCATGCAAAACATCAATATCTATATTTAAGCTATTTTCCACTAACACTTCATCATTTCTTAATACTCAAGATTTATTCTTGACTCATGATGTCACATCCTAAAATTTTTACATTGATTGACATGAGATATATGTACAAATTCACATCCCTAAAGCTTTAATTAAGAGAAGTTCTGAATTAATGTATCCAAATTTTTTTTTCACATAAAGTCAAAATATCAAACTTTCTACAAAATTTCTAAAGCACCTCCCCTAAAGGTAGGATCCTCTGAAATCTCTTCAATAGAAAATCTACAACATATATCCAATAATATAAAGCTTTGCTACTCAACAGCAATTAATTAACATAACAAAAAGAGGCAGGACCCTAACTATAGTTAATGTGGAGCACTCTAAATCAGACTTCCAAAAGATACTATATAGGCTTTCAAATTTTACATGAATAAGATGATATTCTCAAAAGTAATCTTCTACTCAATTCAACAATGAGCCCATCAGAGATTAACAGGGAGTACGAAATCAGCTTTGGTATCTGAGACCAAATAAAATATTTTCCAGTGAATAACATCCCAATAATAAATAATTGAACATGATTAAAAAGGAAAGTTTGAAATAATTATGTAAGTCAAATAGACAACAATTTCCATAAAATCCAATAAACTTCAAAATAAAATGACTCCATAAAATTTTAAATAAAATCTTAAACTATTGAACTATCATAATAAATGTTTTTATCACTTAATTTCCAGAAAGCACATAAATGAAATAAATGGTTGTAAATAATTTACTAGATAAAAACCAATGGAATATAAAATCACCAAATAATCAAATTCACAAATTTTTAGGGACTTATCAGAACAATAAATAAACATGGACACACAGTCCATGAAAGTAAATAACCGAACGCAGCTTATGCCATAAATACAAATGTGGACACACAGTCCACGAGAGTAAGTAACGAAATGCAACTGAAGCTACGAAACAAACATGGATACAATCCATGAAGGTAATGCTAATCAAACGCGGCTTGAAGCCACGAAACAAACGTGAGTACAATGCTCACGAATAACCATTCCTCTGTTCCACGTGTGTTGGCCATCGCATGGGGCTAGCACCTCCTATAAACACTCTGCTAGCTAGGTGTACTATGGTGCGCCAAGGGCTAACGGAACTGCCGTTAGCAATCAGTGTTCTATATAAAGTCCCCTTTTAAAACCATTTTCAAACATGCAAAAAAATCATCACTTTTAAGATACAGTTCTCATTCTCAAAATCAAACTCGCATGACTTTTAAGCATTAAAACTTACCAGAACTAAATTTCATATCCAATGCTCATGCTTCCATTTATTGAACAATCAAAAGTTGCCAATGCTAATGAAAAGGAATTTTATTAATCCTGAAAGGATATCTCATAAGGGTAAAACATTCATATGCTATGATGAATCATTTTTCACCACCATCTTGAAACTTAAAAATGAAGAAATATAATTGACAAAGTATCTACCAATCAACATAATTATTATTAAAATAATCAATGCAACAAAATAAATTTCAGTAAGAAAATTAATTGATAAATTAGTTGGGACGCTATCCACTTACCTGGTGTGCTCCTACGTAATGCTACTTATTTCAAATGGGCCTCTTTCATGAAACGTTCACTCTAAGATTCCCTAATACCCAAAGCAACACTATTAACATTTTCACTCCACCACTTTGTAAAAACGTACAAATATTATATAATACATATATTTTGTTTTATTATAAAACTCTACAATCACCATCATTTATGAAGTAGAAAGGGATTCCTTAACATTAATCTGTTTGCATATTTGCAAAAGTTATCAAGAAAGGAGAATCTTAGTTCACTTCCTTCATATAGTACAATCACAACGGAGACAAATTCTATTTTTGTATTAATCTTGCTTAGAAAGAACACAACATGAGTTTCAATGCAAGAACATAGATCATATTATCAAGCAAACCAAACATGAAAGATTTCATCCTCTCCTTGTATGCATACTTCTGGAATTCATTATTTATTCCGTTGGACTGGCCACACTATCTCTACATATATCTCTAAACAACATTTTTGTTTGTATATCAATATAGAACTCGAACAGTCATAATCATATCAATTCCCTCTTTGAAACATTTTATCAAACACTTTAGTGACACCCATACCTAACTAAAATACTAAGATTCTTTCCTTTCAATTTTTCTTTTCCAAAATTTTATCATCAATATTTAAACTTTCCACCCTCATTCTTTCTACACAACCCATTTAAACTAAAGAAAATTAACTTTAATCCTTTCCACTTATAGAAATCCAACACAAATATAAGTGAAATTATCTATCAACAATATAATCCTAAATACAAGTTACAGCTTAACTAAATCCCAGCTACTGCCTCAGTCACGCACAACAATAAACCAAAAATAAACATTTAGATCCGCAACTATTAATCACAAATAAAGAGAATCGAACGAGGGAAAACAAAAGGTGAGATTTATTTACTAGCAGAGCAATGAAAAAGAGAGAAAATTTAATGCTTCTCAAACACACAAAACTCGACAGCAACAATTGAATCGGAAAGAAATAAAAGAGAAGCATGATAGGGGAAAATGGAAGTACTAGTGGGTCGAACATTCTACAATCATCAACCAAATCTGTCACGTCTAATTGAGCAACGAAAAAGAAGAAAGATTATATGCTTCTCCCAGCTACACACGTTTGGCGATGGCATTTGAACTAGGACAAAGAAGAAGAAGAGCAGCGACATTACAGGGGAAAGTGGAAAGACTGATAGATTGGACATTTCGCAACTATGAACCAGCTTCCACAACACAAAATGACAGAACGTACTACACGACTCCAACAGGGGAGAAGAAAGAATAGTCGGTGATGGACAGCAAAGGGAAGAATGATGCGAATAGAGGAGGAAAGCTAAAGAATCTAGTAACCCAGTCCATTGTAGCCGACGAACGTGGATTGAAAGGAGAGCAGCGGACGAGCTGACGGCGATGGGAGGGAAACATGTGACGGGGAATAGGAGAAAGGTGGTGAAGAACAATCGCAGTCCACTCCCCCTATAAAGCCGGCCGAGTGACAGAGAACAAGAAGAGAAAATATAATCTAAAGCTTATGGGAAAAATTACTGAAAAAGACCCCATCAGATTTTATTATTATTATAATTTTTTATTATTATTATTTTTAGCAAGAGACAAATACACATTCAATAATTTCCCATAAAGATAAAATAAAACTAACATTTAATTTAAGTAAGATTTAAACTCTAGACTTTCATATAAATAACTAATATAAATTCAAGCAGGCCATTATTCCTTATTTGTCATAAAACTAAAATATTAGTTTGGAGAGAATTTATTTAATTCAAAATTTAAGATCATTGTACTCTTAATAGATCAATATTTCTTCTTTCGTTCTTTGTTTGTTTTTTTTTTGTTTTTTTATACAAATACAATTAAAACTCATCAATATATATTTAAAATTTTACTTAAATTCATGGGTTATTACACATGTAAATGTACCCATAAGGCTTCTTAGCTTCCTTTAACTCTCATTAATAACATTGAGCTCTTAAATAGTCATTAATGAAACCACATTGTTCCCAACCATCAAATTTATGAGAATTTTAGAGATTTAATATCCTCCAACTACCAATCATTATAAAATCATAAATACCAAGTTTACTTAGCTCAATCTACTCCCATTAACTCTATCGAAGTTAATGGGTTCGAACCCATAGCTTTTATGGACTGAAAATCACCATTATCAATCAAACCCTAACTTCTACCATTAAGAAAATGGAAGAAGAGAGAAAGATTTAAGTAAGGAAGCTTACCTTTGGTGTTTATGAGCTCCAAATTACTCTTATAAGTCAATTTGTTGAATTTTTAAACAAAATTAATGAAGTTTAAGAATTTACTTAAATTCAATAAAAATACTAAAAGTAACTTATAAATAGGATCAAATAGAATATACCCTTTTATTCTTGGCAATTATAATCAATGTATAATCAAACAATAAATGTAGGCACCTCACACACAGCCAGATTTAAACATTGGTTAATTCCTAATGCAGTTATATACAAATTATCTACATCCTCAATGAAAAGCCAAAAATAAATTATATATAAAAGTTATAATTTATAAATAATCTAACATATAATATACATTAATTGAATGAAGCCTATCGTTACGGCTTCTGAAGAGACAAATTTTAGTATTTAATGTTTTAGTTTTACACACATTCAAATGTTAAAATGTTGCGCTTTTATGTATTAATATATTAATTGCATAAAGCCAATTAGCCCGTCTTTACAACCTGTGAAGAGTTATAATTTTAGTATAATGTTTATTATGTTTTACATGCATCCAATATATATTTAATATTTAATATTCATTTCACGCAACTGGGGACTTCAAGCTTACCTACAAATTAAATCACCACTTAGTAAGCACACAGACTCAAATCATTCATAAACAAGTTCAACATGGGTATCAACCTTAAAGCTTTAGTGCAATGGCTGGCATTAGCTGCAGTAATGGTGGTAGGCATGTTCTGTAGTGGAGCCAAAGGTGTTCCTTGGTGCCCCCTAGTGAACATGACAATGTTCAAACCGCGTCATGCGCAGTCACTGACATTGACCAAGACACATTAAAAAAATGGAAAAGACTTTTAGTGGCGATAAAAAAAGTCACCACCAAAGGCCAATTTTTGGTAGTGACAATTAGAAGTTACCTCTAAAAGTCAACCTTTGATGGTGACATTATATTGCCGTTAAAAGTCCTTTTAGTGGCGACTTTGAATTGCAGCAGCTAAAAATACTTTTATCAGTGACAGTTTGTCGCCACTAAAAATATTTTCATAAAAAATAATTAAAAAATAAAAATAATTTATGCAATTATATTTTAATAAAAGTAAAAATAATTTACATAATTACTTTTAGTAGCATCAATTTGTTGTCGCTAAAAGTATTTCCATAAAAAAATAATTAAAAAATTTAAAAAATTTATGTAATTACCTTTAGCAGGCCAAAAGTATTTTCATAAAAAATTATATGTAATTACCTTTAGCAACGATAATTTGTCGCCGCCAAAAGTATTTTTATAAAAAAATAATTAAAAATTAAAAATAATTTATACAATTACTTTTAGCGATAATAGTTTATTATCATAAAAATTAATTAACAAATTAAAAATAAGTTAAGTAATTACATTTAATAGCGACAGTTTGTTGCCACTATGTAATATTACTTTTAGCGGCAGCAAGTTGTCGCTGCCAAAAGTATTTTCATCAAAAAATTAAAAAAAATTTTCGTAAAAATTAATTTACATAATTACTTTTAGCAGCAAAATTTGTTGCCACTAAAGGTATTTATGCATAGAATGAGAAATAAATTATATATAAGATTAATAATGATTACCTTTAAAAATAATGATCATGTTAAGCTAGTATTTTAATAATGATCTTATTTTAATAGCTACATTTAAAAAAATTTCTTATGAATGTTTTTTAATAATGATCTTATTAAGCTAGTATACATAATCAAGCTAAGTTATATACGAATTATAAATAAATTATTTTTTTATAATTTTTATGAATTATTTCAAAAATTTCTTTAAATTATAATCAGGTTAAATTATACACAAATACTTACTTACTTACATACATATATATAAATAGCATTGGAATGTTAAACTTGTATAGATGTTGTAAGATGCAAATGGTATTGCAGACTACTTGATACATTACACACTTGATGCTTGGTTTGGTATATACATGGTGTCTACTCTATTTGCTGAGCTCTACTTTTTACTACCACAAGATTATTTAAATAAGATGCTCCATATTTGATGATTTTTTATCATAAGAAACAAATAAAATAGGTAAAAAATACTTGACAATTTTTAATCATCAATTAAAGTTGGTTATAATATACGTCGCATTGTTACTTGACCTTTAAAAACTGTCAAGTATTAACAAAAATAAGCATCAAGTAGGGGGTATTCTGTAGTAGTGTCTCCTCATCTAGTTCTTGTTCTTCAAATTATTCAAATTGTTTAATTTGTTAATGTTAAATTTCTTAGGATTATTATTGGATGAGAATTGCAAACTTGATTGTTTAATTTATATTAATATTTAAATTATGGATGAAATTATATATAAACTTATTAGAGTTTATTTATTTTAAATTGTAAAGTTATTAGAAAGTATTCTCTATTATCTTGAAACTGACTCTGTTAAACAGACTTTAATAAAAGTTCAAACTAACTTAGATCTAGTCAAGACAAGATTCTTTCTATTTTGATTATAAAATATCCACTTCTATTTTTAATTTGGATTTTTTTGTTTGGCATCTACTTTTAGTTTATCATATGTCCACTCATTTCCTATCTCAAAGAAAATAAAAAATAATTATTCAAACTGACTATTAACAAAATTTATATGATTAAAATAAATTTTTTATTAAAATATTTTTTAAGATAATTGAAAAATTATTGATAAAATTTATTTTAATAAAAGAAGGGGAAGCATTTAACTTGGAAAAAGATAATTCTATGTCTGAATATACATGGATTTGGATTTGAGCCAAATCTATTATTTGGGTAATTAAAAATGTATGGATTTGAATTTGACCCAAATTCAAATCTAAGTTTTACCTCAATCTCTTTGTAATTTGAAATCCTTAAACCCTTATTATTACAAATCCTAATTCAATTTATTTTGTGATTTGACCCAAATCCATGAAGGCATGTTCGACCTGCTAACAGTAATTAGATTGGACCGCCAAAGTTGATGGAAACAACTTGCCACCATTGATTGAGACTCTACAGCCGACTTCCACTGGAACCAGATCAATAGCAATGACCGGGACAAGATGGCTGACTTCTACTAGATCAGATCGACGGCGATGACTAGGACAAGACGACCGACTTCTAATGGGTCTAGACCAATGGTAAAGACTGAGACCAAACTGACGATGATTGTCAGGACGGGATCACTAACTTCCACAGGGATTGAATCGACGACGACTGGCACTAAATGGCCTACTTCTATCAAGACTGAACTGATGATGACGGTGGGCACTAAACTGCCAATTTCCATAAGGACTGGACCAAAGGTGACCATCGGATAAGACGACCAACTTTCCTCGGGACCGAACTAACAACGATGACGGGAACTGAATGACCTATTTCCATAGGGATCAGACCGACGACAACCATTGGATGACCAACTTCTACCAGGACAGGACCATTAGTGACGACGGGGACCCGACGGTTGACTTCTATTGAGTCCTGTCTCAATGAAAGTCGGTCATCCTATCCCGATCATTATCGTCGATCCAACCCTAATGGTCACCATCGGTTCAGTCTCGATAGTCACTATTGGTACTGTCCTGGTGGAAGTCAGCCATTCAGTCCTGTGGAAGGCGGCCATCCGGTCTTCATCATCAGTTCTATCTAGGTGGAAGTTGACTATCTGGTTCTAACCATCGCCGTACATTTAGTCCTGGGGGAAGTCAACCATTTGATCCCCATTGTCACCATCGGTTTGGTCTCAGTTGAAGTTAGGCATCCCCTTCCAATTGTCACCATTGCTACAGTCCTAGTCAGCATTGACTATTTAATCCCATTAGAAGTTGGCCATTCAAATCATCGACTTTGACAAATCTTTTAATTTTTTTTAATTCAAACATAGAATTTAAAATTTGAAATTTTACTTTAGATCCAAACAAAAGATTTTAATATTGTAATTTGAAATTTTTTATAACATCTAAACAAAAAAATATAGAATCTATGAATTTCAAATGTGAGATTTCAAATATAAGATTTTAAATCCAAATTCTCAACTTAAATTCACCCATCCAAATGCAACCTAAAAGTTTAATCATTTATTTATTAATTTTTGAAAAAAATATGGAAAAAAATAAAAGATATATATTTAACGTAAACTAATATAATACATACTTATAAATATATTATATACTTAATTATTTTCATTTAAAAAAATAAAATTTAAAAATTGGTTAAAATGTTTATGAGAAAATTATTTAATATTTAAAAAGTATTTCATTTTAAGTTCATTTTCCTAACAAAAATAATACTTTCTACAACAAAAATAATTTTTATTAAATAATATAATATATATACACACTCATATAAATTATTTTATCATATTAATAAATGAAAATAAAATAAAATATATGTGTATATATTTCTAATAATATATATTTAATTTTGTATATAATAATTGCATGTGCATTTTAATTCAACTAGCAAAAAAGAAAGACTTAAGGCTTAAGAGGTGGATGTCATGGGCTCAAATCCTGGTTTGGGCATATTTCACAATGAATATGAGACGCGACATATCGTGGTGATGTGGCATGACATGGCACAAGTTGTCAGGTGACATGGCATGATGTGGCGCACACATGGTAGGGTGATGTGGCACGTGTTGTAGCATGAAGAGGTACACACGTGGCAGGTGTTGTGGCACAAAGTGTTAGTTGATGTGGTATGAGATGGCTCTTTTATTTAAAAACAAAAAGACTTTTGGTGGTGACTTTTTGTCACCGTAAAAAGTCGCCGCTAAAGGTTTTTAGTAGCGAAAGGGTTATCACCAAAAGTTTGGTCGCTAATGGTTTTTGGTGGTGACAAACATAGTCATTGCTAAAGGTAAACTTTTAGCAGCGAAATACTTTTAGTAGTGACAAAAGGCATACATAGTCACTACTAAAAACCATTAGCAACCAAACTTTTGGTGGTGATCCTTTGGCAGCAAAAAGTCACTGCTAAAAATCTTTAATAGTGACTTTTGGACTTTTGGCGGTGACTTTTTGTCGCCACCAAAAATATTTTTTTTGTAGTGGCTCCACTTGCATATGGGTTGATTTTTCTATCTTTTAAAAGTCTCTCTTCTATATTTTCTTTTAGAAAAATAGCAATAGAGCTCCTTTCTTGATTCTTACTTTTTGAGTTAACCTAATTGCAAGATCTAAATAAGTCCCCAAATATCTAAATAGGCATATAGAGTCATAGGTTCTTGACACTTTATTTCATTAGCAATGTTTTTTTAATTAATGTTATTAGCTACCTAAAAAACTTGCCCTCATGGATATAAATATCTCTACCATCCTTTAACTTGTGTTATAGTATTACCAATTGATCTAAAGTTTCCTTCTTGCCCATGGGATTCTTATTAAGAAAATCTCAATTCTTAATTGAGATGTTAGCATTTTAAGGGGTTTTGTTCATGGCCTACTTAAATTTATATTCGTCACCTTTTTCTTCTTTCATAACTTTAGGAAACAATGAAGCTAAATCTCTATTAAGGTGGAAAGCCAGTCTTGATGGTAGAAGCCTAGCTTTCTTATCTTCATGCAATGATAGTATTAGTCGTCCTTGAAATTGGGTTGGGATTACATGTAATGAGTTCAACTTTGTTTCCAATATAACTCTTAAAAATTTTGGATTAAGAGGTACGCTTGATAACCTCAATTTTTCATCTATCCCCAATCTTCAATTCAAACATATGCAACTAAGCTCATTTTATGGGGCTATCCCTTACCAAATTGGTGAACTCTCCAAACTTAACATTGTTGCTTCTTCTTATAATAAGTTCTCTAGTAGCATTCCAATTAGTCTTTGCAGCTTGTCTGCACTCTCACAACTTTATTTTGGTCATAACAATCTCTCTGGAGAATTTCCATATTGGATCACCTAAATGGCTAGCATCAATTCTTTAGGGTTGGAGTATAACAATCTTAATGGCCATATTCTTGAAACTATAAGAAATTTAGCCAACTGCATGCATATTGCTATCTCTAGGAGGCAACAGCCTTTCTGGTCACATTCCTCCTCAAATTGGTGGGTTGACTAACCTTGTATTCTTATTTCTAGGTTGTAATTAACTTACTGGTTCCATCCCCCATGAAATTAGGATGTTTCAAAATGTTATTGAACTTGAAATTTCACAAAAACAATCTCATGGCAGTATTCCTCCTACAATAGGAAACATGACCAGCTTACAACATCTTTATCTCTATTCTAATCAAAACATTTAGGCCCATACCTTAGGAAGTAGGGAAACTCTATTATATGGAAATATTGCAATTGTTAGACAATCACATATCTAGGTCAATCCCATCCTCCATTGGGAACATAGCCAATCTAATCACCCTTTATCTTTTTAAAAACAACCTTTATGGATTTCTTCCTTTTAGCATCAAAAACTTGATTAAGCTTTCTGAATTTTTTTGTCAAGAAACAATCTTAGTGGCAATCTTCCATCAAAAATCAATAATCTCACACAATTGCAAAGCTTGTAAATGTGGAATAATATTTGCCTCAAGGAATATGCGATGGCAAGCTACTTAGTCAATTTAGTGCAATAGATAATCATTTCACTAGTCTAATTCCTAGAAGTTTAAGGAATTGCTCTAGTCTCATCAAAGTTAGGCTTGAAAGAAATCTACTCTTCAAAAATTTAGAAGATGCTTTGGGTGTATATCAATATTTGGAGTACATGGGTTTAAGTAACAATGCATTTTATGGCCACTTATCATCCAAGTAGGAAAAGTGTCATAATTTTTCAACCCTTGTGATCTCCAATAATAACTTATTAGGAGGCATACCAACATAACTAATTGGGGCAAGAAATTTACATGTACTTGATTTGTCCTCAAATAAATTGAGAGGAAAGATTCCAAAAGAATTGAGTCACTTGTCCCTATTGATTAACCTCAACCTGAGCAACAATCAATTTTCAAATAACATTGCTATTGAGATAGCATTGCTAAAGAACCTAGAACAATTGAGTCTAGCTAACAACCATTTAAATGGCTCAATTCCAAAACAATTTAAAGGAGTGATCAAGTTATGGAGATTAGACTTAAGAGGAAATAAGTTCTTCAAACTTCCCTCTAGTCTTGGTCAATTACAACATCTTCAATTCTAAGAAGAAATTCTTTCATTGAACAAATCCCAACAATGCTCAGCAATTTACCACAATTGGAGATGTTGAACCTTTCACATAACTTCTCTAGTAATATTCCTTCAACTTTTGGTTATATGAAAAGCTTGGTTTGGATTAACATATCACACAATGAATTAGGGGACCACTTCCAAATATTTTAGCCTTTTGACAATGCTACAATGGAGACACTAAAAGACAACAAAGGCTTGTGCGGTAATGTATCTGACTTGCCTGCTTGTTCGAATACAAATTACAACATAGGTAATCAACATAGCAACAAAGTATTTATCTATATTATACCCTATGGTGTAGGAACTCTTATTCTAGTGGGAATTGTATATATTATTTACCATTGTAATATGAAAAAAAAGTAAATAGCCAGGAAAGAAAAACACAAATTCAAAATTTGTTTGCTATTTAGAGTTATAATGGAAAAATAGTATTTGAAAACATCATCAAAGCCACAGAGGATTTCAATGAAAAATATCTTATTGGTGTGGGAGGTCATGGAAGTGTCTATAGGGCTGAATTGTCCACTGGTCAAATTGTAGTTGCGAAGATGCTTCATGCACTACCAACTGAGGATATGTCATATGAAAAATCTTTTATAAGTAAAGTTCAAGCATTGACAGACATTAGGCATCGCAATATTGTCAAGCTATATGGGTTTTGCTTGCATTCAAAGTTCTCCCTTTTGGTCTACCAATTCCTTGAAGGTGGTAACTTAGATAAGATACTAAGCAATGACACACAAGTAGTTGCGTTTGATTGGAATGGTAGAATAAAAGTTATTGAAGGTGTGGCAAACACTTTATACTATCTTCATTTTGGGTGTGCACCTCCTATAGTTCATCGTGACATGTCAAGCAAAAATATTATTTTAGACTTAAATTATGAGGCTCACATCTCTAACTTTGGAACATCTAAGATTTTATATCTTGATTCAAGCAATTGGACCTCATTTGCTAGCACTTTTGGCTATACAGCTCTAGGTTAATGGTTTTATATATTTGGTTATTTTTCATTATTTTTAGTTATATGATGCTATATTTCATATTATATAACATGTGAAGGATATATTAGTAACGTTATTATTATTTTTTTGAGTACTATCATTTTGCTTTTATTAGAGCTTGCTTACACAATGGAAGTGATAGAGAAATGTGATGTTTATAGGTTTGGAAATAATTATGGGAAAAAATCTACTAGATCTTGTAATGTCCTTTTTCTCATCAGCATCCACTATAGGTGGTCATGATTTTCCTTTGATAGAGGTGCTAGACCAAAGGCTAGATTATCCTCAAGGCTCAAAGGCTGATATGGTGATGTTGATTAGAAGAATAGCATTTGCTTGTTTGAATGAAAGGCCACAAATTCGCCCAACCATGGAGCAAGTATGTAAGGAGCTTTCAATGTGAGAATCACCTATTTTGGTTCCATTCCATAATATTACACTTAGAGAACTCAATTTCAAAGAATAATGTCCTTTACCACTATTTGTTGTATATCTTTCATACTTTGTTTCCTGATTCTATGGTTGTATCTTGTATTAATAAAGGACCGTTTCATTTTTTTTTCCTTAATTAAACCTTTTGAATGAACATTGATCTTAGACAACATAATGGATAGATTTTTTGTAAGTTGATTTGAGATATGTACTTAGTTTATAATATTGGTTGTGTGTTTTCTAAAGCATTATTAATCTATTTTATAAAGTAATGGTTGTGTTTTTTCCTATTTATTATACTAAGACATTTATCCACTCTTAACTTCTTGTATTTGTCTTTAGCTATATGGGTAATATACTCTCAATCACAAGATTTTAATTGGTTGGTTTGATAATTGCAATTTGATTAATTAACCCATACTTTAAAACCACGAACCATCAAGGAATTGGGGTTTTATTGAATTAATTTCTTTACATTTATGCTTAAAAGATTTAAAAATTAATTTCGATAGTAAAAATGAATTGTAAACTATATTAGAACTTTAGGAATAAATCCCTACATTTTAAAATATATGATTTGTAGCATCACAAATTTAATGGATAATATTTAATGTCATGGATTAGGAATCTGGGATTTCATGCCAATTTCATGAAATTGATCTAAATTAAGATTACGCCAATGAATATATATATATATATACACACACACTTTTGGGATAAGTATGAAATCTCTAATTTGGTTGTTAATGAAAATATCTAAAGCTTGTTAATAATTTCTTATTGCGTTGAGGTTATTTGGAGTGAAAAACAAATTGATTCAAATTGGTGCTTTTCATTCCAACAGTTTATATATGTTTATTTTTTCCCCTTCCTCTAACAAATGAGTTCTTGGGCCTATTAGTCTCAATGTATGAAAGCAAGAAATTTTTGACCATAGCTTTCCTTATTCATTTGTTAATCTATGCTATCTAAGGCAATGGATTTGTAAAGTTTCTCCAATTTTTTTTTTAATTCAAAGAGATACCAATAACTAATCAAGGTTTTGGGTAATGAAAGAGGATTGCCTCTTATCATCATCCACCACCTTCTAACAGTAGGTAGGAGTTGATCAAAAAACATTAAAGACCCTAAAAAATTAGGATCATAAGTGGCTAGAAAATAAGCACACACATTTACCTCTCTAAACATAAAATATAGCAAAATATAAAGTTTCTCCAATTTAGAAAAGAAGATATCATGTCATTTTTTTTCCCATTAGGAATTATCAAAGCAATTTGAGATGGGAAATGCTGCATATTGTCATTGGAACTCTCATGAACTGTTTTACCAAAAAAAAATTTATGAACTCAACATGTTGCTCTATCAATGGAAACTCCTCTTATTGTACAACTTCTGGTTCATTGTATGTTGCTCACGTCATCGTCAAGAGTTGCTGGAAAATGCCTTCTGTACTATTGGAATTGCCATTGGGAATTGCTAATTCATGACATTAGGAGGCTACTATGTTCACAACTATCGTGATTACAAGAGGTGGCCGCTATGTTCACCTTTGTGAAGTTGCCAGAAAGTGACTTTAGATCATCAAAAGTGGCCGCTGCAAGCTTGTGGCTTATGATGTCACATCATTGGTGTATGCACTACATCATCTATTTGTTGAAAATCACCCATGCTTCATTTCTAGTTCACAGTGCTAAAAACCATCCCCATTTGCATATCCTCTCTAGTTCACAATTGCTAGGTGACCCAACAAGCTAGGTCAAGAAGCTAGACAAATTGGGATCATAAGGATCTAATTGGTGAGTGAGGAGCTGATATGTGAGACAATATTTTGACCTTAGATCCATTAGGGGGTTTGAAAAATAACTGTGTTTTGGGCATATTGTGAAACAAAATCATTTCACTTAATTAGGAAGACTAGGTTGAGTCTACAACCCAATCCAAATTAAAAAAATTTCACAACTATTTCATGTCTTTGGGATTTGGGCTAAGTATGTTGAGCCCAAGGTCAAAAGTTTCTATGTCCCTTGAAAAAAATAAAAACACCTTAGTTTTGTAAATTTATGATTTATACCCAATTTGTTTAGAAATTATAATACGACCCCAAGAAAGTTTTTGGAAATTAAAGTTCATCCTTAAGCATCAAGAATTGCATTTTTCACTCAATTCTCTTCTAGAATTACTATCTTGCCTCAGAACACTTTTAGAAATTTTATTAATGTCCCAAATTTATCCCTTATTCCCAATAGACCCAAAGGATTCATGAAATTACTTTAGTTTGTCCTAAAGGTCATAAAAGCCTTATAATTTATCATGATTTGGATCTTAGTCCATTGACAATGGACATATCCTATAGGTTTGACGTTGTTAATGTAATTTTTCTTTTTTGGTTTGGACTTTTGAGGATAGGCATATGCCACTTATGAAGTATTAGATATTTGTTGTACTCTTTAAGTATGGAAATATTTAATGCATTTTTTGGAAATGACTTTTGTGTAAACGAAATATATGTGGTATGAGAGCTTTCTTAGTAATAGTTGCATAACTAAAATTTACTTATTAGGAATTCTGTATTATAATTATGTTATGCATGCATAATTAGATTAATTAACATAAGCCCAGGATTCAGGTGTGATTAGTACGTAGACAATCTAATTAGTTATGGTTAGCATTGATTAACAATAATTAGTTTTATATTGTTTGTAGATTGTTATATTGACACCGTTAGATGTGATAGTCCACTTGTTCAAGGAGCTCTATTGGCAAGGACCAAAGGTAGCCATTGTTAATGTGTGATAGTGTGTTGTGTGTGTGTGTGTGTGATTGATTATGTGTCATTTTATTATGCTAGTTAAATTATGTTATGTGTGGAATAAAAAATATTCTTGTTTGGAAAATTAATTGCCAATTGGGTTGAATTGTATGAGTACTATATTTGGTATAACTATTGTGCAGAAGCACATTTTTGTCTAGAAATGTTTTGTACAGAAATGATTGAAATATGCCTGACTTATCAAGTTTGTTTTGAAGGAATATGTGATGTTAGGAATTTTGTCCAGAGATTACCTATTATGTGGTAAGCTTTCATTGGACACAATGAATGACTGGTAGCTTCGACTAACTCATTTTCAGATTACCATGTTATATATTAATAAATAAAGTTGTTTGGAAAATTATATAAATTCTGAAAAATAAGTGTGAATTTTAGAGTGTTACAATTATTATTGTGCTTATATAACCAAGTTTCTGTGTCGCTATTAAATATGACAACAAATGAACGTGGGCATGGGCTGGCCACAGATTGACTTTGCTCCGTGGTAAAATTCCTAAAGTAATACCTCTTTCCTTCTTTCACAACCATTTGAAATTTCTAGATCAGGGATTCATCAACTACATTTGCCCAAATTTTGTTTTGCTAGACATTTTAATAGTGTACAAAAAGGAATAAGACATGTTATTCTTGTCGTTGGTCTGCAAAGGAATCAGGGTAGAGATATGAAAACAAAACTATAATGTATAATACTTTTATCATACCTCTCTGTCCATTAAACATCATCTAACACAAGCTAATTTTTGAGTTATCTCATCAGGTTCTATTTTTGTCACATATGAATTTGATAGAGAACCCATATTTCAAATACTTCATCCTCTTTATAAATAATGTATAAATAAAAATGTCGATTTGAATTTAGCCCAAAGTGACTAGGAGTGAACAACTGCAATACATGACGTTATACATTAAATTAATATATAGTTATGTAAAAATATGTCATCACAAAAACAGAAAAAAATTTAAATTATCAGCAGAAACATAGTACTTTCTCACAGTCACAGACATGCAATGTTCTTTTATTTTATTTTGTCCAAGAAGCACCTGCTTTGCCCATCCTACCCATTCCCAAATGCCAAGGCCTGACATCTTATCAGTTGTCTTTTGACTCGGTATCAACTCCGTGCCTGTTTGGATTGTGTTTTAATTGATTATTTGAGGCAAAAAATTGATTTTTGCCAAAACTATTCAAACATTTATTTGTCCAGAAAATCGATTTTTGCCAAAAAAAAATTATTTTTTTCTCAAAGCTCCCGGACTCGGCTTCTGCGTTCAAATTATCTAACAAATATGAAAAAATTACAAGAAAGGCCAAAATTATAAAAAAGGCACAAAATTTAATAAAATTAAAAAATTATGGTAATTTATACAGTTAAAATTGATACTGAATAAATTATCCAAATATCTTCAATTCTATTAAAATTAATTTTAGAAAAATAGTATCTAAACAGATTACATTATAACATAATTAATTATGATTAAAATCTATCACTTAATCAATTATTTTCATAATTTATTACACTGAACTGAAATCCAAACGAACACTCCAATGTTTGTTCAGTGTACACTTTTATTCTATTTATAAACTATTTTAAATATATTTTATTAATATTAAAAAAATTAAAACCCATCAATTTTTATGTTAAAATTTAATAAATTTTTAATTTTGTTCTTATTAAATATACATACCTTAATAATATTTTTTTCTTTCCACCATTTAATAAAATGTAAAAAGAAAAATTTATAATAAAAACTTATTTATATGACTTATAAATAAGACAAAAAAATTATTATCTCTTCATTTTATAAATAGGATCCAAAGGAGTGCCTTTGATATTGTGCAACTAAAGATCAATTGTCAGTAATATATAACCTTTAGAATATCCCAGGTCCCAGCAACGAGAGCAACAACAATCAATATTCAACATCATGTCATAATAAGAATTACAAATTTCTAGTACTGGTAATGATAAGAAAAAAAAAAAAGAAGTCAAATTTCAAGCTTGATTAGTATGTATATCGTCAAAATTTTAAATAAATGACAATAAAAATTGATCTGATAGTTTAAGTTCATATTATATGTACCTCTTATCGAATCAACATTGTTTCTCTTTACTTGGATCTTCTTCTTTTGCTTGGTTTCTGCATTTTTTGGTAGTCTCAATGTTCCTTCCTCCATCGGAGCTGACTCATCAAATATCGATAAACATGGTTCTAGTTCCCTCACTGCAACTACAATTTATATTTATGAATTTGAGTTTGGTGACGTATTAAGTGCTTATATATTTGAGTTGTTGAAATTCATATGAATAGTTAAAATAAATGCACTTATTTATTAATTTCAATTTGAGTACAGTCAAAAGTTTTGAGAAAAATCAGCAGTTTCTCTTAAAAGAAGTTGCTCTGTGCTCACTGCATTGCTATATAAAAATGGATAAATTCTAAAGATTCTTTTGCAGTGGAACCATGATCACACATATATGCTCTTCAAGTGTTGCAAGTTATCATGTATGCCATCCCAAATCAGAAGCAACCAACAGCATAATACACGTAACCATAAACGCATAGCAAACACTATATTCAAGAAGACTATCATACACACACAGATCAAAAGCAAACACCATCCAGAACTTCAAAAATTATATAATCTACAAACATGATGCGATGAGACGAAGATGAGAGTAATCAAGAAAGAGAGGTTGAAGATGAGAGGAACTAGGAAGAGTCTGGAAGAACGAAGTGGAGTGATTAGGTGAAGACAGGTCCGTTATCTTGGACATGATAGATAGAATCGCTTTGTTTTCTTCTGCTTTTGGACAACCAAATAGGGAAAGCATCACTACTCTTGCTTCTTTCTTTTCTTCAGTTTGGAAAAAGACATTTTTTAACGCCTCTGATTTATTTCATATAGTACATTTTCACTCATTCAAAATTTTACAAGTTACAGAAACTTCATAAATAAAATTTAAAATTTATTTATTAATAATAAAATGTCCATTCATTTCATACAGTACAGTTAATTCACATGATTTACACTAGTTAAATGAGAATAAATTTACAGTTACCCAGATAAAATTCATAACAGATACTATATAAAAATATTCAAAGTCTATTTATTTGTAAAAAAATGTTTATTTATTTTACAAAGAAATAATTCCGTCTTTTCAAAAAATACTTAATTGTAAGAGAGAGATTTTTGGGCATTAAAATTATTTTAGATTCTATTAACACTTTAATAGAATGTCCATCAAGAAAACTACTTACAGCATGTTTGGATTGATGTTATAATCGATTTTAGAGTTCAAATAATTAATTTTTAAAAAAATTATCCAAACAGTTAAAAAAGTTGATAATTAATTATTGGGTCAAAATCACATTTTGAAACAAGTTATGAAAAGTTACTTATAGATTTAATTTTGTTGTTAAATAATATATTTTACTTCTTAAATAAAGTTTAACAAATTTAATAATATTAAATATAATTTTATTAATAATTTAATTTTAAAAAGCAATGTCTTTTATGGTTATTTGTACAGCTAAAATTAATTTTATTATCCAAACAAATTGCATTATAATATAATCAATTATAATTAAAATTAATCATATTAATTAATTATTTTTTATAATTAATTATACCCAATTAAAATTTAAATGGGCCTTTAGTTGGCTTGAGAATTCCCACAATCATGGGCCACACCATATTGAAGCCTAGGGAAAAATACAATTTTTGGACGAGTAGAAAATTATAATGAGGGTTCATATATTTTAATACTTTGCATGTCTTAATCCAAACATTTTTGCACAACTTAACTCAACTTTAAAGATGTTTGGGTTCCAAAAACATTTAAATATGTTCAGCTGAAGTACAAAAAATTTTATCCCAAAATTTTAAAATCATTAAACCCAAACACTAATTTTATTTTTGTTAAAAATAAGTCTATTATAATAGAAACTGATACTCTCTCCGTTATAAATATAAGGCATTTTTAACTGAATTTTATCTCAATAAAATAGTTGTTTGTCTTTAAACTAACACTATCTTTTCATATTTAGCCTTGTTTAATATAATTTTTGTTTTAAACTAAATATAAAATAATTTATTTATTAGGGACTCTTTTTTTTAAAAAAAAGGTAATGATTATATCTTAAAACATTAAAATTGTCTTCTATTTTTAAATATCTAACCTCTCAAAAAATACCTTATATGTTTTAATAGAGAAAGTGTTATTTTTTGGGATTGAGAGAAAAACCAACCTAATAGCTTATAGAAGGGTCGAGGGACATAGTCCCACCTTTGACGATGCTGATTCTATATCGCCGAAGAAGAAGAAGAAAAATGCCTATCTTTGAAGAAGGTGGTGCAAAACAGTAAATGTCAACACTAATAGGCACGGATTTGGTTTTGGTGCTCAACACCATAATACTGTCATTTGGTAGTGTTAATTTTTTTTCTTTCTTTTTTTAAACAATAATGTGACGGCTTATGTACTATATGCCATAGCTTATTGCTCTCTATGCCACACGTAGTGGCACAAGCACCAATGTGCCATTGCTTGTTGCATGCTTTCTTGACAATAGATTTTGCTGTCATTTGATAGTAAAATCAAGCAACTTCTAATGTGCCCTAATTCTTCATCCAAAGTTCGAATGACGTGATCTAAGTTTCTACGAGAAGCTTTTTTCATAAACTAGTTAATGGCATGGGTTTTACTTTCAAAATAAATCACCCTAGAAAGTTGGACACCCAAACATATTTTTACCACTTTTCTAAACTTTCACATACAAAAGGGTGTTCAAAACCCAAATTAAGTACCAAAAGTCATTCATCACACCTAGACCATATTCATTGGATCTAGGATTACTAGCACAACACACCACATACCCTCCAATGCTAGTATAGCACAAAATCACTCATCAACCCCTTTAATATCAAAAACAGAAAGGGGAGGTAATTTCATTGCATTGCATTAAAAATCAATCATATCATGCTTAAAACAACTTTCGACACTTGTACTAGTATTTTGACCCTATTAACATATATAACTTATCATACACAACTACTTAGGGGCCAAAATACAATCCAGACATTTTAAAAAACTTTATAATGCAAGTATAAACAAAATGCATCCTAGAATTGGCAATATAAAATCTATTACACCAAATAAACAATACTTAGAGGCTCACACTAGGAATGCATAGATTCTTAAGCTTCCAGAGCTTTATCCCTCCCTATACCAAAGCTAAAGCCTGTAAAATGTTAAATGAGAGAGGTGAGTCTAGCCACTCAGTAACCAAGGTAAACCTACCTTATGCAGTTATATTTCAATTGAAATAAAATACAAGAGTATGAAAATAGATTTTTATAAAACATGCCATAACACTTAGTTCACATGTATCACAACACATCCTTTCTCAATCAATTTACTTTCATTTTATCACTTGGTACATAGTCACAAGACACTCAGATATATGACTATAACCCAATATATTAACACAACTTACCACAACTCAATGGTGTGACACGTCATATAATCATACATGTAATGATCAACCATCCTTATACCCTCCTTATTACCTTCAATTGAAACTGTGGACTATAACATTGAATATGGCTCTATTCGTCTGACTGGATTACCTAAGCTCATCAATTATGAGGTGTGACCCGACTAAAGATCACATGACTTACTCTCGAACCACAGTTTCCCCCACTCTCAAATCTCTGGAGTGCCGTATACCCTAGAGTAACCTCCTCGAAAAACTAGTAGAGATAGTTAGGTTCTAGTCCTTTGACAAACTATGGGACAATCTCTTAACAAACTGTGGGATAAGGCTATACCTTCATATATCGAAAGGTAGCCTAAAATACTATATAGATTTTAACTATTCTCATTCCCTAAGCAAACTCCCGCCTACTGATAATGCCATGTACGATGCTCACGCACTATTTAAAATCTCAGTTATTCAATATTAGCACATTGGGCTCACGATAATATGCTATCAAAGTGAGCATAATATTATTTTCACCACTCTTCACACTTTATCAATCATCCATTTTCCATCAATACACATTTATCTCATAACACAATTCACATTTTCTCATCTCAAATCATATACATATTCATAGTTTGAAAACTCATTTTGGTTTCAATCTCACATCTCAAATCAACCACAATGTTAGGCACTTTCACAATTTGAGCAATTATCAAATGACATGCTTCCACATTCAAGGAATCAATTCTTACATACAAATATTCATAATTATTAATTAACATTCAATTAATAAACATTTATCTAGAGTAAGGTTCCCTCAATTACCTCAAATCTTTAAGAGGTTAAAGTTTTACCCCTAAATATTCTAGCTTCCAGACTTGACTTTCCCAAACCAAAATGGTGGTCAAGAGCTCAATCTACAATTAACCAAGTTAGACTTCATCAACAATGTCAAACTTGCACATTTCAACTCTTATCTTCCACTTTTAAATTTTTCAATCCGTACATTATTTATGTTTGGGCCTACCCATTATGTTTATTAACTCTCTTTAGTCCCCATTAACATTGCCAAGCCATTAAATTCCCATTAATGGCATTACCATTCTTCCAACAACCCTTGTTAATACTAAATTTAGATATTAATGAGGTCTAACAACCAAAGGTATCAAAACTCAATACTTCTATGGTTATCTACTTAAATCTGTCCCATTAACTCTATTTAAGTCAATAGATTCAAACCTATAACCTATATGGACCGAAAATCATCCCCCATTATCAAACCCTAACCAAAAACTTCATAAATGTGAAAGAGAATGAGAGATTAAGGCATATAATACTTATCATTGGTGTTTCTATCTTCTAAAACTTCCCAAATACTCCTTAAATTTGAACCTTAATAGAGCTTGGTCGCTTGTTCTCATTTTCTCCTTCTTTCTCTCTATTTTCTATCTCAGTTTGTGACTAATATTTTACAGAAAAGGGTTGTGTGTCATGGTGCATGCAACATGCGCTGCGGTGCATGACACAGATAGGCACTTCCCAATTCAATGATCATCTGTGTATCACGGCAAATGTGATGTACACTACGGCATGTGCCACATAGACTTTTCTTTACATTTTTCACCTTATTTCAATGCCCGAGTGGCCGTCTTCACTTCAGACCCAAAAATAAGGCTAAAACACAACCAAACACATTAATTAGACCTTCCTGACTACACACCATGTAAGATCACTCAATTATCATAATAAAATTTAATTAATCCCTTAGTAATCTAAATATGAAAATTTGGGATTTTACAATCCCATCTTGTGTAAATTGGGGTTTTTTAGTGGCTAAATATTTGATGATTTGTAGAATTGTTCGATTAAGTATTTGTCGGATGGTAAAGTAGTGATGATACTTCAACTATGTCATGTGGACCTATTTTAGGATAAAATGACCTTTTTGCCCTTTTAGATCATGTGATCTTTTTTTTTATTGTGATGCCATGCTTCTTGTTGTATTATTAATAAGATTTTATACTTTTGTTTGAGCTCAAACCTAAAAAAAGTTTTAAAATGGGATCCCAATTTTTAATATTCAAATCATGAATTTTTATAACCCTTTCTATCATGGTAATCTACAAGATTAATTAATTAATCTAGTTACCATGATGGTGTGAATGTATGGATTGTTTTGGTAATGTCAAGATGGACATTGTAGTAGTTAGTGGAACAAAAATTTTACTCTCAAAATCTCTCTAATTTTGAAGAGAAAATTCAGGGAGAAAATGTAATGAGTCCTATACTTCATTTTCTCATCCACTTTTCTTTCCTTTCACTATTCTTTCCTCATCCAAATATGAAAAACGTTATTTTCTCTCTTGTTTTCTCTCCATGTCTTTTTTGTTCCCATGTTTGGCTTTTATCCAAACAAAACATAAGTATTTAAATGTGCAATGTCGCTTCCAACATTTTTTAAAATGGTACAATATTGTCCTGAACTAAGTAGACGTTGATTGTGCTTAGATGGCATCCACGTCATCTTTTTCTTTCTCCTAAATGAATGTTAAGCCCATCTTTTCTTCTATCATCTTCATCTATCATCACCAATGAACATGAAGCAAATAAAAAGTTTTAGATTCACAATTAACGATTGACATTTCTAGCAGAAGAAATTCATATCCATATTTTACAAAAACTAAAAACCAAAAATAAAAAAGATCCAAAGAGCACGAAGCTTCATCCAACACAATCAATATTCCTAGAACCAACTGCTTGTTTTGTAGTAAGGAAATGGGAAGAGAGTAATGGAAGTGGAAGTAGAACCAACACTTTTGCTTGTTTGAGATGATGGAAGTCAATTCTCTATGGAACCCAATTCCATCAATTCCATACCTAGACTCAAGGAACCGGGTTCCACCTCTCTAAAACTCTACTTGCTGGCCATTTTGACCCAATACCCTCTCTCCCTTAAACAATCTAACCATAATGGTGAAGATGATGGAGGACTATTGACGGTGATCAATTCGACGACAACTCTAGTTCTTGTGGCAGCAACACCAGCTGCTGCTAGACTATTGAGATTGCAAGCACCTGTTTTGTTTGCAAGTAGTGCCTTTTTTATTATTTACCTTTTGGATTTGTTGTTTTGTTCTTATTCTGAGATCCTTCTCCTCTTAAAATTAACTTTTAGATCTGCCACTTTTGAATCACAAGCACTTAATTAGTTTGTGATTAGTTAAACATAAACTTTTAGATCTACCATTTTGTGATTGTTGCTACTACTGATTTTGGTATAGAGAGAGAGATTCATGGAGTCATTTATTAGAAGGACAAGGAAGACAATAATTTTCCTTTTTGTTTTAATTTTAGGGATATTTTAGACTTTTTGACATATAAATATATTTTTTAAATAAAAGTTTTATCTCATTTCCTTGTGCATGCCAAACAAACTTTTAAACCCCATTTCTACCTCCATTCCTACTTCCATTAAAAACAATTCTCTGTACCAAATAGGGCATAAGACTTTCAACCTTAAAACCTTTGAAACTTTGATTTACAACTCAAATGGAGACTAAGATCTTCACAAACTTTAGACCTTGTCACTTATGACCTTTGTGCACACACCAAGACCTTCAACCTTGTGCCTCCATCAAAACCCAAGATTGGTAACTTTTGAATTCCATTGAACGCTAAAGATACAAATATACTGACGACAAGTTTGATGAAGAAGATGATGGAGGCAAGCAAAAAATGAAAGGCAAAGATAATGGATATCTATAAAGTTGTCGATGGTGGATGATGGTCAACTAAAGGAGAAAAAGCAACGACCTGACAGTTAGATCTAGAAGAATGATTTGTAAAGTTGCTGACAATGGATAATGGTCGACGAGGAAGGAGGAGTGATGAGGGATAGATTAACAAAAGAGGAGTGGAGAAGAAGAAGAAGAAGAATGTGGCTGTGGCAAATGAAAAAGGAATTGAGGAGGAGGAGGAGGAAGAGGAGTGAAGAAAAAAGTAGGACCCATATACATTTATTATTTTTATTTTATTTTCTAGAAAAAAGGATGTTGATACCTTAATTGTATGCCAAGGAAACTTTGTAAATGTCTTTCTTCTATGGAATAACATTGTACCATTTTGTAAAATATAGGGACCATTTTGTGCTTTTAAATATTTAAAGATATTAATTAAGTCTTTCTAAAAATAATTGGGATATATTTATACTTTAGTCTTTGTTACTTTAATTTGGTAAGGGCATCATCAAATCTAAAATCAAATCAAAAAATATATAGATTTTATTATAAATGAAAAATAAAATAAATATAATATATTTAACTTGAGATCAACATATATAGCTGGAAAAATTCTTGGAAAAGAGAAGAGAACTAAAGAGAGGAAAAACAAATGGGAGAATCACATTAAAGGACTTGGTAAGAATGATTTTAACAACAATTCATTTTGTATTGATCATTATTTGTGAACATTTTTCTTGACAAGTCCTTAAATGTGATTCTCCTAAAATAAAACTACAAGAAAATACTTTTAAAATGTTAATTAATATATGCTTTTTTATATGCATAACCTTACATTGTTTTTTTTTCTTCTCTTCATTTCTTTTTTCTTTATTTTTTTCTCTACTTTGCATTTCAATACTTGGATCAACTCAACACCAATACATATTCTTTTTCTTATTGACCAACACATATTCTAAACTTTTCATTTTTAAGATATGCAACATTTTTTATTGAATTTTTTTATGGTATTTCACAGCGCATAATGCATATATATCTAGGATTCTTTTATGGAATTATCATGTATAGGCCTAGGGTTGTCTATATCTAATATTTTCTTCCAAATCCTTCTCTTCAAAGTCATCTTCTGCATTTACTAATTCTCTTCTTGTCATCTCAATGCTTTGTTCTGTGCTTGCCAGCTTTTCCTTGATCTTGTTCATTTTTGTTTCCAAAACCCTCAAGTCTTGCTTCAACATGTTCACTTTTTCTACCTTCTCAGCATATCCTCTCATATTTAAAGCAGATTTTACAAGAGGCTCTAGCCACCTCAAGTCTAATCTACTCATCTCAAGTTCCTCCCACAAATGCTGAAGCTCCTTACACGCCTTCTCATTCATATCCTTCCACTTCTTGTTCTTCAAGAATTGTAAAACTCGACCCAATGCAGTAAATGCCCACTCAACAAACTTACGACTTTTCTTTTGCTTACAATCCATCAATGAAGGATGCCATAAACAAGCCTCCTCTAGCAATGGAACCAATTCTTTCTCTATTAGTCCTAAATCCTTGAACTCAGCTGTAGCATCATCCTTTGGGACCAATGCTCGAGTGCCTATAGGGCTTACTTTAGACAATTCAACTTCAACAATGCATTTATCATTCAAAATATAGCCATTAGATGGGTCCTGAAGCCTAGTCAATTCCACATAATATAGAAAACTCCAATGACAAGAATTATTGAACTTGTCTTTTATATCTGCATTAAAGGAACATCAATGAAAGAATAAGATTATAATTCATCCCATTCCAATTTAAAATTATAGTACACTTGTAATAATGATACCTTCACTGTATAATATTTATTCACACTACTGCCAAATAGAAGAAGAATAAACAATGTCAAGGAGCACAGATTCAAACCTCTTTTTTCAGATCTCTCATTGTAAACTTGATTGACCATAGTGAAAGTACAGACTGCATATATACTCCAACCTTGAGGCAAACTCGAAACATCAGCTACATGCAAAATTATAACCAAGTACTTCCCATCTTGTATTCCTTTGTACAACTGAATATTCCTATAAAAAAAATACACACACATGATGAATGAAAATAGATAAAGAAATAAGTGAGGAATTGTATTTATAGAATAAGAGATTTTGATGAAAGTAAGATATGAAAAATATGTGTTTATGATAGATTTCATTCTACCAAGCATAACCGCCGATTATGAAATCCTCAGAAATGTGTGCAGTATTGGTCTTCAATGAACTAAAGTTGCTGATAGTCCATGCTATTTTCTTGTATGTTATATCCTTAGGCTCCTGAATCTTCATTATATAATCAACTTATGATTGATTCCTGCATATAATAAAAATCAAAAGCTCTTCAATTGACATAATAGAATACCAAAAAATAGTTTCATACTTTATTATCACAAATTGGAATTCATTCACACAAGCCAAAGGGTGAATAGGAATTAAAACCAACATGTCAAGGCTAGCAATGAATATGGCAAAACAAAATGTGTTAAAAGTTAGAGGAAGAGGAAATATAAAAGGATTATAATAGAAAAGGAAACAAAGCATGAGAAACAAGAAGATGGATGTTCCTTTCTTATTGCATACAAGGAAGAGATTCCAAGATGCATGTCATTATTCTTGAGACTTAAAATTTTCAAATGCAGAATAGGTACTAAGTAATTCTTTACCAATGCCAATGTTGTCCATTGACTTATATAACCTAAGATTCCATACTAGCATAAACCACCAAATAAAGTCTACACCGAACCAAATTGTTTTTCACAACAACAAAAGTAATATTTTTCTATAGAAAACAATATACTATCTCAAATATAATTTCAAAGGCAATTTTCTTTTAGGAATATGAATCAATTCTAAATTTACAACTCACATGCACATACCAATATAGGGTTTGAGCTTTAGACCTTAAGCTTGAAGGGAGATAGCCTTGTCAGTGAGGCAATTGTAATTACAAATATTTTTACTATCATTTTCCTAATAGTCATGCTTAAGCCAATATTAATTGGATTAAGTTTTTTTAAATTGAATTCTTTATATTCATAGGTTTGAAGAAAAAATGATAGCAAACATCAGCATCATTTGTTTTGAAACTAAAATTACAATTTTAAATTAATTATGATTTTTCATTTTTATTTAAATACATTAAATGTATTTACTTTTTTTTTTGTTTTTTTGGTGAATGTGAATAGTTGAATTGATCAAGTTTTTCTTATAAATGAGCTCAGCATCTAAATCCATTTTCTATATAAACTATCCATGTTTTGGTGCATTGAAATTATCATAAATCAAACTATTTATGACTGATGAAAAACATGACTAGTTATAATTTTTTATGTTGTCTTGTTCATCTCTATCACTAAAACCACCAAGTTTTGCTTCAACCTTTTCATTGTCCCTACCTTCTCACATATCCTTTCATATTTAAAGCAAATTTAACAAGAGGCTCCAGCCACCTCAAGTCTAATCTACTCATCTCAAGTTCCTCCTACAAATGCTAAAGCTCTTCACATGCCTTCTCATTCATATCCTTCCACTTCTTGTTCTTCAAGAATTGCAGAACTTGATTCAATACAGTAAGAATCCACTCAATAAACTTATGACTTCTCTTCTGCTTATAGTCCATTAATAAAGGATGCCATAAACAAGCCTCCTCTAGCAGTAGAACCATTGCTTTCTTTATTAGCTCCAAATCATTAAACTCAGTGATGTCATCCTTTAGGACTAATAATCAAGTGCCTGTAGGGCTTACTTTAGAAAATTCAACTTCAACGATGCATTTATCATTCAAAATATAGCCATTAAATGGGTCCTCAAGTCAAGTCAATTCCATAGAAGATGGATAACCCTAACTATAAACATTATCAAACTTGTGTTCTAAATCTGCATTAAAGGAACACTAATGAAAGATTATGATTACAATTCATCCCATTCCAATTTAAATTTATAGCATACTTGTAATAATGTGGCATTCATAATCTAATATTTATTTACACTAATGCTGAATGGAAGAAGAATAAACAATGTGAAGCAGCATAGAATGATACCTTCTTTTTTAGAACTTTTACTGCAAACTTGATTAATCATGGTGAGAGTGTAAGCTATATATATACTCCAACCTTGATGTAAACTTGAAACATAAGCTAATCCTAAAAACATAATCAAGTACTGTGTTCCTTTGTACAACACAATTTTCCTACAACACACACGCACACGCACACGCACACATAAAAGGACCTAAAAAGATGAAGAAAGAAGTAAGGAATTGTATTTATAGAATATGAGACAAGAGATTTTGATGGAAGCTAGAGACTAAAAATACATGTGTATGATAGATTTCATTCTACCAAGCCTAACCGCTGATCGTGAAAACCTTAAAATGATATGGAGTATTGGTCTTTAATGACCTAAAGTTGCTATAATCCATGTTATTTTCTTGTATGTTATATCCTTAAGCTCTTGACTCTTCATCGGATCATTAACTTATTATCGATGCTTGCATATAATAAAACCAAAAGCCCCTTAATTGACATATATAATTCCAAAAAATAGTTTCATACTTGATTATCACCAAAACAAAATAATTCAAACTTCAAAATTAATTCACACAAGCCTAGCAGTGAATGTGGCAAAAGAAAAATGCATTAAAAGTCAATGGAAGAGGAATTATAATGGGATTGAAAAGGAAAAGAAAACAAATAATGAGAAACAGGAAAATGGATGTTCCTTTCTTGTTACATGAAGAGATTCTATGATGCATATCATTATTCTTGAGACTCAGATATTTAAAATGCAGAGTAGGTATCGAGTAATTCTTTATTAATGCTAATGTTGTCCATTCACTTGCGTAACCCAAGATTCCTCAAAAGCATAAACCACCAAATAAAGAATATACGAACCAAATTGTTTTTCATGACAAAAAAGTAATATAATTCTATAAAAAAATAATATACTATCTCACAGATAATTTGATAGAATTTTTTTAAAAAAAATCAATTATATATTTGCAACTCACCCACACATATAGTGTAGTGTTCAAGCTTTGGATCTTAGGCTTGAAGGGAGGTAGTCTTGTCATTAGGACAACTACAATTAAAAATGTTTCTACAATCATTTCCCTAATAGTTACGCTTAAGCCAATATTAATAGGATTAAGTTTTTTTAATTGAATTCTTTATATTCATTGGTTTGATGAAAGAATGACAGCAAATATAAGCATCATTTGGTTTGAAACTAAAATTTTAATTTTAAATTTATTATGATTTTTCATTTTTCTTTAAATACATTAAATGCATTTATTTTTTGTGAATGTAAATAGTTGAAATGATCAAGTTTTGCTTTAACATGTTCACTTTCTCTACCTTCTCCTTATATCATCTCATATTTAAAGTAGATTTAACAATAGGCTCAAGCCAACTCAACTCTAATCCACTCATCTCAAGTTCTTCCCACAGACATTAAAGTTGATCACACACCTCCTCATTCATCATATCCTTCCACTTCTTGTTTTCTAGAAATTGCAAACTCAACCCCAAGCTTTAAATGCCCACTCTATGAACCTACAACTTCTATTGCTCCTACATTCCAATAATGAAGGATGAGACCAACAAACTTGCTCTAGTAGTGGAACTAATGACTTCTCTATTCTTCCGAAATCCTTGAGATCAACCTCATCTTTTTTTGGATCTACAAGAGCTTTTTTGACTTCTTTGAATGAAGAAGGATAAGAACGGTAATTTGTTGGCTTATTAATGCCTTCAGATCTTATCAATTAGATTTCAACTTCAGCAATACATTCATCCTTTGAAATATACCTACTAGATGGGTCTTGAAGTTGACTCAAGGGCAAGAAAATATGGTAATCTTGATCATGAATATCTGCACAAATCTTAACGAGTAGACCTACATCTAAAACCAGGAATAAGGGCCTGACCTAAAGAGCCGGGCCTATAGGCCTTGTTTAAATAAGGATTAGGGCTTTAGAAATTAAATTTTTCTTAAAGTAACTAGGCTTGAGGGTCTGGCCCTAATAAGCCCTGTGAAAAAGGGCTCGAGTCCAAGTGGCCTTTCAAGCTCTGATAAGCCAAGTTATCTTATATACATATACACACATACATACATATATTTGACTGACAATGACACAATTTGGTTAATATTTATTGTAGATGAGGAAAAAAAAGTTGCAAAGATAATTGACATTAAATCTCCACTTCCATCTTCAACAAGTGAACATACATCTTAGGGATCTAATATTTTATTTTTAAATGATGAGGAGGAGGATTTATATTTACATTTACATTGATGAAGATTTTATTCATCTTAAATTTTAAATTTTAAATCCTTGTTAAATTTTATGTAAGACTTTAATTTATTTTATGTTCAATTTTAGAATATTCTATGTTTAGATTAAATTGTTAGATTTTTGTAGGAAAGAGGGCTTAAAGGCCTTGCCTTAAGCCTTGTAAATAAGGGTTAGACTTCAAAATTACGTCAAATTTTAGATAACCGAGCTTTAGGGCTTGAACCCGTAAGAGCTAGGGCCATAAGGGCTAAGCCCACCCTGATTCCCACCTCTACCTACATCTACATATCATTCACTCAAACATACATCAAATCAAATTGGGATTGCAAGAAAATAAAAAATAATATATGCTCACAACTTCACTTAATAATAATGAATAAATATGAGAAGAAATCTATTTTAACATATTTTTCCTTGGAAACTTGATTGAGCACAGTTATGGCCTAATTTGCATATATACTCCACCCTTGAGCAAACTTGAAGTACCAGCTATACACAAATACATTGTTAAAGACTTCTTATCTTGTCATCCTCTATATGCAGTAACTTTCTTGCAACAATTCTCCCAACCCCCATAAAACAATGTTTACATATAATTTTGGCCAAATTTAGAAAATCCTCATTATCATTGATATAACTAAAAAGAAATATGACAATAGATGAAAAAGTAGAGAAGAAAGAAATGAGGAATTGTTGCATTTATCAAAAAAGATATTCTTAAGAAAACAAGAGATAAAGGATGTGCAAGATAGATTTCAATTACCAAGCACGATTGCTTATAGTGAAAACCTCAGAATAATATGGTGTATTGATCTTTAAAGTGCTGAAATTTCTAATAGACCATGCTATTTTATTGCATAATATATCCTTTAGTTCTTGATCCTTCATCCTATAATCACCTTATATATGTATCTAATCAAACTTGAAAATCATTAATGTATAAGACAAGAATTAACTTGAAGCTTAGAGTATAGGAACCAATAGGGCCAAATTTTGGTTAGTCTATAATGCAACCACAAGGATAATCAATAACATCCTCATTTGTATAATTTTCAACACTTTATCTCATCATTCCAATTCACCCAAAACACAAACTTCTAAAGCACTTTTCAAGCTTGAATGATGCCAAATTTTGGTTAGTCTACAATATAACAAAATGATAATCAATAACATCCTCATTTGTATAATTTTTAACACTTTATCTCATCGTTCCAATTACCCAAAATCACAACCTCTCAATATCAAACATACCCATTAAGTTTATTAAGTTTCTTTAACTTATATTAAAAACTACTATCAATGGCTTCAAAACAACTCCAACCACCTCATTTATGCCTATTTTTAGAAATTAGTAGCATTTACCAACCAACTGCTTATAAAGCCATTAATGCTAGGTTTAAATAACCTAAAAAAATTTTATTAACTCTATTTAAGTCAATGGGTTCAGACACATAGCCTATATAAACCAAAAATCATTTCTCCAACTTAAACCTTATCTCTTCAAGAAAATGGAATAGAAAGGGATTAGGAAGTTTAGTACACTTACCTTGGGTATTCTCTAACTCCAAAATACTCCCAACCTCCAGTATAGCAAACCTTAATAGAGAATTTTTCTTGATCTTCATTTTCTATTTCTTCCTCTTTTGATTTTCGAGTCTAATCATGCTTTATTTTTATAGATTTTTGACCATGTGCCATGGTGTACACATTATGCACCACGGCGAATGGCATAAAGAGGTCCAAGCTAGTGAAATGGAACACATGCACTATGGTGGAGGTTGTGCACACTGAAACATGTAACACAAAGCCTCTTTCTTCTATTTTTCTCACTTTTCATATTCAAGTAACCCGACTTCACTTCAGACCAAATTTAGGGCTAAAATTACAATCAAACACCCCTATTAGAATTTTTTGTCCACACATCACATTAACACACTCAATTATCGTAATTAGGCTTAGTTAATGAGGATTAAATTTTTAGGATGTCACAACAACATCATCCAAAACCAAAACCTAATTGTCCTTTACTATAGTAGAAAAGGACTTTAACTACCATGGTAGGAAAGGGACTAGTTTCAGAGAAAGGATTGACTTTAATCATACCATGATATTTAACAAGCTTAATTAACTAGCAAGTACCCACTATGGTAAGTTCTCTTTTTCTAAACACATAAATTTCAAAGTAAAACAAAAGCAAAAGTATTAAATAAACAATTTAATAAAGGCAACTATTCCTATAGTGTGGCAATAGAGTTGTTCTCTAAACTATAATCCTCAAGGAGCTAGTGGTCCTTACACCTATTCCCTTATCGAAGCTTCATTGGTCATTCTTGTGGTATTTAAAATATGAGTGAGATAATATCTTAGTAACCTCTTTGAAGGTTACAGTGTTTCTTAAGTCGATAAAATAACCCAACCTAATAGGTTTTCACAATCTGCAATTACCATTCATCTATAAACAATTTCAAAAGATACTATAGCATCACAAGATAGCATGCTTGAGGAAGGAGTAAACATACATCCAAACAATATATATATATATATATATAAGCATTATATCTCAAGCAAGCATGCTAGAAAAGTTTAAATCATAATTCAAGAAAGATAGCATGCTTGCAAAAGAATAAACACCTCTTCATTATTAAACTTAAAAGTACAAGCATGTTAGAAAGTCTAAACCATACAACTCAGGGAAATATCATAATACACTTAATATTTAGATAACAATTATATTGATTTCACATAGCAAGCCAGATAATATCTCAAAATTCTTTTCAACAATAGTTTACATGTTTTTATCCTTTCTTTATTTCACGTTATCTTCTCCTTATTTCCTCAGGTTGAGATTCTAAGTGATAGGGGATGGTGCCCAACCAAATGTCCTATCACTTCTCATCAAGCCTCAACCTCCCATTTCAACTATAAGGAGTGGCCAAATGATATTGAGCTTGTCCTGACCTTGGTCAAAGGAATTAGAGTAGCTCAGGTACATATCAAAAGCCACCTAGTGCATGCCATATGGGGGCAAATGCATGATCACAATCTAGACTCATTTTCTCAGTTTAAATCTATCATGCCCTAAAAAAACAAGAGGGTAATCGACACAGGATGTAAACCATTATACATCCCTTAAGCCTTGATGAAGGAACTCTAATATGATATTTTAAATTATTTAAAATAGGATTGGAATTCATTACAATATTTTTATATAAATAAAAGATTTTTTAGACTTTTTTGTGAAAATTTTGGCAGGACCTCCCCTTATCAATAAAGACTATGAGAACCCTAACTACAGCTTATGTGGGGAACTTGACACTTAAATTTATAAAATATAATACATGGATATAAGTTTACATTTAAAGAAACTTAATCTACAGTTCTTCACTTCAACTAAATACAGCCCCTCAATGTTCAGTGGAAGGCACAATATCAACTAACTTACTTGAGACCAAAATAATAATTTCTAGTGAATAACATTCCAATTATAATAATTAAAAGAAATAAAAAAATGGATAATGTGCAACAGTTATGGAAATAAAAAAAATAATGTAATATAATAAAAATTTATATACAACTTCAATATCATGAAACTTTAGATCTTAAATGCCAAAGCAACTTTAACATTTAATCTTGACAAAATAAATATATTAAGTAAATAAATAACATTTACAATTTGAAAGCCATTAGAGTATGAAATCATCAATTAATTAAAAATTCATATTTTTGGAAATTTATCAGAACAATTCACAAACACAAACACACAATTCATGAGGGTAAATAATCAAATGTAACTTATGCCATGAAAAGAAACGTAGACACACAGTCCATGAGGGTAAATAACTAGATGTGATCGAAGCCACGAAACAAACATAGACACATAGTCCACAAGGGTAATGCTAATCAAACACGGCTCAAAGCCATGAAAACAAATGCAAGTACAAGACCTACGAATAACAAACGTGAGAACAAAACTCACAAAAATTAAACTAGCTAATCATTGACCATGACGTACCAAAGGCTAACGAAACTACCGTTAGCAACCAGTGTTCTGTATAAAATCCCCTTAAAATTTATTTTCTAACATGTGAGAAAATTATCATTTTCAAAATAAATTTTTTTCTTCTCAATATCAAACCAGCATGAACTGTTTAAAACATCAATCTTTTTAAATATAAAGATTTACAACTAATGTTTCATAAACTTCTTCACCAATTTTCATGATTGTCTTTATTGAATAAAAGAAAACTAAAATTTATAAAAGCATTTTTTGTCAATTGTATAAGTATATATCATGACAACTTCAAGAGCTAAAGAAATTTAATTAAACAACAATAATCAGTGCTAGAGAAACGTATATTTATAACTGTAAATTGTTGAAAATAATATTTGACAAAAGGAAATTTTTCAAAATATAAATTGATTTGGACGTTATCCACTTACTTACAGTGTTTCCAAGTATTAAAATTTACTCTTTAGAACTTCAATCAAATCTTCCTTCCTCTAAACACCCTAATCAATGTGAAAGGAAGATTTAATGGCCTTTTCTCAAGTTAAATAAATTTTCTTCCAATATTGCCAATGCCAAAACCAACCAAGTTCTAATTCATTATAATGTAAGTCTCAGTTTCCACATCTATTCAATGTTTTATATATCTACATCTCTATCCAACACTTTGATAATATTTTAACTTGTCTTTCTAACATTTCTTTATCGCATAACAAAACTTTAACCAAGAGTGCGTGAATGTGTATATAAGCAGACAAATACCAAAGTGATTTCTTTCAATCATAAGCTCTTTACTACTCAAAATTCAGTAGGCAAGTCGTGCAAAAGTTACACATTCATATCACTTAAAGGAAGAGATTGTATGTTTAATTTAACTTATGACATTTATTAAATGATCATATAAGAATTTTACTCTATTTCAATGAGAAGGTTTTGTTTTAAGAATGACATTGTCAAGAAAATGATTCCTGCTATTTTGCACCTAATTTGCTGCTATATGTGAATCAAGTTTCTAAAAAAAAAAAAAAAACTAAAACAACTTCCAAAGGCAATATGATGAAAACCGCATATACAAATTTTTCATTGAAATGGTCTAAAACATCAGTAAAGTTACCTTTAAGACATTCAATCAAAACCCCTAATATATGTTACTCAACCCCTTCATTTACATTTATGCAAAACTATATTTTGACCTCTTTAATTCACAATGCGTAAACAATAAAACTAAAAGAGGCTAATTTACCCTACTAACTGTTAATTATTTTTCTCCACCACATCACAGCTGTCATATAATGGCAAAGGGTATCTATCATCATCTTTTCTCCAACACTTTCAGTAGCATAAGTGCATGGATTTGCAAATCTTAAAATGAAGCATAATATATGTATTATGCAAGAAAGCTAGTCAGCAATTAGTGATAAAATTCCATCAAGTCAATAATACTAATGGTTATATCAAAATTTTCATTTCTAATTCAAAAATCAAATTTCAGCTCAGAGAAAACGAAATCCATCCATTCTCATCTTGATCGTAATCCTAACACTAGAATTCCAAGTTGAATCAATTTCCCCTCCCTCCTCAAACACATACAGCAACATAAGGGAGAATCACAATCTCAACCATTAAAACATACATATATCCGTGCGCACAAAAGCAAGAGCAAAGAGAACCTGGAGCTCCTACTTAGATTAATGAAGTTATAAGCGAGAAGACGGATGAGTTCCATACATACCAACACACAGACAACGACGAAGTAGAAAAAGAGGGGAGATCTTCGACACTGCTACTAAAATAAAAAAAGAGGACGAGTAGAAACGGCTATGGCGAGCATGAGAAAGAGAAAAATCGACGGCAAAATCCACAGCAGAAACACGAAGAAGGGACGAATAGAGGAGGAAGAAGGAACAGAGTCTCGACACACTTCCATGGTTGTTCAGACAGAGGAGGAAGAATCCCTTCACACCCTCGCCAGCGACCTGAACTAGATCGGAAGAAAAATGGGGAAGGTAGAGAAGGACGATGTAGGTCAAGCTCTCACTCTCTCTTGCCTCTGGAATGTTCAAAAATGGAAAATGGAAAACAGAGTAGAGGATAATCATGCATCTTTTGTTTCTCTAATCTCTCTAATATTAATATTATTATTATTATTATTATTATTATTATTATTATTATAAGGGCAATATGGTAATCTCACCCAAGCTAAAAACAAGCTGAAGGAAATAAAAAAAAAATCCCCATTTGTACTCTAGGGAGATTCAAATTCTAGACCTATCCAGGGACATCCAAAATCATTACCATTAAGCAACCAATTCACTATTATTAACCTACCTCAAAATAAATAAAAATATAATTAAAATTCTTTACACTCAATTTTAAATTTTAATTAAATTTTTGGGTTATTACAAAATTCATAACTTACAACCACCTCATAACATCATAATTCCAATATGTTCTACATCAAATTATAATTTTCACACTGAGTAGTCTAAAAAATTACAATGTTTATCATCATATAAACACTTTCAAACTTCATATGTTATATCAATTCAAAAAACTCAACCAAACTCCAACCAATTAAATTACTGTCAATATGAGTCTATCTAATCCTAGAAATTCCAAACAAACAGTTATAAAAATTTCTAGGTTTTTTCACTAACCAAAGTTTTACTAAAGATTCACGGAAAAAAAAAACTACTTTGTTAACCACGAGGCCGAGTTTTAACAAAACATTATTACAAATATGCTATTTAGGTTCAATTCATTATTAGTATACAAACAGTTCAACATTTACCCACACTAGCATATAAGGTAATATAAAAATAAGTTACTTGGATTTGAATTCACCAACAAAACTTGAAGTCTCTTTGTAAAAGGTCCTCTAGCTAACTAAAACATCTAACCTAAAATTAAAAAATTCCTAAAATGCTCCTTACACATCTACAAACAAGAAAATCAGGAAATTGAAATCAAATCAATTCAAATTTAATTTAATTTATTTCTTACTCTAAAGCTGTCACAAAGTACTTGTGAGAGTTATTTGTAACTCTAAAACTATTTTAAAAAATTCTTATTAATTTTATTTAAGGTTTTTTCAATCTTAGATTTTCTCAATTTATCTCAAAGACTTCATAAAATAATTTTAAATTATGTTGATTATTACTTTTTAATTTTAGAGTGTTCGTGAGCATGTGTTGTAAATAATTAAATTAAATTTTAATTAATTATAATTTGTTTTCTAAAGTCACTTTTAATTCATAAGTTGCTCTAAAGAGTTTTAAATTAATTTCTATAGCTTTTAGAGTTATCCAGAATTATATAGAGTTTCCAAACTATTTTCTATCATTTTAAAATAGTTCTAGAATCACCACTTAACAACTTTATCTAGTCTTTAGGATCTCTTTTTAATTTTAAATCCACTAGAACCTAATGAAATTGACTAGAATGTAAATTTTAGGATGCTTATCTGGCTTTAGAAAGTCTTGACCCATTCTTGAAATAATTGAATATGGCTTTCATAAATTTTTTCCCTCCCTGCGCACCTCGCTCTCTCTCCCACTCGAAATTTCTCTACACAGCTGCCGAAAGAATTTTGAGGAGCAGCTGATCATGATTCAAGGGTATGTGTAGTATCCTTTATCCAACTAGTAGTGAGCCACGTGCCAACCCTTGGTTTACCTTTTCTTTTTCTTTTTTGCTTTTCTTGAATACTAATTATTATTTTTATTTATTTATGTCTTTTTTTTGTTATCTTATCTTGTATTTTTCTATCTTTTTATTTTTACATTACACACATATATCAAAATTACCATTTTCTCCCCATATTTTGACACTTAAATTTTCTAGTATAATTTAATTACTATTAATAAAGGTTCTTTTGAAACCAAAAATTAAATATTAACTGTATTTAGTTTCAATCTAATTTAAATAATATTTAGGTAAGTATAAAACAATTAAGATTCTATTTTTTTAATCTCACTTAGCCTTGTAAATTTCTCCTTATTTAAAAATATGTTGAAATTAAATCTTAAAAATTTATTTCATTTTAAGTAAATTCTCCTAACTTAAATAATTACATGGTGAATTCAAATTACCATGGAATAATATCTTTCTAATATTAATTAAGTCTTCAAACTTAAGATGTTATGATTTTTTTTCTAAGTACAAACTGTCTTAAATTATCTTAAACATGATTTTATCCTATCTTTAAGCTCAACAATAATTGTAAGAGACTTTCCAGTGATGGAGAATGTTATATAAGATGCATGCTTTCAATTTGTGGTCCATGAAGAAGAGATTGGCTATAGGAAATTATCTCATCTATTCTTTGATAGTTACTTTCACAAATATCTCTAAAAAGATGTTCTCAAGAGGTGCAGAATTTATAAAAACCCTTATCTTTGGATCATGCAGATTCATTTTTTATATTTATCATATTCATATATCTATATATATTTATATATATGAAGATGACAATGAACCTAAGTAATCCAATACATACATAGGAGAGTGCGCGCGCGTGCGTATATATATATATATATATATATATTATTTTTGTTTAGTTATATAAAATAACTAGATTTTAGTCCCGTATGATACACGAGAGTTTAATGTTTTATTCGATTTCAAAACAAAGGAAAAAAGTAAAAGCAATATTTTAATAATATTAAAAAAATAAAAATATATAAAAATAAATTGCACTATAATTTTTTTGGTACTTTTTATGATTTTTTAGATCCTTTTTTGATTAAATAATAGTTAAAGTTAACTTTTGTTACTAGTAGAGCTCAGTTTGCATTGCTTTCAAAAGTTGAAGGAAAATATTGTATAAAAGATGAGTTTACCTAAGAATTTTTCTTATAATTATATTTTTTAAAATTCATTGTCCATATTAAAAATTTAAGTAGAATATTTTATTTTAAAATTTATTATATATGTATATATTAAAATTAAAAATTATATTTAAACTCCAAAATTTATTATCTTATACTCTAATTCTGTTTCTAGAGCATCTTTTAGAAATAATTTTCGGTTCAAAATAAAAAAAATCCTTGTAATAGTTAAACTATTTTTTCAATTAAAATATCCTTTATTGATTAGCATGTATTTATTATAGTTATATTATTAACAAGAGGGAATACTTATTTTATCCCATATATAATATCTTATTATATATTATAATAAAATATGATTTTAAAAAATGTATCATTAATAATTAATTTTCTTAAAATATTTTGCCAATATCGTGACTGACAATTTTACTGCAGGCAACATGATTTAGATTTTTAAAATATTTTCTAAAAGATACATTTTTAAATAATTTTTAAAATAAATATGAAATTTACTATAGATCTACAGTGAATCTCTGACGCTAAATAAATAAGATTAAGATAAAATGAACATGGAATTAATCGGAAATTTCTGGCCTAAAATAAGTTGGCAAATGGCAATGATGGGCTACTTCAAACCATCCTGGTATGAAATTCATAGCCAAAATAGACTTTTGAGAAATTAAGCCTTAAGAGACCGATAGTTAACAATTGGTATTGCTTATACAAATTTATTTTCTAGAGAAGTTATAGGTAGACCTACGCAAACATAAACCATGTAGTACATTATATTATCAAATATAAATGATATTATAATTTGGGTGAACTGAAATTCTTATGTATATCTAGGATATCTATATTGTTACATTATCAATGCATATATAATGACTAGAATTTTCCATACCAAAATTTTTGCATCCAGATCCTTATCTTCGAAGTCGTCTTTTGCATTTACCAATTTTTTTTTATCATCTCAACACTTTGTTCTGTATTTGTTAGTTTTTCCTTTGTCTTGTTCATCTCTATCTCCAAAACCACTAGATTTTGCTTAACCATTTCATTATCTCTACCTTCTCAGCATATCCTTTCATATTTAAAGCTGATTTAACAAGAGGCTCTAATCACCTCAAGTTTAATCTACTCATCTCAAGTTCCTCACACAAATGTTAAAGTTCCTCACACGCCTTCTCATTCATATCCTTCCACTTTTTGTTCTTCAAGAATTGCAAAACTCAACTCAATACAATAAATGCCCGCTCAATAAATTTACGACTTCTCTTTTGCTTACAATCCATCAATGAAGGATGCCACGAACAAGCCTCCTCTAGCAGTAGAGCAAATACTTTCTCTAATAGTCCTAAATCCTTGAACTCAACAGTAGCATCATCCCTTGGGACCAATGCTCGAGTGCCTACAAGGCTTACTTTAGAAAATTCAACTTCAACAATGCAATTATCATTCAAAATATAGCCATTAGATGGGTTTTGAAGCCTAGTCAATTCCATAAAAGATCCTTTACCCCAATTATAAGCATCAGTGTAGAACTTTTGTTCTAAAACTGCATTAAAGGAACATCATTGAAAGTCTACGATTATAATTGATCTCATTCCAATTTAAAATTATATACATTATTATAATAATGAGGCCCTTATAGTCTAACATTTATTTTCCCTACTGCCGACTAGAAGAACAATAAACAATGTGAAGCAGGACGGAATGATACCTTGTTTTATGGAACTTTCACTGCAAATTTGATTAACCACAATGAAAGTACAGACAGCATATATACTCCAACCTTGAGGCAAACTTGAAACCACAATGAAAGTACAGACAGCATATATAATCCAACCTTGAGGTAAACTCGAAACATCAACTACACCCGAAAACATAGCCAAGTACTTTACATCTCATCTTCCTCTGTATAACTAAATATTCCTACAAAACACACACACACACACACACAAAAACAAAATAGATAAAGAAAGAAGTGAAGAATTGTATTTATAGAATAAGAGATTTTGATAAAAGTGAGACATGAAAAATATTTGTGTATGAAAGATTTCATTCTACTAAGCATAACAGCTGATTGTGAAATCCTCATAAATGTGTGCAGTATTGTTCTTCAATGAATGGAAGTTGTTGATAGTCCATGCTATTTTCTTGTATGTTATATCCTTAGGCTCTTAACTCTTTATCAGATCATCAAGTTATGATTGAGGCCTGCATATAATAAAAACCGAAAGCTCCTCAATTGATGTATAGAATACCAAAATAATAGTTTCATAATTCATTATCACATATTTGGGAATTGATTCGTACAAGCCAGAGGGTGAATCAGATTTAAAACCAACACATCGAGGCTGGCAATGAATGTGGCACCAAAAAAAAAATGCATTGAAAGTTAGAAGAAGAAGAAATATAAAGGAATTAAAACAGAGAAGGAAATAGAGCATGAGAAACAAGAAAATAGATGTTTCTTTGTTGTTGCATATAGGGAAGAGATTCCAAGATGCATGTCATTATTCTTGAGAATTAGAAATTTCAATTGTGGAGAAGGTACTAGGTAATTCTTTACCAATGCCAATGTTGTCCAATGACTAGCATAACCCAAGATACCATGCTAACATAAACCACCAAATGAAGTCTGTACTAAATTGAATTATTTTTCACAACAAAAAAGTAATATATTTCTATTAAAAAAACAATATACTACTCCCTCCATTCAAAAATATAAGACATTTTTAATCAAATCTCACCTCCAAATAAAATAATTACCTACTTTTAAACTAACTCTATCTTTTTATATTTACCCCTATTAACCACCCTATAATAAATATAAAGTCATTATCAATAGGGGCACTTTTGAAAAAATGGTAATGATTACACCTCGAAAGACTAAAAATGCCTTACATTTTTGAACATTCAACTCCTCAAAAAATACCTTATATTATATTTCTGAACGGAGGCAGTATCTTAGATAATTTGGAAGGAAAACTTTTTTAATGAAAATGAATCAATTCTGAAATTTACAACTCACACACAAATACCAATATAAGGTTTGAGTTTTGGACCTTACGCTAGAAGGGAGGTAGCCTTATCAATGAGACAATTGCAATTACAAATGTTTCTGTTATTATTTCCCTGATAGTTAATATTAATAGGATTAAGGTTTTTTTTTAAATTGAATTCTTTATTTTATAGGTTTGAAGAAAGAATGATAGAAAACATAAGCATCATTTGGTTTGAAACTAAAATTTTAGCTTTAAATTAATTATGATTTTTCATTTTTATTTAATTACATTAAATGTATTTATTTTTTTGTTCTTGATTTTTGTTTTTTCTATCTATGGCAGTAGTAGACACGGATTGCTGTCTTTTTTGGTTACATAATGCCATCAAGGATTTACGAACTTGGGCTTGTTAACCCATCAAGATGCACCCCTAATCTCCAATTAACATAGTTTGACCGACTCAAATTATACTAATTTTGGTCCCAACATCAGGCTTCTTTATTCACATTTTCTCATATATTCTGCTTTTCATTCAATTACATAATACACACAGGCATGCTTTGTCATTCTTCTAGGAATAAAAAACTTGCTGTTGATTTTTTTCCGCTTTATGCATACTTCCTTTTCAATTTTTGAAATTTGTAAGAGTTTCTCTGATGTTTCAAAAATATCTTAGCCTACATGATATAATACTTGGCAGCATGAAATATAGTCAAACGACATAGCATTAATCCTAATGATGAAGATATCAATCAGCAAGGCTGTGTGAACTATTAGGCCAATGAGGCAGTTGCCTTAGGCCTCCAAAAATGTGTACCTATATTCTATATTATTGGTCATTATTTTTCTCATTAAATATTAATGTTAATTATATATTTTTATTTGAAAATCAGAGTTTTGTTTAAAAGAAAAAAAAAATCCAACAGTTATAATCTTAAGTATTGGTTATATCACATATATTTGTTCTTTTTTTATTTTTTATTTGAAATTGTAGTTGTTTTAATATTTTTATAGAATTTGAAGCAGTAAAAATGTTAAATAAAAAATTTGAATCTATTTTTAATAAATTAAAAAAATGATATGAAAATAGTTTAATGTTAATATAGTAGGCCTCTTAAATAATTTTACCTTAGGCCCAAAAACTCCTTCACACGGCCCTATCTATCAGAAGTCTTTCAAAACAGTCGAATACATAGGTAGCATAATGCATAATGCATCAGATGTTTGAGGAATCTTCTTTAATTGAATGTTGTCTAACACAAACTTGTTGAGAAAAGTCAGAATATTCCCAAACAAATGCTTTCAATTTGTGGTCTACGAAGAAAATATTGGCTATAAGAAATTAGCCCATATATTCTTTGATGGTTGCTTTTACAAAGATCTCTGAAGATTTTTCTAAGAGGTGCATAATTTCTAAAAGCCTTTATTGTTGAATCATGAAGATTCATTTTGTACATTTGTCATGTAAGTATTACTTAGGTTCGTTGTCTTCATATTACCTAGGTTCATTTAATCTTTGCATTATCAAAGAAACCTTGAATGTTACAATTCTTAAGGATCATAAGTTTCAAATGTAGAGCAGGTGTACTAGGCAATTCTTTACCAATACAAAGTTCTTCGTTGACTTGCAAATCCCGATATTTGATCAGCATGAAGACTACCTTGCCAGTGGGGCATGGGATGACCGTTTCTTTTTCTCCTTCTTTCCTTCCTTCCGTTTTTAATTCATTACTCCAGTTTGTTGTGTTTCTTGGTACGCAATGATGAAGGTTGTACCGTATCGAATCCTGCATCGATGCTGTATAAAATTCAAGACTTAGGTCTCACCTAGTGATTTTGGCTTCTGCAAGTCCAGCCATTCTACTAGTGCTCGTAGGCTAGTCGTCTGTTCAAATTTGGGATAGATTAAGACAATTGTTCTCTGCTCATAGACTCAAAGATCAATAACAGAAGAAAACAATATTTTCTCTCTTTCGGTTTTATCGGACTCTTGCACTTGATCTGGATTCCATGACTATAGTAACTATAGTCATTAAGTGACTTTAACCACGTGGTAAAATCCAAACTCTCTATTAAATCAATTGTTTTGATAATCTCGTTGCAATTAAAATCAGCGACACTCAATCTAAATCTCTCTATTTCTTCGCCGCAATCACCTACCTAATTCCCTTCCTATTCGATGTTCAGATCAGAGAGCATTAACGCAGGCGGCTCTCAGGGTTCCAAGTCCAACAAAACCCACCAGCATCTTCCTTCTACCTCAGCGTTAACGCCGGCGGCTTTCACGGTTCCAGATCTGACAAAACCTACCATCTTTGGTAGGATTGTGCTGGAAGAATCCACATATCTCATTGCTTTCTATCTTTACTGTTGAATATGTGAATCAATTTCCTTTCTATCTGAGAATTGTGGCGGTGGGGGTCAAGGGGACTGTAACGGTGACCGAGAGGTGGACGTGAATGTGGGCTGTTTTCGTCTACTAATACAGGGGGTTTTGTCTTTGGCAAATCTGAGGGTTTGAATGAAAAGATAGGCGAGGAGGATAGCGAAAATGGAATTGGAGGACGGTTTTGATGATTTATTGCTTTGGCCTCATCTGATCTTGTTATCTTTCCTGTTCCACATAATTAATTACCTTTGCATCATTTCTGTTATTAGAGGATCATCACTTCATTGTTTTGAGAAAAGACATGTATACTTTTGATCAATTCATTAGACGCCTACGTATTGCACATTAGAAAGATAAAAGCTCTCCGATGTGCTCTCTAAGTCCATTTTCTCATTCGATTATCGGGTATGTTTGAAGTAGGATGCATCACATTTTAGGGAGTCCTAAATTTAATAGTAGGTGCATCACAATGTGCCTACATTTGAAAGTAATTTCTGAATTTTGAATCTAATTGGAACATGCAAATTTTAGAGTGAGATTTTTCATTCTGCAGTGGGATCCATTGCAAGTGAAGCCATGAAAGTAATATATGATTTGGTGTTCTTTAATCTCTGCTGTATAGATTTGTGCAATTTGGACCGGATTTAAAATGCCACTGACGAAGGACACATAACTTAAAGGAGCACTTGTTGCCTCGTACCAGACCTTGCAATCTGGCGCTAGCGCCAAGAACTATGAAAATTCAAATTCCAGAAGAATTATTTGGGTAGTAGCTCCAAATAACTTCTGATAAGAAAAATTTCCAAAGTACTTATTTACTTGCATTGGCTAATAGTTCACAAATTATGGGTATCTAAGTATATCTTTGGTTTGAAACTTCCGTGAAATTGTAATGTGTGTGTGTATGCTGACACGCTGTCTTTAGTGAATTGAAATATTAACCCAAGAATTTTCTTTATTTCTAATTGCTTTCCATGGGATTTGATTCGGGGACGAAATTCCTTTTGTAGTTCTCAATGATAATACGTAGCCAATTTGACCAAACAATATGTAATAAGTTTCAATTCCTTTGTTGCTTGACAAATTCCCAAAAACAACATTGTGGCTTCGAAAGAGCCATATCACAGAGATCCTCATGACACATTTTGAGTGAATTGTAAAGCATCAAGAGATGTTACTAGAGCTTCAAGTTGTGCCTGCAAAAGCAACAAGGAAATCATTATTGGTATTTTATTAATAAAGTGAGCAAAATAAGAAGGCCACTCTTGTCATCCTTTTTTTTTTTTTTGGGATCAAGAGCTACTCTTGTCATCTTATGCCACCATATTCTTGAATTGTTGGTGGCGTCTTTTAGTTTGTACTTTCTTGTATTTGTATTTTTTTTTTAATTATTGTCATTCGGTTGGATGTTTCGAGAAATTTTAATGTAATATATGATCTTTAGTTTGCTCAATATATATATGACCAAGTAAATTATGGATCAAAGTTTAATATATTTACTGATTTTTAATATTAAACAATGCTTCTTAAATTAATTAAATTTCTCATCAGATAAAATTAATTTGTTTAGAGTGAATTAATTAAACCACTGGCTATAGTATCATAAAACCAACAAATAATCAATGATATGGGATTAAATTTCATCTTTCTGGACTAATTAAAATATTAATTGATTCGTGGATTATTACATTTAGACAATTTTATTATGATATATAATAATATCAAAATATTTTTTTTTTACATCACCATTTGCCATAGTTTTTTCAGAACCGTGGGAAAAGTCATGATTCTGACATGAAGACAACAATTATTCTAACATAACTATGGCTTTTTTCACGGTTCTATACCCACAGTTCATAAAAAAATAATGGGAAATAATTTCCCACAATAAATTACCATTTCCACGGTTTAAACCGTGGCTTATGGAGGAAAAAGATTGTGGCAATTACCATGTTTTTTTTTGTAGTATATAATCTTAGCATTTAAATCATTCTTTTATGTAATTAAATTATTCATAATTATATATGTAGTGTGATTTACTTTATCTATTCATATCTATATATATATATATATCATATATTTTATTGATTTATTGTTTTAAAAGAATATGTATTTTTAAGGAAATTACAAGAAACTTGGGAACAAACATGAAGGAACGAACATGGATGGTATTTTGCACATAAAAAGAAAATTATAATAATATAATTTTTATGTAATATCTTGGGTCCATTTACATATATGTATATATGGCACTAAGGGTTTTCATATCCAATTTCTGCATTCAGATCCTTTTTTTTTTTCAAAACCTTCTACATTTACCAAATCTTTTCTTATCATTTCAACACTTTGTTCATAATCACCTAGCTTTTCCTTCAACTCCTTCATTTCTGTCTCCAAAGCCCCCAAGTTTTGCTTCAACTTCTTTACTTTCTCTGCCTTCTCCTAATATCCTTGAATCTTTAAAGCAGATTTAACAACAAGCTCCAACTAACTCAACTCTAATTTACTCATCTCAAGTTCTTCCCACAAATAGTGAAGCTGCTCACATCCCTCATCATTCTTATCTTTCCACTTCTTGTCCTTCAAAAATTGTAGAACTCGACCCAAACCATTAAATGCCCGCTCTGTAAACATACAACTTCTGTTTTTCCTATAGCCCAACTACGAAGGATGCCATGAACAAACCTCCTCTAGCAGTGGAAGAAGCAGTTTCTCTATTCATCCCAAATCCTTGAAATCAACCTCACCATCATCATCAATCTTTAGATCATTTGTAGGAACTTAGTTGGACTCCTTGGGTAAGGAAGGATAAGTAGGGCAACTTGCAGGCTTGATGCCTTCAAAACTTATAGCAAAAAATTCAACCTCAATGATACATTTATTGTTGGAAATACCAGATAGGTCTTGAAGTACCCTCAAAGGCATGAAAGATGCGTAACCCTTATTAACTGCATGCGCACAAAACTTGTGTTTTATATCTGCATTCAAATGAAAGACTATTATGAGATCAATCAACTCATCTCATTCTAATTATCAAAAGATGAAACCACCGAATCGAGAACAATCTTTAATGGAATATAGGATGGAGAAGTATGAAATGATGGTAAGTCCTTTTGCAGATTTTTCCCTGGAAACTTGATTGACCACAATGACAGTGAAGTTTGCATGTATGCTCCACCCTTGAGGCAAACTCGAAGCATCAGCTACATACAAATATATCGCCAAAAACTTCCTGTCTTGTCTTCCACAGTATACAACAATGTTCCTGCAGCAATTATCGCCAAAAGAAAATTTATATGAACATGTGTTAATTAAATATTAATTTTTGTATATTCTACTGTCCATGCATGCAACTATTTCGATGATTTAGCCATCAATTAATTAGGTGCTCTTTTTTTTATTGAATTTTACCAATTTATAAATATGAACTCATTGAACAACAATCACTTTATATGAGAACTAAAGTGGAGATGAAATAATTAAATGAGGAATTGTATTTGGACATATACAAAACTGCTGTTTCAATTACCAATTACAATCGCTGATGGTGAAAACCTCAGAGTAGTGTTGGGCATTGATCTTCAATGTCTTGAAGTTTTTGATTGAAGCCCCTTAACGTACAAGACAAAAAATGAATTTCAAACTTATCACATTAACAAATGAAATTATAATGTTAAGCTTAATTAAATTGAAACTTTGCCAATAGTATCTAATGGAAAGGTCAAATTTTGCCTCTGCTTGAGAAACCCAAACACACAACAGTTCTTGAGATAAAATAAAGAAGAATATATAAAGTGAGAATAGGAACAATCAATCAATCACGTGGATAATGGATGCAGGAAGAAAAATGGTTAGAAAACTGGAGGAAGAGGAATCATATAATGGAAGAAAATAGGAGGAAAGGAAGCATAGGAAACAAGAAAGGGATAATTCTTTAATTCATTGTTGCAGACAAGGAATCATCGAGAGAGAGTTCACAACGGATGCAGAATAGGTTCTAAGTAATTCTTTACCAATACCTAAGTTGTTCAATGACTTTGTGTAACTCAAGACTCGGCTATAGATTCATCATTGGAAATTAAGACGATGTATTTCTAATAAATTTTATATTTTATACTCCCCATCTTAATTTATTAGATATGTTTAGATAAAATCACACGTACTAATAAAACTCATTGAATATAATTTATAACTTTTTTTTTCAAGATAAAAACATATATTTATAAAAATATTCTTCATTTAATACTTTATTTATAAAATAATATTACAGAAAGAATATAAAAGAAAGGATAATATTAAAAAAGTATCATTTATGAATTTTTTTAAATATCTTGTATTTTGAAATGCTGATTTCTTCCAAAAATATCTTATAATTTACAAGGAAGGTAGTATACAAAAGTAGTACCAAGAGAGGAGAGGATTCTCTCCTCTTCCTTCCCATTCTCTTCCCCTCCTCTTCTTAATTTCTAACCATTAAATTAAAATTTTGGATGATCCAGATTTGATCCCCTTCAAAAGATTTCATTTTATTTTATTTTTACTATATTTTTAAATTTTTTTATTAAATTTTAGGGGTTTGAATTTTATTATTTATATTTTTTATAATTTAATATTTTAATAATAATTTTATGGAATATCAAATTTAAACCATCTAAATCTTGATCTAATGGCTAAAAAGAGAAAAGAATGGAAGACAAAGGGAAGAAAGAGGAGAGAATCCATGCCCATACCAAGAGGAAGTAAAAAGTCATGTAACTAAACTACTCTTGAATTATCAACTAGGTTTTGGGACACCTCATTTATTGTTCCACTTTTACTGAAGCTTATCATTTTAGTAACTTTTTATACTCAGAATTATAATATATGACATCTTTTAAAAGTCTTATTTAATTCAAAATATATGACATTTGGTAACTTTTATAATTGTTTTTTAACTATTCTCCTACTCATTTACTACTCTTTCTGAAAAATGATGTATAGAATTTTAATTATCATTATTAAAGCACTTATATAAAGTGCTTGATGAGAGTAAAATTAGAAAGATGTAATTTTTTTAAAAAATTAAGGTTTTAACTAATATTTTTGACAATCATAAATTAGTTACTAATATCCTAAACTTTAGTTTGGAGGGAGTTGTCAATAAATAACATTAAATATTTATCAGCCTTCTCATAAATGTCTAAGATTCCGAGTAAGGCCCACCATTTTAGATTGGATCCACTTTTCATGGTTCCCTATGTAGTATGTACTCTTCATTACATTAAGAATTTGTTTTGTAAAATATAATTTTTGGTCCAAGCCTGTTTCAAGCTTCTAAAATAGATGGAGTTAAATTATTTGTGCTCAAATCAAACTTTTGGTTCAAACCCAATCCAAGTTTATTAAAAAAGATGTGGCTAATAAGAAGACTTGTGCTCTAACAACACAAGTAGATGAGGTTAAAAAAAGAAAAAAAAATGGCCTTATAAGAAAATGTAGAGCTAAAAGAAAATTGTTATTTTTTACCTATAAAAAGGGAAGCAAGACACACTCATACATGTACCAAGTCTTTTCAACTCCAATTAATTCAACACATCAGTCACTACCTAGACTTAGATGTGTACGTTCATTTGTAGAAAATTTAGACGTACTCTATTTAGATCAACACACATAGATGCATCTATGAGAGAGCATCAAGTTCCCTACAACCAGAAGAGCAACGTCACCTAAAAAAATAGCAGCATAGCTGCTCTAACATCCTCCTTTTATTTTTCTATATTACAATTTTTGTAACTTATTTTAGAATACTAATAGTATTAGGTCTACATAATTTTTGTAGTTTACTCCATCTCATATTCTTTACTCCTATGATCTTATTTATAAGTTATTTTTAACATGTTTCACGGGAAGCAAATAAAACTTTAAAACTCATTAATTTTATCTAAAAATTTAACAAGTTTTTAATTTTGCCCTTATTAAATATACATACTTTGACAATATGTTTTCTTTCTCCAACATTCAATGGAGGGTAAGGGAAAAAATTTGTGATGAAAATTTATTAATGTGACTTATAAATATGACAAAAAAATCTTCTTTCTCTACACTATAAATAAGACCAGAGGGAGTATTCTAAAGCACTTATGCACTATTTGAATACACACTCCTCTAACATGCCTGTGGAATACACCGGGGGTCAGCTGTTAAGAGATTAAAGAAGCAGCATTTGATTTAGGGGCATTCAAGGTACTAGGACGGGATGGTATGCAAGCTTTCTTCTATCATGAGTTTTGGAATTCTATTTGAGATTATGTTTGCACTCTTGTGAAGAACATCTTTACTAATCCATCGAAAGTGGAATTACTAAATGCCATATACAAAGTTCTTATTCCCAAGGTAGAGGCCCCTGAGACTGAAGATTTTTAGCTAATTTCATTATGCAATGTTAGTTAGAAAATTCTCTTTAAAGTCCTAAGCAATAGGTCGAGGAAAGTCATGAATGAACTAGTTGAGAGACACCAATGCAGCTTTATTAGGGGGAGACAAAACAATGACAACATTATCATTGCTCAAGAAGTAATCCATACTATGAAACTGAACATCCATACTATGAAACTGAACAAGAGAAAGAAAGGGATGATGGCAATGAAGGTGGATCTTGAAAAAGCATATTATAGGTTGGAGTGGGATTTTATTGATGACACCATAAAAAATATAGGGATCTTACTGGACCTTAGAAGCATCTTAATGGCTTGTTTACAAATCTCGTCTCTCCAATTTATGTAGAATAGTTCTTCATCTAATAGATTCAAACCAACTAGAGGTAAAAGGTGAGGGGACCCTATTTTCCCATACCTTTTACATTGTACATGGAACAGCTTAATCATGTTATAGAAGATATGGTGGATGACCAACTATGGTGCCCTATTCAACTTGCTAGGGGTGATCCCCTTATATCACATTTGTTCTTTACAAACGATTTAATCTTGTTTGGTGAAGCTAATGCCATGTAACTGGATGTGATGTTGTCATGCCTTGATCATATTTGTAAAGCTTTTGGTTAGAAATTGAAAAAGACAAAAACTAAGGTATGCTTCTTAAGAAATGTTCACTTCTCAAGATCTTATGAGCTTAGCTATAGATTAGATGTGGGATTGACTGCTAACTTAGGGAAATATCTTGGGATCCCCCTTATTCACAATAAAGTGCCATATCGGATGTTTGTTCCCTTATTTAATAAGACTCAGAGGAAGCTATCTAGTTGGAAGGGATGATTTCTCAGTTTTGAAAGAAGAATAACACTAGTTAAATCAGTTTTATTTGCTCTATCAACCTATCATATGCAATCTATGATTCTTTCAAAAAGTGTTCTAAGTTAATTTGAAAGGAAGAGTCATATTTTCCTATAGGGAGGAGATAGTTAGAATAGGAAAATCCATCTTGTCTCTTAGGACAACATAACTAGAGATAAGAATCAAGGGGATCTAAGTATAAAGAATCTCAAGAGAGAAAATGAGGCTTTTGTTATGAAGTTGCGTTGGAACTTGATTTGTAATGAAGAAGAACTTTAGGTAAAAGTCCTAGGAAACAAATACAAGTATGGTAGTAGTAGTAGTATGCCCTAAGTAAATAAAAAGCACAACTCATCTTTCACTTGAGGAGGTATATGTGAAGCTTGGGATAGGTTCAAAGATGGCTTAAGGAAGAAATTGGATAATGGTCATTCTACTAACTCCTAGTTTGAGAATTGGTCCTTATTGAATGTCCCGCTTATTGAGTTGGTCATAGGGAGAGAGGGCTTAATGGATAAAAGTGAGAAAGTCTTCAATTATGTAGACCAAGACAAACATTAGAATATAAGGGAACTTAAACAAGGGTTCCTGCCAAATATTATTGCTTATCTGACTCATTTATGCCCACCTTATGAGGAGAGAGGAGGGGACAAAAACTCTTGGAAACCTTCTACTAATGGATTCTATTCTATTAAATTCACCTATTCTTTTCTTACTGTAAGTACTTAGGAATGCAGATAGCATTTGGAAAATGATTTGGAGATTACTAATGACAGAGAAAATCAAATCTTTTAAATGGCTATTTGTGCAAGGGAGAGTGCATACATATGAATTGAGACAAACAATAGGGTTATTAGTAGAGAGCAATTGCCTTTTTGGTTGTGAGACTATGGATGACTCAATGTATCTAATTAGAGATTGTCAAAATGCACTAGAAAGATGGAAGAATGTTGTTTGAAAGGATCATTAGAATACCTTTGCTTCTTGAGATGGGATAGATTAGATTAAATGGAACTTAAACATAAAGTAGGCAAGGGAATCATGAGAAAGGTATAATTTGTAACACTATTTAGTGATATTTACTAGGATATCTAAGTGGACCGATGTAAGTGCATCTTTGATAAGGATGTGCATTAGGAACATGTCCTTGCAAATTCTAGATTTTTTAGAGCCTCTTCAATGTAACTTCTCAAATTTTTGATTCCAACATTAATGTTAATTAAGGGATGAATTAGTTATATATCTTGTTCATAAGACTTTGGATGGTCATGGCAGCTTGTGCCTTTGAGGAGACTAATTCATTCGCCTTGTCTTCTAAAAGTTGAGTGAGAGTTCTAACCTCTTGTTGTAACTCTTTGCAACCATCTTGAAACTCCTTTTCGAGTGAATCTTTTTCTCTTACCATTTTCATTAGTCGAACCCTATTATTCTTCATCTACCTATCATTTTCTCGCATGGCCTTTTTTAGAATTTCATTTTCCTTCTCCAATTCTATAACTTTTGATTATTCTTTTGAATCCCTTCTTTTCCTCTTTTCTATTAGCCTTTCTTAGAAGGTAGTGCACTTTTCTTACAATCGTCTTAACTCTTTTTTGTTTTTAAATTCACAAGTTCTTTGAACTCCTTTTCTTTTACTTCGAGGCACTTTTCTAATTCTCTATTTACTTCTTAGATATCATTCCTTAATAAAGGATTTCGAGGGACATAAACAGGGTTTTCTTCTTCTATCCTTTTCTTTAACTAGATATGGTACTCTTGAGTCACACCAATTTCTTGTCTCCTAAGCTCAACTTTTTCCTTATACATTATCTTTTGCCATGCTGCCTTTGCCTTTTGACATAATTCCCTAGTGTCATTCTTCTCATGGAAGAGACATATGGCCTGTACTTCTTCTGTTGAAGGGACTTTTTAACAAAATGCTAGCTACCTTAATGCTATAGAGGGGTTATAATTGATGCATCCTCTAGGTCCCATAAGTGGCACATTCGAGAAGTCTCCACAATAGTAAAGAACACTTATCTTCCCACCATTCTATATTCCGTAAGAGGGAGTTCTCTATCAATTTTGAAAAGACTATCATTCATTCATTTTTATGCATCTAGTTGACTGTTTGAAGATGTGCAAATGATGTAAGCAGATTACTGCATTCATCATGTCTTTTCCTAAAGTGTAACTCCTTGCCATATAAGTGGCTCAACATCCATATATCGAGCAATGCCAGGCAACATCTTATTTTACAGCCTCTCCTTAAATAACATTGGGATAGATTTGCTGGTGCTCTACTATCTGGAAGATACTAATCGTACTAAGGTCAATTATCCCAACCGATGAAGGAAAAATAACTATGCCATAAATAGCCAATGCAAAGACTTTACAAAAAATTGTCCAATCTTGTCTCTTTGCTAGATTTATTAGGTGAGCCTCAATGTTAGCCCTTGATATCCCTTTGTCTTTTCCTAAACAAACAATTCATACCTCCTTAGTGTGAATCCCTAGAAGTTTTGCAATCATCCCTTAGGCAGGTAAATATACTGGGTAATGATAGATCTTATTATTCTTCTTGATAGGCATCCTAAGAATCTCCCCATATTCTTTAATAGTTGGCATTATTTGAAAGTTTGGGAAGGTGAAACACCTTAATGAAGCATCCCAATACTAACCCAATTTAATAAGAGCTTCACAATGTACTTGTATTTGCAGCAGATCGAGGATGTTTCCATATTTACTCTTGAAGTTCAACTTAATTGATCATTTAATGAAGTGACTCAAATGTACCAAACTTTCAAGTGTCTCAACTTGATACCCTTTCCTTTATACATTTTTCCAGTAGGAACATGATTCAGATCCTTTTCCTGTGCCATTGCCCTTATGCAAAATTTTCACAATTACTTGATAACTCTTTGGCCTATCAAGAAAAGGGAAAGGGAGAAAGTTAGAGTGGCATGTATGCAATGAAAAAAATTTCCTTTCCTCTATAAGCCTATTGTATTGTAGGGATAAGGAAATAACAAATAGCCTGCAAGGAATCCTAATCCCAACAAGACCAATGTGTTTTTTTAACAAATCAATCAATTAGAGTAGTTGTCGGGTGAAACTAATTTTGATATGGTTTTTTTTTTAGAAAAATAAACTCCATCTCCTCTAGAGACCTATTGACTCATAGGGAGAGTAAAGTACCCATTAACCTGTGAATGGTCTAAGCCACAATGCAGCTAATGTTTTGTAAATAATTTTAAAAACCATTCTAAAATAAACTCGAGGACTTATTAGTACACTAATTAATTGATCATGAGTGATGAAATAAACAACATGAATCCTAGGAGTCATCTCATATTGAGATATTTCTATTATGATGAATGCAATAAATTCATGGTCTATTAAGGTCATAGACCTGTAGATTAAGGTAAGTTGTCTAATGTAAACACCATCATTGTGATGTATCTATATGAGAAATGATGTAAGATACACACTTAGGTAAAGTGATAACTAGCCGCTTAGCCCCTAAAAGCTTTTTCAATCATGCATGTAGGATGGTAAAAAAAATAAAAAGAAAAGAAAATATGCCCTCTAATACCTTATAATGGAGTAAGCCTTAAGGCAGTCATTCTTAAGAATGGCACTAAGCAATGAGGTTGGTTACTAGGTACCTCTACATCTGTACAATGATTTTGGGATTGTTCTAATATCCTAACAAAAAAGGTCTCCTAGTTGCCTCTACTATAAAGATGAAGACCCCATTTGACAAGACTAACCCTTTGAGAACTCAATAGTTCCATAGACATCAACCTTATTAAATAGGTAACAACTAGGATGAAGTCTTCACAATAACATCCGAAGGTTTCATAAACCCTATAGGGAAACTGCTAGAAACTTCCACTCACTTAGGGTGCTCACAGACCCAAGTATAAGGCCCAATATGTGTATGAGAAAAATAAAGTAAGTGCTCAGTATGTGTGGAGAGCATACCAATCTATTAACCTAGATTCTACCTTACCCTTATCTGCTAACTGGATTGCAAAATTATAATAGATAAGAAAAAAATAAATAAATCTATTAATATAATAAATGAGAACATAAAAAGAAATCATATGCAAATATGGAAAGAAGCTTAAAAAAAAGAAATTAAAAGAAAAGCCATATTATTTTGAATAATCAACATAAATCAACATAAATGGGCTTGGCTCTTTGAAAGTTCCCTAGTTGAGTCGCCATACTGTCGCACCCAAATCATGATCTCCTCAAAAAAGGAAATCAATAAATGTAAGAGTTGCCACTAAAATTTTAACAGGATAATTTTGAAAACCTTTTTAAAAAAACAAAATGGTCTACCATAACCAAAATAAGTTTCAGGAGTTAGTTGTGCATAAAGAAGGTGTTAGGCACCTCACTTCACTTGTCCATGAGAACGGTCACCCTAAGTTGACTAAACAAAATTAATATGGTCTTAAATGAATTTTAATTACCCTTAATAAATAAAAAATAAAAAAATTATAATTTAAAAATATTATTTATTTACAAATTGGCCTTGACTTAGGATAAAATCCTAAGATCTACGTACCTTTAGAGGGATCAAAGTCCACATAGTTCAAGGGTAAAAATGCATGTTGGTTTATTAGTATTTTTTAGAAAAATAATTTTTCATTTAAAAAAATTAATTAGATTGCTATCTTTTAATTAAAAAAATTATTCCCTTATTTGATAAAAGATTTTTTTTAAAAAAAAGAAAATAGATTAAAATTCTTATGGAGAATCACAAAACTCTCACACAAAAATTAATTTATTTTATGCGCGCGGAGATTCTAAAATCTCACACGACATAGAAATTATTTTTGACCTATTTATATTTATATAAAAAGGCTCCTTTTTTAAAAAAGGTTAAAAAAATTAATTAAGCACCATGACTAGCGTGCCTATGATGGCCCGTTACCACACACGGCATACCAATAGATTAGTTATTTGTGGAGATTCAAAATCTCACACGGTATAACTAAAAGCAATACACACAAAAGTCTTAAATCATATGGTGCAGTGTATGCTTGAGAAGAGGTGTAATAATATAAATGGCTTGTAAAAAGAGATGAAACCTTTGGGGCTTTACCACTTGTCGCAATTTAGATAATTATTCTAATCATCTCCATCTTCTAACAAAAGAAATAACCAACCAACCCATGTGCTTGAGTGTATGTGTTCATGTATGCTTGTTAGAACAAAATCACATATATATTATTTTCTTACCTACACGAATGAAAAGCCAAACTTAAGATGGAAAAAAGAAAAAAAAAACTAATATTGGTGGTTAAAATGATTGGGAGGCGAAAGAAGAAATAAAACAAAGAAAAGGAAACAAGAGAAGAAAATAAATAAATAAGTAAAGGAAATAAAAATTTAAAAAGGCAATATTGAATTAAAATCAAAGGGAGAGAGGAATGGAAAGCACACACAAGTATATATACATAAAAGGGAGATATGCACGTCCAGCACTATAAAATGAAAGAAAAAAAACATGTACCTTAGGAAATCAGATTCAAACGTGGTGGAAAAGGAAAGAAAACAAAGAAAAGGAAACAAAAGAGGAAAATAAATAAATAAGTAAAGGAAATAAAATTTAAGAGGGCAATATTGAATTAAAATCAAAAGGAGAGAGGAATGAAAAGCACACCCAAATATATACATATAGAAGGAAGACATGCACATCCAGCGCCACAAAATGAAAGAAAATATATATATATATATATATATATATACTTTGAGAAATCGGATTCAAAACGTGGTGGGGAAGGGGGGAAAAACGAATGAGTCAATAAAAACAGAAAAATCTGACCTAAGGCACCCAAGAAATACCTATAAACACACACATACACAGAAATTTTTGAAAGGGAAAAATTAAAAATTAAAAAAGATCTAAATCATTACTCATCCTATACCCTTTAGTCTTTAACATTTTTAAAAATCACACATGTAATCCCTAAATGAGAGGGTTGGCTTTTCTTAGGATATTATAGGATAATGAGCAATTGATATTACCCTATTTAGGGTACCTCTACCCATTCCTAATCCTATATTATGATGAGTGGAGATGATATAAGAACAAATGATCATTCTCTACCATTTCAATAAACTCTCTCAACCTCCTTTATAATTTGTTGCCTCTTCTATTTTTCTTCTTCTCCTTTTTCTTCCTCCCTCCTACTTTTCCTTGGTCACCACCCTTTTATAGATGAAAATTAGGGCTTCTGACTTTAATGGTTAAATCCCATCAAATCACAATTTGTGATTAATTTAATTTGACTTTTACTATTTTAAATCAAGGCATAATTTTGAGGATTGAAATTTCATTTGACTTTCTTTAATTGAAGACTCATATTAAGGCACAAACTTGAATATTTTTCATTTAATTCTTATTTATTAATTTTATTTTTATTATTTTATTAAAAAAAGCTCTTTAATTTTTTATTTTATTCCTTTATTTTTTGTGGGGCCCGAACAAAATGGGGTGTTCACAGTAACCCTTAAAAACTTTCTAATTTAATTTCTCTATATCTAAGACTAAGAAAAATTAGTGTAAAATATGTGCATATAGGATGGTGTGAAACTTACCTGGTAAGCAATGGGTAAGAATTAACTCATAGAACTCTAAGATCACTTGCCTTAGCTAACTACACTTCCTTCTGCCTTTCTCTTCGTGTTTTCCTTCCTTTTTCTCTTTGAATCACGAGTTGATCCACATAATATAAGTCAATTTTCTGTGCATGAGCTACGACGCATGTAGCTTATGCGACGTCGCGTGGCATAGTGAGAGAATTTCCACTATGACTCACTCGCTTTAATTTGAATCATGATTGTTTCACTTGATCTTATTCATTCAATAATCACCCCCCAAAAAGTCATTTTACTAGCCAAAGTCCTAATTATTTAATTAATTTACTAATTTACCTTTAATTGGCGATTAGTTTTCAAATTAATAATTCAAGGTGTTACATTTTTGGCAAAGCAAGTCATGCCGTTTACAAGATCGCCTCACAACATTTGTTATAGTGTTCATTAAATTAAAAAGAGAGGCAACTTGAATATGATTTTTAGTAATTGCAACTAATGTAAGTTGTCATTAATGAGGAAAGCACTGCACATAAAATGCAGACAAATTCTTCCTTATGATTAAACTTTTGAGACAACTAAATTCACTTTGCATATTACTAGCACTATCATAACCTTGTTTACATATTCTTAATATACTAAGCTCAAAGTTGCATAAAAACTCCTAAACTTCCATTCTTAATGATAGAGTGGTAGTCTCCTACACATGCACTATACCAAGAAAGTGCTTAACAATACATCCTTTTTAATCAACATAATGAAAAGCAACAATCATTTTCTCCTTATTTGATACATCATATGACTCATCAACAATCATAGCAAACAATTCATCTCCAAGATCAAGGACAATAGCATTAGTGTTTAAATTGCAATAACCTTTAATAATATCTATTTGAATTTCATGGGAAGTCAATTAGCTATTTTCAAGAACATTTTTCAAAACAACTAAATTGATTAATTCATTATGGTAAGCAAGAAAGAAGTTCATAAAAATTACCTTGATTAGTATACTTAGTTGACTCATCATAACCTTGAAAAGTTATTCCTTGCTTTAATAAAAACTAGAGACAATCAATTGATGCATTCATATGTCTTTGATACAAGTTACAAACTTGTTTAGATTGCTTAAAAATTGCAACTTCATTATATTGATTTTGATTCATCAAATATTGACACTTGTTCCAAGGAGAGGGAGTAATCTTGCAGGCTTAGACTCCTCCTCCTTCATTCTTCTTTTCTTTTTCCTCTATTAGCAACTCGCAAACATGCTATTAATATTTAAATTTTTTGACCATCTGCCACAGTACATTATGTCTCCACAGTGATGGATGGTACAGAGAGACCTAATCTATCTTTGCTCTCTAATTTGGGCCCTTGGTAACCCAACATTCCTCCACCTTGTTAGTTGTCACTAACTAATAAATTCATTAGTTGTCACTAATTTATTGAATCAAAGGTTGAAACCAAATCTAATAAGTTCATTAGTCATTGCTAACTATCCTCATTCTAATAAACACATGAATTTAGTGAATCAAACATAATAAATCTAACTAATTCAGGATTTTAAATTTTAGGATGTTACACTTTTCATAACCAAGCCTAAAAAGATAACAATATAAGTAAAATGTTGCATCTTTTCCAATATTATACTCCAACTAGTTTCCAAATTCATTGAATTAAGAAGGATGAAATCTTCCCACAGAATTCGCAGTTGTTCTTTAGAGAAATTATGTTGAACGGCATGGTTCTTGCAAATATGCTTCTGCTTCACCTTATTCACTTTCTCCACCTTCCCATTCTCTGGCGCATCATCATCTTCATCTTCTTTGTCATCAACATAATCAGACCATTGCTTCGATCTGGAACACCAACAAAACCGGCATTGGCCGCCCTCTATGCTTTGAGAATTCTCTGGCGCTGGTCCTCCCATTGTTGCTCTAGCGACCGAAAAATGTTTTCAGAACAATTCTATTAGGATTCATGGTGGAATCAGAGTTGTTGACGGGCTTCGTCTTCCTCTGTCGCTTAGCGTAGGTGACCTTTTGCCAGCCATTGTCACTGTTGCTGTGACTAGCAGAGACTCCATTTGCTTCGTTTGCGTTGGATTTGAAAGCTACATGCTTTTCTTCCGTTGTACAGAGCAGAGACTTCTTGATTTCACTCAATTTTCCTTTTAAGTAGAGAAATGGTAAAGAAAGCTGAGGGAGAGGCGAAATATCGATTGTAAAGGGAATTTTATGAGGTTGATTTTGTTGAATTTGGCCTCTCTTTGAGACCTGAATTATGACGCTGCCATAAAATTGGCGTCATTTTTTTTTTATTTTTTTGGGCCAACGGTCATGTAGTTGTTGTTAAACGAAAAGGAAGGCACGTGTTTTAGCCAATAGTTATCGAGCACGTGTCTTCAACAATATTAATATAAAATTCATTCTTAATAAATTAGATAGAGTACGATGAATGTAACTCATTTTTCCGTTGGCAAAAGAAATGAATAAAATTCATTTCACCAAAAATAAATTCATATTTTTATTAAAAAAAACAAAATCTCAACGGGGGAGTTTACTTGAGTTTAAGATAATTATTTAAACCACACAAAACAAAAGCGTCTTACAGCTATTAGTGATCTATTGATGATCTTTTTATAATTTTGATCTCTTAATAATTTTGGCTGGATTTTAAAAAAAAAAAATCAGAGTTTCAATTGCAATTTTAGCGGGTTTTTTGTTATTGTTTTTAGGACCACGGCTATATTAGCAAGTCCATATCTATAATTTATAATATATTATAAAACGCTGTCAATGGATACTGTAAATCTACAGTACCCATCCGCCTTTTTTTTTTTTACTTTTTAATTGTTTGATATGCATTACTTGCATTACTGTCTTTTTTTTTTGCTTTTTTATTTTTAATTTTTTTAATATAATATAATAAAAAATTAAAATACAGCGTGGGCCCTATGGTTAAAAAGATACATGTAACACCTATGTAAAACTTATAGTTAAAAATGAGTAAAGTATTTTGTCTATTTTTATTTTAATTAATGATATCTCTCTTCTATTTTTTAAAATCTATATGAATATTTTTAGTATATATAATTATAAAATACAAGCCTCCCTTTTATTTTTGAAATTTTATTTTCATCCACCTAGCCATTAGTTGAATGTTAAGTCATGTATGTTGGACTAAAATACTCCTACTTAAATATAAATGTTGTCTAAAAATTATTTAAATGATCAAAAAATAAATTCTTTTATTATTTAAATGTATTTATCTTGTAAATTTTTTAAAAAATTAAATATATAAATTGGCCAAAAAATATTCAAAGACATAGTTTATGGACTTAATAAAGAGAAAAATAAAGTAAAATAATTTTTAATAATTTGGGACAATTAAACCAGTTTAAAAAAACTCAAAAGTTAGATATCTTAAGAGTCGAGCTTAATTATAAATTTTTTATATATTTAGATATTTTAAACTTGGTATGAATTGAGGTTCTAAAGGGAATGGAATAAATGTAAGATTTTAGTCAACTTAGTTTTTTAAAAAATTAGAGTAGTGTGGTTTAAAAAAGTGGTGTGTGGGTTCTACCATTAAAAAATGTGGTGGGGTCTACATTTATAAATTTTAAAAATTTAAATAAGATGTTAAAAATAATAAAATTTTTATATTTTGAGAGATTATGTCGGATTCATAGTAAAATTTAATAGTAAATATAAGCTTTTTTTTTTAATGATAGGCGTTAGATATACAAAATTTTTGTATATATTTATTATTATGAGGTTTTGCAGATATAACTCATATTATAGGATTAAACTAAACAAACAGTCCAATATTTGTTACATTTTGCATTATGACCAATTTATTATATTTTTCAATAAGATACTCCCTCTATTAAAAAATGTAAAGCATTTTTAACTGAATCTCACCCCCAAATAAAGTAGTTACTTACTTTTTAATTAACCCTATATTTTTATATTCATCCCTATTTAACACCCTACAATAAATATAAAGTCATTATCAATAGGGATACTTTTGAAAAAAAGCAATGATTACACCTCAAAAGAATAAAAATATCTTATATTTTTGAACATTCAACTCTTCAAAAAATACCATACATTTTTTAATGAAGGGAGTGCCATTATATATAAATGATAAATTTCTTGTAAATTTTAAATTTTAAATGATAAATTTATTACATGTTAATGATAAACCTCTTGTATATTAATATTAACAAGCCATACTCCCAAAATTTTAAAAATTTAATTCATATTTTCTGGATGTAAAAGTTTTGGCCGTACTCCCAAAACTTGTGGCAACCCCTTGTGTAAGGTACAAGAATATATTATTTTATTATTTATATGTAAAAGTTGATTATGATTTAACCACCTATGAAAAATATTCATGTAGTTATGTGTCCCAAGTCTGAACAAACAAAATTATGAGCTAAAAGTTAATTATATGATGTTAATGAATTTACCTTCCACTGCACACATAATCTTTTCTCAATAATCATTTTGTTACTTTTAATGATTGTACATATGATTGATGAATAGTATTATAACATGGATTATATTATTTTCTTGAGTTACAATTATTATAATCATGATTTATAAATAATATTATGACATAAATTGTAGTACGATTCATTATAATATATATATATATATTTTTTTTTTTGAGGTGATACATGGGGCAACACCTTTTGAAAAAGAACAAATTCTATTATATTTTAAATTGTAGGAAGTGAGAAATTTTAAAAAACAATGTTCTATATATATATATAGCACATTGTAAAATAAAAGCCATTCCTTATAAGTATCATCCCATTAAAATTTTAGTTTCATACTTGCCGATTGTGGAGATACCTTAAGAAACAAAAAGAAGTTAAGTCATGTATGTTGGACTAAAATACTATATGTTTTGTTTTCCTTAAGGTGATACATGGAGCAATACATTTTGAAAAAAAAAAAACAAGTTGTATTATATTTCAAATTGTGTGTGTGTGTGGTACATTGCAAAATAAAACCAATTCCTTATAGGTATCATCCCATTAAAATTTTAGTATCATACTTACCGATTGTGGAGATACCTTAAGAAACAAGAAGAAGTCAAGTCATGTATATTGGACTAAAATACTCCTATTTAAATATAAATGTTGTCTAAAAAAATTATCTAAATTTAAAAATAATTTTTTTATTTAAATTTTTTTATTTAAATGTATTTATTTTGTAAATTTTTAAAAATTAAATATATAAAAAAATATATTCAAAGATGCAGTATATGGACTCAATAAAGAGAAAAATAACATAAAATATTTTTTAATAATTGAGAAAATTAAACCAACTTAAAAAAATTTAAAAGTTAAAAGTGTCAAGAGTCAGGTTTAATTATAATTTTTTTATATGTTCAGATATTTGAGACTCTACAGGTAATAAAAGGAATGTAAGATTTTAGTAAATTTTATTTTTAAAAAAATTAGAATAGTGTAGCGTAAAAAAGTGGTACATGGGACCTACCATTAAAAAATGTGAGTAAGGTCCACACTTAGAAATTCTAAAAATTTAAACAAGTTGTACAAGCTAATAAGATTTTTATATTTTGAGAGATTATGTAAGATTTATAATAAAAATTAATGGTGAATATAAGATTCTGAGTAAAATAATAGGTGTTAGATATATAAAAGTGAGAATATATTTCAAATTGCAAGAGGTGAGAAATTTAAAAAAAATAATGCTATTGTTATATATATATATATATATATATTAAAAAAATAATCCTATTATTATTATTATTATTATTATTATTATATATAAGAGTAATACATTGCAAAATAGAAGCCGTTTCTTGTAGGTATCATCTCATTAAAATTTTAGTCTCATATTTGCCGACCATGGAGATACAGAAGAGGATTTTAATTTATTAATTTTTACAAATTAATAAATCATAGAGTAAAATACATTGACATCCCTTTTGTTTTGTTAAAATTATAAGACTTCTTCTTTATTTTTAAAACTTAAACTTTAGTCTCATTTTATATCTATTTTAGAGTGAAACACTCAATTAAATAGTAAATATGAAAAAATAGGCTTCTATTTTAAAGATAAATATCTATTTTATTAGGGTGAGATTCGGTTAAAAATATCTTACATTTTTAAAAACATGGAGTATGTATTTAGTTTTTTATTTATTTAATTTTTAAATAAATACTAAATAAATTAGTTTGTAGTAAATTTAAATTATAAATAAAAATTTAAAAGAATATATCAAGAATGGTATTTTAGTCCAACATATGTGATTTAACTATCAACTAATGATTGAATAGGTGAAAATGGAAATTTAAAACTAAAAGGCATATTTATATTTTGTAACTCTTAACTATTAATTTTAAGAGGAATTCATATATATTTTAAACATAAAAAATCTTTATAATTAAATTAAAATAAAGGGAAAAGTAATATATTTTATTTTAAGGATATTTAAATAATTTTTTAACAAGGCTAACATGTAATTTGAACCGGGCGATTTAAATCCTAAGATTATTTTAAACCCTAAATAATTAAAATTGAGACAATTTTAGCCTCATCATTAAATTTAAACAAACATCTGTTAGATTTTTAAAATTGAAACCTAATGTGTGATGTTTATCAAATTCTACCGTCTCTTATGCACGAGGTAAAAATCTAGTTAGAATCTATAATTCATTGAATAAAAATATAGATCCTAAGTTTCCAATATGTATAGCCACGAAGGCCATAATTCAACAATTCTTGAATAATTAAAAAGTTCACATCTCAAAAGGAGAAAAAAGCACTCCTCCCTTGTTTTTAATTAAAAGGATGATGATGATTTTTTTTAAAAGGAAAAAATATTATATATCTTAAGGAGAATAAATATTTTATGTGTATGCGAATGATAGTTGAAGACTTTATACTTGGATATGGAGGGAGTGGAGAAGCATTGGAGGTAAGGAAGAGGCATAGCCAAGGAAGCTGAGGGATTGAAGCACGTGATATATGAGCGTGATTGATGATGGCTAGCATGGCGTTGAACCTTACTCCAGTACTGTTCTCATATCCAAACACAAGATTCATAAATTATACCATTTCCTTCAATTAATTAATCAATTAATATTATGGCACCTTAATTTCAATCTCCATGTCATATCTTAATAGCAATATAGTGTGTGTGTAGAGTATAACATGTTCCCCTAGCCTAATTCTTGTCCACATCACGCAATATAAATGTGGATAGATTGTTTCCTTTTATATTATAGAGTACATAGTCTATTCCATCATGGGAGGTGGATCCAATCTAAAAGGATTGTAACATCCCAAATTCTAATCCCTAAATTAAGTAAGATTAATTATGATAATTGAGTAAATTGACATGGTGTGTGGCCAAGAAGGTCTAATGATTGATTTTAGTTGTGTTTCAGTCCCAATTATGGGTTCAAAGTGAAGATAGGCTATTTAGGCATTAAAAGGAGAAGAAAACAAAGATGAAGTGTTTCTATGCCACATGCGGCGACGTGCAATATGTCCCCCTCTCTATGCCTTACATTATGGCATGTGCAGTATCGGCCGAGGTGCATAGCCTATTTTTTGTAATTTTAACTCATGGATTGAAGTAGAAACAAAAGGAATAGAAAGGAGAAAATAAAGAGGACAACTTATGTTGTGCTAGGGTTTGTTCTTAGATGATATTGGAAGTATTTTGAAGCTAGAAACACTTGAGATAAGTGCCCTAAACTTCATTTCTTCCTATCTCTTCTACATTTATGAAGTTTTTGGTTAGAGTTTAATAGTGGGAGATGATTTTTGATCCACATAGATTATGGGTCTAAATCCATTGACTAAAATAGAGTTAATAAGAGTATATTTGAGTATATATCCCTAGAAATATTGAGTCTTGATACCTTTAATTGTTGGACCCCATTAATATCTAAATTTAGTATTAGTGAGGGTTGTTGGAAGAGTTGTAATGTCATTAATGGGGGTTTGATAATTTATTAATATTATTGGGGATTAAACAAAATTAATAAACCTAATGGGTAAGCCCAAGGGTGAGAAGTAAAGGTATTAGGTGTCGTTCCTCAATTGTCGATCATATCCACAATTTGCTTTGGCTCAACTTGATAGGTCAAGTTTTCCTGAAGTTCTACCTCTTTTTGCTCAATAACATGAGAAGGATCTAGTTGATACTTCTTGAGCTGACTCACATGAAATACATCATGAACACTCGATAAACTCGACAGTAAGACAATATGATAGGCAGTTGGTCCTAACTTCTCTAAAATCTTAAAGGGGCCAATAAACTTGGGAGTCAATTTCTTAGCCTTTATCGATCTCCCAATGCAGTCATTGGCGTGACCCTTAAAAACACATAATCACCTACTAGAAATTTCAACAATCTTCTACAGTGATCCGCATAGCTCTTTTGTCAACTCTAGGTTGTCAACAACTTTTGCTTAGTCAACTGGATCTTCTGGGTGGTTTGGTTTACCAAATCAGGACCCAACAAACTTCTCTCACTCAATTTGGTCCAACATAAAGGCAATCGACATCTTTTTTCGTATAATGCCTTATACGAACCATTCTAATACTAGAATGAAAACTGTTGTTGTAAGCAAATTCTGCTAATGGTATATGTGTATCCCAACTGCCCCTCAACTCTAAGGCATAAGCTTGCAACATATCCTTGAGCATTTGGATTGTCCTTTCAATTTGGCTGTCAGTCTATAGATGATAGGCCGTGCTAAATCTCAACTTAGTACTAATTGCTCTCTGTAATGCTCTCCAGAAGTTTGATGTGAACCTTAAATCACGATCAAAGACAATGTCTTTTAGCACCCCATGAAGTCTCACTATCTTATTAACATAGACCTCAGCATACTTCTCAAGTGAATAGGTAGTCTTCACTGCCAAGAAATGCACTGACTTTATCAATCGATCCACAATCACCCATATAGCATCATAGCCCACTTGAGTTCTAGGCAATCCAATAATGAAATCCATTGATATGCTATCCTAGTATTACTCTGGGATCTCTAGTGGTTGCAACACTCCACTAGGCCTTTAGTGCTCAATCTTAACCTCTTGGCATGTCAGACACCTAGCCACAAACTCTATCATATCTTTCTTCATTCTTGGCCACCACCACATTTGCTTCATATCCTAATACATCTTGGTGATACCAGGGTAAATAGGACACTCATTATAGTGTGCTTCTTTTAGGATCATCTTCCTTATCTCCTTATCACTTGGTAGGCAAATCCGATCCCAATAAGTCACATATCCATCATCATTGAATCCAAATTCTTTCTAAAATTTATTGGTTATAACTATAGAATGCATATTGTACAACATCATCTAAGGTGCTTTCCTCTAAGTATCTAAAAAAGTCTCAAGTAATCGATGCTTTTGAATCATCATATGAGCGATATGCACTATTTTCCTGCTTAGCGCATCTGTCACTACATTGGCTTTACCCAGATAGTACTTGATCTTAAAGTTGTAGTCCTTAAAGGACTTTATCCATTTGCGTATGTTTAGTTCCTTCTGATCCACTAAGTACTTCAAACTTTTATGATTACGAAATATTCAAACACATACCCATAGAGATAGTGTCGCCAAATTTTTAAGGCAAAAACCACTGTTGCTAACTCCAGATCATGAGTCAAGTAATTCTTCTCATGCAGTCACTATTATCTTGAGGCATAAGTAATAACTCGCTCGTCTTACATTAAAACACACCTTAAACCTTTCAATGATGCATCCATATAAACCACATATGATAATCGAGGATTAGGAATAACTAGTACTAGAGTAGACATTTGTTTCCTCTTCAAATCTTGAAATGCCAATTCACATTTTTTAGTCCACTCATACAGTTGATCTTGTTGAATCAACTTAGTCAATAGAGACGCAATTTGAGAAAATCCCTGAATGAATCATCGATAGTAGCCTGTTAATCCTAAGAAACTTCTAATCTCTGTCACTGAGATAGGTGATTCCTATTTCAACACAACATCCACCTTGTATGGATCCATAATAATTCCTTCTGTCGACACCACATGACTAAGAAATCTCACTTTCCTTAGCCAAAACTCACATTTAATGAGTTTGGCGTATAACTTATTGTCCTTTAAAAGTTGCAAGATAGTATGAAGATGCTTCGCATGCGCTTTCTTGTCCCTTAAGTAAATTAGAATATCATCGATGAATACCACCACGAATTTATCTAGATAAGGACGAAAGATTCTAACTATTCATGTAGTCCATAAACACTATCGGAACATTTGTTAATCCAAATGGCATCACTAGAAACTCATAGTGACTATGTCTAGTGCGAAAGGCAGTCTTTGGCACATCTTTAACCTTAACTTGCAGCTGATGATAGCTTGATTGCAAGTTGATTTTAAAGAACACTGCAGATCCAACCAGCTGATCTAGTAAGTCATCAATTCTAGGCAAAGCATATTTGTTCTTAACTGTCACCTTGTTTAACTATCTATAATCAATGCAAAGTCTCATATTGCCATCCTTTTTCTTCATAAATAACACCGTTAATCTCTACGGGGACACACTTGGTCTTATGAAACCCTTTTCTAGTGATTCCTCTAGTTGTTTCTTTAGCTTTGCCAACTCAGATAGAGACATCTGATACAGAGCTTTTGATATGGGTTCTATTCTAGGCATAAGGTCAATAGAAAATTCTACCTCTCACTTAGGCAACAATCCAGACACTTGTTCCGAAAAGACTTTAGGAAATTCGTTCACCACTTTGGTTCTCTCGATTCCTCCGTTATAAGTAACATGAATGAAAAAGAACACCATATATGCATGACAACCATATTGAATGCACTTTTTTTCTTGTATCACAGAGAAGAGTCTCAACTGACTAGGTTTCACTATAGGTGCAATATACACTGGTAAGGATATCATCTTTCTTGCACAATCTAGTGTTGCATTGTTTGTCAATAACCAGTTTATACCCACTACTACATCAATCCTAATCATGGGTAGACATATCAAATCAATGGTAGTTGATTTATTCTCAAATCGCAAATCAACACCTAGACAAGCGCGGTCAGTTCTTACAAAAATTCCCACCAGTATAGACACATTAATCACATATGGCAAGGTATGCACAGACAATTTCAACCTCAACACATAATCATCAGAAATGTAAGAATGGGTAGTGCCCAAATCAAACAAAGCATCTATTTCACAATTGTGCAGAGAGATTTTACCTCTAATTAAATTTAGAGACGCACTTGCCTCCTCCTAGAACAACGTGAATACTCTCCCAGGAACAATCAATCTCTGCTCTGTGGTACCTACTCTGCCCTCTTCACAACATTTGGCTATATGCCCAGTCTTGCCACACTTAAAGCAAACCCAACACTTTCCAATATGGTACCTTCCACACTTCAAGCATTAAGGGGTTCTGGCCATGCTAAGAGTAGGCACAGGTACTGTAGAAGCCTACTGAGATGGCTGTGTACCACTGGCACTATTCTTTGGCCTACTACTCCTCTGGAAAGAACCTTGGGATTGTAATCCCTTTTGGAAAGTCTTCTTCCCAAAGCTCCTAGAACTACTGGAGCTAAAACCAGAGCTCTTGCTAACTCTACCAGTAGGACCAAGTGACTGTGAGAATCTACCCTGACTATCCCTTCTCTTCTCAGTCTCTACCTCTCTACCCCTTCTCGTAGCTTTTCTCAACTTATTGCACATCCTATCATAAGATGTGATCTCAAACAAGGCCAACTGCTATTGATACTCAAGCCTCATCCTTTTAACTACCCTCTCTACCTTCCATTTTGAGTCATCATTTCTTATAAGATAGGTAGAGTACTTTGACAATGGATTGAATTTAGCGATAAAAGCTTCTTCATCAAGATTCCCTTACTTAAATTTGTGAAATTCAGCCTCTTTCTCTACTCTAAAGGCTATTGGGAAGTAAAAGTTGAAAAACCTCACTTTGAACTCATCCCATGTCCACTTAACTCTACCTGTCAGTCTTACTGACTTCCACCACTGTTTAACCTCTTTTACAAGCAACACAAAGGCTAAAGTCACCTTTTACTCCTTTGAGCATGGCACCACTTCAAATATTATCTCAATTCTCTCGATCCACTCTTCGGCTTTGCCCTCCTTCATTGTTCTATCAAAGGTAGGTGGATAAAGCCTTAAAAAACTCTTCCCTACTCGATCCAAAGAATTCAATGAACCACTATCACCCACAGCTCTAGATTACTTAAGTGTTCTCTCCTCGTAAGCTTCATCTTCTTCCTCATACATCTATTTTTCATTCTCAATTATTCTACTATCTCCTCTTGCCCTATCATTCCTCAATGTACCTTATCCCTGTACCAAATTACATATTTCTTACATCAAGTTCCTCGTCTCCAATAGCAAGGCCTCATTACCTTGCAGCTCATTCCTTGATTGTTCTAAGTTCTAACCAACGAGAATGTGATTCTCTAGTGGTAGCTCATTAACCACATCCGTATTGGATGGGTTACCACCCGTAATAGTTCTGGCGATTCTTCTTCTTGCCATCCTCTCTCCCCCTCCTAAGGATGGAAGTAACCATATAAAGAGTAAGAATTAAATGAGATACTATGCAAAGGGAAGGTAAGTGTAATAAATATATATGCCAACTTCTAAACATGACTGCAAAAAGTAAAACAATCTAACATAACAATTACATATACCAGTCTCAAAATGCTTGAAACTAATACCAAATTGTAATGTCCGCCTCGACATTACCAGGACAATGCTCATACACACTATTGTGATAATTGGGATTAAATAAAATCCCATAAAAAAATTATCGCAATTCAAGAGTTTAAAGATAATTAGTTAAAACATTGGAATCTCAAGAAAGCCCTTTTTAAAATATTGTTTGAGCTCAAACCATGGTTAAAAATCAATTTAGAATAAATACGGAAGCATGGAAATTAAACCACATTAAATTAAGCTAAAACAAGCCACTTTTCAAAAATTTTGGCCCGTCCGCCTAGTACAAGCCATGCCTATCACAGTGAATGGCATAGAGGGATGAGTCCCTCGAAGGCCTCTTGCACAACAGTGTAATAACCACACACCGTGGCACACACCTACTGTCATAACAGTAGATTGCTATCATGACAGCCCTCCAAACTTTTGGAGCCTACCGTTTTGCCATCCGAAGTCTGATTTAGGCAATTCAAGTATTCACATGAAGCTCTTTGAGCCCTCTAGCTAATAGTACTAATTTCACACTTAAACAATCATCCATTTAAAAGATGAACATCAAAACCCAAAGTGGTTTGTTTTCACATCAAAACACACACAAAGGTGTCCAACTTACAATGCCAAATGCCATTAGCCCCATAGACACTTTGACCACCTCAAATAGACCACACACAACATTACAATTCAATCATAACACACAATTAAGTATTCACACTCAAAATGACTATTAAAACCTCAATTCACAACAATATAAAAAGGTGGATAAAATCTAACACACATATTAACTTGGTCATTTTGGCACACAAATCACTTCAAATTCTTCATTAGTAATTGTAACTTAGCCAAGCACACACGTTTAATCCACAACATCATCCTTGGACCAAGATATGCACACTTTTCACAAATCCACATAAGTGATATCCTAAAATAATATCATATTCCTAAGTTGGCATTATATAATAGCAATATTCATTACAAACCTAAAAAAGAAAAAGGGAAGAGCTACACTACAATGCTCTCCACTTTTCAATTTCTCCTTCCTTCCCCTTGCTCTTACCGAAGCCCTCACTTGTAAAATATAATCACAGGGTGAGATAAATATCAACAATCATTATTATTAATTAACATGCACAACCATTAGGGAGTAAAGTTATTAAAACATCAAAATATACTTTTACATATTATAATATATTCTTTTTCATCAACACAAATCATTTATCAATAGCATGATCATTCTACCATTCAAGCCTCTATATCACCCTGACCAAAACCATAAATTTTTTTTGCATCCTCTGCACTACTGTACAACTGTCTAAATCTAGGTACAATAGGAAAGTACCATAACACCTTCTTTGGACTCTTCCCATTCTCTTTGTAGTGTAAGGTATTACATTTTGGACACTCCATTAATGATGCATATTCATTTTTAAATAATATGCAATCATTAGGACAAGCGTGTATTTTCTCATAACTCATGCCAGTTAAGCGTAGCATTTGTTTTACCTTATATATAGTCCTTGGAAGCTCATTGTTTGCAGGTCAAAGTTGTTTTATAAGTGTAAGATTTTCTGTAAAGCTCTTATCACTCCATCCGTTGCTCACTTTCAAGTTGTACAATTTCAACACCACTAACAACTTTGTGAATTCGGTGCAACCAACATACAAGGGCTTCTCTACATTACTTTTCAACATATCTAACATTTTAAGACAATCCTCAAGTTCCCTTTCAATTGTATTGGTCATCTCTTCAAGACAATCACCCTTTTAAGTATTTGTGTTATAATCATCTAATTCAAAGCTTCTTTTATACTCCCAATTACTAGTAGACTCATCCTCTCTAGTCTCTCCATGCTTATGCCAACACTTATAATTTTCATCAATTCCATAGCACACTAAATTGTCTTCCAACATAGATGTACTAATTTGCTTCAAAAGACCACATCTTATACAAGGGTATACTATTCTTCTAGGATCTTTTACATGCTTAAGAGCAAACCTCATAAACTCTTTCACACCATTTAAATACTCTTTACTTAATCGATTGACAGACATCCATTCTTTATCCATAACTTTTTAATCTAAAGGACAATTCATTTAAGGAAATGTTATCAGTGACTCATGAATATGGAGAGGAAAGGAATGATAGAAAGATTATCAATAAAAAAATTGACTATTCTACATATAGTATAGAGTAATTAATGAATCATGAGTCACAATGCATGAGCATTCACATACTCCTTCAACCGCCAAAAAAAATCCGACAGCATAACAGCATAAAGAAAGTATTCTTAGGCTAAAACCTTCTTTTCAATTCTAGCATCTCACTCAACAAACTAATTTCAACCATATACAATCACAAAACCAACAAAATTCTCACCAAATAGCATTTTTAAATTAACTCTAATTATTATAAAATTATATCTAAAATTCGTTCAAAAATCATAGAAAAAAGAAAAACACTATAAACATCATTTTGAATCAATGTTTTCTATCTCATTGATCTTTCTAAGGTTACACATATCCTATATTAGCAATCCTAAGCCAAAAACAAATCATTCTTTATCAAATGTAAAAATATCAATAAAATAGCAATGATTTTTAGAGAAACCGCACGTCAGTTTTGGCCACGAAAATGAACTCCAATTGTAATGAAAATTGGTACACTAGTACATTTCAGTATTTAGTTTTGAACGATAAAACTACTCTAATCAAATAATGCACAGAATTTAAATTAAAAATTATTGAAATAAATCAGTCAAAATTCATAGAAAAATACAATCATTATAAATATCTCATTTTGATCACTAATTTTTATCTTAATAATCATCCCAAGGCTAAGTATATCATCTACTATCATTCTCAAGTCAATAAAAAATCAAACATCAACAATTTTCAACACCCCACAATATCAAAATGGGCAACAAATGAGGAGAAATTTAAATAACAAAAATCAACCAATAAAACAACCCATAACATTAAATAAATCAATCCCATAATCGAGAAATCTAAAGAGATTGGAAGAAAATGAAGAAAAATCATAAAAATCATACACCCATGTACCTTTGAGAAGAGAGGATGAAATATAAAGAGGAAGCAAATGAGAGGAGCAACGGATGGTGTAGGAGGAGCACCTTCACATCGGAGAGAACTAAGGTGGTCGACGGCAATAATGGAGGAAGATTAAGATATTTTTAATGATTTCATGTAAAAGTAGAGAAGAGAGAATATCGAAAAGACGAACGAGCAGGAATAAAAAATGAGACCGAAAATTGAATAAAAAAGGGAATAAATGATGGGTATAACAATACCCGTCATTTATTCATGAATATATGACGGGTATAACAATACCCGTCATTTATTCATGAATATATGATAGGTGTTTTAAACACCCGTCATATATAATGTGAACTTTAAATGACGGTTGTTTGAAACAACCGTCATTTAAAGCTTACAATTTTTTTATTTTTTTTCCCTTTAAGAAATTGAAACGTTGGCGGACAATATATGATGGGTGTTTAAAAAACCTATCATATATTGTTGGGACTTTAAAATGATGGGTATTTCAAATATCCGTCTTTTAAAGTTTTGAAATTTTTATTTTATTTTAGGAAACTGAAACAGTGGACCTCAATATATGCCGATTGTTTTTATACCTGTCATATATTGTCTTAAACTTTGAATGACGGTTATTTGAAATATTCATCATTCAAAGTGAAATTTTATTTTTTATTTTTTTCTTCTAGAAAATGAAACGTTGGTTTGAAATAAATGACGGGTTTTTTAAATACCCATCATTTAAAGTTTACACAATATATGACGGGTATACAAACAGTCATCATTTATTTGACCATCATTTTTCATGGTATCTTATATTTATATTTTTGTAGTAATGGTAGCAACTACAAATATAAAGAAGTTTATTGGCAAGATGACTATAACTTATAAAGATTGGCATGAAATGCTCCTTTATGTATTACATGGATATCGGACCATCACACGTACCTTGATTAGGGCAACCCCTTATTCCTTGATTTATAGTATGGAAGCTATCACCCCTATTAAGGTAGAGATCCCATCCTTAGGGATGATGACTGAAGCCTACTTAGATGAAAATGAGTGGATACGTGCTTGATTTGAACAACTAAACATGATTGATGAAAAAAGGCTTACTACAATATGTTACGGGCAACTATATCAATTAAGGATGGCAAGAGCTTTTAATTAAAAGTTGTGACCCAGGATATTTAAAGAAGGATTAAGATCTAATTTTTAAAAAGATATTGCCAAATCAAGAAGATAATAGGGGTAAATAGGCCCCAAATTATGAAGGCCCATACGTAATTAAGCATGCTTTCTTAGGTGGTGTACTGTCTTGACAAACATGGAAGGTAAAGAGTTGCCGAGGCCTATTAATGCTGTTACCATCAAGATGTACTATGCCTAATCAAAAAAAGAGCTCGTTAGGTTGAAAACCTAAAAAGGTAGCCTAGGCAAAAATTAGAGCAGAAAAAAAAAAGCTCGCTAGTTAAAAACCTGAAAGGGCGGCCTAGGCAAAGATTAGAGCAAAAAAAAGGGAAGACCTCGTTAGATTGAAAACTTGAAAGGGAAGCCTAAGTAAAAATTAGAAAAAAAATAAAGAGAGAAGCTCGCTAGGTTGAAAACCCAAAAGAGCAGCCTAGATATGATCTATCGGGGCCATGAATATGGTTCTTCATTTTAACCATTCAGGCATTGTTTCCTTTAGAATAACTCAGGCATCACTCATAAAGTGTATATCTTTAATGACAAAGTGGAGTACTGAAAGGGACTAAAAGAGCTATAAGTAATAGACTACCCATTAATGTTACAAATATTCCATCATTGCCTAGCCTTCTTAAATTCTCCCCTATTATTATCTTTCATTTTCTCCATATTTTGGCTTGTGCTTGCATTACAAATTGTTAAGGTCATTTATTTTAAATGATTCCTTATCTCTGTTAATTATCTATTGCATAATAAACTCAGCATTCAAACTTTATATAAGGGCATTTTTTAATAAACAAGCGACTTTTTTTTAGCTCAAACAAAGCTCAAGGTACTATGCGTGATGTTTTTTGCTCTTATTTAACCAGTGTAACTTCAGAGCTATTAGTAACACGTGCTCTTGAAAATAGTCATTGAAGTCAAAAGGACTAACTAGATTTAGCACATGCAAAAGATCATGACTAACAATACTATCACAATTGACAAGACTACTACAAGATTGTGCACACAATTGGGTTTTGGTTAGGTGTTTCGCTAAGATGGGAACTATATTATGTACTGGATTTGTTTCTCTCTCCTAATATTTTTTTATTTATATTATCATCATCATCATTACCATCGTCGTCGTCATTATCATCAATGTCATCCTTATCATCATTGTCATCATCACAACCATTTTAGCACTCTACAACTTCATCGTACATTGCAACGCATGATTGGTTCCCCTTTTTAGCCTTATAGCGACAAGAACCCTAAAGCCCAATAACAGCTGGCACCCCTTTCAAGCCCTATAACGGCAGGCACCCCAAAGCCCAGTAGTGGTTGGCACCCTTCTCAAGCTCTGTAACGGCAGGCACCCTAAAGCCCAATAATGACTAACACCCCTTTCAAGCCCTGTAATGGCAGGCACCCCAAAGCCCAGTAATGGCTAGCACTCCCTTTTCAAGCCCTATAATGGTAGGCACCCCAAAGTCCAGTAACGACTGGCACCCTTTTCAAGCCTTGCAATAATAGTAGGTGTGTCACCAGTATATGACTGTCCAGTCATGCTAGCACATTTTCGATGTTTTTCCTTTAGCCTTCTCCCTTAAAATACAATTAAAGAGGGGCATGGACACTATATTTTGTCCAAACTCCTTAATTTCAAGGAGCGTCATTACCATTTTCTCTCTTTCCTCATGTATTTAGCTGGACAAAATACATGTTCTTATCTTTATTTGATTCTTAGGCGAGAAATTTATTGTCCTTACCTATGAAACAAGTAAAGAGGGGCAATTATGAACACCCCATTTTGTCCAGGCCCCACCAAAAAATAAAGGAATAAAATAAAAAAAGTGAAGAGCTTTTTTTAATAAAATAATAATTGATGAAATTAATAAACTATATGGACTTTGATCCCTTTAAAGATACATGGGTCCTAGGGTTTTATCCTAGGTCAAGTTCAACTTGTAAATAAATAATATTTTTTAAATTATAATTTTCTTATTTTTTTCCTTTTTATTTACTCAGGGTAATTAAATTTTATTTAAGGCCATATTAATTTTGTTTAGTCAACTTAGGACGACCGTTCTTACGGACAGGGGATGTGGGGTTCCTAACACCTTTCCCATGCATAATTGACTCCTAAACCCTATTCTAGTTATGGTAGACAATTTCATTTTAAAAAAAAGGTTTCCAAAAATACCCTATTAAAATTTTGGTGGTGAATCCTACATTTATTGATTTCCTTTTCTGAGGAGATCACGATACGAGCACAACAGTTACTTTCTTACCCTTTAGTAGTGAAATGATTCTTAAGAATTAAAATGAAGTTTTACATTTGGTTTGGGAATTAATGTTTAAGCTTTAAAGCTATGAGCTTCATTTAGTTTAAATTGATAAATTGTAGATAGGTGAAAGTTGGTGTAGGGTGTGTTGAGGCTTATAAAAGTGATAGAAGGCTTAAAGAAAATAGCTAGAACCTAAGATGATTAAGTAAAAGTGATTATATGGTTAATTATAATTAATTATGATAATAAGCACTTTTGGCCAATTTTATAATTGACTTGTAGTGTTAAATTGTGTAAATTAACATGACTTACATGTTGACTTAGCAAGAGGAAGCTAAGATTTTGAAAAGTACCATGGGTAACCTTTCTAGAAATAAAAAGGTTAAGGTAATCGAATAATTCATTTTGAGCATTAGCTAGTTTGACTGTTTATGAGTGAATTTATATGGTATATATGATATGTGATTTAATCATTTATATGATTAAGAGAAGTCAGATTTCTAGGTCGTATGATCTTTGTCGATAAGATTTTAGTTAATTCACATAAATTTAATGTAGTTTTGAAATAAAATTGTCCTAGTTTAGTTACTGACATACGTAGTTTTCTAGGATTAGTTAAGTATTATCAATTATTTATCTAAGGGTTTTCTCATATTACTTCTCCATTGACTAAGTTAACGTGAAAAGATTATCTGTTTGTATAGGATGATAGGTGTGAAGCTGCATTTTAAAAATTGAAAGAAAAGTTGACTACAGTACCTGTGCTAGTTACCCCTAATTCGTGGTTTCCTTATAAGGTGTATACTGATGATTCTTTAAAAGGTTTAGGGTGCGTATTGATGCAAGACGAGCGAGTAATGGCATATGTATCTCGACAGTTGAGATCTCATGAGAAGAACTACCTAGCTCATGATCTAAAAGTCACAATTATGGTATTTTCTCTAAAGATTTGGCATCACTACTTGTATGGTGCAGTGTTCAGCGTGTTTAGTGACTATAAGAGTATGAAATATCTGATAGATAATAAGGAGTTGAATATAAGGCATAGGAGATGGATAAAGTTACTTAAATATTATAGCTTTGAATTGAAATACTATCCAACCAAAGCTAATATGGTTGCTGACGCATTAAGCATAAAGACATTGCATGTAGCTAATATGATAGTATAGGAGTACAGTTTAATGGAATCATTTCTAGATTCACAGCAGGATGCACCATTAAAAGCATCAGTTAGTGCCTACTCCATGATAATATGTAATGATTTATAGAGGGAGTTGAGAATGGCATAGCTAAAAGACTAGTATCTTTTGGGAGTTTGAGAAGAAGTCAAGAAGAATCAAACTATAGATTTTAGCTTTAATATGGATGGGTTTATAGTGTATCAAAACAAAATATGTGTACCTGGTGATGAGGATATAAGAAAAGTGATTTTAAAGGAGGCCTATTATAGTAAGTACAGAATTCATTTGAGAGCTACAAAGATGTATTAGGATATGAAGCATCATTGTGGTAGCCAAGCACGAAAAGAGATGTAACAAAGTTTGTTTCTCAATGTTTGATTTGTCAGAAGGTTAAAATCGAGCACTAGAGATCAATTAGGACATTACAGCCCTTAAAGATCCTTAAGTGAAAGCGAGAATAGTATCTTAATGAATTTCATATCTAGGTTACCAAGAATTTAGTTAGGGCATGATTCCATTTAGATAATTGTTGATCCACTGATGAATTAGCTCATTTTCTGGCTATTCGAATCAATGATTCTCTAAAAAAGTTGGTAGAGATCTATATTAAGGAGGTTGTAAGACTGCATGGAATGCTAAAGGATATAGCCTCTAACTATGATCTAAGGTTTGCGTCTAAGGTATGAAATGCATTGCATAGAGTAAAGGGTACTGAGTGAAAGTTTAGTAATGCTTATCATCCTCAAACTGATGGTTAGACAAAGTAAACTATATAGACTTTGAAAGATATGTTACAAGCTTGTGTACTAGAGTTGAGAGACAACTGGGACAACCATCTGCCATTAGATGAGTTTGTTTATAATAATAGCTACTACTCTAGTATCCACAAGGCACCGTATTAAGCATTGTACGAGAGAAAGTATAGATCGCCTTTATATTGGACTGAGTTGTGTAAGAGGAGTATATTAAGACCAAACATTATGGACTAGACTACAAAAAAGATGGAGATGGTAAGGAAGAAACTATTAATGGCACATAGTAGACAGAAGAGTTACACAGACAAGCGTAGAAGGCCATTAGAGTTTTGGTAGGTAACCATATATTTTTGAGAGTTACACTAATAACTAGAATCAAGAGGTCAATCAAGAGGTCCATTCTTAGGAAATACATATTTTCTAGTAAACTTGTATTTAAAGTCCCTCCATCGGTCCCCCCAGCATATTTTAACCACTTGTCTTTCAAAAATGGAGTTTCCTTGATGTCATAAGTAAATTACAAAATAATACATACCAATAATGAATTTAGTAACAACATATATTTAAAAAAATAGATATAACATATAGCAATAGGAAATACTAGTATAGATTCCTAAACATCATTTCTGTCACTTTCATTGACATTATCCCACTCTTCCTCCAAGATGCTGATTTTTTAACGTGCTACCAAAGCCACAAAACTCTTAAATATGTTTCTTTTTTTCTTATCAATTGGTTGGCCATTGTCATCAAAATCAAGATGAATTTTTCCATGAATTTGAGCCAACTTAGTAAGTCGTGTGGCCCTTCTTTTACCTCTTTTAGAATTTTTTTTGTTAGTGACTGGATTTTCCATAATTTTCCTAAAACAAATAAGATAAATAAAGTCAGTGGCAAGAAATATAATAAATTTAAATTAATTTTAAAATGAAAGTATAAAAAATAAAATCAAATAAATCAAAAAAGTCCTATTATATTCTGTTACCGTTATCAAAATATTTTAGTTCTCCCATAAACCTTTATCATGATCAATTCTAACATCATATACATCATCTTTATCTTCCACATCCAATAGGGGCAGTGTTGGCACAAAAGGAGGAATCTCTTTAATATCAAAACTCATTTCATCATTCTCACTATGACTAAGTAGACTTTTTCCTAATAGAACCACAAATAACCTCTTATCAGCTAGATTAGTGACATAAAAAACTTGTTTTTGCATGAGTTACCATTATAAAAGGCTCATCCTTACGTTTTGCCTTATTAAGATCTAATAAAGTAAAATTCAACTTGTCTTCTTGAACACTATTCTTAATATCAACCCATCTACACTTGAAAATAGGCACCTTAAATTTGAAGTAGTCAACTTCCCATATCTCTTCAATGACCCCAAAATATGACGAGGATGCTAATGTTGGATTTTTATCTTTTGTACTAGAAAAATGAGTTGCTTTAGCTACTACCATTACCCCACTATTTTGCATAGTGCTATTGTCATCCTATATTTTTGTATAGAAGAAATATTTGTTAATGTCATATACACTCCAAATAGTAACATCAAAGCTAAGCCCACTAACTGACCATCTTATTGCTTTTGAAACATTAGACTTCTTACGATCCTCTTTTACCTTCGCCTTAAACCAGAGTAAAAAATGTCTATTGTACTCACTTAGCAACCATTTATTAGCCTTTTTAAGATACTGATCTCTTAATTCCTTTTTGTGCACATCCAAATAATCTTGCACATCATTGGTGTTATTCAAGATGTATAAGTGTGCTTGTTGCATTTCTTCATGAGTCATGCGCTTTACTTTCATGCCTTGTGTCTCTTGCCCTTCAAATGAATACATCCAACGTAGATAGACAAGACTGTAAACCTTTACCTCCCTAACTAAATGTACAATTAAATGTACCATGATGTCAAAAAAGGAGAGAACAAAATACATGTCTAACTAACACAAGGTAATGACAACATTATTTTGTAACTCATCTAATTTCTCAGGATCAATGACTTTGTTGCAAATTATGTTAAAAAAGACACATAGTCTAATGATTGATTTTCTCACCTTTTCCTCTAATATGTCTCGAATAGCTACTGGTAACAATTGTTCCATTAGTACATGGCAATCATGAGACTTCAAACTAATTAATTTTAAATCTTTCATTGACATAAGGTTCTTGACATTTGAAGAATATCCTTGTGGCACTTTAACACTATGTAGACACTCGCAAAAACTTCTTTTCTCTCTTTTAGATAAAGTATGAGGAGCTGGGCTCATGTAAGTCCTCTTTCTTTCTGCTCCTGAAACTAAGTTTGTTTGTATTCCTATGTCAAGTAAGTCTAGTCTTTCTTTGACTCCATCCTTGGTCTTCCCCTTCATATCTAATAGTGTTCCAATGAGACTATCACATATATTTTTTTCTATATGCATCACATCAATATTATGTCTCACCTCAAGGGTGCTCCAATAAGGGAAATAAAAAAAATTGACTACTTCTTTCACTGATTCTTTTAAGCTTCCTTTTTCTGGCTCTTACCGAATACCACATTAATGTCTTTGACTCGTTCATATACCAAGCTTGCAATTAATGGCTTTAGAGCTTCATCATACTCTTGATAACCATTGAATGATTTCTTCTGCCTACAAAAAGGATGATCTCGTCTTAGGAATCTTCGATGACCAAGATAGACTGTCTTCTTCCCATGTTTTAGTTGTTGATGGGATGTATTTTCTTCATAGATAGGGCATGCTTTATGCCCCTTCACACTTTACCCAAATAGGTTTTCATATGCAGAAAAATCATTTATTGTGCAAAAAATCATAGCTCGTAACTTGAAAGACTCATTCCGATATAAATCAAACACATCCACACTTACCTCCCACATCATCTTCAAATCTTCAATCAATGGTGCCAAGTAAATATTTATATCATTTCATAGTTGTTTAAGGCCTGAAATCATCAAAGACAGCATGATATATTTATGTTTCATGCATAACCATAGAGGAAGATTATAAATCACTAACAGAATAGGCTATGAGCTTTGTTGACTGCTAAGATTTCCATACGGATTCATGCCATCTGTACATAGTCCAAGCCTGAGATTTCTAGGCTCATTACCAAATTCAGGAAATGATTGATCAATTCCTTTCTATTGTGGAGAATTGGTTGGATGTCGGAGCATGCCATCAATTTTTCTCTCATCAACATGCCATCACAAGTTCTTGGCCTCATTTAGATTAGCGAACAAGCACTTAAACCTCGATATTATAGGAAGATACCACAATACCTTTGCTGAAGGCCTCTTAGTAATAGAATCATCACTACCATCTATTTATTTTACTTTGTAACATGATGCCCTATAAACTAGGCACACATCCAACACTTCAAAATCATTTATGTACAATATACAGCCATTAGGGCAAGCATGTATCTTTTGGTACCCCAAACCCATTAGACATAATATTCTTTTGGCTTTATAGTAACTACTTGGAAGTGTGTTGCCCTCTGGAAGCATCTCATTCAATAATTTAAGTGACTCTGTGAAGCTTTTATTGCTCCACCCATATCTAGCTTTGAAGTTGAACAACTTTAACATCATTGTTAGTCGTGTATATTTTATACACCCTGGATACAAAGAAGTTTCTGAATCATTGCACAAGCTATCATATTTGTGCACCTTTTCAACAACTTCAATGCTAATGTCACATAACATATCCTCTATCTAATTACCAAAATCCATATCATCATTCTCAACTTGTGGTGTACTGTATTTTCTAGATTCACCATGCAATACCAACTGTCTATACGCTTTGTAAAACCTAAAATAAATTAGGTGATCCTTAATCTCTATAGAACTTCGTCGCAACCCATTCAAGCACTTAACACAAGAACAATAAAACAATCCTTTGTTATTAGGAAGATTGTTCTTTGTAAATTTCAAAAATTGATCATCCCCCTTCTCATATTCATCACTTGTTCGCAAACCATCTATCCAACTATAGTTCATCATTACCTATTCCAAAAAAGCAAGATCTTATCCAACTACGGCATCATAACAATTTATAAAGTGAGATCTTTGAGACACTAAATCCTTCAATTCTATCAATTTAATATTACTAAAATGCCAATTTCAATAAATTTTAAAAATATCAATTATTCAACTTCAAATTAATCATACTAAACATAAAGAAATTAATATCATGAAAATTTAAAAAAATTGACAACATAACAACTTATAAATTGAGATTTTCTCTAGCACTAAACCCTCAATTTGATCAATTTAAGTAAACTACGATTGGTATTTTGATAATTATCAACTTTAATCAATAATCAATAGTATAATTTATGATAACAGGGTTCACAATTCATCCCAACAAACAAACTTAAAAAGAAATTAATTATACTAAACATAAAAAAATTAATATCATGGAAATTTAAAAAAAATTGACAGTATAACTATTTATAAATTGAGATTTTTCGAGCACCAAACCCTCAATTTGATCAATTTAAGTAAATTTTAATTAAAATTTTAATAATTATCAACTCTAATCAACAATCAATAGTATAATTCTTTGAAGAAAAAAATTAAAAAAACTTAAAAAATAACAAGAGGCAAGCTATAATCAAAAAAACAAACTAATTAAGTAATATATAATAATTAGTAACAATCAAAATTTATCCCAATAAATAAACTTAAAAAGAAAAAAATAGTAGGAAAAGGAAATAAAAAATAATAAAAAAATTAGAAGCTAAAAATAATTAAGTACAAAAAAGTAGCTAAAAAATTGCCTAAAAAAAAACCTTATGGGCAGAATCTAGAAGAGACAGCAGCTGGCGGTGGTGGTGGCGGCGACAACTAGAGAGGTAGAGAGACGAGCTGTGGGAAATGTAGCTAGACGCAAGCTGTGGGAAAGGCAGCTGGAGCGGCAGTAGTTAGAACCTATGGGCGGAGTTGGAGAAGAGGCAGAGCTAAGGGGAAATGAGTTAAGGGACGATGGTAGCGATGGCAGTATAGGAGAAGGGGCATCGCTAAGGGAAACGAGCTAAGAGAAACAAGCTAAGGGAAATGAAGCTATAGGTGAAATCAGAGATGAAGGCGCGACACTGTCTAAATTTTAGACATTAAATATGTCTGAAATTCAGATATCTTCAGTGACAGGCGCCATGGAGCCTGTCACCGAATGTATGTCTGAATTTCAGACATATTATATCGATGTTTTTATTAATAAAGTAATATGTAAGAAAAATTAATTTACCTAAAATAAGAAATACTTAATGAACGTAATTTATTAGAATTATATTATTAGTTACTAAAATTTATTTTAATTTATTAAAATTAAATTTTTTAATAAATAATTTACTTATTTATGTCTTAATTAATTTAATTTATTATAGTCATTTTTTAAATTAATTACATTTAGGAAATAAATAATTGAGTAATAATTTACTTTAACTAATTAAATAAATTAAATTATTTATTTTTTTAAAATTAATTAAATTAATTTACTTTAACTAATTTCATTTACGGCGACAGTCAATCTTAGGACTATCGCTATAAATGAAATATATAAGTATTTAATTATAAAAAATCCATTTGCTCATATATTGCCACAAGTTTTTGAGAAACTATGGCAAAAAATGTGTCATTAAAATTTTATTTTGCAATAGTGATAGTTTCGGGTTGCAATTTTTTGTTGGTATTTTATTATTTTTTTGAAGAGAAATTAATTGAAAAATAACTTACTATTTTGAAGATAAAATAAATTTCTAAAATTTGAGTGTGTGTTTCAACCTTTAAAAAGGTAATTTAATTTGAATTATTTTCTTAATTTTTGAAATTTTGAAAAAAAAAAGGAAAAAGGAAAAGAGTTTAAAACTATCTTTTTTGAGCATTTTTGGAAATTTAACTATTATACCTATGGAACCTTATTAATTCACACAGTAATATGATTATTCTAAATATTTCAACCTTCAGATAATGTTTATTTAAATATATTTTTAATTTCATTGATTTATTATGCATGTATATATATAACTTATATTTTTATAAAAAAATATTAATCATTATATCTGCAGAGCCTTATTGACTCACATAATAATACAATTATTTTAGAGGTCTACGTAGACTAAAAATCTCTCATGAACAAAAGAACTAATTGTAACATCCTAATTTAAATTTTGATAGTTAATTTGAGATAATAGAAATTTTAGAGAATATTTAGAGGTAAGCAAATTAATGAGAAATGATTATCAAATCTAACTTAGGATATAATTCTAAGTTAAAATTTTAAAAATTATTATTATTATTATTATTATTAGAAAGAAGAAAGAGAAATATAATAGAAAGAGAGATTGAGAAATGAAATATATATATATATATATATATGTATATATATGTATATATATAAGAATTAAAAAAAGAGAAAAAAATGGGGAGGCGCACGTTTTGCTCGCACAGGTGTAATGTACATATATATATATATATATATTTAAAAAAAAGGAAAAGAAAATGTGGGACCCACAAGTGCTTTTTAAAACAAACAAACATCCATTTTTCCTTTCATTTCTCCTTCCCTCCTCATTTCTCTTCACGTGCAAACAGAAAGGGCAACAGTGCACGAGTTCACCAGTGCTGGGGAGCTACACTTCAATGGTGAGACTTCCTAATAAGATATTTAAGATGAGATTTCAAACTTTTTAAGATTAAGTAAGTGTTCTAAAAAAAATTTTATTCATCTAACTCCTTTCATTTCTGATTTTTGTGATGGTGAAAAATCTAGGGTTTGAAAGAGAAATAAATTTATATTTAATAAATATGGTTGTTGAGGTTGTTAGTAGTATAATAAATATTTTAGAGTATAAATTTATTAGTGAGCTTTGAATTTGAGAATTATGGATCAAACTCTGGACTAGATTTTTATTAAATTCAAAATATATGTTAATTTATTGAGGTTTAGATGATTATTTGGGATGAAAAATAGATTACTATAGCTATAGGATGATGATTCTAAGCTTGAGACTCAATTTTTAATTTTTGGATATTTTAGGTGCGAATTTATGAAATAAAAAGGAAAATTTTGATAATAAAAATTGGTTTAGAGGTTGATTTTAGCTTATTAATATTTATTGATGACTAAAAGAGGAGTTAAAAATTTTACTTAATAGTACTAACTCTAGATTTGTATTAAGATTGAGATTAAAAATTATGTTATATTCTCTAATTCTATTATTAGAGTTATTTTATTAGTTTCAATAATTGAATCTAATATTTATAAATAATATGTTATTTATAGATTGTGTTGTTGGTGAAGATTGTGGTGGGAGAGAAATTGTAAGGAATAATTTATTGAAAAAGCCACGAGGTAATCATGCTTTTAATTTGTGATTATTGTTGTTTCATGTTAATTGAGTGATTATTGAGAAAATTTTGAATTGTTGTTGAGAAATTACCTTGTTATGTTTATGGAAAAATTGTAAAATTGTGGATATGCATTTTAAAGTATTTTTGCCAAGTGAGATGTCATATTGCAATATTATTGAAAATGAGAAAATTGTGAAGACTATAATATTTTATAATTGTACAATATTGTTATGAATTTGTTTGATTATTATGGGAGGTGTTAGGAAACTTGTTGTTGTTGTTGTATTTATGTGCCACGTGGTATGCCCCTATTGGAGCTTAATAGGTGGCTTGTAAGGGCTTGAGCTAATCTACCTTTGGTCGGGTAATTTAGCAGTGAATGAGGGCTACGACTCGAGGTTAATAGAGAGAGATAAGGATGGTTATTTCTTATGCATTGTAATATTTCTTGTATTTTATTGAAATTATATTATTGTTGTTTTCCCACTTAGTAAGCACACATTTAACTATTTGTATATACTATTATAAATTGGCATTAGTTACTGGGACTTTTGAGTCTTATTATGTGGTTAACAAATTTCAGGAGAAGAGCCACGAGTGGCGCGTGAAGGAGTCACTGATACTTAGTGGCATAAGTCCACTGTCTCTTTTTGGGTATTTGATTTATGATTTTTAATGTGTTATATTGCCAATACTAAGACTTTTTGTTTATTGACAATTATATGAATGTAATGATGTAATCATGCCCTTCAAACTATTTCTACTTTTGGTATACTTTGGATGACTGTAATTTTGATATCTAATTTATTTTGGATGGTTTGAAGTGGCATGATTATGAGGCCAAATAATTGGCTTGTTTTGAGAATTGATTAAGTTGTTTACCTTAGTTATTGGTTTATGGTTTGCACTTATTGGAGGTATAAGAATGAAAAATGTGGTTTTAGCCTAATGGCATGTGGGAAGTAAAAATTCATCTGAGATGTTGTATTGTGCAAGCTTAAGCCAATTATAAAATATTTTTATATTGAATTTATTGATATAAGATATGTTAGGTGGCTGTAATCCAACTATGGTTGTAAATGTGTATTACTTGTATAAAATTATTTTGTATTATTTGAAAAGAGGTTTAATCTTTTCTACTATAGTAGTTAATTTAAAAGGTGAAATATTTTATAAGGTTATGTTTTATCGTTTCTTACCATGCTAGTGTTTTAAATTATAGAATTGTTTCAAAAAACATATAAGATAAGTTGACTTCTGTTTACCATAGTGGACACTTTTCTATCATAGTTGAGTTAAATTGCTTTTGAAATTTAGGGTGTTACACTAATTGTCTAAATGTAGTTCTAATTTAAATACATTAATTTAATTAATTAATTTTTTAAAAAAATATTATTATTTACAAAATTTATTTACTTACTATATACAAATTGATAATCACAATATATGCAAGGATTTATTATCGCACACGATGAAATAATTAATTTGAGTATATAAAGAAATTCTTTAAACCTCCCACAACACTGTTAAATATTTTATTGATTTTAAAATTTTAAAAAAATAATTTGAATGATTGTGCTGTTGGTACCCATATATATATATATATATATGTTTGATCCTTATATCCATAAAATCTTATTAATTTACACAGTATGAGATTATTCTAAATGCTTGCGAAAATTCTTAAAACCTCACATGGCAAATAAATAAAACACAAACATATCCTCTCTTGTTATTATTATTATTAAAATCTCATAGGTTATGGGATTATTATCATTATTATCCTTGTCATATATTTTGTATTTAATCAATTATTTCAAGCATATTTGAAAAGCAATATTATCCCCAAATGTAATCCTTTGGCTCTTGTTAGCTTCTTTTATACTTATCCAATTGCTATTCACCAAAAGCACTCAACAATAATATTTAAGTTAATATATTATTCTAAATAAACCATGCGCCACTTGTGTTGATGCAAGGACCAAAATTAAGTTAACACCCATTTAAATTCAAGACAAATGGGATTACAATGAGGATGTACAAAGAATCAAAGTTTGACATATGCCCTTGCATGTGTGGTGTCTTAATCAACAAGAGATGCTAAGCCTATTTATACAAACATCCTTTATGAGTAAGCAAAAGATGCGACCTTAGTTAGTATGCAACTCCAAAACCCTAAAACTTGATAGAATTGTCCCTTTGACAATCATGCAAGATTTTATACATAACCAATTAGTGACCTATACCAACTTATGCCAACCACATAAGATCTTAGAAAAAAAGGAAAAGAATGTGATTTAAACCATGGCCTTTATCTGAAACTTTCAAACCAGAGAACATGTTCTTATTTTCAAACACCTTATTTTAGACACCTTCATGATGCAAACAGTAATCATAATTTTTTGAGAAAGGAAACTTTAACAAAAGAGGCGATCGATTGCTAATACATCTTTGAGAATATAAAAAGTGTGTAAAACACTAAGGCAAAACAAGCAGTCTTTATATACAAAATAAAACCAGAGAGTAGCCCACTATAGTAGCATATAGGCATATACAAAATCCATCATGGCATTAACAAAACCTACTAGCAAAATATATTATCCGAACCTTTACTAAGGCACAGCCATCAATCTCATGGGCGAAATTTTTCCAATGGATAGCAAGAGGGTAATTGTTTTTTTAGTTAAACCATATGTCTATAGTTCAATTTTGTGCATCCTAAAACTAAGCTAAAGTTTAGAAGTAGAATATAGAAGTGGTCTAGAAATCAAAATCTACATTAAGTCAAACCTAAAATTGGCTTCAAACCTTTTAATAGAGATAGGTGTCTCCAATTAATCCTCTCTCTTTCTCCTTCTTTCTGGCTTCAATCGGTGTCCCTTATTCTTTGTTGCTCTTTCTCAATTTCTATCACTCTATCAATATCTGCTACTCTTTCAATTTCCAAATTGATTATGTCTTTGAATTTGAAAGCTTCCCTAGTGTCGAACTCCCTTTAACCTCTTTTGTGTTCTTAAGGCTCAGATTGCCCCCAGACTTAGACTTTGTTCCCTACTTGCCTTCCTCAAACTTGAACTTCCTTTACATCAAATTCTCCCCCTCTTTCATGCTCTCCTGACTCAGACCTCTCTCTAATTTTTGCCTCCTTTAAACTCTACTCCCCCTTCTCTAGATCACTTCATCACTCTCATATAGAGTGCAAAGGGGGTGGATTTTTTGAAAAACATGATTACTCACCACCATTTACTTCTCTAAGTCCAATATGCCTATACCTCTCACCCATACTTTTCCTTCCCTTCCTTTCTATACTGCTAATTTCTTCTTGCTTCAAGATTCATATGCTTCCACTTACTCACTTTCTCTGTTGTTTGACCACCTCTAGATTCTTTCGTTCATGTGTGTGAAACGATATTAGGGCTAGGCAAAACATTGCAGAAATCAACATTTCACTCTCCCTATATTTATTTTATGTTTTAAGTTTTTTAATGCCTTTTTAAAATGTTAATTTATTTTAGAAATTAGATTGAGAAAGAAAATATGGTTTTGGATTGAACAAGAATATCTTTTTTTTACTAAGGGAAAACAACCAAACTTTAAAAAATATTTAATTCTTAAAAAGTTGATTCTCATGATTTTTGAATTGGTGAGATGATTTGGAAGAGATTTTTCAATGATTTAGGTAAGATTTTCTCCTCCCTTTTCAAAATTTATTTTGAAGACATATTAAATTTAGGTTAAAATGCATAAAACTTCCTAAACTTTGAGACAGTTGTACATAACCTCCCTCACCTTTAAAAGCTTAAAATTAATCCCCGTAACTTTTAATTTTGCTTTTCAAAATCACCTATTATTAATTATGTTATTTTTTTCTTGAGGGTTAAAATGTCATTCAACTAAAAAATGTTATTAAACAAAAATAATATATTGTATAACTATTTATAATAAATTTTTTATATTTTTTACATAGTTAAAGCATTGATAACAAAAAAAATATTATTAACACTATATAAAATTTTCAATATTTATGTTCATAATAGTTTTATTCATGTTTTTTGTTATTAATGGTGCATAATTTTATTATTTTAAAAGATAAATTTTATTTATTTTTCACTTTAGATTAATGTAATGCACATGGCTAAAATATTTAAAATTTAAAACATTAAATATTTAAATATTAGATAAATTTTAATTTATCTAACATGAATCGAGATGTTGTTACTCCAATCACGCATCACTAATGCTAAAGAGCATCACTTTCTAACACTGTATCCCGCATGAATACTAAGGAGACGTTTTCCAATATCGTGCCTTACCAAGCACTAAGGAAATACATGCTATATGAACTTTCATTACTCCTTCCTACAGGTGAACTCCTACCCCCTAATATGATTATGCTCACACTCATCATATATAACACATGTACATTATGCATTTCTTAATCAGTCTATATAAACTTTCACCATTCTCATCATTTGCAAATAGTTTTTCATGCACAAAATCACATTTCGTAATATGTAAGGTAATCAAATCCTAAGTAACAAATTTAATATATCTACTCACAAACAATTAAGTAATATAATCAAATAGTATAAATTATTCTGTTACCTCAACCCTTTATCACACAAAAGGTTTACCATGGCTCAATGTTAGCTCTACACGCTTTATATGCACAGTGTAGCTCGAGCAACACTCAATCTACACAATCAAGTGACAATTATCAATTATCACTCTAGATAAACCCTGAATTCACTAAGTTCTTAGTACCCATAACACTTAAATTTCTTATCTAACAACACCAACCATTTTAAAATACTCTAACCATCCTATTAAACACCCCAAAGTATCAAATTCATCATTCAATTCCCCACATTATCTCAAAACCTCCAAATTATGCCTAGGGTTTGGTTCACCCAAGCCCTCAATAAAAATTTCAAATCATTATAAAACTTATAAACCTAGGATTAGAAGCTTGATTTAACTCTCCAAGACCTTAAATAAACTAATAAGTTCGATCTAAACCTAAAGGAACCGAAAACAAGCCCCACACTACTACTTAAGTTAGAAATTACGCATAAAGAGGGAAGGAGAGAGAATGTGGAACTTACCCAATAATGATTCAAGCTCTAAATGCTTCTAATGTGGTCTAAGGATTATGCCCTAACAGATCCCGATCATTTCCTGTTGCCTCCTTGTGAGTTCCCTCTTTCTTTCTCTAATTCTGATCTATTTTTCATGAACTGATAAGTGTTAATTTTATGTGTGCGCTACAGTGCATTGACACGTCCACCGCAGCACATGGCACAAAGAGTCCCAATAGAATTTAAGCTTCCCTCCATGCCATAACCCACTCAAACATCGACCTAGCCTTCTTTTAAGACTATCCAAGGATTCAAAAACTATATTAGTCTCCCAAAGACATCATTAATCACTAATTTATCTAAATTGACTAAAATGCCCTTGTAAATATTGCTAATTCCCAACTTGGAAACTTAGAATGTCACAGAGGTAACCGAGGGAACCCTATTTTGGGTAATTATATGTTAATTGCCATGTAATGTGAATTATGTGTTTAAATTACGACTTGTGAATGAGGATAACATGCAATGAAACTTTATGTCCACATAATTTTTTTGATGTGTATTAAACATGCAAAAGTAATTGTGAAATGAGTTTTCAAGTGGAAAATGTGATGTTCGAAATGAATTTCTCTTTACAATGTATTTTGAATGAGTGGTTGATGATGAATATGATAAAGATGAGTATAAGAGATTGAGAATGATGTGTTTATGTGATTTAACTGGAAATGAGACTTGAAGCTCACTCAGGTATAGTATGGTCATAAGCCCAACTTGTTAAATTTGATATTGAATTATAGATATTGAATTGTTGGGTATAGCATTGTTTATAACATGATCAGTGGACGGGAGTTCACCTAAGGATTTGGAGTAGTTAAAATTCATATAACATTTAAGCTGCCTTTCGGTACACAGGGATACAGCCTTGTCCCATGGTTTGTTGAGGCACTGTCCCATAGTTTGTAGAGAGACTAGAACCTAGTTATCTCCACCAATTTATCAAGGAGAATTAGCCTAAGGTATACAACACCCTAGAGATTTGAGAGTGGGGGAAACTGTGGTTCAAGAGTAAGTGATGTGATCTTTGACTGGGTTATACCTCACGATTGATGAGCTTGAGTAGTCTAGTCACACAAGCAGAGCGCGATTCAGTATTATAGCCTATAGTTTCAGTCGGAGGAAATAAGGAGGGTAGAAGGTTGGTTAATCATTGCTTATGTAAATTTGTGACATGTCACATGATTGTGTTATGGCAAGTCACGTGGATATCAAGTCATGGTCACATGTCTAAGTGTCTTGTGACAATATACCTAGTGTCTGTGAGATCAAAATGCATTAACTAGGATAATAAGTCATGATATGTGTATAAGCATGTTTTAAGAACTTAGTTTCATATGCATATGTTTGATTACAATTAATATATAATTGCATGAGGTAGGTTTTACTTTGGTTACTGAGTGGCTAGACTCACCCCTCTTCTTTAACATTCTAAAGGCTTTAGCTCTGGTGCAAAGAGGGAGAAAGCTCAGGAGGCTTAGAAATTAGTACATTCCTACTATATGCCTCTTGTTTATGTTTGTGTTGTGTGATAGAATATTATTGCTAATTCTAGGGTGCATTTTGTTCACACTTGCACTATAAGTTGTTTAAATAGTCTAAATCATATTTTAGGTGCCATCTAGTTGTATATGATGAGTTATATATGTTAATAGGGCCAAAATACTAGTGTAAGTGTGGGAATGTTGTTATGAACATGATATGATTGGTTTTTAAGGCAATGAAATTAAATTACCTCCCCCTTTTATTTTTGGTATTAAAGGGGTTGAAGAGTAATTTTGTGTTATACTAGTAAATAAGTACATGTGACGTGTTGTACTAGTAATCTTAAGTCCAATAAATATGATTTGGGTGTTAGGAATGGCTTTTGGCACTTATTTTGGATTTTGGAAACCCCTTTTGTTATGAAAAGTTGTGAAAAGTGGTAAAAACAGGTTTCGGTGTCCAACTCCCTAGTGTGACCTATTTTGAAAGTAAAACTCATGCCATTAACTAGTTCATGAAAAGAGCTTTCTGTAGACACATAAATCATGTCGTTCGAATATCGGACAAAGAATCAAGGTGCGTCAAAAGTTCCCCGATTCTATTGTCAAAAAATGTGCAACACTTCGCAGCACATTAGCACTTGAGTTGCAACATGTGGCATAGAAAGCAACACACCGCAACGCAGTGTGCACAACCCACATCACATTGCTCTATTTTTCAGGAAACTTGATGTTTTTCAACTGTTTTCACTTCCTTTCACTCCTATGAGATGTTTCATGCTTCCGTAACATTGTTTTTACTCTAATCTACGAGTTAATGTCAGTTTTGACTCATTTTGATTATGAAAAACTTGAAATCCCTTGATTTTGAAAATTAAAACTTAGTAATCTATTATGACCTAAATTCTTGATTACCATAGATTTGAATTTGTTAATGGTGTTTAGTAGAGGAAATATTTCACCATATATCTCGTTATGTTAGCATAACCATACGGATTTCCTCACTACTTTACCTAAGGTAAACTCCTACTCTCACTACACATGCTTTAATGTTTGTGCTATAATTATACATATATACAACGCATAATACATTATATTTAAATGGTCATACTCAAGTAGTAATTTAATTACCATAGATTCCATAATAATGCACCTATTTTATACTCCCTTTATTCAAAAATGTAAGGCAGTTTTTGAGGAGTTGGATGTTAAAAAATATAAGAAATTTTTAGTCTTTTGAGGTGTAATCATTTCCATTTTTCTAAAAGTGCCCTATTGATAATAATTTTATATTTATTTTAAGGTGTTTAATAGGGGTGAATATGAAAAGATAAGGTTAGTTTGAAAGTAAGTAACTACTTTATTAGAGGGGAGATTCAGTTAAAAATGCCTTACATTTTTTAATGGAAGGAGTAGTTAAATTATAATTTAAGTACACATTACACATTTTCTCAAAATTTTATTTTGTTTCTCACTCTATTAGTTCTAAAACTTGCATATATATGCTATCACTATATATACTATCACTTACATGATTTAATAAATAACTTATAAACAAATTCATAAGATAATAAATAGTATAAATCATCCTGTTACCCAAGACAAAGAAACCTAAATCAAACTCTTAGGGTCACAAGTAAGGAGCTAAAGCTTCTCTAACTCAAAAAAACTCTACCTACTTCTAAAAAAATAACATGGAGAGGTAGAAGAAAGGAGAGGAAGTTTACCCAAGAGTTTGATGGTCTAAATAATTTGATGGATCATCCATATTGAAACCCTAGTAGAGCATATCTCTTCCTCCTTCAATCTCCCCAAAACCCAAGACATCCTTCTGATTTCTCAAACTAAAACACGCATTACTTAACCTAATTTAAGGCCTTACGCCGAGGCTTTAGGTGCACAAGTCAAGGCTTATGGCACAAGGAGCAATGTCTCACTTTTTCTCTCTTATTTTGATCTAATTCTATCCAACTTCAACCCTACCCCCACCTTGAAGCTATTCAATAGTTTAAAATGTCAATTAATAACCCAAAAACATGATTAGTAAATCTACCAATTTACTAATTAACTTGTAATTAACAAATAGGTTATGGATTAAAAAACTCGAGACGCTACATATCTCACATGAGTTGTCACAGGCATTGTGGAGGAAGGATCAAGATATCATCAATGTAATAAACTTGGAGAATATCACAAAGCAGCAACTACAGGTTTAGAGGAATGGTAGATAGGAGTCTCTTTTGGAAGAAGCTTCTTTGTTATGCAATAAAAATGGCATGGATATTCCTAACATAGAAAATACTTTTTGTTTAAAGGGAGATCGTGTCATGGAAGTAAATCTCTAACAGTCACAGTTGATCATCATTATCAAGTTGATTTATTTCACTAAGACAAATGCACAATTTCTCCTTTGTATGTTTTGTTTGAATTTGGCTAATTCATTCTCAGTTTTTGATAAGAAAAAGTTCATTGAATTTGCCAGATTCTATTCATGTGACTTTTCTTCATCTAATTTAATGATGTTTAATAATCAACTTGAAACTTACAATATTGATATTTGAAGCAATAATAAATTTGCATCATTAAAGGAATTAGTAGTCTTGTAAAAAAAATAGTGGAAACAATAAGACATAGTTTATCCCTTAGTTCATACTCTTTTGAATTTAGCGATGATATTACCGATTGCCACAACAATGGTAGAAAGAGCTTTTTCTACTAAGACATATATATGTGAAAAATCAGTTGTAAAATTGTATAGGAGATCCATTGATGAATAATTATTTAGTGACTTATATTGAAAAAAGTATTTTCCTTAGCATTAGCAATGAGATGAATATTCAGTAATTCTAGAACATGATGCCATCCAAGGTATAATAGTAAGATACATACCTACTTTTTTTAAATTATTAAATTATTTTTTAAAAAATATTGCACATCGTGGCCCAGGCATGCCCACAACCTTAGTACAAATAAAAGGTTTAAAATTTAGAAATTTCATTAAAAAATTAAAAATATTTTAGGAAAAAAAAGACTATTGCAATCATTATGCCAACTAAGTAATTTTCTTAAACCCCACTTTGTATTAAAAGTAAAAGAATCTCCTTTGTGCAATATTGCAAAAGGAAAAGCCAGAGGTTAGTATCCTTTTTGATATGAATTATGAGAGAAGAGAATGTCCTGCTATTGTTCCTCCTTCTTCTATATATATAGTCTTTTTTTTTTGGGTAGAACCCATGTGAACGTGCAAGATATAGGAAATAGAAAATGGAGAATGACTTTGTCTAACAAGAATGAAGACAAAATGCATAGGTTTGGCATTATGCTTGTGATGGCATGTAATTTAAAATTATCCTTTCGATTTGTGTCAATTACATCCGTACCTACTTCCCATAGCTATTTGAGGTCTTCAATCAAAGTCGTAGGTAAAAACCAATGTCATTTCCAAGTTGTTTTAGTCTCAAAATTAATATAGACAACATCATGTGCTTCCATTTCATGCATTGCTGAGGTGATAGGTTATAAATCATGAAAAGAATAAACCATGAGCTATGTATACTACTAAGGCTATCCATAAGGATTAATTATATTGGTAGAAAATCCTAGCCTAAGGCTCCATGACTCATTGCCAAATTTAGGAAACAATTAATCATTTTTTTCCCATTGAGGAGAATCAATTGGATGTCAAAGTTTTTCATCAGATATCCTTTTATATTCATGCCACCTCAAGTTCTTCATATCATTTGCATTTGCAAACAATTGCTTAAAGCTTGATATAATTGAAAGATACCATAAGACCTTCGTAGGAGCTCCCTTCTCTTTGTATTATGGTGCCTCACATTTTAGACATTTCTCCTCCCCTTCAAGCTCTTTTTTGTACAACACACAATCATTAAGAGGGGTGTGTGTGTATTTTTACACTTCATATCCATTGGGCACAAGATCTTTATGGCATCATAATAATGATTTGGCAATACATTGCCTTTCCAAAGTATTTCTTGGAGCAACTCTAGCACCATGTAAAACTTTTGTCACTCCACCCACTTTTTGCTTTCAAGGTAACCAAGTTTAATACTATAGACAACCAATCAAAATTGGTGCACCCCAAGCATAAAAGCTTCTCTACATCAATGCACAAGTTATCAAATACATGTGCTCGCTCAAAGGCCTCTTCCCCAACATCATGGATCATATCTTCTAACCAATTTTCATCCATATCTACCTCATCAATATTATCAACTTCTTCCATATATTGAGATGCAATCACATATTGAGATGTAGTCACATATTGCCATTTGTTCGCCATGCCATATCAACACAGTATAACTTGCAAAATCCATCGCTCAAGTGATATTGTATTTCTACTACACCTAGTCTTCTCTCATTTAAGCTATTCACACGAGTACAATAAAATCTTCCACTATTGTCCACAACATTATTTTTAGCAAATTCTAAAAATTCATTCATATCATTACCATACTTGTCACTCGTTTGTTTAGCATTTATTCAACTATAGTCCATATTTCACTACCTAAAGAAGAATAGAGTTCTTGGATTAGGTGTAGTAGAAATACTCCTAATTTTATAAACTATTTCAAAAAACAATATTATTAATACTCCTAAAATTTGAATTAATAGAAAAGAAGGGGAGAGAAGTTAGGGAAGATAGCCAACAAGTCAAAATTTTGGCAAAGTCTTTCCTATAAAATTGATATCCTCATAGTTTTAAACTCAGGAAATCAAATTTTCTATCAATCACCACAATCCAATTTGAGGTTCTAACATGTAAAACATGCTAGAACAAGTCCCTAACTAACTCTAATCATGCAATATCAAATATTTTTGTATGCATTTTGACAGAGTCCCCTTAAAAGAGGGGCCTTCCAAAAAAAAAATTCAAACAACAATTTATGTCAATCAAAACTCAAATCAAACTTAAAGTTCACAAACAACAAAATCACTATCATAACTATCTCCTAAGTCAACAATTTGGCAAAGTCTTTGTTATAAATTTGATATCCTCGTAATTTTAAGCTCAAGAAATTAAATATTCTATTAACTACAGTAGTCACAATAGTGCAATTTAAGGTTCTAATATCAAAAACAAGTTAATAACTGAAAATTATAGCATAAACAGCCATATTTCCTCTCAATTTCATCAATTAATTCATTAAAAAATGAAATTTATTTAATTTACTAAATTACTTCGAAAGAGCTAGGCAATTAACTCCTAACAACAACCATCAGAGATTCACTTTTATTAAAGTTGCAAAAAGGTTGCTATCGAAATGAAAAAAAATAAAAAAGCATAAAAATATAATTTAATCAAAACCAAAAGGAAACGAAGCTTACCTCGAGTTCGAGAAGAAGGAGAAGAGCACACGAGCACAACGAAGAAAAAGACGAGGGAGAAATGTTGCGAAAGGAAGGAGAGGACAAGAATGGAAGGAGATTTCAATGGAAGTGAAGGTTTTTTTTTTTTAAGTATATAATGTTGTATTTATTTTTCATAGCAGTTATACTAAAACCATTGTAGAAACTAATAAAATTATTAAATTTTTAAAATATGAAAAAGTTTTCTACATCGGATAACTAGTAGCCCGATGTAATATTTTTTAGGGTAAAGAGGCAAAAATATTCACAAAGTAATCAGCGACGGGCACCCAGTATCCTAAAGTGACAAAAAGGAAAAAAATATTCATAACGTTATATGAATGGGTGCAAAAGTAATCAGACCATTAACTTTGACTTAACATCATTAACTTTGACCGTTAAATACTGACCATACATGCCATGTGTCAGTCTTTGCTGACGTGGACTAAAAAAGAGGTAAAAATACCCACGAAGTCATCGGCTAGAAGCAAAAATACCCATAACGTTACCAGAATTGGTGCAAAAGTGACCAATACATCCAATCTCTTAAATGTTGACCGTTTAGCTAACACATAAGCAAAAGTTGACTATTTTTTTCACTAATGTAGAAAAAAAATATTTCTAGATGAAATTCTCTAAAAGTTAATCGGTTATTGTATAAATATCATATGAAAAAAAATATCATTTTGGCTTAATCTCAAATTAAATTACTTGTTTTTATTTTTTTGCAACAGTGGCGAAAATCATTTAAAAATTTTGAATCTATTGTGAATGCAATTACTTAAGGTTGTGACAATGTTCTTAAGTTAGATGGCTCAATCTTGATCTTTAATTTTGAACAACCTATCTCACTATATTAAATTTCAAGTTTTACAGAGAAAAAAATGAGTGGACAGGGAGAAAAGAAGGGGGCGAGATATGTGGTGATAGAAAGAAATCATATGGCATTAATCTTAACAAATTAGTCACTATTATACCTATTAAAGTAACATTATAGGTACTTATACAATGATCGATCAACATCTGCAAAAATTTATTTTGAAATATTTTTTATCTATATCAGCAAAAAATAGTCAATTTCTACTTAGGGGTCAACTAAACAATCAATATTTAAAGGATTAAATGTATTGGTTATTTTTGCACCAATTCTGGTAACGTTATGAGTATTTTTGCTCCTGACTGATGACTTCGTGGGTATTTTTGCCCCTTTTTAGTCAACATCAACAAAGACTGACACATGGTATGCACAGTCAGCGTTTAACAATCAAAGTTAACGGTGTTAAATCAAAGTTAACGATCTGCTTACTTTTGTATCTATCCATATAACGTTATAGGTATTTTTATTCTTTTCATTACTTTAGAATACTGGGTGTCCCTCGCTGACTACTTTATGAATATTTTTATTCTTTTACCTTATTTTTTATTTTAAAAAAAATTAGAGCACTCTTTATAGTGGATGTCATTAAGCCTGCTGTTGATAATAATTTATTTAAAAAAAATTGACTTCTTTTCAACTTTGATAGGCAAACACCCACGATTGAAAGGTGAGCAATTGCGCATATAACTATGTGATTGCCATCATGTTCACTTTTAACAATGTTTACCCTCCAATCGATGATGAAAGGCATGTGTTAAAATATATATAATTTTGTGCTACTGACAGTTGTAATAATCATTTTTTACTACTAAAAAGTTTTTTATGTGCCAACGATGATAGTAGATTTTTTTTCCTAATTTGATATACATGGATTACAAAAGGTATGTTAGACGAGAAATACTTAAATAGATTAGATATACTATATTATTTATAATTTATTCAATAAAAACATTGCATTTAAATAATATTTAATATAAATTAATTTTAATATTAATGATAATGGAAAGAGAAAAGATAAAAAAAATTAAATGTACATTTTGTTATAAAAAAATCAATTAATAAAATGTTACACAAAATTTTATTTAAATTATTTAAAATATTTTAATTGAATAGATTATAAAAGGACCAACCTTGTGAGACTCAGTCCATGAGAGCTACTTGATGTGTGCCTCAGGAAATTTCCTGTGATGGAAAAAGGGCAAGCAAAGGTCGAGGAAAAGATAAAACAGATTTAGGAAATTTCCTGTGATGGAGCTTTATGGAAAGCTGGTTGTTATAGGTACAATTTACTCTTTTGTTGAATATTGGTATCAAATTGTCTGGCCATGAGAATTTTATGTCACAGAGAAATGTTTGGGACCCACAATCCACACAAAAACTAACACCAAGTGTATTAGCGTAGGAAGGATGCTTTACGTGGATCTTTTTATGCTGTGTGTTTTTTATCTTAGCCTGGGGGAAGGATCTAGTTTACTAATTATATATAAATAAATTATTTAATTTTAAATCATATGCAAATAAATATTTCATTGTATGTTGCTCTTTTAGTGAAGAAACAAATAATTTAATGATAGAAGGGTTATTTAATTTGTGCAGACATTAAAATTTAGGAAGGTTCTGTTGGCCAAAGAAAAAAAGGGAAGTTCTTTATGGAGTTTTATAAGTTCATTGTTTGTCTTTATATAATGTAAAATTTGGTCAATTTTATTTTGATATTTAATACATTTTTTATTATTTTGATCTTCATTTGATATATGCCCCCAAAAAATTCTTTCTCTAACAATTTTTTTCTATGAAGATGAATTCGTTCAATTGTGTAGATACGGCACTTAGACTACTCTAGTTGATTTAATATCATTGGCATGAGAAAAAAGGAATTTATTTGAGGAAATTTCTCGTATTTTAGCTTATTATTATTAATAAATTTGTTACAAATTATGGAAAAATCTCACTGTTCAAGTGTTCATAAAGTTTTATTTTAATTTAATATGTTTTTATCGCCTTTCATCTTCACATAAAGTTTTAAATGTATAGTTGGCATGAATGATATAAGCTCTTATTACTTAAGTAAGACTTTGAAATCTGAATCCTAATCTTTATATATATAGTAATTTAACTTGAAGATATCTGTAATTTATTTTTGATACTTCAGGGAGATAATGTCTATTGTCAAATGAGCCAACTCCCATACATATGTATGAACAAGCTTCAAATGTTTCATTCAATCTTGCCTTTGTTGGCAAAATAAATAAATAAATAAATAAAATAACAACAACCTTGCCCTTGGTAAGTGTAGACTGCCATCCATTATTTCTTTTGTTTGACTGTTTACATGTATCTTTTTATTGAAAGAAATATTATCTAAAATATAATTGAATATTAAATATGAGTACATTCTGAGTAGGAATTATTAAATACAATGGATAGATTCCTCTATAATTAAGCCACAAGAATTAATAATTATAAGAATAATCATTCAACCTTTCCCATTTGTCGATCGCTTTGAGTAATTTATGTCCTTTTTATATTTTGTGTATGTAGCCACTATTTTATTTTATCGAATTGAATGCCATGCCATGGCATTATTTCACTAGCGTTGTTAATTTTCACATGTGATAGATACCGTGCAACATTTTAATCTTTTTTATTATTCTACAACAAACATAAAAATATCATATTTATAGACTTGCTCTTCCATCAAAGTATCCAGAGCATAAATGTGCTCTTGATGGCCATGAAAAGTTTTTTTTTTAATTTAAGATACAAGTGATCTTGTCTAAAAAGTCTCCTATGGCTAAGTTAGATCTTCTTCCTTCCATGTTGAAATTGATGGTAATATATGCCTTCTTCACAAATGGGACATGCTTTCAATTTGCATCAAACTCATCCATACTTACCTTATATAGCTATTTGAAGTCTTCAATCAAAGGTCATAGGTAAATATCAATATTATTTTTAAGTTATTTTGGTCCCGAAATCAACATAGACAACATTATGTGCTTTCATTTCATGCATAGATGAGATGATAGGCCATAAATCACCAAAAGAATAGGCCATGAGCTATTGGTAGAAAGTCCAAGCTTAAGGTTCCATGACTCATTGTCTAATTCAAGAAACAACTGATTAATTTTCTTCTATTAAAGAAAATCAGTTGATTGTCAAAGTTTTCCATCAGATATCCTTTCATTTTCATGTCACCTCAAGTTCTTCGCATCATTTGCATTTGCAAACAATTGCTTCAATCTTAGTATAATTAGATGATACCATAAGACTTTTTTAGGAGCTCCCTTCTCTTTGTATTGTGCTGCCTCACATTTTAAACACTTCTCCTCCTCTTCAAGCTCTTTTCTATACAGCACACAATCATTAAAGGGGGTGTATGTGTGTTTATACTTCATATCCATTGGGCACAAGATCTTCATGACATTATAGTAATAATTTGGTAGTAAATTGCCTTTCAAAAGCATTTCTTAAAGAAACTCTAGCAACTATGTAAAACTCTTATCACTCCACTCACTTCTTGCTTTCAAAGTAACCAAGTTTAACACTATAGACAATCGATTGAAATTGGTGCAATCCAAGCATAAAGGCTTCTCTGCATCAATGCACAAATTATCATATACATGTGCTCACTCAAAGGCCTCTTCCCCAACATCATGGATCATGTCCTCTGACAAATCTATATCCATATTTACTTCATCAATATTATCAACTTTTTCCAATATTGAGATGCAATTATCTATGCCATTCGTTCAACATGCCATATCCACACAATATAACTCTTACAAAATCTATCATAAATCAAGTGCTCTCATATTTCTGTTGCACCTATCTTCTCTCATTTAAGCAATTCACACAAAGACAATAGAACCTCCCACTATTGTCCATAATATTGTTTTTAGCAAATTCTAAAAATTCCTTTATTCCATTAACATACTCATCACCTACTTGTTTAGCATTTTTTTAAGTGCAATCCATATTTCATTGCCTAAAGAAGAATAGAGTTATTGGATTAGGTGTGGCAGAAATACTCCTAATTTTGTAAACCATTTCAAAAAATAATATTATTAATACTCCTAAAATTTGAATTAATAGAAAAGAAGGGGAGAGAAGTTAGGGATAGCTAAAGTTAAAATTTTGGCAGAGTCTTTCTCATAAATTTGATATCTTAGAATTTTAAATTCAAGAAATCAAATTGTCTATCAATCACTACAGTCCAATTTGAGATTCTAACATGTAAAACATGCTAGAACAAATTCCCAACTAACTCTAATAATGTAATATCTGATATTTTTATATAAATTTTAGTAGAGTTCCCTTAAAAGTGGGCTATCCCAAAAAAAGTCCAATTAAAAATTTACACAACAACAATTTATATCAATCAAAACTCAAATCAAACTTAAAGTTCACAAGTAACTAAATCATTATCATAGCTAGCTCTTAAATCAAAATTTTGGCATAGTCTCTCTTATAAATTTGATATCCCCATGATTTTAAACTCAAGAAATTAAATATTCTATCAATCATAGTAGTCACAACATTGCAATTTAAGGTTCTAATATGAAAAACAAGCTAATAACTAAAAGTTATAACATAAACAGCCATATTTCCACCCAATTTAATCAATTAATTCATTACAAAATTAAATTTATCTAATTTACTAAATTACTTGGAAAGAGCTCAGCAATTAACTCCCAACAACAACCATCTGAGCTTCACTTTAATTAATATTGCAAAATGGTTGCTGCCCAAATGAGAAAATAAAATAAAATAAAAAAGCCGCATAAAAATATAATTTAATCAAAACCAAAAGAAAATGAAGCTTGCCTCGAGTTTGAGAAGAAGGAGAAGAGCACACGAGCACAAGGAAGCAGAAGACGAGAGAGAGACATTGAGAATGGAAGGAGATTTCAACGAAGGTGAATTTTTTGAGTTTGAGGAGTATATTTCAATGGAGAGACGATGAGGAAATGAAAGGAGACGAGTTTTGAAGGCAGGGAACGATTCTGCAGTTTTGGGTCCAGAGGAGATCTGTCCTGAGGAAGACAATAATAGTCGTTAGGTCTTTTTTCAAAAGTATATGATGTTATATTTATTTTCTACAACGGTTATCACTGAAATCGCTATAAATACTAATAAAATTATTAATTTTTTAAAAACATGAAAAAGCTTTCTACATTGGCTAACCAGTAACCAATGTAGAAAGTTATTTATTTTTTTATTTTAAAAAATCTAGATTATTTTCTATAGTGGATGTCATTAAGCCCGCTATTGATAATAATTTAATTTTTTTTTAAAAAAAAAAGAATTTTTGTCTCCTTTTCAACATTGATAGGCAAACACCCATTATTAAAAAGTGAGCAATTATGCATATAATTATGTAATTGCCATCATGTTTACTTTTAACAATGTTTTTGAAAGGCATGTGTTAATATATATATATATATATATAATTTTGTACTAGTGAAAGTTGTAATAATCATTTTTTAATACTAAACATAGTCTTTTATGTGCCAATGATAATAGGAGATTTTTTTCCTAATTTGAAACACATGAAGAGAAAACTTAAGTGGATCAGGTGCACCACATCATTTATGATTTGTTCAATTAAAATATTTTAAGTTATCTAAATAAAATCTTGTGTAATATTTTTTAATTGATTTTATTTTTATAACAGAATGCACATTTAATTTTTTTCCTTTTTCTCTCCATTATCATTAATATCAAAATTAATTTATATTAGAGAAAATTAGCTCAATGACCTCAAAAAATACAACTCCCATAAATTATGAATGAAGTTTTTAAATATTTTAGAATATGACCCATTCATAAAATCAATTAGATGTATTTTTTTTTATCCTCAGAATATGTAGCTCCATTTCCTCACTGGCTTGCTTCGTTCCATCGAGTACCGTCAATGTATCACACCTTGTATTTGTCTCTCGCTGTCGTGACTGTGGCTCACTCACACTGCTCTGCTATCTCACTTTTGTCTCTCTCACATCGAGTTCTGTCTTCTTTCTCACATTTGTCTCTCTCATTCCAGAGATTTCTTGCTTTTTGAATCTTCTAGTATTTGAAAAAAGCATATATTAAAAAAAGTAGTTTTGTAAATTAATTATAATCTAAATATTAATAACGGTACTTTTAAAATTTAAGAAAGGATATGTTATTTTTTTTACTTGATTTTATAATATGAGCTTTCTATGTAAAAACCCTTTTATATTAAATATAATTTAAATGTCATATTTTTATTAAATAAATTATAAATAATATCAGGCATCTAGTCTAATTCAGCATTTCTCACACATGGATTACAAAAGGTATGCTGGACAAGAGGGCCAACGTTACGGGGCCCAGCCCATGAGAACTTTAGTGCGTGCCTCACGAAATTTCCGGTGATGGAGTTTTGTGGAGAGCGAGTTGTCATAGGTACACATTGCTCTTTTATTGAATATTGCTATCAAATTGTCTGGTCATGAGAATTTTACGTCACAGAGATGTTTGGGACCCACAATCCACCCAATAACTAACACCAAGTATATGAGCGAGGGAGAGATGCTTTACGTGGAACTTTTTATGTTATGTATTTTTATCTTAGCCTTGGGGAAGGATCTAGTCTACTAATTATATGTAAATAAATTATTTAATCTTAAATCATAAGCAAATAAATATTTCATTATGTGGTGCTCTTTTAGTGAAATAACAAATAATTTAATGATTGAAGGGTTATTTAATTTGTGCAAACCTTAAAATTTAAGAAGGTTCTGTTGGCAGGAAATAAAGATAGAAGTTTTTTGTCGAGTTTTATAAGTTCTTTATTTATATTTATATAATGTAAAATTTGATCAATTTTATTTTGATATTTGATACTCACCCCATTCAAACATATAAAGTATTTTTTGAAAAGTTGAATGTTAAAAAATATAAAATATTTTTAATCTTTCAAGATGTAATCATTGTTTTTTTTTTTCAAAAGTACTTCTATTGAATAAATCACTTTATGTTTACTTTAAAATGAAGTACTCTATTAAATAGAAGTAAATGTAAAAGGATAGAATTAATTAAAAAACAAGTAACTATTTTATTGGAAATGAGATTCAGTTCAAAATGTTATATTTTTGAACAGAGAGAGTACATTTTTATTTTGTGATCTTCATTTGATATATATTCCCAAAAAAATTGTTACTTTTTTTTCTATGAAGATGAATTCGTTCAATTGTGTAGATATGCCAGTTAGACTAGTCTAGTTTATTTAATATCATTGGCATGATCATTCATACAAGAAAAAAAGGAATTTATTTGAGGAAATGGCTTGTACTTTAGCTTATTTTTATTAATAAATATGTGTAACAAATTATGGAAAAATCTCACTGTTCAAGTGTGCATAAATAATTGTTTTAATTTAATATGTTTTTATCCCTTTTTATCTTCATAGTTTCAAATGTTTAATTGATGTAAAGGATATAAGCTCTTATTATTTAAGTAAAATTTTGGAGTCTGAATCTTAACCTTTACATATATAGGAATTTAATTTGGAGAGATCTATTATTATTACATACATACATACATGTATATATATATATATATATATATATAAACAAGTTTCAAATGTCTTCTTCAACCTTGCCCTTGTTTCCCAAAAAAACAAAAACAAAAAACACGTGCGCATTGCCCTTGGTAATGTAATTTTGACTGTTATCCATTATTTTTTTATTATTGAAAAGTATTTTTTAATAAAAAATATTATTTGAAATACTATTGGTTATTAAATGTGGGCAAATTTTGAGTAGGGATTATTAAATATAATAGATAGATTACTTCATGTTTAAGCCAGAAAAATTAATAGTTATAAGAAGCATCATTCAACCTTTTCCATTAATCTATCGCTTTGAGTAATTTATTTCTTTTTCTTTTTTTTTTTGGGTACGTAGCCATTATTTTATTTTATCGAATTGAATGCCATGCCATGGCATTGTCAATTTTCACATGTGATGCCGCACAACATTTTAATCTTTTTTTATTATTCTACAACATAAAAATATCATATTTTTTGTCAATTTAAAAAGATAAAATAGTTTTCAAAAATTAGAAGATAATTTTGATAAAAAATGAAAAAATATTATAAAATATAAAAATTGTTAAACATATTTGAAATAAATATCAAAATATTTTTTATTTATTCTTTGAGATAAACTTATGCCTTGCTGTTTAAAGCACTGCAGTGAACCACAAAGACATAGTATAGCAATTAGCAAGCATTTCTTTATTTATTATTCGCTGGCTATGACAATTATTTTAAAAGTAAAATATAATAAACTCCTTTCTTTTTTTTAATTAGAAATATTTTTTATTTTTTCTAAACATATACTTTAGTTTGATTGTTAATATTGTTAGAAATATTTTATTAAAAATTTTAAAATATTTAATTTTTTTATTTTAAATTATGTTGAAAATTTTAAAATTATTATTTTACCTTATAATCTAATTGTGTACTCTCCTAATTTTAAAAAAATTAAATAATTATGTTGATATTTAAACAAATAATTTAAAATTCTGTGCTAAACTAAATAAAATTTTAAAAAAAAATATATTTTTTATATTAAATCTTCATTTTATTAAGTTTTTCTGTATTTAAAATATTATTTTGGTCAATTTATGTATTTAAATTATAGAAAATGTTATTCAATAAATATTTAAATATGTTTTGGTAATTTAAATGATTTTTATACAACATTTATATTTTAAAAAAGTGATATTTTGTTCTAATATATGTAACTTAATGGTTAATTAATGGTTGGATTAATGAAAATGAAGTTTTAAAAAATAGAGGAGATGTTTGTATTTCGTAATTATTTATATTAAGAGATATTCATATAGGTTTCAAAGATAGTACTTCCTCCATTTAACTTCCTCCATTTAAAAACATAATACATTTTTTGAAGAGTATGATGTTAAAAAATATTAGGTATTTTTAATCTTTTGAATTGTAATCATTACCCTTTTTTTAAAAGTGCCCCTATTGATAATGATTTTATATTCATTGTAAGGTATTTAATAAGAGTAAATATAAAAAGGTAGAATTAGTTAGAAAGTAAATAACTACTTTATTGAGGGGTGAAATTAAAAATGCCTTATATTTTTTAACAGAAGGAATATATTACTTTTACTTATTTTATAAGCAAACCTTTCTATTTTTGCCTAAATTTATATGCTCATTTCATCCCAAATTATAAGATAACTTTAAAAAATTTTATTGTTTTAAAATATAAGACAATTTAAGAAAAATAATGTTTCTTTAAGTATACTTTGTTAATATCACCCTTCAAGTGGAGAGATAATTGAAATAATATTGTAGCACAACGATTAAGTGTGTAGAGATATTTTTAAAATTTTAAAATTTTATTTTAAAAAAATAAATTTATAAAATATTATTATTATATTTTATTAATATATATAATTTTATCTCAAATTATTTTATAATTTTAGTTAGAGGGAGTAGAAAACAAAATGGTACCTCAATTTAGCCAAGGAAAGGAAACGTGGGAGAAAGATCACACAGCCGTGATCCAATTGGTCTCCTCTAAGCCTCCGCGCTCAGCTGCTCACCAATTGATGAAGTGATCATGATGTCTTTTCTTTCGAATCATAAAACACTTTTTTAATTAACCTCAATCCACAATTTTTTAAAAAGTAGTATTTTTTAAAATTATTTTTAAAAATTTACTAATGTTGATAAATAATTTAACTAAATAATTTTTTCTCTCTTAATAATAATGGGTTAAGGGAAAAATAAAAAATATATGATTTTTCATGGAATTAAGAAAATACTCATTTGGTTTAATAGTCATGGACTTTTTTTTTTAAAGTATCATATTAAAAAAATATCATAGAAAGAGTGTATAATTTTAAAAATAATTAATTAACTTATTAAAAAATAAAATTTAATTAAAAATACATTATAATACTAAATTGCAGGAGCTACAACTTTTATCAGTTTAAAAATGTAAGTTTCCTACAATATATCTTAAAGTTCAAAAGGATTACAGAATACATGTGATACAAATAACAATAATTTGGGCTCCCTAAGGGTGTGTTTGATTGGGGGAGAGAGGAGGGGAGGGAAAATTTTAACCCCCCCAAGCTCCCCTCCCCTCCCTCGTCTCCCCTCTCCTCCCTTTGAATCAAATAGGTCTTAAATGTTATTTGAAGGTTTGACTCCTGTAAATGTGTATAAAAAATTATTTTTTAAAAGAGAATAATTTTTTAAATGATATTTAAATTTTTTCAAGCATTAACTCATAATTGCCAGCTGTCAAGATATATTGAGTAATCAATCAAAAAAAAGTTTAAAAGGAATCTTCATAATTCAACTTATTTTCATTATTAAATTAGAGGCGTGAAATCAGCACTAACAATTTGATCAATAAGAAATGAGCACTAACAATTTGATTAATAAAAGGTTAGCTCTGAAAATAACGTATCATTTCCAACTACTTTGGGATTTGGAATTGGTTAAATTAAAGCGTGACGGCAACACAATCACCTAACCCAGCGGCCAGCAGCCTCCTCTTCTCAATAAATCGTTGTCCTCCCTTCAAGGTTATAACACATTTTTAATTCTGTCAGAACTTTTAATTAATTATTTATTTATTTTTAAAATTATAGTATTTTTTTATGGAAATATTTTTTTTATATTTACTCTTATTTAATTTAATAAAATATTTTAATAAAAAATATTATTTATTACACTGTTTTTGCCAACTATTAATTACACTTTTAATTAAAGTATATTAAAAAAATTTTTATTAATACTATCTTAAAAAATTCAAACTACCTTATCTTTTTTAATATCATAATTTTAAGAAATGCTTTATTTTCAAATACAAACAATATACTCTTCTCATTTTAAATTATTAAATACTTTTAGAAGAAATTAAGTGTTATAAAATATAAGACACTTTAAAAAAATTAAAATTTTATTAAATAGATTTATTTTAATAAAACCATTTCTTTTTCTCTATTTAATCTCTGTATCTCTTTCTTTTTTATATATTAAAGAGAAAATATAACTTTGAGGCCTTACACTTTATTCACATTTTACTATAAGTCCTTGTATTTTTTTTTTCTATTCTAGGTCTTTACACTTTTATTATTTAATGCTTTAAATTTTTTTAGAACATCAAAAAATAAAAGTGTAGGAACTTAAAATATCAAAAAAGTGCAAAGACATTAACAAAATGAAAACAAAGTGCAAGGACATAAATTTATGTTTTTCCTGCATTAAATTAAATGAAGGGTTTAAAATTTTTTATAATTTATTATGGGAGATTATTATTAGTAAAAATAATATTAAAATCCTTTTGAATTATCTTAATGACATTTTGATATCTCAAAATGCTATAATTTTCTTGAAGCCCTTAAAGATTTTTTTGTCATTAAAAAATTAATATAAAATACCAAATTGTCCTTGATAGAGATAAAAATCTCAAACATTAGAATAGATACTTGCAAACTAGCAAATTACTATTGAATTTTTGAGACTTAAAAAAAAAGTTGTGAATATTATAACAAAATTTATAAATAGTAATTAATATTTGCGAGAATTGAGAAATATTAAGATTTTAAATGTAAACTTGTAAATTACTGTTGAATTTTTATGAATTTAAGAAGAAAATTTGTGAATTTTAGAACAAAATTTATGAATAACAATTGATATTTGTAACACTTAAAAAATATTAAAATTGCAATTGTAAACTTACTATCTGCTGTTGAATTCTTGTGAATTTAAAAAAAATTATAAATTTTAGAACAAAACTTATGAATGATAATTAATATTTATAATATTTTAAGAATATTATGATTTTAAATGCGAATTTATAAATTATTGTTAAATTCTTAAAATTTAAAAAAATTGTAAATTTTAAAATAAAATTTTTAAATTTAGGGCGTGAAGTATTGTGCTGAGATTTAAAATTTTTATTTCAATAAAAAAATAATTTAACCTTTTATATTAATTTTTTAATATCAGAAAAATATAAGAACTTTGGGAGAATCATGAGATCACAAGATATCAAATTATTTTCCCTTGTTATAATCCCATTATCCCGTCAGCAGTCGTACGGGTACGGCCCCATTTTTTCATTCTTCTTCCTCCCCCTTCACATCTTCAACCTGTTCTGTACAGCTTCGTGGCCCCCATCTTCCCGGCGATTGGCTAGGACCTACGTCGTGTGTACGGTCACAGAGGAAGTAAAGGAAGCCCATCACAACCAATTATCCCTACCAAGCAACCTTGAAAGCGCCATGTCCTTTTCTCTCTGACTCTCTCTCTTCATAATTGTCTCGTACGCACAGTTTCCTTCCGAGGCCACTATCCCAATAGCACATCCACAACCACACCCTTCGATAATTTCTCTTCCACACCCTTCGCTCTTTATCTATAAAGCAACCCCATCTCCTCCTCTCATTCCTCGTCTCGCCAGATTCACTCCCTTTGCTCTGAATAATTTCAATTTCCTCCATTGATGAGGTTCGTCTGAGCTCTTTGGTCTTGTGGGTTTTGTTGAAATTGGATTGTCGTATAAAGGTTTTTCCAGAAAACAAGAAAGAAGAAGAATTGCTCGGCGGGATTAGATCCGGTGTGGACGCGTTGTAGGCATCACGGCTATTCTCAGAGTATTTCGGCTTCTCATTCATGTCCGAGCTGTACGACGTAAGGGTTGTTTAACTGCTGCTTGCAACCCTTCGCCGCACGGCGGGCGTGGCGCTTTGCCTTCGGAAGGCGGTAGCCCTTCTGACCTCCTCTTCCTCGCCGGCGGTGGTGCTTCCTTCGTCTTCGTCTCATCTTTAGTATAATATTAGCTTAGAGTTTTCTAGTTGTTAGAGATATTTTAAGGTTAAGCTACTAAAGTCTGTAAGATCGAACTCGTTGAAGCTGTGTTTTTATTGTTGGGTTTGGCTGTTTTAATTTTCTGGGAAAAATAAAAGAAAGAAAAAGCCAAAGATGCTGAGCATCAAAAGGGTTCCCACCGTTGTTTCTAATTACCAAAAAGAGGAGGGAGGAGAGGCTACGCGCCATGTCGGAGGCTGTGGTCGTAATTGCTTGAAAAGTTGTTGCATTCAAGGTATTTGTCGAAATGCTTTGTATTAAATTTATGCTTTCTGGTGAGCATGCTTGATATGTTTGATGAATATTTGGTCATTTGGGTGTTTTTTGAACAGATGCGAAGCTTCCCTTGTATGCTTTCAAAAGGGCTAGCAAGGTCGTTGAAAAGGATGAAGGCAAGGAGGCCCCCGTGGCCTTCTTGGACTCCCTGATACTTGGGGAGGTAATTATGCATGACCATGATGAAGATTGGCTGTTAAGTTTTGTTTCATTTTTGTAATTCTTTTATCATGTGTTGAAATTGTTTACTATGTCATGGTAGTGGGAAGATCGCGTGCAGAGAGGGCTTTTCCGCTACGATGTTACTGCCTGTGAAACCAAGGTCTGGTTGATTTATTTACTCGTTTTTGGACCTATAAATTTCGTTTATAGTGTTGAGTTTCATGTTTTTGGGCTATATTATTCTGCGCAGGTGATTCCCGGTGAGTATGGTTTCATTGCCCAGCTGAACGAGGGTCGCCATCTCAAGAAGCGACCAACTGAGTTTCGAGTTGATAAGGTCTTACAACCCTTTGATGAAAACAAGTTCAACTTCACAAAAGTTGGGCAAGAAGAGGTTCTGTTTCAATTTGAAGCTAGTGATGATGGCAAAATCCAGTTTTTCTCAAATGCACCTGTTGATATGGAGAATTCTCCTAATCTTGTTGCCATCAATGTACTTTTCTTAGCTTTGATTCAGATTGTTGTTCTTGTGGCTTAAAAATTGATAAGCAATCTGTATGATGCTGTTCATAAATTTTATGTACTTACTTTCTTTACAGGTCAGTCCTATTGAATATGGGCATGTACTGCTGATTCCTCGTATCTTTGAATGTTTGCCTCAAAGGATTGATCGAGACAGCTTCCTGATTGCCCTTCACATGGCAGCAGAAGCAGGAAATCCATATTTTCGATTGGGTTACAACAGTTTGGGTGCATTTGCAACTATCAACCACCTTCATTTCCAGGTACTGATTAGTAGACAACTTTTATTGATGGATCTAATCATTCATTGCGATAGTTATGTTTCTTATTGCATCGAGTAATCAAATCAAAATTTGATGATTTTGATGTGCGTAGGCATACTATTTGGCTGTGACCTTTCCCATTGAGAAGGCTCCTACTAAAAACATAACCAGATCAAATGGTGGTGTGAAGATATCTGAATTGCAGAACTATCCAGTTAGGGGCCTCGTGTTCGAGGGTGGCAATACACTTGAAGATCTAGCCAACACTGTTTCAGATGCCTGTATCTGCCTTCAGGAAAATAACATACCTTACAATGTTCTTATTTCTGACTGCGGAAGGCAAATCTTTCTCGTACCACAGGTGTCTAACATAGCTCTTCAACTTTCTTTATTTGCTTAAAATCATTTCATCAGTTTAATTGATGATATTTGTGATAAACAGTGCTATGCGGAGAAACAAGCCCTTGGAGAAGTAAATGCGGAGCTTTTGGATACCCAAGTGAATCCTGCAGTGTGGGAAATTAGCGGGCACATGGTGCTGAAGAGGAAGAAGGACTATGACGAAGCATCTGAAGCGAATGCTTGGAGGCTTCTCGCTGAGGTTTCACTCTCTGAAGAGAGGTTTCAAGAAGTCAATACTCTGATTTTCTCAGCCATTAATGCTTCTGGTAAGGTGGAAGATATTGAACCTCAATTTCCCCAGGAAGCTGATGCAGCTAACCCGAGTTCCCACACGGCCATGGTGGCTGGTTCACAGGGGTGTCTCGTTCTGCAGTGACAAGGATCCAGCGATTTCCGTGACAGCGATCTGTTGAATAAAATCACGGTGCTTTCTGTAGTAAATTGCTATGTCGTGTTGGATCAGTTTAACACAGTACCTTATGGTATGTTATTGCTTGAATTCTAGTATTGTATCGTGTGTGTGTGTGTGTGTGGTTCCCAAAGATTTGGGTACTACTTGAGTGTGCTTTGCTATTAAGTGAACTTGTAGTGTGCTGGGATATGTTTGTGCATTATGGTAACTGTAAAACTACGATGAATTGAATAAATGCTCTTGGGAGCTTATTAGCTGGTGAGTTTTTGTGATCATGTGCGTACAATATATTATCTGGTGTTCTTGACTATTTCAGATTGAAGTGTTGTTTCATATCAATACTCAATAGATACAAAGGAGGAAATTGTCTTTCTCCCCTAATTTTCTTTCTTAACCTCAAGTTAAAAGATATGATGAACTACCTTTTAGTTAAAGAAAAGGATCATCATCACTCTAAATGGTTCCTTCCTCAACCTAGATGGATTAGGTTAGACATGGATGGTTCAGCTAACTGAATTGGAGCTGTTGCATGTGGCGATCTTATTCACAAATCACAAGGAACAAGGAAACTAATTAAAAGGATTTACCAAATTTCTTGTTGGATTCCACCGTGGTTTAACTGTTGAATTTTTTAGAATTCTTGAAGCTTAAACTTTGTTGGGATGGTAAATTTTATAAGGCAGTGTTTGGATTGATAGTTTTGGATTTGAATTTAAAATTTAAAATTTATCCATGTATTTAAAATTTTTTATTTTGAGTAGTTTGAAAAATTTTAAATGAAGAAGAGAGGAGATTTAAGATTCGAAACAAAAATAAAAAATAACAAATTTATTTTTATTTTTTAATTAACAAGAGATGAGAACAAAATATGAAAATTATAGAAATATTAATAATAAAAACACTAAGAGAACAAATGTTTAAAGTTGATAGAATTTCAAATGATTAGAATGTAGAGGCCATTTGAAATTATAAATAAATTATAATAAATTGACATAAATTTAGATTTAAATCAAATTTAAATTTGTAATTTTTTGTTTATCTAAATAAAGGGTTTAGTTCAAATTCATATTTTTGTTATTCCAAACACTCCATAAAGCAATGTTTTAAAAATTAGACTTGACCATGAACCGAAAATATTAATAGGTCACAGATTTCATGATTTAACCGATTAGATTGATGATTGAATTGATATTGTAATAATTAAATAAATATATATATATATATTTAAAATTTTGGATCAAAGCGGTTTAACCGCTATAAGTCTTAAATTTTTGTTTCGAGCTTTGAAAAATTATCTGAGTCAAAGTGAACCAATCCTAATTAACTGTCAAAATAAGTTAAATGGTTGAATCACATCTTTTTTTCGTGACAGTTAAACTAATCCTACTATCGGGTCTAAAAACAAGGCCATAAAGTCAATGTCTATCAAGATTTTTTTGATACCCTTACTCATTAACAATGAAAATTCACAGAACCATCCTCTCTACAATGACATCATAAAAATTAGGGATTTAATCGTGAGAAACTAGACTATTATCATTGACCATACTTTTGAAGAAGCAAATGGCTTGCCAATCATGCGTCCCCGGACAACATTGATATTAGGATGTTCAATTCAATGAACCGTTGACTGGGTGTAGAAACTTTTTGCCTTTTTATTTGAGCTCGTTTAGTTTTTAGGAAAAATAAATAAATGAAATGAATTAAAAAAATAAAAATAAAAATAAATTAAATTATCTTTTTTCTTAATAGTAAACCTGATAAAATTCAATACTAAAATATTACAAATGTGAGAATTTTCACTCCTTCAAATTTCCAACTTCATGAATAAAATTATTTTTCTCTCTTATGAATATGATACACATATTCCCTTCATAATTTGATTATTTTATTTTTATTTTTATTTTTTAATTCATTTTATTTTATTTATTTTTAATAACTAAAAGGGATCTTAATTTTATTTTTCCTTCATGGTCTTTATCGTGACCAAGTGCCAAAAAATAAAGTATTATTTTTGAAGTTTGGATCATTGATGAAGTAAATGCAGAAGAAAAGAGAAAACGACTGAAGGAAACTGCGGCATAGTAATTTGAATGAAATGTGAAAGATATTAAGAATTCAAAATCTAATAGAAAAAAATAAAAATAAACAAAATTAATTAAAGCCTTTGTGTACCCAATTTCTATGCTTGGGACAACGGAGGAGCTCTTTCATAATTTACAATTCATTCATGGTGAGTTATCCTACTTGCCACCTAAATTCTCATACTTTTCACATACGTGAGCACTTAGTTTAACTGTCAAGAGAGTTAAATTAGAAGTACCCTAAAGCAAGCTATTGTTGGTAATAACAGTTTAATACAACTACTGGTAATGATAGTTTTACACTATCGATGGTAATATCAATCCCACATAACGATGTCTGAATTAGTCAAGATTGAATGTGGTAATACTTTTAGATTTTTTTTTAAATGTCATCACTTTTATTGGAAATATGCCACTCCCAACTTCTCATTCCCCTATACCCATTAATGTCATATTTTTGTTTTCTTGTTTATACTTTAATTTTAAATGTTATTATTATTAGTTGAATATCTAAATAATATATTAATTAAATTTAAAATATATTATGTGTGCGTTTTCTCTTTAATTTTATTATATTAACCACTCAAATTTTTATATTTATGTTTTTTTCCAAAATAACTAATATAAAATTTATGAACAGATTCAATTATAAATTTGATTTTCATATAACGTTACGTATAGCTCACTTTAATTTTTATGTGAACTATGGGTTCACGGCATTGTTGATTTGTTGTTACGTAAGGGAGAAAAATATTTTTTTAATCAATGTAGTCAAAATTAAATTGGACATTGAATCAATTAAAATATTAGTTTAATGAATCATGATTTGACTGTAATTCGATCAATTTCAATTAAAATAATAAAGCTTAAAAATTATGCATAAAAGTAAAAATATTTTAGACAATTTTAATCATATTTTTATCATACGTGTCAAAATTATAGTCAATTATAATTACAATAAAACTATTTATTACCCATTAAAAATAACTAAAATAATCAAATATGCTATAATAGTTGTTTAATAATACTAACATAAGCTTCCATTGTTATTTGTTAACTTAAATCTCCAATACATCATTATATATACAACACTAAAGAAAAATCAACTATAAAATAAAAATACAAAATAACATAATTTGGGGTTATTGAATTTTTTTTTAAAAAAAAACTTATTGGTGACTAGTTCACTTTTCCCCCAATTTTGTCCCTTGACTGGACCAGATTATAAACTGATTTTTTATCATATTGGTTGAACCGATTGAAGGTTCACTTATTTTAGCTTATTTCATAAAAAAAATCATTTTTTAAAAAATTATTTTATGATGTTTTATGGTATTTGTTTAAACTTTTAAAAATAATAAGAATCCGAAAAAAAGTAAATTTTTAATTATTTTAAAAAGCTACTTAAAATAATCTAATACAATAAATGAAATAGAGTATTTTAAAAAGGCGGGACACAAAGATATCATAAAATTATAAAATAATATAATAATAAATTATTTTTATAAAATAAAATCAAGGAACATATCATAAAATTTAAAAATAACTAATTAATAATTAATTTTTGATTATTATAATTAAACATAAAATAATACAGTATCTACTTTTTATAAAATTTTTATAAAATAAATTTTTATTTATAAAATTCCTAAACTATTTAAAAAATATTTATTTTTTAATTTTAAAAAAACGATCCTGATTTGGTTTAGACAATAATTTTCTTGTAGGTGGGTGCTTTGCTTTATATGGTCATCATCGTGATCACTTGATAAACGTGTTTTATACTTTAATATTAATATTAATTAACATATACGCATAATTTGAAAGGTCAAGCAAATGTTCACGCTATCAACTTTTGTCTTTTCTGACGGGCAGCTTTATTTGTTTTTGTGGACCAAAAGGTCCATGACTTTAGCAAACATGCGCAGCGTGACCAAATGAGAAAGAAGTTATCTTTTTAAAAAGAAAAATTAATCTATTAACCCTTATATTCTCAGTCAATTTATCATTGAGTTTTTATAATTTAATAAATGTTAGCCAAAAAAAAGTTAAAATTACATTTATATCCTATGAAGCAAATACAGATACAATCAAGTACCATCAAATGAAAAAAAGTATTCTACAATCCCCAAGTCCTTAGAAGTAATTTGGGTATTCTAGCAATTAGCCAAAATAGTCCTAATTTAAAGACAAATCTAGACCCATGATTAATTGTCCACATAAAGCCACGGAGACCTCCGCTTGTTATCAAACTCTCCCTCTCATCTCACGCCTCTCGCTTGTCACCAAGTTCATCGTTGGCCACTGTGAAAACCCCTCAAAAAGTTCTCATTTTTGTTGGATTGATGTGAACAGAATTTATAGGGTATACTGATGAGTTAGTATGTGCTTGGATTAAGGGGAAAAAAAGCAACTGAGGTTAGAACCAACGGAAGTTAAAAAAAAAAAACAAAAAGAATTATAACCAGATCTCACACAAAAAAAATTAATTATTATAAGGTCTATTGATAATTAAACTGAACTATATTAACAACACAATCAATTATTAATGCAGTTCAGTTTAATTGTCAATAGACTTTATAGTAATTAATTTTTTTATAAAATTTTAATATAATTTAAAAAAAAAGCCTATAATTTTAGCATGATTTATATTTGGATACATTTTTTTAGAAATTAGTTAAATAAATTAAAATTATTTGAATGATTTTATTCTAAAATCAGTTAAAATGTATAATAACAAAAATGGAAATGAATTTTTTTTACATATATTTTTGTGACTAATTTTATATCTTTAGGGAAAAAAAGAATATAAATTTTATTATATATTTTTTTATGATTAATTTAATTTTTTTAAGAAAGGAATATTAAACTTTAAATTATTACAATTATATTTTTAAAAAATAGAATTAAAAAATCTAAAATAAAAATTAAAAAGCAAAGGTTGCGCCTTTGATCCAGACACATTAGCGTACATAGAATGTATCGTCCTAGGTAATCAAGCTTTTTCATTTTCCCTCATATTTTCTATTCCAGAAGCTCTTCATGTTTTCCTTCTTTATTTCCTTCTATTATTATTTTGTTCCCTCGGCAGGCTCCAGAAATGATAGAACAAGAAGAAACGCAACGGACGAATGAAACCCAGCTTGACAAAGTAGACATGACAACAAAGTCAAAGGAAACCTTAACCGAGCGGGATACAGTTTCGGCGCTCAGAGACAAGCTGAGCAAAGGGAGCTCATCCTCAAAATGCGTCGCTTAGATTAAAAACAAGTTGCACAGCCATTCATTCATCAGTTCGCTGAGCGACGTCGTCTTGGGGGCTCCATTAAAAATCAAATATTTCATCTCAGAAAATCGAAAACATGAGCGAAACAAACCGATGTCGAGTGACGTCGTCTTGGGGCCTCCATTAAAAATCAAATATTTCGCCTCAGAAAATAAAAAACATGAGCGAAACAAACCGAGGAACTTGGCGCAAAAGCTTGAAGCAATTGGTGTTTCTTGAAGTGTGAAAGGCGTCGACTTTCAGCACGAAGAAGGAAGTTGAAATCTAAACCCGAAAGGCATTGACTTTCAGCACAGAAGAGGAGGTCGCCTATTGAAATTGCTGACTCTTCATTCAAAATGGAGTGAGAGGTATGTGCTATCTATATATATCTTGTTTCATTTAATTCAATGACACACACACACACTGAAATGTATATATGTTGTTTGTAAAGTGATGGATTCATTTTCTTTTCTTTAGCTTCTATATGCAATAAACAATAAAAAAATAAATTATTGAACTCATTTGTTATGTAAGTAGGATGGTTGTAGTTGTAGAGTGTTTATGCTTAAAAAATGATATTTGAAAAAAATCATATTTTTTATTTATATTTGAATTAATAAAAAAAGAGGAATCATTATTTAAGCTTATATTACCATAATATTTTATATATACAAGATGATAATTTTTTTTTGAAAGTATATTTTTTCATTGTATTTAGAAACCCAATAATAGAAGACGAACTAAAACTTAAAATAAGGAGGGAGTTTGAAAGTCTAGATGAAGCATGGAACTTTTGGAATGAATATGGCAAGAAAATTGGGTTTGGAGTTAGAAAGTATAATGGAACAAAGAGTAAAAAAAATGGTTCCATCATTACACATAAATAAGTATGTTGTAGAGAGGGTGTTCAAAAAAAGATAAAAGAGAGATGACTTCTTCTAGATATTGGCCTAAGACAAGAACCAAATGCAAGGTAAGGATGATTGTATCTCGTGTTGATAAAAAGTTCAGAATCACTAAGTTTAATGAAGAGCATAATCACCCTCTTCATACACCTAAGACAATGCACTTGTTACTATCACAAAGGAATTTATCAGAAGCTTAGGCTTGTGAAATAAATCTTGCAAAAGAATCTAGGCTTGAACTCAAGAATGCTTTTAATTTAATGAGTACATATGCAGGTGGTCAAGAAAATCTTGGTTATACCATAACAGATGCAAAGAACTACTTAATGTACAAAAGGAAAAGACATATGAAGTTTGGAGAGGTGGGATGTTTACTTGAATATTTTCAAAAACAAGTTGTCCAACATCCTGCATTTTATCATAAATACCAATTGGACAGTGAACAACAGATCACCAATGTATTTTGGGCAGATTCTCATATGCTAATAGACTATGCACACTTTGGTGAGGTTGTATCACCAGACACTACATATAGCATAAACAAGAATCATTGACCCCTTGCTCTCTTATCTGGTTTTAACCATCACAAAAGTGTGGTCATTTTAAGAGCAACACCATTGTATGATGAGACTATTGAGTCTTTCAAGTGGCTATTGAAAACCTTCCTGGATGCTCACACACAAAGCAATCCTCAAACAGTGTTTACTAACCAAGATCAAGCTATGGTTAGAGCATTGAGTGAAGTGCTTCCAAATACAAGGCATTATTTGTGCACTTGACATTTATTGCAAAATGGCATTAAATACCTTAGGAACTTGATGAAAGAAGGGTCAAGCATTTTAATCGACTTCAAGAAATGCATGTTTGATTATGTTGAAGTGGATAAGTTTGAAGAAGCATAGAGTGAGTTATTATTTGCTTACAATGTCCATGAGAATGGGTGGTTGAAGTCTACTTATAAAATTAAGGAAAAATGGGCCAAGTGCTACATGAAGGATGCTCTCACATTAGGCATGAGAAGCAGAGTGATATAATTTAATGCAATTTACAGCAATAGCCTCTTAGTCACATGTGGCATTTGCATACTCAAATTTGAACCATTTTGGTCAATCTAATACAACTTATGCCCAAAATGACATTTTTACAGCATTTAATACAATCACCTAACAAGTTTACATATTCTTTGTTCTTTTCAGCTGATTAATTTGCAACCAGCACAATCATACATAGGACATCTTTTGGACCCTTTTATAAAGCAATTCTAGAACAATTGTGGACATTTTTTGTAGGATGGCCCTTGCTTTGCTTCACTACACAAATTTTCACCCAAAGTTGGACACCAATATCTATCCTGTAGAATGGATGCAAATCAATCTCCATCCTTCTCCATTTGTAGCCTTACACTATCTATTCTATGTCAAATGTATTTCAATGAACAATTCCACAATAGCAATTATTAGTGTTTTGCATGACCCACAGTTGTTGCAGCTGGCATTGATGGCTTTAACATGAATTCTTTGTACTGCATTGATGGCTTTAACATGAATTCTTTGCAACTGGCATTGATGGCTTTCACCTGCATTCAATAGCAACATCATAATATGCTATGTGCAAATTAAATAGAACATCCTTGAATGTAGATTGTAGAGGGGAAGCGAAGAAAGAAGCTAACTTCACTTCACTCACTTGTATGAAAAAATAAATGAGTGCACGATAACTTACCTTTCATATATAGCTCGACATTAATTTTACAATTAGTAAAGGACCTGGCTCTTGAAACCGACTGCAGAGACAGTCCACATGGGATATTAATGTTATGAAAGTAAAGTTCAATTTGAATATTCCTATTAGTCACAATTCATTGATTCTGGGGAGAAAATTGAAACATGGTTCAGTTGACTGATCCTATATTTGAAAGTCTTTTCTTTAGATCGAACAATTCCTTGTCTTAATTGCATTAATATAATTACCCATATTGAAAATAAAATCACCATCTCTTACATCATTAGCATTAGTCTGGTTTAGCTCATTTTGCTCCTCAACTTTCAGGCCCAAAACTTCTAGCTTCCCTATTAAATGCCCTCTAGTTGACTGCACATATTGATTAAACTAAGTTGTTCAACAACCGACTCTGATGTAAGATGGCTAGAGTGTGAAACTTTTATGTCAATAGATGCAACTTACAGCTATTTTTTCAAGTACATCCTCCTTTTGCTTTATCACAGACATTAAGTCAAAAAATGACCATCTCTAAAAGATAGACAAAAAATAAATAAACAAAAGCATTAATAGTATCATTACATACAACCTCTGTTTCTAAATCGATTGCAGATTTATAAATAATCTTGAGAATAGATAATAGTCTCACCTTCCAGTTCCACCAGATGTAACAACATAATCCCACAGCTACTAATGTAGCGGCTGGTAATAGGTAAGATGCATAACTCCCTATGCGCAAATGATTCACACATTAAAATTTATAACAAAGCTTCAGCAATACATACGGCTTCCTGAATGAATCACATGTCAAAAACTATTCTGTTAGATTATGAAAAAAATTATCCATGAGCTCTCATTTACCAGCCTAACCTTTAAGCATTCACTTAACAAAAATTATCCATGAGTAAAACATATGCATGTATAGGGATTAACTTCCCTGACACATTAGATTGAAGATTACAATATGCAGAACCTGCAAGATGTTCATGGAAGGTATTCTCCATTTCAAACAAAAGGAATAATGCTTCGCAATATCAAAATACATTAGGATAATAGATCTTGTCATTAAACTAATGCATTTCGTAGGCATCATTAATATTGTAAGCATATTGAAAAAGTGAATCTAGAAATGGGATCGCCCTAACAAGGAGATGATAGGAATTTGGGAATTGAAAAGAATGGAGCAAGAAGTTGTAATATCCATGACTAATTAGAGATGAAATTAAAGCCATACCTGAGATTATATAAATGAAGGGGCAAAAGAAGCGATAAGGTTGACGAAGAAAGCACAATCGCTGAACGTGGCTTTGCCATATGCTTTTCATTGCAAGAACACTAGGGGTTTAGAAATTTTCACAAGCTTATTTTAAAAAAATGAAAGAAATTTCAGAATTAGACAGCTAAGATTTCTTGCAATGAACGGCCAAGATTTTCCTCATTTATTGAAGCTCTGCATTTTGAGGATGAGCTTCCCTTGCTCAGCTTATCGCTGAGCATCGAAACTGATCCCAGTGGGCGTCGCTTAAGAAGCTCATGCTTTGAGCTTCAAATTTGACACTTGTTATCTTCAAAAGCTCTTTTGAGAAAAATTGTAAACAGACAAGATTAAAAATTATCTAGGTTTAGACCCTCCAAACCTCAGTTTGGTTGTTTATCCGAACACACTCGTAGTCATTAAAATATTACTTTTCAATTTATAGAGTACTCTTTCAATCATTTTTATAAGTTATTTCTACCAACCTCATCACTACCAACATAAAAAAAGTACAAGAAATAAAAGTGTGTAAAATTTTAAATATGCTCTAATATAATAAATTTAAAAAGTAATGTTATGTTATTGTTCGCCGTCAAGCATTACTGCAAGCGTACGGGTGATCACAAGCGTAGAATATTTCAGAGTTATCGTTTCCACGAGGATTTAGGCAAATGAGGGTTAAAATTTACAATTAAACTTTAAGATAGATTGAGCAAAATCAAGAGTATATTTGTGTGAAAGTAATGAAAATCTGATTAAAATTGTTTTAAAGCAATTAAAACTTATTAAAACTTTGACTTTCAGATGTGAGAATCTAATATTATCTTTCTCCTTTGTATTTCATAAAACTTAAATTAATTCCTCTTTAATATATTTTTAATAAAAATAAATGTTAGTCTAAGGTTCTAATTCACTTGAAAAAGCTTTCTTAAATCAAAATCAAGTATATTTAAAAATATTAAAATTTCATAATTTCTTGAAAATAATTAGTGAAAACAAATTTTAAGTACCAATTTCAATGTAACTATAAAGGGTTAATAAAATATCTCTATTTTACCAACAAAACCATTCATTTATCTTTGTAAATTTTAAGTTCAATACTATTTTATTCAAGTTCTATACCTAAATTGGCTTTTTCAAGAACAACTCAAGTGACCAAAATAATCTAAATGATAACCAAGCACTTAAAAGCATTAAGCATAAGATAAAATAAACACACACACACACACACACACACGCACGCACACACACATATCATTAACTATAAAAAAAAGGAAATATTCAAGTCTTAATCTATACAAAGGTTCAAAATAATCTTAGAACAAGAGAACTAGTTACATATATTCAAAAAAGAGTCACAAATGTAAAAATATATAGCATCCATATCAGAAACAAAGAGAGAAAATGGAAGAGAAGAAGAAAAATTGAAGGAAATCTACTTAAATCTTTTCAAATCTTTGATCAAATCTCCTTCAAGAACCCCAAATCCTAGCAAAGCAAGCCTCAAAAAATCTCTAAAAATCATGATTTGCTGTCTGGAGGCATGTTTATGGCTTATCTATCCTAATTTTTTCATTTTGCAGCTCAAAACGAACATCAAAATTTAGGTCGTGCGTCGCGGCTTGTTATCATTACGCTGCGGTGCACATGACAAAATGTGGAATTGTGCCACGGCGTATTGTTAATGCGCTGGAGTGCTCTTGCATCTCCAGGACTCCTTGTCTCTGTGCCACATGCCGTGGTACATGATATAGAGCTTCTAATCTTTGATTTTGGCTCCAATTTTTTTTATTGTTATGTTTTTATATGCATCTTCAATCATCATTTAGCTATCTATCTTTAAAAATACCTAAAATAAACAACCTAAAATAGTAGATACAGCTATGAGATATTTTAAAGTTTAAAATCAAGGTAAGAGTCTTTGCAAAATTTTTAATAAATTCTATTTTCTAGGTCAATTTGGAATGAAGCTTATTTTCCTATATTTAAACCGAAAATATTCACAATTGATCTAATTCATCACATAAAATATAGAAAAATGCACTGAATTGACGTTAATTTTAATAGATTATCATTTATTTTTTATTTCTCATAAAAGATATTTTTGAAAATACCTTTCAAATACTATTTAAAAAGTCGTATCATAACTAATAAATGAAACCAAATAGACTTTCTAAAACCTGTCTTATAAATGAGACTGAAAGGAGTATACTAATGATTTAGTCATTCAAATATCTCCAAGTATACTGACGATTTAAGAATGTGGTGTTGAGGTTATAAAAGGCTCACATGTAGTGAGTTTATTATCAAGATTTGACACTGGTTTCTATTTTACATAATATCTTATTGTTTGTTATATTGATTGTAGATTTGGATAATATGAGTTAAGGGAACAAACAAGAAATAAATATGCTATTAGGATTTTATTCAATTTAATGCTATTATTATTATGGGTTAAATGGCAAAAATATTTATCAATTTTTCTTTCAAGAGCATTCAGTATCCTTAAATGAAGGAGGGTGCAAAACTATCCATAACATTAATTAATTAAATACAGAAGTACTCAAACCATTAAATACCTAAGATAAGGATTGTTTAACCACCATATAAGCAAACGGTTGATTAATTTTGTTGATATGAAGTAAATAAGTAGAGCTAGTAATTCAGACTAAGCTCGAACCTATCCGAAAAAAGTTAAGGAAGAGTTTGGTTATATAAGTTTTTTTAAAAGAATAGGATACTTAAACCCTATTTGAATAAGTTCAATCTGAATAAGCCCGACTATTAAAATTTCTAGCTCTATATGTATGTACAATTGATAATTTTGGCCAAGTTTAATAGGTCAATCTGAACCTGACCAAAAAAATTAAGACCAAACTTAACTATATAAACTTTTTAAAAAGAATATGATATTTAAGTCTGACTTGAATTGAACCAAAATTGAATAAGTGCATGTTTGGATTACCTTTCAACTTCAGTTAGAATCAACCAAACTGAAGTTAGGATATAAAATGCCCATTTTGTGTTGTTTAGATTAGGAAAAAATCCCAACCTTAGTTAGCCATAAACAAGCATTTTTTTGGAAGCCTAGAGACCTGGCTTTTAGGATCAGCGTCAGCATTAGAAGCATTGCAAGCATTTAATAATGTTTAAATTTTTATGCTTTCTCTCTCCTCTTATGTATCTACCTACGACCTGTATGGCTTTTTTATGTTGCTATGCGTGCTATTTTCTTCCTCCCATGACCAAGCTGCACCTCCAGATCTGCTCCACCTTCCTTTGCTTCACCTCCCGAGCTCTACATTCAATACCTAATCTCGGTCGATCTCTACCTCAGTTGAAGCACCAAGATCTCCATATTAAACTTCTTACAGACAAGGCTGTGGATGGTGAAGAGCAGTAAAACATGTGAGAACTTCTTACAAACACCACTTTTGGTCATAGGTTTTATAGTTTTGGTGATATCTCCGGTGAGCTTAATCAGAGCATGCTTTCATGTGCATGCGCTCTGTGGTTGTACCTGGTGGTGATAATGCTTCTTATGTGACGCTGATTGGCTTGACATTGTTCAGGTTTATCGTGACAAGCCAGGGCAGCAGTGTGGAGGTTCTCGACAGGGCCTATAAGGAGTTTCGACTGGAGGGTTACCCACCATGGCTAAGGAACAAAATTAAGGACCTAAGGTATTGGAACACGATCAGAACATGTATTCTGGGTTCCAGGACTTGTGCTAAGCTTGCTTTTTGGACTCCTCTTGATTATATGCAGAGAGATATGTCTCCGAGAAAGGCAAGCTGATTAAGCAGTATATATATACATATACCTGATTAATGAAGCGAGGGACAAAGTCACCAGAAAGAGCGCCATTCACTTTCCCTTCAAACTCGCACCTAATCTTAACCTACTTAGAGGAAGACTAAGGAATAAAGTGAGTACGACGAGACTGGAACTTAGGAGGGAAAGGAAGGAAAAGGGATGAGGGTGGCTTGACATTGACACTATGGGGTTTCAGAGAGAACAGAGAGTCTATTACCATTGAATGGCCTATGATATGAAAAGATGAAAATACAATACTGTTGTTTGTATATTAGTATGTTGCAGTTGAAGCAGAGAGATATGTCTCCGATTCAGGTACGTTTGTGTAAATATATATATATATATATATATGTTATGATCTATAACATCCCAAGTTTTAATTCCCTAATTAATTAAATTTAATTAGGGTAATTAAGTAAATTAAAGTGGTGTGTGGCCAAAGAGGTCTAACAACTATATTTGATGGTATTTCAGCCTTATTGTGGGTCCGGTATTAAGGCGGGCTACCCGGGCATTGAAAGGAGAAGAAAATGAAGAGTTGAAGTTGTTGTGGCATACGCTGCGGTGCGTAGATCATCCACCGCAATGCACAGCCATCTCTTAGCGAGAGAGGACCTCTCTATGCATCCACCACAGTGCATGGCCATTTTTTACATTTTATCAAACACGAATTGAGACAGAAAAAGAAAAAAAGAAATTAGAGAAAGGAGAGGCGTGCCAAAGCTCTGCTAAGGTTTGCTTGGGGACTACTTTGAGAGTATTTTGAAGGCTACAAACACCCAAGGTAAATATTATACTCATTAATCTTCCCTTTTTCTCCCACATTTATGAGTTTATGGTTAGGGTTTGATAGTGAAAGTGAGATTTCAGTCCATATGGGTTATGGGTCCGAATTTGTTGACTTAAATGGAGTTAATGGAGGTAGATTGGAGTATTTAAACCTAGGTATAATGAGTTTTGGTGTTTTGGGTTATTGGGAACCATAAATACCTGAAAATCCTATTTATTATGGGTGGTTGGATTGGAAGTTTGTGATGTCATTAATGGGGATTTAATGGCTCATTAATATTGTTGGGGGCTAAAGGTAATTATTAAACTTAATGGTTAGACTCCACCTCTTATAAAGTGAAGGTTGGGCAATTTAGAACTAGAAATTGAGGGTTTCAAATGGTTGAGTTTATCATGTTAATGGAATTCAAATTGGTTGATTGTAGCTTTAGCTCTTAGTTACCTATTGGAGTGAAAATTCAAGCTTGGAAGCTAGTTAATTGAGGGGTAAACCTTTGACTTTTTAAAGGTTTGAGGTAACCGGGGGAAAACTCTACTTTAGGTAGTTGTATGTTAATTAATGGTTAATTGGTTGTTGAGTGTGAGATTATGAATGTTACATGCATGAAATTGGTTATTTAAGTAAGATTTTAGTGCATGAAAAAGCTATTTTTGGGCTTGAAAATGCAAGTGCAAAGTTAAGAGGATTTTATTATGAATATGCCTATATTTTTGAGAAATGAATGTGATGATGTGTAGAAATAGTTTTGTGTTAATAAAAAATGAATTTTTGAGAAAGAGATGAGAATACATACTTGCATAGTACAAAGTCGTGAGCCTAACGTGATTGTTGTAATAATGAGTATTTGAAAGTGAAGAGTGAGAACAGGTGAGTATGGTTTATGGCATGATCAGTGGCAGGAGTTCGCCTAAGAATTTAGGAGTAGAGAAAATCCATATGGTAATTAGGCTGCCCTCCAGTGCACAGGGGCTATAGCCTTGTCCCACTGTTTGTTGAGGGACTGTCTCATTGTTTGTTGAAAGACTATAACCTAGCTATCTCTACTGGTTCAATGAGGAGTATAGCCTAGGGTATGAGACATCCCAGAGATTCAAGAATGGGGGAAGCCATGGTCTGAAAGTGAGTCCTGTGATCTTTGGCCAGGTTATACCTCACAATTGGTGAGCTTGGGTAGTCTAGTCACACGGACGGAGCCTTAATTAATGTTATAGCCCACAGTTTTAATTTGAAGAAATAAGAAAGATATAAGGCTGGTTGATCATTACCTAAGTAAATATATGATGTGTCACACATGCTAAGTGATGACAGGTCGTAAGAGTATTAGTCTTGTTTCATATCTGAGAATATGGAGACAATGCACCTGGCTATGTGAGTAATGAAGCTATAGTGTGATAAGTGATAAAATGTGATATATGGGTATATGTTTTATAAATTTGATCTCCTTGTGCATGTTTTTTCTTTATAATTAATATATAACTGCATAAGGTAGGTTTAACTTTAGTTACTGAGTGGTTAGACTCACCCCTCTTATTTAATACTTTTCAGGCTCTAACTCTGGTGTTGAGAGGGAGAAGACTAAAGAGGCGGGGAATTAGTACATTCCTTCTTGTATGCCTCTAGTTTTGATGTAGTTGTGTAATAGCATATGTTTGCCAATTCTAGAATGTATATTACCTCACTTGCACTATTTTGGTTGTTGAAAATGTTAGAATTATATTTTGGGCCCTCAGTCTTTGTGTATTTTTGTCATGTATATGTTTATAAGGCCAAAATACTAGTGTAAGTGTAGAAATGAAGATTTGAGCATGTTTTAAATAATTTGAGTTTAATACAATGCTATCTTACCTCCCCTTTTGTTTTTGGTAAATTGTGGTTGATAAGTGAAATTTTGTTATAATGATATTTCAATACTTGTGGCGTGTTGTATCGACAGTCATAGATCCATTGGACATGGTCCAGGTGTTAGGAAAGACTTTTGGCACTTGTTGAGGGTATTGGACACCCACTTTGTGTAAACGTGTTAAAAAGTAGTTAAAATGTGTTTGGATGTCTAACTTCTTAGTGTGATGTGTTTTGAAAGTGAAACCTATGCCATTAACTAGTATAGGAAAAGAGCTTTCTATAAACACCTAGATCACATCATTTGGACGTCAGACGAAGAATCGAGACAAGTCAGAAGTTCCTCGATTCTGCTGTCAAATTGACAGCAGAACCAGTGGATTTTTGTGCAACACACCGAGGCGCATGGCATAGAGAGCAACACACCACGACGCAGAGTGTGCCTGCCGTGACACACTGCTCTGTTTTTCAGCACATAATTTATTCTTCATCGTTTTCGACTTCTTTCACTCATGTGAGGTATCCTATGCTTCTAAAACTTATCTTTACTCTGATGTAAAAGATTTTTAGTGATGCTATTTCGTTTTTATTTAGAAAAACTTGGGATCCCTTATTTTTTGAATTAAAAATTTGGTAATCACTCTTCGGAGATAATTCCTTGATTATTAAGAGCTTTATTTGTTAAGTGTGGTTAGTGGAGTGAGGATATTACATGATCTCATTCCTCCTCCTTCTCTTCAATCACATCTATGGTTTTGTTATTCAGTGAGTATATTGTGTTTGAGTACTAGTCAAGTTTGTAACAAGTGGTTAATTAATTCAAATCTCGTCAAGTCCCAGTATAAACATGGTTAATTAATTAAGTCAAGTTTATAACAAGTTGTGATTTTAAATTTAATATTTTTTATTTATTAGTTAGTCAAAAAAAAATATAAACATGCTTAGTTAAGATAAAAAAATTTATATTTATTTTTATTATTAAACATTTTAACTGGCTTTTGAATCAAATCATCCAAACAAATTTTAATTTATTTATCTGATTTTTTTAAAAAATAATATTTAAACATAAATCACATTATATTAATCGACTTTTTTCATAATCTCAATTTACAAACCCCAATTGAATTCAACTTTAATTATAAATTTTTTAATTCAAATACATTTTAAGTCTGTCTCACCCAAATCATTGATTCTATGAATAAGCCTCTATTCAAACATCCACGCAAGATTTTTTTTGCTTCTTAACCGTAGTCTTTCACTTCACAGTTCCCCGCCGCCTCGGCACTTGCGTGCCTTGCCTGTGACCGGCACCGAACCCGCTTCAGCTCCTCCCCCACATCCTATGAATCCGGACGGTTGTCCTTGTCCGCCGCCACGCAACGGAATGCCAGCTCTACCACCGCGATGACGGCATCCATTGATTCTTCGTCCTTCGCCAAAAACAGGTCCGCTGCCTGACTCAGTTATGACACTTTCAGTCATTCAAATTTCCATAGATTGTTCTGTGTTGCTGGAAAAAGTTCAATTTTATACCATGCTTTCTCGCCTCATACCCAAACCCTCACATTTCTGACTCTTTTATGTTGATTACTTCGAAATCTATCTAACATCCCCAACCTCATTTCTCCTATTCTACCAACAATCCGAATGAATTTTCTTACTTTCTCCAAATACTTCTCCACCAACGGGAACGATGACAACAATGGCAAGGATCAATCTTCTACCAGTCGAGTGAGGATAAGTTTGATGCTATGTTCGCTGGGGATAGCAGAAGATTTGGTGGATTTAATGAGGGGGCAAAATAAATATTGGGTGCTGGAAAAGTTCGATTTCATACCCTGTTCATAACCTTGGTCTTTCTCTTCGCTGTCAGTGTTCAGCGTTCAGATCGGTCTGTCTCTGTCCGACTTTGATCATTCAGATAGGTTATAGCTCCGTGTCGCCATTTGAAGCAGCCGAGTACAGCTCATTTAGGTGGGCCTTCGATCTTCTGCGACGCGAGGGTGAAAGAAGGAGAAGGTCTTTGATGGAAGAAAGTGAAGGAAGAGATTTAAGAGATATTTTAAAATTTAAAAAAATTTAATTTAATTTTTATTAAATATACATATTTTAATAATTATATATATTTTTAATATTTAATGAAAGTTAAAATAAAAAATTATAATAAAAATTTAATGATATAATTTATAAATAAAATTAAATAATTTTTTATTCTCTCAACACTAGAATAAGGTGACAAGGACACTTTCTTCATCTTGCAGGCTTCTTTTCTTTACCATTCAGACCCTCCATGCAAGCAACGGTCAGTAGTCAATGCCAAGCACGCTCAGGGCAAAAAATAACGGAGGTTTGAGGAAATTATTAATTATGGGTAGTCTTACATCACCCTTTGCGTAAGGATATTTGGTGTTTTTGAATTAAAAATTGATAAGTATTTTTACTCTTTAATCTTATTATTATTTATTCCATTAATTCTTGTGGCGTGACTTGCAAGCTACTCTTTCTTTAAGTAGTGATTGTGAGAAAGAGAGAAAAATACTTAAAAATAGAGTCAATAATTTAAGCAACCTGTTTTTATTCGGGTAGGGTTCAATTTGAGCTGTATTTATTTAAATCGTGTCTGAAGTATTCTATTTTTTTTTAAAAAAAACTTATAGCTAAATTTGACCATAACATTTTTCAGTCAAGTTCAAGGCTAATCTGTTAAGTTTGGCCAAAATTATCAATTCTATATACATAAAGAATTGAATATTTTAGTGGTCAAGCTTATATGGGCTGGTTTATTCAGATAGGGTTTAAAATACGTTACTCTTTTAAAAAAATTCATATAATCAAGCTCGATTTTGACTTTTTTTATACAGGTTCAGACTGATCCAAATTACCGACTCCATTGGAGGATAAAAGAAAATTCTGAACATTTTTTTGTCAGCGTTTTCCCTCAACATTACATGATATATTTACTTCACATTATAATATGAGCGGTAACCAAAATCTATTATCCCTCGACATAACGTGTTCAGTTGCCAAAATATTAACGTCCATTAATTTTTGTTTTAACCTTAAAAGTAGCTAGGTTGGTAAGTAGGTAGGTATGTATGTAAACAAATCTGTTTTGTTTTCAAACAAGATAATAATAATACTTAAATTGAAATTTTACAAATTTTGTTATCTATATTATTTTTTACAATTTTCTTATATCGAACCCGTACAATATACGGGAGCCAAGTTAGTTATGAGTACATTTTCAGTAAACAAAACATAGGTTTACATCCCAATCTCTAAATAATAAATCTCTTGTTTCATCAATGATATCTTTAAATGGAGTTATTTTAATTCATACTCCTTCCATTTTTTAATATAAGAAAACATAACTAACTCACCCAGTTTAAAAAAATTAGTTAAATATGATAATTATATTTAAAAATTTTAAAAAACATTAAACTAAATTATTCATGTAATTAATTAAACAAATTTGTTTAGTGAATATAAACACAGACTTTATGATGAACAATTTAAAAAAATTTTTAATTTTGTTTATAAATGAAAATAATAGTTTTTCTTATATTTAAAAGCGGAGTAGTATAGTTTATCCAATAATTTCCCATCCCTTTTATTTGCTTAATTTGGAATGCAAGCCCATTTATTTTTTAAAAATGCTCACAAGGATCATGAGCTAACTCAAACGAATATTGGTGAGATGAAGCATTGTTAAGCTCATCACCTGAGTATGAAAAAAATTTGCTGACCTTAAAAACTTATTAAATTATTCAACTAATAATAAAAAAATTACATTTAAATCTCTCACAGGCCAATTAATTACCACAATATACATTGACAACTCAGCATAGCAAGATGACAATTATTTATCATCTTGCTATATTGAATTGTCAATAGGCTTTGTAATATTTAATTGTCTTGTGAGGGAGTTAAACATAATTCTCCTATCAAAAATTTGGTTTGATTAAAAAAAAAAAAACTCACTTCCTTATAAAGAAAAAGCGCGAATGAGAAGGAGAGGAATAAAAAAACATTAGAACAATAAACTTAGCAAAATTAATATCATTTAGACCAACTAGTAGTCATTCTGTGTATTTTTCAAAATAAAAAGACAGTTTCACACATCAAATAACAAAAATAAAGGAGAGTGACAAAAAAAAAAAAACCCCATGAAATGTGAAAATCCCATATTAGAACCTTGGAATGACCTAATCACTATGAGATCTCAAGTGATTTCTTTGGAATTTAATTTTGTTATGAAATTAATTTACCCCTTCCTCTCTGCAGCATCCTTCACTTCTCTCTCTCCTCCCAATTCCTGTGTGAAGCGAGCCGCCATCCAACATCCAATTGCTGAAAATCCTTAGCTTAACAAGCCATCAAACTCATTATTTTCAAATGTTGGATGAAGTACAAGCATGATAAATAGTTTCAGCCTCCATGACCATGATTTTCACTGGTAGATGATGGGGCGTGGCGTGGAGCGTCATCTTTATAGTCTGTGGATCCCTAGGCAAGTAGGCGACACTCGCATGGCTCATTGTTCATTGTATTCCCTCTTCCTTGTTGGACAAGTAACAAACTCATGAAAACAAACATTTTTGTAGATCAACTCAAGCGGATTCTGTTTGCCCCAAGAGCTCAAGCTTTTTCATAAACAAATTGTTGGGACTTCAAATTTCCCACACTTACATAGAAGCTTCCCTTGAACTCAACATGATTTGAAAACCCCCCACGCACGATTTTTTTCTTTTTTGTTTTTAAAAAAAGATTAGGTAGAGGCTTGATGGAGGGATTAGACTCACTGTCTGCAACTATCCACTTTTTAGCTTGCAGATCACAGCAATTGGCTGCTCTTTTCCAGCAATGGAAATGAAGTTTGAACGAAGACGGTTGTGTCAAGGATCGCTTCATACAAGGAACATGGGTTTCATTGAAGAAGTTGAAGAGAGGATGCCCATTTCAATTGGGATTTCATTTGTACTTTTTCCCCCTATGCAGAAAGGTATTAAAGTAATTTTATAACAAAATTTAAACGCAAAGAAGTCCTTTAAAATCTCATTGTAATTAGATCATTTCAGGATCCTAATATAGAATTTCCATATTTCATGGGTATTTTTTTGGTCATTCTTCCAAGAATAAATTACAATTAAAAACAAAACACGATTAAAAATAAAATAAAATATAGGAATATGAAGTCATGTTTTCCCTATCATCAAATAATAATGTGTACATCCCCATTTTTTCAGTATGTTAAATGATTCTTTATCGCCATATAGATAAGCTGCTGTTTCATCGGTTCTTTTGTACAGTTTTCTTCCACTGAGTGATAGATTTACAGTTTCCATTCAAAAAAAGAAAATCACCCACAAGAATTCTTCCTGGTTGCAGATCAACAAGGCAAGCTTTTGCTTGCCTATCTTATTCAATAAATAAATAATAATAAACGGATAATAAAATAAAAATTAATTTTATAATTTTATAAATGTAAAATTCCTTTCAAGCCCTTAAATGAAAAGCAATTAAAAAAATTATGATTCATAGTAATGACAACAGTAGTAAACATTACACATGTGCAACGGAATGACATTCAATCCTAGTTGAGAAAAGAATACAGCTTGATAGGAAGCAGCGCACAGAATTTTGATATTTCCAATAAGCAACGTAACCTGAAAACATGAATGCTTACTAGAAACAGCGATTCAGCTAATATGAAGCAAAGTTGGGATCAACATCGTTGGACCAAGATTCCAAGCCCCCAATAATGTCCTTGGCAGAAGTAAAACCCATTTTCTGAAGATACTGAACAGCTAGCTGAGAATCATTTCCTCTTCGGCATACAACATACAACTGCATGCTTGAACCAGAAGCAGCACCAACACCGAGCTCATCCTCTTCTTTCTTTACAGCCGATGATATTTCCGGCAACCTGACCTCTAAGGTTGAAAGTGGAATGTTCAAAGATTTTGGAAGAGATACAATCTTGAAATGGTGAGCTGGTCTCACATCCACCAACACATGTGGTTCTTTCTTACTAATTATTTCACTGTATTGCTTGCTGCTAATTCTTGATTCTGCTGGAATAAGGTTCCATTTCAATGGTGACTGCAAATCAAGGAAAACATGCTTCTTGATGATTTTATACAAAGCGATAAACTTTTTATTATATGTAATAGACGCCTCTAGGAAAGGATACTACCATAATCAAGATAATCACCTAGTCATGATAATCCCTATAGTTGTGTGATAAATATAGTACCTCTCATTGCATATACTAATTACAATGAATTTAGATAATCATTCTACAACATTCTTCAATCTACAAGACAGGTAAACATAAAACAAAAGTAGAAGAAATCATACCAAGGTCAGTGGAGTCTGAGTGAATTTCTCATAATCAAATTCTTGGAACTGCTGTTGAGTAAATGTTGAATTCTCTCCACAAACTTCACATTGCAAAGACCTTCCCCTTATTTTTACCTGCAACCCAAATCTAAAATTAATAATTGGGACTATATTTCTTGTCATTCAATCAGTCATGATGATGAAGGTAATCAACTCATACTATAGGAAAGAAACCATTTATCTTAAGAGGCAAAAATACTCAAGAAGTCGTTGGCCAAAAACATCCAGTAATTTAAAATGAGGAAAAGTACACAAGAGTCCATGAAATTATCTTCGATGCATCTTTGACCAAGCCGTTAAATTTCAAATTGACAACATAACAGTCAACGTCGTTGACTTTTAATGGTTTGGTCACGAATGTACCAAAAAAATAACTTCATGAGCACTCGCACACTTTTCCTCACTTTAAGCCACTAAATGCTCTTAGCCGACTTTTTGAATATTTTTACCCCTTTACCCTTTATTCTAATATCAATCGAACCAATAATTCGAGATAAGCCCATTTTTCCCACAATTTTAATTATGTAACAGCTTATCAAAGTTTTATCCAAGCCTTTCAAAATATACAACCACCTATGCAATGAGCTAGCAAATAGCCCATCATTCATTGAAACTGTTTCAGTTCTTCAAATTTTTAATTGGCATTGCAGAAAGTAGCCTAGCAGAAAAGTACAACAAAAATCAAAAGAACATGAGGAAAGATCTAGCCTAGAAGCATAATTTTCTAAGTGACACTGGACTCCAATGCTCTAACTTGCATGCTGTAGCGAAGTCACAAAAGGAAGCTTTATAGAGCAAAAGTTGCACCAAGTTGGTGATCACAACTCACAAGGATGCTGCAAAATGTTTAAAGTGTCCTGTGTGTGAGTAAAAGAATGAAAACAACGCAAGACAACTAATGGCAAACCACTGAATGTGAATGCTGACATTAATTTATATGAAGAAGAGGAGGTGAAGGAGGAGGAGGAGCCTAGGTTAAAAGGGAAAAGTGTATTCCACCACCAAAAAGGCCTGGGCAAAAAGGTCTCATGGACTCTTCTGAAGAAGCCAAAACAAGTTGTCAATAAAAGAGAAGAGAAATGATAAATTTGATAATGGGGAGAAGAGCTAGTGTGCCAATACACTCATAGTTTTTCTATCAAGCTTGCACTCCATTGATGAAATGCATTAGAAGTAAAAAAAAAAAAAAAATCCTTGATGAATGATAATTTGAGTTTCAATGGCAATAGCAAGAACAATCAATTTGATGAATTATATACATCTTTTGCTTGATTGGTAAAAATATATCAAAAGATTTGGTTGTTGACAGAGCATAACGGTATTGTGTGATCCATGTAACCAAGTGCATCCAGTAGAATAAGGCTTACTGTTGCTGTTGTTATATATATCTTTGCTTGGTGAACATCCTCATCATATTTAGAACTTGGAACATGCTATATATATAGTGTGTGTTTGGTTTTCAGTTTGCTCAAAGTCCATTTGCTAAAAATTCATTTGGCAAAAGTCAATTTAGTGAAAGTTAGTTATTGTAACAAAATTTGTGTTAGGATATATTTTTTAAAAATTAGTTTAGTAAACTAAAAGTTGTTTGAATTATATGCAGTGAAATATGCTTTTAAATATACAATTACCAAAAAAAAAATATTAATTTATGATAATTTATAATTTTTGTTATACAAATATAATATATTAAAAATATTTAAAAAATGTGATGAAAATTTTGAATAACATAAAATTTGATATGTTAAGTAATAATAATAATAAATATAAAGTTTGATATGTTGAAAAAAATTATATAATAAATAGTTCAACATACATTAATATTGAAAATTAACATGACTAGTCGCTCGATTTATAACGTATAATTTGGTCTCTAATTGAATCACGAACCCTATTTATCTTTCTATCAAAAGCTACACTTGAAATATTAATAGTAAAATGAAAATAATTGCATAAACATAGTCCCACAAGTAAAAAATATCAAGAATTTTTTTTTTTGTGACAAAAATATAAAGAAAGATTAAAAGCAGAAGAGTCATCAAAAATTTTAGACTAACATGATCATATCAAAAATCAAAGGGATTACATTTCAAAAACACATTGCAAAAGCTTTAAATAGTTACGTTTCCTAAATCCATTTTCAGCTGCTATTTAGATGTGCTTTTAGGATGCAATTTCCTGCAAAATGTTTTACCCAAATAACTTCCAGTATCTTAAAAGTGAAATCTTGCTTTATGAATGTGAAAAGTAAGATTCCCAAACGGACCCATAATCAGTTGAGTTAATTGCCTTCCAATAGTGCTTGCCACTAAGCATTCCCCTAGCCCCCCAAAAAAAAAAATCTGATGAGATCAAACCAATGTGATGCAAATGGATACTAGCAAAGCTTAGGTGTTTTCATTTCTAACAACTTTAAATGGAATGCAAACTTTGTAAAAAGAAATTAATCTATTGAACCCTTTTCTCTAGACTTCTTTGACAATGGCATTATATTCTTGTCTTTTTGCCTAGACTCCTCTTCCTCATGGTGTACATGAGGCTTTATGGTTAAAGAGATTATTGGAGGAATTGAGATACATAAAAATAAATGTATAAATATCATCTATTTATGATGACAAAGAATCCTATACACCATGATTGAACAAGACACACCCCCCCTTTTTGTGTTTGATAATGCAAAAGAAAGCATTAGTCAAACAAATAAACTCAAGAGTCAAGAATGGAAGGTCATATGCCAATTATCCAATCTTAGTGCAACATAATTGCACTCTGCTAAACTAGACACATCGAAATAGACAAACATTTCATTAAGGAAAAGTTAGAAACTGGTATACTAAAGCTTTAAAGTCTTATCACCAAGACATAATTCTATGCTAAAGCCGGTATACTTCATAAAGAAGCCCAGTCTCAGGTTATTGATATCCTCACCAAGACATTATCTCAAGTGAATCTTTAAAGTCTTTTCAACAAGTTGGGAATGTTAGACAATTATTCCTCAACTTAGAGTTGATGTCAGAGAATAAATGCCTAAAAGCATTATTCCATTCGATCCTATTTATGAGGTACTTGGAGGAGGAGTTTTGTGGTCCTTTTTATAAGACACAATTGATTATTTATTACAATTTTCCCCTTTTGCTAAAATCTTGATGTAGAAAAGTAAGAAACTATTTTAAGGATGTATTTAATATAAGCAAAGAAACTTATTTAATTTTTAGATAGAGTTAATAAATTTTAATGTTTTCTTTGATTTTGATAAAAAAAGAAAATGCTGGAAATGACTTATAAATGAGGCTAAAGGGAGTATTTTCATTAAAATCATGGAATTAATCCAGTATTCAAGTGCATTAAAGAGCAACTAAACTGCTCTGCTCCTTTTATATTGGACAGATTCTAGCGGATTCAGTGAACTAATAAATTCCTAGATATCCAACCCATGACTTCTGGTACGTTAACAGATTATTTTGCTTCCTTTTTCTGGTTCCCTATTCATGGGATTTTAGTGACAAAATCAGGGGTGATGGTCCCATATATTTGTAACTCCCTTCTTTGAATTAAGAGAAAAAATTTTATCAACCCCTTCTCTAAAAATTTAAAAATTTATGGCTTAACATAAATATATGTACACATTTATAAACCTACAGTAGCTAGGAGTTGAAAGCATACCATACGAATCCGTGCAGACAATGCATCAAATAGAAGCATCCTTCCAGAGAGTGGTTCACCAACAGCACTAGCAATCTTGATGGCCTCTAAAGCTTGGAGACAGCCAATAACACCAGGAACTGAAAATGTATAAATAAACTCAAATGCTAGGAAACCAGAACAAGTAACAGGAGCAGAAAAAATTTAAGGTACAAATGAGAAGGAATGCAAGTTGTATGAATAAGACAAATGTCAGAAAAACAAGACAAATTCTATTAGAGGGGAAAAGGGGAAATGTATGATTGTTTTAATCTGGGTTCATCAATGCACATAACAGATGCATATTTTAGTTAGCTAATGGAAACTCCCCACCTATTGTTGTTTTCCATTCCGGTCCAACCAATAGCAAATTCCAATAACCAATTTAGAATGGAACATTTCCTAAAGTCTTCACTCCTCTTATATAATTCTCGAACTCCCGTTTACCAATTGATTGTCTCTTGAATTTTCCCCCCTCTCTGCACGCTCTCAATATTTTATCAAGCTTGGCTTTGAGCTACCTAAAAATAAAGGACAATTACATGCTTGTAGTAATTTTTCCCTTGGAAAAGCAAGAAATCAGACAGTATTTTGTGCTATTCAAGGCATAATATGACTATAGTCTAATAATGGACACAAGTACATGAAAATACTCCCTCTGCTTCTAAATATAAGAGGAAATAACCAACTCATATAGTTTAAAAAAGTTGGTTAAGTGTAATAATTATATCTTAAAAAAACTGGACTAAATTATCCCTGCAATTAATAAAACAAATTTATCCAGTGAAAATAATCATTGATTTTATGAGGGACACTCTAGGGAAAATATAATAAATGCTCCTTGAAATTTATAATTTTTCTTATAAATAAAAAAAAAAAAGAAACATAGTTGTTTCCCTTTATATTCAAAAACAGAGTAGTATAGTTTTACCTGACCCAATTCATGCAAGTGCATATAACTAGAAGATTTGTAGTGTGAAACTAAAACCAAATTGGTGACAAAAACACTAATATTCTTACCTACACCTAGAACTCCACTATCAGCACATCTTTGACAAGCTGTTGTAGGTGGTGGAGTTGGAAATAGACATCGATAGCATGGACCACCCTTGTAATTGTAAACAGTAAGCTGCAGAAGAAATTTTACAAAATGATACTTCAAATTAAAACAACCAATAACTGAATGATACTTTAGAGGAAATTTGTCCTGAAACAATACAAAACTTAAGAGCTGGAAAATTATTCTGGTGTGTGCCATACCTGGCCTTCCAACCCTAGGGCAGCACCTGATACAAGAGGCTGCACTCATACATATGAAGGTGATCAATAGAATAACTCTGCAATTGCAATTGCTTGAATTTTCCTACCAGACATATTAAATACATATATACGCATGGGAGAAAGAGGAGCAGCAAACTGAAACCGATTAAAAAACAATGGAGAAAGAGGAGCATCTAAATTTATCAACAACAACAACAAGCAGCTTTATCTGACAAGGTGGGGTCGGCAATCATCTAAATTTATAAATGGAGAAATTTAAATTAAAAAAAAAAAACTTCTCCCTCATATCCTGAACATTTTAAATGCAAACTGAAACTGATTTGCATCAGATTCATAGTAGAAGGTGCAGAACAGCAGAACATTCTGTTAAATCAATTCAGATATACAACCCCAAACACAAAGAAATCTGCTGAGTAACAAAGAGCATTCATGGATGAACAAAATGTTAAAGGAGCAAGAGACCAGACAAATCTGAATTTAATTGCTCACAATTTGCTCACACACCAAAGAAGCAGTATTTACCTTTCCTAAAACTACACAGCAATCACTGATCATGTAGCGGCTTGGAGCATTATCGGTTGCATCTATTATTATGTCATATCTTAAAAAATGCTCAAGGTCATGGAAAATGCAAAAATTGCCACATCAAAATAGAAGAATATAACCAATGGGCGCTCAGTAGAGTTGGCAAGGCTTACTGCCGGCATTCCTCAAGGCGAAAGTTTGATCCCTGAGGAGTGACAAACGCAATAATTAACATGGCCTTAAAAAAGTCATCCCATCAGTACCTCGCTACCACCGTGAGGTCTCTTCACAGGGGGTCTGGATTAGTTTGGGGTGGGCAAGCATACCCCAGGATACCAAGCGGTCTAGTACTAAAAAGAAAATGGAAGAATATATATATATATATATATATAATCAAGAGAAGAGGTAATTATAAGAACTCAGGTTGTAATTATCAAAGAGTAAAAGGAAAAAGGTAGGCATGAAAAAGGATAGAACTCAAGCAGTTCAGCAGATAAAAGAATGTGAGATTCTTTATAGCAAGGATACTGGTTCAGAATTTGTAAGGCATTGGAAGCCCGCAAAGCTTCTTTGTGTTCCACAATTTGAATGGTGGAGTTGATCCTGGCATACAGAACATGTTAGTTCCAAGTACAACACCAAATTCTCAAAGACTAATAAAATAATGTATCATTTCAATTTCACTATGAAACTTCATGTGAGAAATGTAATGTGTAAGATCAACATACTTGTGACAAGCAGCAGCAGCAGATTTTACTTTTGGCTGACCAATATATGATTCAGTGTGGATTACCTGAAATTAAATTATATTAGATGAAACAGATATGTTAATGAAATTTCAAGAACTAAGAGCACAAGTGTGTGAGCAAATAAACAGACACATAAAAAATGAAAAATAAGATCAGGTACATGCTATCAATTTGTACTCAGCGTGGTCCTTCAAAAAATAAATCAATAATTAAAGGTGTACCTGCCTGTGCATATTATTCAGCTCAACCAGGTCATGATCAATGATACCCAAGCGACCTGAATAAATTGTTCAAAAGTAAGATCTATAAAGGATCAAGAGTATTGTTAAAAGCGTTATGTGTCATATGACTATTTCTTACCAACCCCAGAAGCTGCAAGGTATAACAATGCGGGAGAACCCAAACCTCCAGCTCCCACAACTAAAATTGATGACTTCAAGAGATTTGCCTGTCCTGAACGTGATGGGAAAAGACAAGTCATACTCCAAAACCCAAAATAATAATCCATAGAGAGGTGTAAGAAGCAGTCCCATCCCAAGGACAATATTATTTAATCTTCAATTTCCCAATTATACAGAAGTAATGCAGACTTTTTTTCATATGAAAAGAAGTTATTAAGTTCTATTACTCTAACTTTTGTATTTAAATTTAAGCTGCCATAATGCCTGTGCATAATTAATTGTATTAATGAATTCCCGTCCGTGTACTTAAGATCTAAGGCACTAACGAAAAACGCCCATTAAACTGAATAGTTTAGTATGGTGATGTCTTCGCTTCTATATTTACTGGTTAGAATGGTTTCTCCTTTGGTCTAAGCACAACGTAGCGTCGTAGCCTGAATACCAACTTCTTTAGAATCAGATTTGAATCAACCAAAGTAAAATTGTCTCACTTTTACATATTCTATTCTAATTGTCTATCATCAAACTTCATGTAACCTTATAATTTGTTCTTCTGAACCTAGTGTCAACTTCATCAGACGTAATCGTATAAACGCATAAACAAGTCTTATCAGAATGAATTAGTCATCCAGAGATGTATAATCAAAAAGCAAAAAGAATTGAAGAGAGGAAAAACTTAAAACCAAACCTTCAACACCGAAAGAAGGAAGCAAAAGGTGGCGGCTGTATCTGTAAATCATATCAGGGGACAATCCGTTGGCGGAGTTCGAATTGAGAACGGAGGTAGGAGAGCAAGAGGCACGGTTCGGTACCTCATTACGGAGATTAATCTCGTGGAGTTGAGCTTCAAGTACTGAAATTTTTTGCTCTATAACACTTTTTGTGTCCCTCAACGACTCAAGTTCAGCAAGAATCCGAGATGCATCGGCATCCCCAGCCACGGACTCCATTGACAAGCGCAAGAGAACACTGAAGTTGGAGCTCAAGAAGACGCCTCCGAAGCGGCAAGAAAGTGGGGTTCGCGAGTTTGCCTATTATATATTATCTTTGTTTTTTTGGTAATCAAAAATTAAGTTATTATAAATATATGCCAAAAGAACTTATCCATTAAAAAAACCACCAAAAAAAAAAAAACAGCTGTGCGTTGTGATTTTTGTGAATTTCTTTTCTTTTCTTTTTTTAAAAAATGATAATAAATTTTTTTAAATTATATAATTATTATTATAATTTCTCAAATTAAAAATTTAAAAATTTAAATTAAAGGTAATAAGATTATTTATATTAATTACTTAATAAAAAATTTTAAAAACCTTGGGAGAATTACCTACCTATTTGGATTGAAGTTTTAATCAATTTTTTAAACAAAAAAATTGATTAGTGAAGAATTTACCAAATTAGCCCATCTTTTTCATAATCAATTATGTTATATTTTTTTTTACATATATTAAATTATTAATATTATTATATAATATGATTTAAATTTTTATAATTAAGACATACTCCCTCCGTTCAAAAATATAAAACCTTTTTTGAGGGGTTGAATTTTAAAAAATATAAGATATTTTTATTTTTAATCTTTTAAAATATAATCATTATTTTTTTTCAAAAGTACTCCTGTTGAATAAATTATTTCATATCTACTTCAGAGTGAAACACCATAATAAATAGTGGTTAATATAAAAAATAAAATTGGTTTAAAAACAAATAACTATTTTATTGAGAGGTAAAATTTGATTAAAACTGCTTTATATTTTTTAATAAAGGGAGCATATGTTGAATTATATAAATATTAAAGGATTACTATTATATAAATTTTGACTAAATTATCCAAACTTTTTTAATTTTGTTAAAATTAATTTTTTAAAAAATAATATCCAAACAAATTACATTATAACATAATCAATTATAATTAAAATAAATTATATTAATAAATTATACCCAACTGAAATTTAAACGGGCCCTATAGCATTTTGAGGGACCAAAATATCATTTACAAAGTTGAAATAAATTTTATTGTCATTTTTCCAATTTCTTTGGTCCCATTTCATTACTAAAAAAAGATATGAATGAAATGAAATTAGAATATGATAAGAAAAATAAAATGATCAAAATATAAAAAGAAAATATGACAATCAAATTTACAAGGAAAAAATGTATTTTAGTTCGTAAAATTGAGAGTTATGATTCATATAACTTGTAGAAGGTGTGATGATTCTAATACTTATAATATGTATTGTTGGGTTTTATCATATTTATTGTGAAAGGAGAGCTCTCTCTCTGTTTTTTTTTTAATTCATTTCACATATTAAAGGAAAACATATAACTTATCACAGGACAGGAAAAACAATTTACACAGTTCTTTCTCCAATATTTACCAATCAAATCAATAAACTTGCAAATTATTTGATGTGGTTTTTGCACAATTTTTTAAATATTTACAAATCAAAATTATAGATTTTTAATTTATTCGATGTATTTTTGTAAAAACAAATTCAGAAAACGAATTAGTAATATTTATTTTTACATTTAAGATCCGTACATAAATTTTTTCTCTTTTTTAAAAAGTTGACTTTTCTTAGATGAAAGTGAAGTTAGAATTGACTTTCATTAATAAACCAAACAAAACGTCACTATATAAATATACTCCCAGATCCAGATCCTCTTATCAGCATCTATCTTAGCACTACCCACATGGTAGAGTATTTAATGACTAAGGCTTTGAAAGTTTAACAGGAATGCACGCTTGAAATATTTAATAATTATTTTTATCAATTACTATAGTAGAGTAGATTTATTATATTTATATCTATCTATAATAATAGACTTTTTTTTTTATCATAGTAGACTATTTAAAAAATATTTTTAGTATAGGAAAAGCTTTTTTTTTCTACCATGGTAAGAGTTGACAATTTTTAAAATAGTTTATCAAACTATTAATCTATACAAAATAAGTGTGAAAATTTAGGATGTTATATTATTCATACACCTGCCTAACTCATTTATATTTATAGTGGTGTTTTGCTATTAGTAAGAGTTGTAAATTCTACCTGCATTAGTTGTTTATTTTTCATACATTAATTATTCATTTTTCCCACACAAATTATTCATGCACTTTGCAAGTTGTTTTTATTCATGTCGTTATTATGTTATTAATAAGAGTTATAAATTTTTCTTACATTAATTATTTATTTTTTATACATCACTTGTTCTTTCTTCTTGTGCCAGTTGTTTTTGTTCAAGAGAATTGAAGTTGTTTGTGTCGTTTCCCTCAAAAATTTAATTTTAATTTTAATTTAGGTCAAATGGAATCTATAGGGATTGGACTAACGTTTCAAAGTTTTAGAAAGTTAACTGTAAATAAATTTGGTCAGGAGGGTTTAATGAAATTTTCCCTATCACGAAATTGTAATGACGTCAATAATTATGCAATTCATGAAAATAAAAGGAGGGAACGAATTCCAAATCTATCTTTTACGTTGGTGTAAGAAAAAAATTCCATTTATTTTAATTATGGTTAATAGGTTACTTTTGGAAGGTATACTTCAATTTACTCTTTTTTTTTTTGTTCACACCACTGTTTTCTCTAAAAAAGACATCTGACAATTTCCATTAAGGTTTATTCATAAATTCACCGTTAATATTGACTTTCTAATGTAATCTTGAATAAATTCCCCTTTTTTTATAGCTATATGGTTAAAAACAAATAAACCAGTAAATAAGAATTTGTTTTAATGCTAAACTTCCTAATATAAATTTAAATTAATAATGAATAAAAAGTAATGAAGGAAGTATTAGAACCTAATTAATTTTCTAACTGTAAATTAAGTATTATTAGAACCTAATTAATTTTCTAACTGTAAATTAAATATTAATTAAGTATATATTGAAAGTATTTATCAAATTAAGAGTATATATTTAATTCTAACTGCTAGGTTTACAATTAAGAAGATAAGCATTGTAGTTAGTCAATTGAAATTAAAAATCTCATTATTAAGGCACTGCATTTAATGAAGATAAAGTTGGAAAAATTTCTGAAATTTTAACCAAATTAAGTTTCAACTATGTTTTACTCTCTCCAAATTATAATACAGGATTCTTTTTTACAAAATATTATTTGGTTCACGATATAAAACACTGAACTACTTTTATAATTATTTTTTAAATTATATTCCTATTTCATTTATTACTCTGTTTAAAAAATAAAGTATTGAAATTTTAATTATCATTATCACTTCTAGGAATGTGTTAACAAAAATCATTGAAATAAAAGTTAAACATAATAATATTAAAAAATGCATAAAAGTTAAACATAATGAAGTTAAAAAAGTCGTCATCCATGAAATAAAGTTGCAATTAATTTAGCATATTTGATTATTAAGAATTATCATCCGCGTCGGAAAAAAAATCCTTGTAGCATTATGGAGATTGTTCAAATTGATATCGCATAACAAACCAATAGATGACTTTTACAAATTGATAAAAGCTCTTACAATGATATAACTTTAAACCCCACGAATATAAAATGATATCAAGTCAATAAATAAGGATAAAATAATTATGTAGAAGAGGGGGAATAATTATAATAAACTAAAGCAATGTAGGAATTTGCCTTTGGTGCCCATTCTCCCCATTAAGTCAGAACTTGCTGCAACCAAAAAATTCAAATATCCAAGTTAAATTAAATCAATAAAAAATTGATGACAAACCGTTCATAATATTATTGAAATTGATGGAATAAAAAAAAATCAAATTGAGACTGAGGAAAAAATCAAATTGGTGTCCATGGGACTGTTCGTTGAGATCAGAAGAAGACAACATCTATCCTCGATTGTAAATACCGTCGGATGGCGGGTGGTTACTGTAGTCGATCCGAGCTCTTTTTTTATGGTAATTTTTTAAATATTATATGGTAAATAAAAAATAAAGAATTATAAATATTTTATAATAGAAAAAGGTTGGTTTGGGACTCACACGAAACATGAATGGTGAATATTAAACTAATACTAAGAAAATATTCCTCCAGATTATAATATAAAATATTTTTTAGAAGTCTTACTTAATTTAAAATATAAGGCACTAATTATTTTTGTACTTATTTTTCAATTATACCCCAAATTCATTTATTATAATTTTTTAAAAAATGGTATTTAAAATTTCAAATATTATTATTAAGGCACTTATATAGTATATTTAATAAGGGTATAATTGAAAAGATGTAAATTTTTTTTTTTCAAAAAATTAAGATCTCAACTAATTTTTTTGAAAACCATAATATACAAATCTTTATTGTAATGTCACCCAAACTCAAGCTTATTTTTATATTACCACTGAGAGTTAATATCTTGTGCATTGCACAGGTATGAAATCTAGTTGTATGGTATTCTTCAAATATGAAGTTATCTCAGCATCCACGATGAACAACATTCTAGTACCAAAATGCTAACCTGGATCTGGATGAACAACCTGAGGCTAAACAAAAAAAAGCAAAGAAAGGAGCCAAGCAAATACAAAGAGAACAATACAGAGTAAGAATGTAATCACCGAAAAACAATTCTGCTTCTGTTACCCAGAAATTTCAGCAATTTCAAAAATTAAAAGTATGGAGAATACAATTAAGAATTTGCACCAACACAACAAAAAGAAAGAATGTGTACAATCCACTATGTACAGAAACACATGTATCCAATCGCCAATTCTTCCATAATCATCCGCAATCCACGCAAGTATATATTCAAAGCTTGCTAACAAAAGAAATTGGGAAATTTTCGATGAGGGATCATTGACAAAAGATAATGAAAAAGAGGACCCCCTGAATTTCTAAAATTTTACTGAAAGATCGGGACATATTTTCGTTTGAATTTGTGAAAGAAATGATAAAATTGTCTTCATTTAAATAAACAACATAAACGACTTATTCATTCTCATTTCCATGCTGTGTGTTGTTCGTTTATTTATGAAATATTGTTTATTTTTCTATTTCACTTGTTTATAGTCTTGCCTTTACTTAATTTCATTCCAGGGCCATAAGCAAGTGAAGTAGAGAAACAAACAACATTCTGTAAGTAAATAAACAACATACAGTATGAAAACGAATAAGTCATCTTATCGTGAAACCAATGCTTAGAATGAAATCAAGTGAAGGGCTATAAACAAGTGAAGTAAGGAAACAAACAACATCCCATAAGTAAATGAACAATATATAGTGTGAGAATGAATAAGTAATTTATGTTATTTAATGAGGGCACTTTTGTCATTTTTATCACAAATTCAAACTAAAATCCATATAGGTCCTTTAGTGAAATTTCAAAAATTTAGAGGTCCTCTTTTTCATTATTACTAGTCAAGGATCCCCACTTGAAATTTTCCCAAAGAAATTTGACGATGCATAGCTTCAATTTGATTCACTAATATACTACCCACAAGTTTCAATAATAAAATCCATAGTGGTTGTTCTTTGTTAATTTTGATGTCCAGAATAAAATTTTACAGCCGAATCATATTTTTAGTAGGATATTCATGCATGATTCACAAAAATATAATTTGCGTTTTTTCAAACAAAACCCTAACCCATGAAATCAAAATTGAAAATTCAATTTTCAGCAAATCAATGTAGCTGTGCCACCAACCTCTATTGCATAAATTCATTGTTGCCTATAAAATGTAATGCCAAGTCATAAGGATTAGTTAATAAAATGAATAATAGATGAGTCGTGTTTAATATCCTTGCTAAGTTAGTAAAAATGAGTTTGGTTAGTAATGAGCTACTTGTATTAACATAATTGCTGGTAATTGTCTCATGAACTTGCATCTCATTCAATGAAAAAACTAATCAAGTCTCCATACGTAACCAACTTGCAAAGGCCAAATATTGCATCCTCCAATTAAGCATGAGCTGGTATCTCATTGGCAATACTATGATGAATGATTGGGGAAAATGGATCCCATTTCTTTTCATCAATGGGAACACCAGATGATAAGCATATTTTGGAAGAAATGATTAAAAATAATTAAAATAAGAAATTGATTCAATTATCAACATAATTTCAAAAAAAGTAATAAGTCAGTCAATTGAAAAGGTTATGGCATAATCTTTTTAGTAACCTTTAGAAAGAGCTTTTACTCTCCTTTTTATATCCTGTAAAACATTTCAAAGTAGTCAAGTAATCGTTTTCTTGGACCAACAAAGAAGTGATTGCATTTAAATGATACTGATATATATGAAGGAACGACTGAACATAAGAAAGAAATTACAAATGTAGCGCATAACAGAAGCAACATTACAAAAAAAAAAGACTTTTGGCAATGACTTCAAAAGCCACTGCTAAAAGTTTTTAATGGCGTAAGGTCGTTGTTATAACTATCATTGCTAATAGTTTTTTTTGTCACCGTTAAGTGTTTTTTGCCACTAAAAGTCTACTTTTAGTAGCGATTTTATTTTATGCCATGACACTTTGCCACGTTTGCATCACATGATGACTTTATTTTATGCCATGTCACTCTGCCACGTGTGTATCACATGATGCTACCTCATGCCACATCACCCACCATATATGCAGTAGATGATGCCACATCACAAGCTACATGTTTAGCAAATGCTGCCATATCACCTTCCCACCTCGTGCCACATGCACCATGTCACCATGTCACTATTTGTTACAAAATATGACAAAGTCAAGGTTTTAATCCTTGACCTCCCACCTCCAAAGCTTAAGTTTTCGTTCATTGCTAGTTGAACTAAAATGTACATATAGTTATTATATGTGAAATTAAATACTCTACCCATTCAAAAATATAAGGCATTTTTTGAAGAATTTGATGTTAAAAATGTAAGGTATTTTTAGTCTTTCGAGGTGTAATCATTGCATTTTTTTCTAAAAGTGCCCCTATTGATGGTGACTTTATATTTATTATAGGGTAGTTAATAGGGATAAATATGAAAAGATAAAGTTAGTTTGAAAGTAGGTAAGAACTTTATTGGAGGTGAGATTTGGTTAAAAATGCTTAACATTTTTTAACAGAAGGAGTATATGTTATATGACTATATACGCATATATTAAAGGGCTAAAATACAAATCTACCCCATATGTTTACACAGAGACGCAATTGGTATCCTAACATTTTTAAAGGCACAATGTCGCCCTCATGTTTTTAAAGGTCAAACAATGCTGCCCCACCATTACTTTAGCAGCAAATGGAGTCATACATGTGAGCATTATGAACATGTGGGTACCAAGTTGGTAGGATGAAGGTTTGACTACGTACACACTGGAGAGATGTAGTTAAGGTCATTAAATGTAATTTAATGACATATGGTATTTTTTTCTGCTAGGGCTCATTGAGGCAGAAATGATTTTGAAGAAGGAAGAAGAGAGTGATGATGTCTGGTAGTGAAGATGGATAATGGAGGTTTGAGAATTGGAGACGACATCTACAGCTAGCTTTAGAAGGAGAGCGACAGCTTTAAGGCATGGCCATGAAATACAATGTGAAAGGACGCCAAAGTTTTGTCACTATGGTTTGTTGGCTCCAAGGTGGATTTGCTGGAGTGAGAACAACCCTGGAAGAAGATTTTATAGGTGCCCCACTATAACTTGATAAGTTGCCTTTAATATTATGAGGTTTTTTGGATATGATAGACCTAAAATGAGAGTTAATGTGACAGGGAGGTTGTAGCTACTTCTCCTGGCATGACTTTGAGTTTGAACAGAGGAGCAAGGTTGTGATAAATGAGTTGGTTGAGCACATAAATAGATTCATGGATGAAATTGTCCAGCTTAGAAGTCGAGAGTTAAGACAACCCAATGCGGCCGATGTCATTAGAGATGTGAATAAGAGGATGAAGCTTGCAATGGTTGCTTTGGTCATGTCCTGGTTCCTTATTCTTTTTTTTATTATTTTCTTAAATTGATGAAGAAGTGGTCGTAATAGCATTATATTTCAGGACTTTTTTTGCAATGGTTGTGTTGCCCTATTTCTTAAAGCCATTGTCTTGTCTTGTGGCTATGTTACTCTATTTCTTCAAGCCATTGCCTTGTCATGTAATCCCCTTAAGCTCTCTGAACTTAAGTTCCTCTATTTTGAATATGAAAAATAAGGAAAAACAGAATAAGTTTAAAAATAAACTACTACTATTTAAATCTCTCTTAAAGAGTAAATTTACAATCAGTGAAGTTTACAAACAGTGGATATTAAAGTAGGAAGTTGGCTATAAAATATTGCGTATATTTTTGGAAAATGCATATGTGAAGAAGTGCTACGTTACTATATGATTAAAAAGGTTAATACAATTTATAGAGAATGCAAGGAATTGATATAGAATGAATTTTAAAGAGTATGAACTCAAACACAAAAAAACAGAGCATAAAAAAGGATGTTTATACTAAAATAAGTAAGTTTATAGAGAATGAAAGGAATTAATATAGAATATATTTTGAAGAGTACGAACTTGAACACGAAAAAGCAGAGCATAAAAAGGGATGTTTATACCAAAATAAGTGAGTTTACATGGAAAGAGATCATTTGTATCGATATAATAGAGTTTTGTACCGTTATAAGACAAGGCTAAACTAAAAAATGAAGGTTTGTACTGGTATAAAGGGCTTTGTACTGGAATAAGGAAGAGTTATATGATTTATACCGAAATAAGATTGTTTATACCGAAGTAATGGACACAGTTACGGAATAAAATATTGATCAAATTGTAGTGGTCATAACTATTTCATTTTAACTCCAAATTAGACAAATAACCTATGGTTGGAAAGCTTTGGATGTTTAGTTTCCAACGAAATAAGAACCATTCAAAAATTCAAAGTATTTAAAGAGATATGATCAAAATGGTGAGCAACAGTCAAGGATGATTTACAGAGGATCTGGATGTATGAATAGCCAAATTTAAAAAATCATAACAATTTCATATAAAATTCATTCTGAACGAAATTAAGTTCTTTGGAAAGATGTTCAAGTCTATTTTCAATTAAATAATTTCACATCAAATGAATTTGGATATTAAGAGATATATAGAAAATACTGAATAAAGGTCAAAACTGAATATCCCTAAACCTTTTAATTCAAAATATAAATGTTAATAGCATAATTAGATTTAAGCTAAAACATTTTCAAAACCCAAGAAAGAATCAAGAAAGGATTTGAGATAGATCATATTTGAAGTGCTAATTATAAAAGTCATTGAGAGAGGACACACATTCCAAAAGTACAAGGCATTAATAGCCATATTCCAACCCTGAGGCCCCTGATTGTGTGTGTAGCCTCCATTACAAAAGTCACTGATTTAATTAAAGGAAGAATACACATTCCAAAAGTACAAAATAAGTGTAGCTTCCATTACAAATGCCATTACAAGGCTATGTATTTCATTTTGTTTGGCCCCTCATCATATCCCTAATTTGCCTCTCCTGTTCTGCAATGATGGAGCTTGTAGTGTAGCTTGGTTCTCCACTCCACATTAGACTTGGTGGATTGAATGGTAATGTAGAAGGTTGTGAGATAGTGGCACCATCACCCCCGAACTTAATCCTCCTTCTACCTAGTTGACCTTTGCTCTTGTCTCATTTCTCTTTCATTTGGGATAGGGAATCTAGTCTCTGGTCCGCATAGTTGTGCATGTAGTCTACAGAAGTTCGCGAACACGAGCTGACCTTTATGTAGTCCTCGCCTTGGAATTTGGGATGCAAACCTTTGAGCGAAGCTGTAAAAAATTAGGGCTCAAGGAGATTAAAGGGTAACTTTTCATTTCGATTTTCAGATAGTTTGTAGGGACAAGATTGATACATGTGTCATGTTGTCATGGACTTAAGAGATAATATGTTTAGACCAGGCTTGCCATAGGTCTTGCCACGTCATGAATTAACAGTCAAATTATCTCCTTCTCGATCAACACGGTGCTAGAGTAATGGTAGGGCGACACTGTTTGATTTTTAAAAATGTGGGAATGATATTGTGCCTTTAAAAATATTAGAATACTAATTATGCCTCTGTGTAAACATCCGGGGCATATTTGTACTTTAACTTTATATTAAATAATATATTATTAAAAAGATGCACATATATTTTATTTTATTTTCAATTATTAATGTGACAAAATAATTTATATGAATATTTGAATTATATTTTTAATAAAATATTATTTTTTCCAGTATATATTAATAATAAATTAATTTCAATATCTTAAAAAAGTATTTTAATAAAAAATTAATTTCAACCACATAAATTTTGTTAATAGTCATTTTGAATAATTTTAAATTTTTAATGAATACTAATAACTTTTACAAAATAAGATAATTACAATGATCTCATATGTGATCAATCTAGGTAACCTCTAATTGCTCTATACCTTATAGCAAAGTAGATTTGAATAATTTTTCATATTCTTCTTAATAATAATTAATTATAAAAATCTTGTTAGTAACTTCTTTTTTTTATAGCAATTGAAACCTAAATGCACTAGGCAGAATCACATGAAATTGTTATCCAAAAGCTATTAGAGCTTAGCAGAAGAAGTAAATATCATGTGTATACTAAACGAAATATCAAGTGCGCAATATGCTAAGTTGTCTACAATATCATTTGCATCTCGGGATATCTATATAAGTTTAACATCCCAATGCCATTTATATATTTGTATGTAAGTAATAATTTAAATATAACTTAGCCTAATTATAAATGAAAGTAATAACCCATTAAGATTTTAATTTATCATATTAAAATACTAGCTTAATAATATAATTCTTAAAAAGATATGAGCTACTCCCTCCATTAAAAAATGTAAGGCATTTTTAACTAAATTTTACCCTCAATAAAGTAGTTATCTACTTTTCAACTAACCCTATCTTTTCATATTTACCCCTATTAAATACCCTATAATAAATATAAAGTCATTATCAATAGGAACACTTTTGAAAAAAAGCAATGATTACACCTTGAGATATTAAAAATGCATTTTATTTTTTATCATTCAACTCCTCAAAAAATACTTTATATTTTTGAACGGAGGAAGTATATATGTCTAAAAAAAGATTATGAATAACACAAAATTAAAAAATAATTTAATAATTAAACTTAACATATCTTCACTATTTTTTTTGGTTTCACGATCCTATATGTCATTTATTTCTAATTATGTAGGCAAAATAAGAAATTTAATTTTATAAATATCTTTTGAATAATTTTATTTAATTTTAAATTATTACAATAATTTGTAAGAATTTTTTTAATAATTTAAATGATAATTTTATAAATTATTTTTAAAATTATATTTAATTTTTTAAAATACTTTTAGTAGAGACAAATGTTGTGACCAAAAGTAACTATATAAATTATTTTTAATTTTTAAATATTTTAATAACGACATTTGTTGCCGCTAAAAGTTTACTTTTGGTGGCAACTATTAAAAGTCACCGCCAAAAATATAATTTTAGTGGCAACTTTTTGCCATTAAAGATCTACTTTTGGTGGTGACAAAGTATATTTTTTATGGCAATTTATTGTTGTTAAAAGTGAACTCTTACCATCAAAAGTCAACACCAAAAATCGTTTTTGTTTAAATAAAACTCACCGATGAAACCAAGGGATGAACCTATCGGTCCTTTTTGTTAAAAAAGGTAATAAATGTTTGAGTTTTTTATGGGGAGGGATGGCTTTGGATGTAGTTCACGGTGTCAATGACAGTTTTGAAGCCTGACAGATTTATTTGGTGAGAAATGTAATAATAAGGCAACTGGAGTTTAAGCCTGATAGAACATATCAATACAAACGAAAAAAATTTAAAACTGTGACATCATCTAGCAAAAGTGAATAGAATATTATTGAGGCGGCAATACTAAACTCCACATTTCTTATAAAAAATGATAATAAATTTTTTTTAAAATATATAAATGATAATTTTATCTTTTAAAATGCTATAATTCTACTGAAATCCTTAGAGACTTTTCTATCATTAATAATTTTATATAGATGACTAAATTGCCCTTGTTGAAAATGAAATGATTAATAAGTTTTATTTAAATAATCACACTTTTTCTTTTTATATTTGCAACAATACAAAAATGAATTACAACTTCATATGTTAAACAAATAACAAATAGTTTTTTATGATTGTTATTGTATTGTTGCGAATATAAAAATAAAAGTTGTGGTTATTTAAACAAAACTTGTGAATCATTTTATTTCAACAAGGGCAATGTTGTCATTTATAATGACAGAAAAGTCTCTAGGCACTTCAATAAAATTATAGCATTTTAAGAGATTAAATTATCATTTATATAATTCAAAGAAATTTTACTGTCATTTTTTTTCTACTTTCATACCAAGAAAATAAGTAACAACTAAAGCAACTCCTTGTTGCATATCTTACAAATTGTATCTCATTTCTCATTAGACTAATACTGGATGCACTTTCGGTGTGCAAATTAAAATAATGAGCAACCACTCATCATTCAATTAGCAAATACCAAATGACAAATTAGCAAATAATAATCACTAACCAGATTTACCATCATGAAAAATGTGGGAACAAAAAAAAAACATTACAAAAACTACTACATAGTAGTAATAAAAAAATCATAAGAGGAAAAACTATTCTAACGTGTAATATGTTTTAAATTGTTATCTCTCTATTGCATCAAGAAGGGGGGGGGGGGGAAGAAAAGCAAGATTGAATAAGCATACTTCTCGCTACTGCAGCACCTCCCCAATCACCTAGAAACACACAAAAAGCAAAAAAGAAGAATGTGAGAGAGATGTTAGGTTGCTTGAGAACTGAGATTGAAATAAAGAGAGATATGGAGAAGAGCTGGTCGGAACACTTACCTGATAAACACAACACTAGAAGGAGAAACCAAGGGAGAAATGCAAAGGGAATGAAGACTGTCCTGAAAAGTTGAAATCGAGACAGAAATAAATAGATGTTTATGAGAGGGCTGGCTCTCACTAGGGTTCTGCCTTGCGAAGAAGAAGAAAAATATACTCTCTCTCTCTCTCTCTCTCTCTTGCTCGCTCCATTTCTCTCTTTGCACCAAACCGTCAGGAGAGACTTATTATTTCTTGAAGATGGAGACTGAAGACTATAGAGTATTGAGAGATGCAAACTTGCATTGTGAGGAGAAGATGAGATAAATGGAGAAGTTGTAAATGCAGTTAATACTCCCGTGAAATTTGAATTTTATATTTAAAATTTAAAAATGAGATACATAATAAATAAAATGAACCAATGGTTGAAGATAATTAAAATTTAACCAAATTTAATTGACTAATAACATGAAAGAGATTCTGACCAATTAGCAGCTTTTGACAAGATTTGTAAATATATATTAAGGATGATGACTGCACTCTTAACCATTGAAGTAGTAGAGCTTGTGTTGTGTGTATGCTGGAATTCAGTTTCGATGAGCACTGTGCAGCTCAATACCAAAATATTGCCATTTTGCAGTGTTAAATTTTTTCTTTTCTTTTCTTTTTTTCAAACCACAAAATTGTTATAATAATAAATAAATAAATATTATAAAATTATTATTTTAATATTTAATAAATAAATTTAACTTGTTAAAATTTGACCTAAACAATTCATATATAAAGTTTGGTGTGAATAGTTTAGAACTGTACTAAAAAAATTGGAACTATAACTTAAAATATTTTATAAAATATTTTTTATTTTATTGATTTTACACATTTGTTCATCTATGAGAAATAATATCATTCAATGTATGGTTGAGTATAAAATATAAGCACTTTTTTTAACAAGAATTTAAACATTGATTTGTTATATTAAAAAAAAACTAGCTCATTTTGTTAGATTTAACCTCTATTTTAAACTCTTTAGGTCATTTTTTAAATTTTTTTTCAAAACAAGTCTAAACTGTTCATATTAAAATTTTTATCTGAACTATTTGGGTCAAATTTTAATAGATTAATATTTATTTATTTACTACTTGGGACTTAGAATCTCATACAGTTAAAAATGGAGGCTCTGAAAAACCTCTAAAAGCTTAACTCCTCCGCCGTCGGCTGAGGAGTTGATAACATCATTTCGTAGCGAGAAAAAGGTCCGCAAAGCAAATGAATTAGTCACAGGTACTTTCTCAAGGGTACCAAGAGTGGAGGAATGGATGTTGGAAATGAGTAAGAAGGGGTCGTACAAGGAAAAGTTGAGGTGAGAGGAGGAATTAATGCAAGGAAGAAGATCAGTATGAGAAGATAGATGAGGAAGGCGAGCCTGCTGATTATGGGAGGACATATATCACGTTCACCAAAGTCAAAAATTCAATGAGTGGAATAAAGGTAGATCTCTCTAATCCTTTGTGCCCTGACTTCCCGTTGGACGACAAGGAGAAAGAAAGGATCTTTAAGCCATTCCGACCAGCATTGATCGTGAAATCTATGGGGAAATCCCCATCCTTGTTCTTTATGACGAAAAAACTAAGCCAAATATGGGTGAGGAAGGGATGGGTGAAAACTAGTGATCTGCAGAATGATTATTTTCTGGTGCAGTTCAAAGATGTTGATGACTACAAGGTGGCACTGATAAGAGGTCCTTGGGTTCTACGAGACAATGACAATGACAGCATGAAGATCAGATTTCGATCCATATAAAGAAGTAATAAGCCATAATGCTATATGGGCTTGCTCACCAAATTTGCCGGGTCCTTACTATGATAAAAAGTTTCTGTACGTGCTAGGAAACACCATTGGCAAAACCTTACAAGAAGACCTTCCGATAGCTCTAAGGGAAAAAGGGAAGTTCGCATGAATTTGCATTGAAGTTGACTTACCTAAGCCTCTTGTTCCTACTTACAGTATTGAGGGTGTCAAGAAACAAATTGAATATGAGAGTATTCATTTGCTTTGCTTTTGTTGTGGCAGGTACGATCACATCAAAGAGACATGTCTAATGAAGAAGACGACAAATGATTCATATGGTGGAAATGTAGATGGAGAAGGTCGCCAGAAACCTGGAGAGGAAGAGACTCCGGGAAAGAATGCCTAATGGATGACTCAGAATGGAAACTTGGTGACTAGGCCGAGGAGGCATCATAAATCAAAGACAGAAGTTAATCCTAATGTTCATAAATCTTCATTTGAGATTCTTGGAGATACTTAGAATGATGGGATTCCACGTTTTAAGGAGATTATTAAGGATCCTCCTAACGGTCATATTATCTTTAATAGAGGGGTGAACAATGAGAAGGCAAAAGAGGCGCTGTTGACTGGGTCATGCAACTAACAAAGGCGATCAGCTTTGAGAAATCATATAATGGGCAGCAAGGAAGTCACAATAGGCCTGTGCAATCTGTTATTAACAATGAAAGCTGAGGAGCGATGGAAAATAAGAACCAAAAGGGGATTACTTCTAATGCTCATAACGTGAAGCCAAACCAAGAACAAGCCCAACCCACGAAAGGAAGTAACATGGATCTAAGCAGGGAGGACACTAAAAAGACCGAAAAAGCTAATGCAAATGAGACGAGTAAAGTTAAATATGGAAGATGATATTGAGAGCCAGCTAAGTGGTGATTTTTCAGTACAGGAGAGACATGGCACTGATATATCAGGAAATCTGAACCCCCATGAGATGGAGGAATTTGTCGACGCCACGGATCCAAAGGAGGAATTCATAGACGACGAGCATATGAGTGAGCAGTTGGGTGATGAAGAGATTGCCGATGAGGTAATGAAGGCATGATGTAGTGTTCCAAGTAGATTTCCTTTCTACTTAATATCCTAGGTTTTTTTTTTTTTAATGAAGTTGGTGATATGGAATGCTAGGGGGGCAAATGGACGTGAATTTGCTTTCTCTCTTAAAGAACTCAAAAGAAAATATGTTATGGATGTTGTTTGTATTCTTGAACTGCATAGTAGTGGTGATAAAGCCCAAAATACTATTAAAAAGTTGGGTTTTAGATATTGTGAATTGGTAGAAGCAGAAGGATATGCATGTGGAATTTGGCTTATGTGGAATAAAGATTCTGTTAAAGTGGTTGTGCTTACAAAGCATAATCAATTCCTTCATGTTCTATTTGATGATATTAACAACCAGTGGGAGTGGATTTTTATTTGTGCTAGTCCTCAGTTGATTAAGAGAAGGAATTTATGGTTGGTCTTGTATGATGTAGTTACTAATTGCTAGAGACCCTGCCTCTTGAGTGGCGATTTTTGTTGCATTTGGGGGCATAGTGAAAAATTAAAACTAGAACCCCCAATGGCAATTGTGGACTGATTAAATTCATTTAAGTTAAGGTGAATAGAAGAATTACCTTTTGTTTGTCAAGCTTTCAACGTTCCCTCAAGCGTTTGGACCTTAGAAGTTGACAATATAGATCAGTTTCCTCTATCGGTATCTACATAAATGACTTTCCAACATGAATAGCGTACTCGTGCCCCCAATATCCGTCCATCAGTGCAGAAGCCTTGGAAGATCTGATCTTCTGGCCTTAGTCAAATGTTCCCTTTTCTTTTCCTCTAAGGTATGTTTGTGGCTCTCGAAAGTTTTTGCTGTCAAGCATTTGTCTATATTTTAGGAAGCTCGTCCCTCTCTATACTATATATAAATTAGGGTTTTTTTTCCTTCCCTTATGAATTTTCAAAATTAATTATAATTATTTTGAAAATCAAAGCTTGAGCCAACGATATAAAATTTAATTTATCTCATAAATTAAATCTATGATATCATATCTTATTTGAATTTATTTCATAAATTTAAATTATAGAACTGATATGATATCCTCTCATATCATGTTAGTTTTTAAATTTAATTTATCATATAAAACTAAATTTAAAACTAGCATAATATAATATACTATAATATAATATATACACACACAAATATATATATATATATATTTCATATATATATATATATAATATTATGTTTTCAAATTTTATATTTCATATATATATATATTAGATAAATATTTAAACACATACATACATACATACATACATACATATATAAAATTCATTCACCTTAGATAAAGCATTGCATTCATTAAATCTGGCCACATTCCAGATTCAGTAAACTTGAATATTATATCTTGAGTTAGGCTATTCTAGTGTATGACCCTATAGGTCTATATGAAGTTGGCAGCAGGCCAATAACGCTATTAGCCCACAACTTACAAGTGACTTCTAGTAAGACATTACAACTACCCAATTTATATATGGATTGATGATTTGATATAACCTATCATATAATCATATCATATCTCTTTTTGTCACATGATATTTTGATTAAGTGAGACATGGAATTGTCATTTTCCTTTATCTGACCATTATTTTTTTGATCTCTGAGTAAACTAACTATAGCAATGGAAAAAAAAACCCTTTTTATTGTAGTATGGCCATATATTTTCTTAGTCTTACTCATCGAGGGGCCCAGTAATATCTCTCAATTAATGTGAGGATGAATTTCATCATGACCACTCATATTCTTCTGCATGAATATCACTAAACTCAATCATAGTTTTTATGATCACCTAGTTAAAGGTGACTTTTGATTAGATTAAATGTTAGTGGTTATCATGTAAGAATCCATGATGATCTCAAGTCAAAGGGCTTGTGACATGATTACATATGAGATAAGCTTATGACTTGTATTATGTAACTTTCTCATAGCAGGTCAATCTAGCACTTTGTACTCTTTCAAGTACTTACGACTTTAATTTATATCTCTATGATTAATTAAAGTCATACTAGTCTTGATTCATCTATGATCCCTCATAGATGATCGACCATAGACATTTAAGACAATCATTATAGCTTGTCTAATGATACAATTATCATGATAAACATGCAATTAATATGATGACAAAAGAGAAATTCATTAAATAACAATGTCATAGTACAATGATTGGCCCTAGGGTACAATTTTTAACAATTTTAATGAAATTGCTAATATTAGTAAACAAAAAGGAGGTGGAAGGGTTAACAATGCTCGGTGAGAAATGTTCATTTGGTAGATAAATCTTTGTAATCTGATTGATTTTAACGCAGAGGGACCTCAATTCACTTGGAGAGGGCCTAAGTGGAAAAATTTGGATTGTGTTTACAGGCATATTGGCAGGTTTTTATGTAATATTTCTTAGCAAAATTCTTTCTCTGCTGCTCAAGCTCGTGTTCTCTCTCACATTAAGTCTGATCATCATCCTATCATGATGAATGTGAAGCCTAGTAAGAGAGAGAGAGGGGAGCAACCCTTTCATTTTGAAGCTGCATAGATTATCCCATAAGGATTTTGAGAAATTTTTAGCTTCTCAATGGAACCTAGCAAGTAAGTTTCATTAGAGCCTTAAAGAGTTAACCCCTAAGCTTATAAAGTAGAATTGGGAGGTGTTTGGTAATATTCAATAAAAAAAGGAGAAAGTTTTAAGGAGGTTGGGGGGAATCCAAAAGGTCTTAGAAAGCTAGCATAACCTTTATCTTGAAGATTTAGAAGCCTAATTATCTATAGAACTAGAAGATATTCTTGCCCAATAAGAGAGTCACTAGTTTTAAAAATCTAGAGCTAAGTAGGTGACATATGGAGATTGGAATACTAGATATTATCATATAAAGACATTCATTTGTTAGAGGGTCAGCAACGTTACTATGTTGAAAAATGAGCTGGATGTTTAGATTGATGACATTGGTGAAATTTGTAACATGTTTACAAATTTCTTTACTAATTTATTTCAGGAAGATTGTCTTAATAGGGACTAGTTGTAGATTGCTCACAAGCGAGGTCACGTGAATGAGGAGAGAATTCAAAGAGTCGGAAGGGATCTATCTGATGAGGAAGAAAAGCCTTTTTTGCCATAAATGGGTTTAAGAGTCTTGGTGTCAATGGGTACCATGCTATTTTATACTAAAGAAATTGGGAGTTAATTAGTAACAGTGTTTGTGAGTTCATCAAGAATATTTGGAGAAGCCCAAGGAGAATTGAAAAGATTAATAAGATTATGATTGTCCTCATCCTTAAGGCTGATAATCCTGAAAGAGTTTCAACAGTTCAGACCTATTTCTTTATGTAATGTCATTTATAAGGGCTTAAGTAAAACTATTGTCAATAGACTCAAGCTGCTCATAAATGATTTGGTTTTGCCATATCAATCTAGCTTTGTTGCAAGGATAAACATCCAAGACAATATTATTATTGCTCGGGAAATTGAACATATCATGTTGCATACAAAGAGACAGAAGGGTTTCATGACTATTAAAATTGATTTGGAGAAGGTTTATGATAGAATTAACTGGGCTTTTGCTTTGAGAATTCTAGAAGAGATTGGCTTTCTAGATCATGTCAATCAAATTATTGCTAGCTGCATCATGACTAGTAAGATTCTATCCTTTGGAATGGGGTCATGACGACTGAATTTAGCCCTACTAAAAGATTGAGACAAGGAGACCTTCTTTCCCTTTATCTTTTTGTCCTTTGCATGGATAAGCTTTCACATATGATTACCGATGCTATCATAGAAAACAGGTGGAGACCTATCAGGATGAGTTGGTCAAGGACCCCTATATCACACTTGATGTTTGCAAATGACCTAGTGTTGTTTTATAAAGCTAATATGGATCAATTGGAGTCCGTGATGAACTTCCTTAAAACATTCAACAATATTTCTGGACAAAAGGTGAGTACTAATAAATCAAATATTTTTCCCTAAAAATGTTGATTCTATTTTGTAGAAGATCATTTGAAGGAGTGGTCTTACATAAAACGATGCATTAAGAAAATACTTGAGATCTATGGACACTAGAGGGAGGAATGAACAACAGAAGTTCAAATTTTTGATTGAGAAACTTCAAAGGAAACTTAGCGGGTAGAAGGCTCATACGTTGTCCTTGACCGAATGCTTGACTTTCATACAATCTATCCTATCTTAGATTCCTAATTACCACATGATGCAGAACAAAGTTCCTACTTTGGTGTGCAAGGAGATTGTAACGCCTTAAATTTTTTTTCCAAAATAATTAATTCAACCATGATAGAAAAGTCTCAACCATAGTAAGCAAAAATTAATTAAAATTTTTTAAACAATTCTGTAACTTGAAATACTTCCATGGTAGGAAATGATAAAACACAGTTTTATAAATATTCCACTTTTTAAAATAACTATCATGGTAAAAATGATTAAAGTAGATAAATAAATATTATCATAGTAAATAGAATTTGGACTTCTTAAATTGTCATTTTTACAATTTGGGATCCTAAACAATTAAAAACAAAATATGTGTAAAAGGCCTAAAAGATCCCTTTAAAATTAAGAAGATGATAAAATAGAATAGAAAAATAAAAATAGTTATGTATTTTAAAATTTTATAACCACCTATCAACATTGCCAAATAATACAAAATAATTTTTAGTATTGCTAATACATATCTACCACCGTAGTTGAATTACAACCATCCAACACATTTTATATTAATACATCCAATATAAAAGCAGTTAATAATTGGCTTAGATTTGCACAATATAACACCTCAAATAAATTTTAACCTCCTACATGTCATTAAGCCAAAATCACATTTTCCCAACCTTATACTCCTAACAAGTGCAAATCATAAACCAACAATCAAAATAGATAGTTCAATCAATTTTCAAAACAAGCAATTATATAGCTCTATAATCATGCCATTTCAAACCATCCAAAATAAACCAGACATCAAGGTTACAGTCATCTAAAGTGTACCAAAAGTAGAAACAGTTTGAAAGACATGATTACATCATTATATTTATATAATTGTCAATAAATAAAAATCCCTATCATTGGTAATATAACACATTAAAAATCATAAATCAAAATACCTGAAAGAGATAATGGATCTATGTCATTAAGCCTTAAGGGCTCCTTCACACACCACTCGTGACTCCTCTCCTGAAAATTGTTAACCATATAATGAGATTAAAAAGTCCTAGTAAATAATGCTAATTCATGCTAATGTATATAAATAGTTAAACATGTGCTTGCTAAGTGGGTAAACAACAATCTTATAATTCCAATAAAAATACAAAAAATATTGTAATGTATAACAAACAACTATCCTTATCTCCCTCAATAGGTCTCACTCGGTGTTACATTACCTAACTAAAGATTGATTAACTTGAGTCTTTACAAGCCACTTAAAGGTAGATTAACTTGAGTCCCTACAAGCCACCTATTGAGCCTCCCATTAAGGCGTATCAAGTGGCACAAAAATAAGAGTCAAGCAATTACATATCAATGATGTACAAATATATACAATATTACAATATTCACAATTTTCTCATTTTCAATAATATTACAAGATAATATCCCACTTGAAAAAAATACTTCAAAATTCATATTCATAATTTCAAAATTTTTCCATGAACATAATAAAATAATTTTTCAACAACAATTCACAATTTTCTCAATAATCACACAATTAACATGAAGCAATACTACTAAGAAATTAAAGCATGGTTATCTCATGACTTTTTTAATAAATTATTTCTTACAATTTTTCTTCCACCACAACCTTGACCAAGAATAGAATCTACACATAATATATTATTTATAAGTATTAGTTTCAATTATTGTAACCAATAAAATAACTCTAATCATAGAGTAAAAAAGTATAATATAATTTCATATCCCATTATAAATACTAGTCTAGGATTAATATCTTCAAATAAAATTTCTAACTCCTCTTTTAATAGCCAATAAACACCAATAAACTAAAATCAACATTTAAACTATTTTCTATTACCAAAATTTCCTAATTTATTCCATATATTGGCACATAAAAATAATCAAAAATTACAAACTTAGTCTCAAACCTAAAATTATCATTCTATAGTCATAATAATCTATTTATCATCCCAAATAATCATCTAAACATTAGCACATCAACTTATATTTTCATATTTAACAAAAGTCTACCCATAGGAGCCTAGGGTTTAGCCCCTAAACCTTAAATTCAAATCTCATTAATAGATTTATACTCTATAACTTTTATTATACTACTAACAACCTCAAAAGTCACATTTATTCAATATAAATTCATCCATCTTCCAACTCCTAGATTTTTTCCCATCACCAAATAAGAAATTAAAGAGAATGAATAACTAAAAAAAAATATAAAACGCCTATATAGTTTTGAAAAGTTTAAAATCACACCTAAAATATCATATTAGGAATCCTTACCTTTAAAAACCAGCTCTCCATCATCAATAAACTCATGCTCTGTCGCTCCCTTTATTCGCACACGAAGAGAAAGTGAAAAGGGAAAGAAAATGAAAAGGAAATTGGCATGTGTTGTTTTAAAAAGGGTGTGGGTCCCACATGATAATTCACACCACCCTTTTCTTTTGTTTGTTTAATTTATTAATCTCTCTCTCTCTCTCTCATATCATTTTCTCCTTTCATAATAATAATAATAATAATAATAATAATAATAATAATTTTTGAAATTCCTAGCTTAGAATTTTATCCTAAATTAGATCTAATAATCATCTCATATTAATTTACTTACCTCTAAGTATTCTCCAAAATTTTTATCAACCCAAATTAACTATTAAAATTTAAATTGGGATGTTACAAAGATTGAGAGAGTTGAAAGAAATTTTATATGGAATTCTAGTGTAGAGAATAAGAAAATTCATGCTATAAGCTGGAAGACTCTTTATGACCCTAAGAACAAAGGAGGTTATGGAATTAAAGATGTTGGCACCATGAATGAAGCCCTTCTTTGTAAATTGGTGTGGAACATTATCATTCAACTAGATACTTTATGCTTGATTATCTTGAGAGAGATATATGAGGAAGATGGATTTTAAAAAGTAAGCCATTGCAAAATATTGCAACTCCGTTCTCTAAAAGAATTTGGTGGATCTCTGGCTGAAAGTGGTAGCAAACTTGAGTTGGAGTGGCAATTCATTAATGTTTTGGAAGGACAAGTGGCTCTCTATTAGTAAACCCCTCATTCAAGAGTATAGCCAGCCTCTCATACTGAAGTTGGCTAATATGATGGTCTGTGAAGCAATTGATATGCATAGGAAGTGGAATTTTGATTTTTCTAAAGAATTTCTTGAATTATGACACTCTTTAATTAATTAGAGGTCATTACTCCCCAAAGCATAATGATGATATTGATAGATTAGAGTGGGGACTGTTGGTGGTATGGACATAAATCACGAGTTGATTGAGTTATGCCCGGAAGGACATGGTCTTTAAGAACTATTTCAGCATACTAGGTTGATGGACCGATAGTTCCTTAAGATCAAACAAGCACTTCCTGCACAATGCAAGGACACAGAATAGCAGCACTAAACTCAAATGAAGAAGAGAAGTCAGAAGGGGAGAAGAATGCCTCGAAAGCTTAAAAGGCTAGTACTGATCCTGTCTATACCTGTGGCTATATATAGGTCAAAGGTAGACATTGGCTCATAATTTTGGTTTAAACCCTATTAAGCGTCGATTACACAAATGTGAAACATGTTTAAGTTCTTGTCTGGAAGTGTTGGGGGATTACACAGATGTAAAACACATTAATCTAGAGCCATTGGTAAACAAGGGCGTTTGAGAAATTGACTAACAAAATCGATTTTGAGAAGTCGCTTAATACCTAGAAACTTCTAAGGCTTTAAATTCAAATTTAAACAGCACAAATTTAAGGTTTTCTAGGTAAGCTAAAAAATAATTATTAATTTAGTAAAAATAATCCAGTAAAAGGAATCCAGTGCCTCTTGAACTCACGCGCAGGGGGAGCAAATTAGATGATTTCAATTGCGATTGTCCTAAGTTGGCCTGTTTTGTGCGCGCGAGCCTACTTCTCCTCTAAGCCCATTTTACTAGCCCACTTCATTCCTTAGTATTTATACACTAGAAGAGTTCTTTATTTAGGCAATATGGGACTTTTGACAAACACAAAACAATCCCCCACATGTGTTAAAAGGATTTACTTTTATCTGAGTTATTTATATGGAGGATAATCACTTTGAATTTGGTGTTTGTCAACTTGAACCAAACCTAGACTAATAGAACTTAGCAAACATAAAAGTCGGTGTAACTTTGTTATTGAACCAATAGATCTTGAGCATGTACTAGAGGTCTTATTAATCGAATTATACCTCTATAGTTTCTGCTGTTACTGATGATTTTCCACGTTATCAGCCATGTGCGTGCTTGCTTTTAATAAATGCTCTAGAGATTTCGACACGATCTCATAGGAACGGCCTCACTCCACATTTGTATAAGTGTTTTTATCAAATATATCTGTAATGAATACACCATTCATAAAGACTATGAAACATTAAGAGCTTTTGCTCAGCCTCTGTTAATGCATTCTAGCACTTTCTCAAGTTATAAGAGGGAACAAAAATTCAATGCTAGCAAAACTAACAAGTGACTTGTTCTTACCCATTGAATCTTCTTCATAGAATCTCCAATTATAAAGGTTAGGTTTTTATCACTGTTAATTTCAAACAGGCTTCAGTCCCATTCCCCTCGACGTTTCAATAATAAATTTCTTCCCTAAGAATTTAGTTAATGGATCTACCAGATTTAACTCTGATCTTACATAATCAATTGAGATAACCCTATCTTTAAGCAACTGCCTTATAATATTATGTCTTGATCGAATACGTCTACTTTTGCTATTGAAGGTCTTATTTTTAGCCATTGCTATTGTAGACTGGCTATCATAATGTAATGACATTAATGGTGCGGGCTTTTCACCTATCAAAATACTCACTAAGAAGGTTTTCAACTACTCAGCCTTAGTTCCAGCCAGGTCCATGTCAATAAATTCAAAATCCCTTGATGATTTTGTATTGATTATTTGTTTTGTAAACTTTCAGGTTATTATACCACCACCAAGAGTGAATATATAACCACTAGTGAATTTTGTCTCTTCTGAATTTGAGGTCTAGTTAACATCAATGTATCCTTCTAATACAGCAGGAAATCCACTATACAATATACCATAATTCATGGTATCTCTTAAATATCTCAAGACTCTTACTAAAGCCTCCCAGTGTTTACTGCTTGGACAGTGGGTATACCTGCTCAATCTGCCTACAGCATAAGCTATGTCAAGCCTAGTAAAATTTATCAAATGCAATAGACTTTTAATGATCTATGCATACTCAGATTAAGCAAATGGGTCACCTTGTGTTTTTTTAATTGCATACTCGAATCATAAGGAGTACTTAGAGGAGCATCTTCAAGATGTCCATACTTTTTGAGAATTTTTTCAACATAATATTCTTGGGAAAGCAAAATTTCATTTTTATTCATTATGAATTTTACACCCAAGATTACCTTGGCTTTACTTATATCTTTCATATCAAAATTTAAAGAAAGAATTTTTTTTTGTTTCATTAACAACATACATACTAAAGCCAAAGATTAGCATGTCATCCACATACAAGCATATAATCACACAATCATTATTCACAAGTTTTGTATAAACACATCTTTCTACTTCAACAGTAGAAAATCCACCATTTGTCAAAACTTGATCAGGTTTCTCATGCTATTGCTTAGGTGCTTATTTTAAGCAATACAAACACTTGACAAGTTTACAAACTTTATTTTCTTACATAAGCATCACACATCCCTCAAGCTATACATGTAAATTTCTTCTTCCAAATCACCATTTAAAAATGCTGTTTTAACATTCATTTGGTAAACAAAAAGCTTGTAAATTAAAGCTAAAGCAATAAGAATACTTATAGAAGAAATTCTAGTCATAGGAGAAAATGTGTCAAAATAATCAATATTTTCCTTTTGAGCAAAACCCTTGGCCACAAGCCTTATTTTATATTTATTAATTGAACCATCTGAAAAATATTTTTTCTTAAAAATCTATTTACACGTATAGCCTTAACTCTTTAGGGCAAATCTACTAAAACTCAAGTTTTATTTTTTCTTAAAGAATTAATTTCAATTTCAATTACTTCTTTCTAAAATTTAGCATCAGGAGAAGAAACAGCTTCATAAAAATTTAATGATTCATCTTGCACTAAATAAGTGTAAAAATCATCTTCAAAACTTGTTTATTTTCTTTGCCTTTTACTGTTCCTTAAAAGCAAATCCTCATATGAATTTTGTTCAAACTCTAAATTCTCAACAGGTTTAGAAATATGCTCAATGTTCAAGGGAAAAATATGTTCAAAAAATTCAGTATCCTTAGTCTTTACAATTGTATTTTGGTCTAAAACATCACTTTTTAAAACTAAAAAGTGATAAGCTGCACTTTCTTCAACATACTCAATAAACAAACAATTAGGAGTTTTAGAGTCAATTTTTCTCTTTTAGGATCAGGCAATAAAACTTTTGCAAGACACCCCTACATTTTCAAACATTTTAAATTTAGGGCAAACCTTTTCCATAACTCATAAGGTGTTTTCTTTGTAAAAGTGATATAATATTTTTTACCACCTCTGGTCATGGTTTGTTTTAAATCACCTAAATCAGTGTGAATTAAAGACAACAATTCAAATTCTCTTTGACTAGAAAAATGAGGTTTTTTACTTTGTTTAGTTTCTGCATATACTTCACATTTTCCACAATTATTGTTTTTAATTTCAGAAAGCAGTTTAAGTTTTCGCATCCTATTTATATAACCTTTACTAACATGTCCTAGTCTAGTATACCACAAATCAAAGGAATCAATCATATAGACAGGCATATACTCAAAAGATGCAGTCTTATTTAGTTCATCAATATTCAAAACAAACAGTCCTTGATTACAATACTATTTACTCACAAATACATTATTTTTTGTCATTACAATCTTGTCAGATTCAAATGACACTTTGACCTCAGCTTTCCCTAATAGAGCAACTGAAACTAAGTTTGCTCTAACTTCAAGCACATGTAGACATCATTCAGAGCCAAAGTCTTTCCTGATGTGAGCATTAAGACCACTTTTCCTTTTCCTTAAACTTTGGTAGTTCGGGAATTAGCAAGGTAAACACGGTCTTTCTTTTTCTTTATAGGATTATAGGATGTAAATATCTCCTGGTTAGCACATATGTGCTTGGTAGCCTCAGAGTCTACCACCCATTTCTTCACATTAGAAACCAAGAGAGTTTGTGACACCACTGCAGTAATGATGTCATCATCACTGTCACCATCTCATTGTACCAAATTTACATTTGGCTTCCAAGGCTTATCACGATTCGCTCTCTTCCTACACTATGCTGTATAGTGTCTTGGTTTGCCACAGACAAAACAATCTCCTTTTTCTTGAAAGAGAGGTTAGAAGCACTGGGTTTGTAATCAAATTTCCTATTCTTTTTGTCTTTGGTTTTTGGGTCATTCATCTTATTGTGAGGCTTTGTCTCTACTAGATTGGCTTTGGATGTCATCTCTCTAGTTCAAGTTGCATGTACTTCCTTACAGTTGGTGACTTCAATAATGATATGAGTAACAGATTAGTTAAGGATAGCTGCTTCTGTTTGTGTTTCAGCTACTGTTTGTAATCATTTCATGATTCTGGCAACTTCTCAATCAAGATTCCAGCAATGAACTCGTTTGGAAGGTTGATATTTTCAGCACGAAGCTCCTCCAGCAGCTTGTGATATTCATTGATTTGCTCCTTCACATTCTTATTCTCGGCCATCTCTTATTTGTAGTAGTTTTCCACAACCAACTTTTGTTTACCAACATCCTTAATAGTGTATTTTGTGACTAGAGACTCCCATATCTTATAAGCTTCCTTGTAGACACAGTAGACATTAAACAAATTATTAGATAAAGTACTAATGAGAGTGTGTCAGCATACCTTGTTTGCATGAGTCCATACAACTCTTTAGGCTTGGTAAGCATCAACAGGAAGCTCGGATTGAGCAAGAGCAGCAGTTATACCATACATGTCAAGAATGGCGAAGACTCGTTCCTGCTAGCATTTGAAGTTCTTGCCATCAAATACCTCTATCTTTGATATGTGTGGGAATGGCCTTGGTAGTGGGACAGCAACAGCAGCAAGGATGAAGTGATCTCCAGCAGAACCACCAGGTACATCCTCAGGGATGATATTCTCAGCATTGTTGGATGCCATTCGATTCGGTTAGTTCTTTAGATTGTTGGTGGTATGGATGTAAATCACAAGCTGCTTGAGTCGTGCCCGAAAGGACGCTATCCTTAAAAACTATGCTGGCACCCTGGGTTAACGGATTGGCAGTTCCCTAGAATCAAACAAGCACTTCCTGTACAATGTAAGGACACAGAACAGTAGCACTAAACTCAGACGAAGAAGAGAAGTTGGAGGGGAAGAAGAATGCCTTGGAAGCTTAAGAGGCTGGCACTGGTCCTGTCTGCAACTATGGCTATATATAGGCCAAAGGTAGATGTTGGGCTTACAATTCTGGTTTAAACCCTATTAAGCATCGGTTACACAAATGTAAAACATAGTTAAGTTCTTGTCTGGAAATGTTGCGGGGTCACGCGAACGTAAAACACATTAATTTGGAGCCGTTAGTAGACAAGGGCATTTAAGAAATTAAGTAACAAAATCAGTTTTAAGAAGTGGCTTAATACACAGAAATTGCCAAGGCTTCAAATTCAAATTTAAACAGCAAAGATTTGAGATTTTCTGAGTAAGCTGAAAAATAATTGTTTATTTAGTAAAAAAATCCAATAAAAAAAATCCAGTGCCTTTTGAACTCACATGCAGGGGTTAACAAATTGATTGATTTCAACTATGATTGTCCTAAGTATGCCTATTTCATGCACACAAACCCACTTTTTCTCCAAGCCCATTTTACTAGTCCACTTCATTCTTTAGTATTTAGACAATGTGGGACTTTTGACACACATATTTTTGACATACACACAACAGGGACTCCACGAGAGTGGACAATTTTTAGTAGCATCAACGTACAAGGCACTTATGCCTGACACAAACCTTACCACTGATAGTATCTAGAATAGAGTGTGGAAATGGCCAGGCCCGAGGCGTATACAAGTGTTCATGTGGATAGCATTACACGAGAGATTTATGACAGCTCAACCATGAAGTAGAATTTTTGGCGCTCCTAGTCAGTGCGATATATGTGGCTATATGAGTGAGGACGTCATTCATGTCCTTCAGGATTGTGACTTCACTAGAGCAATCTAGGTGACATTGTTCCCTAGTGGAACAGAGTTTGAGTTTTTCCGCTTAAATAAAAGAGATTGGTTTGCCTGGAATCTAGATCAAAGAAGGAGAAATAATTCAGTGATATGGGAGATTTTATTTGCCATCGTGGCTTGGAACCTTTGGAGGTACTGAAATGACCGGATATTCACCACTGTTATCAATTTTGTGACTAGCGATCTCTAGTTTGCTCGTGTGGTTCAAGATAGTATTGATGATGATAAAGCTTGCATGAGAGAAAGGAGGAGTGTCCAAGTTAAGTGGGAGCCACTGCCTGAAGGGTGGGTGAAACTGAATTTAGACAGGACTGCAGAGGGGTCTTTCAGGACCATAGGGGCAAGTGGCTTGGAGGATTTATCTCCAATTTGGGCAAATGCATAGAGCAAGAGGCAAACTTGTGGAGCATGCTTTACGGAATCCAAGTGGCTAAAAGGCTGAAGTATTTGAAGCTAATGATGGAGTATGATTCATTGAAGGTCTCAGACCTGTGGAGCGAGGCGATGGAACAACATGATTCATTTTTTTTTTTTGGCAATTTAGACGAGTTCTTGATCTTATCACATCGGATTGGCAGATTAGGATGCGGCATATTTTTTGTGAAGGTAATGGATGCGCCAATGGTCTTGCTAAGCTAGGAATTTTATAGACGTTCAAATGCTTTGTTCTCCAGGAACCTCCTAATAGTATTTTATAAAGGCTTTATCGGGATGCTGAGGGTGCCATGTACACCCCGTGTTATTTCTGTTCATGTAGTCCTTTTTTTTTTTTTTGGGCTTTGCCCCCTTTGTTCATCCAAAAAAAAAATTAGTTATTTATTAAATATTAAAATAATAATTTTATAATATTTATTTATTATTATAATGATAACTTTGTGGTTTAAAAAAAGAAACAGGAAAAAGTCAATATTGCAAAACAACGGTGTTTTGGTGCTCAATCACAGATGAGCATCGAAACCAAATCCGTGGGTGCTGTAACCTCCGCTACCATGGCTCTTTAGATACATGTTCTCTGTCTTCCCAAAACTAACTGAGTTATGATTATTTCTTTTATCGTTCCCCTTGATGGCTCCAAACAAATGGACAAAACTTGTGGTATGCCTCCACATTACTAGCTACCCAGAAACTCGTATTTCAAGTCCACTCCATAACACTTCTCAAGTGAGTATAGAATTTATGACGATTTGAAATTCAAGCTCTATCTCACAAGTAGACTTATTACAGTGCGAAAATATATATAATGATTTATACTTTTTGAAAACTTTTCACTCCTTGTTGGAAAAATTGCATAAAAAAATTGGTGAACAAAAGTTTTCTTTTCTTTTTTTTTTTTTTAAAAAAATCAAATGTAAAGTTTGACAATAATTTTTTTTAATAAATTTTCTTGATGTAAAAAAATGAGAAATATTATCATTTGATTTTTATGAGAAATTTCTTGCTTCCACAAGTAGCGAGCTATACTTATTCGAATCAGGCTCAATTTGAGTTAGCTTATTTAGATTAGGCATAAAATATCTTACCATTTCTAAAAAGCCTATACAGCTAAGCCTGACTCTAACACCTTTGAGCTTGGGGCTTATTCAAGTTGGTCTGGATACCCAAAACTTTTGAAAAATACTTTTTCCTTTATCATTTGAATCAATTTTAATTTTTAAATAATTCTATTAAGTATAAAATATTATTTTAACTTTAAAAGAATAAAATAAAAAATAATAACTTAATAACTTTGTACTTAAGTAGCTCTATTACTGCTTTGTTGTATTATGTGTTATTTATTCATAAATATTTTCTTTGCTTGTAAATTAATGTCTTATTTATTTAAATATTGCTCTTATCATGGCCATATATAAATATTATATATTTTAATTAAATTATATTATTTTAATTATGATCAAGTTAATTTTAATTTAATAATGGTTAAACCACTAATTTAAAATCATTGCCCTGATTATTTCAAAGTTTTTAATAACTTTTGGATAAATTATACTTTTTGTTTTTAAGAATATGCGAAAAATAATCATCATTTTATTATATAAAACAAAATCATTTAATTGAGAAAAATACTAATTTTTTTGAAATTATTTTTTCTTTAAATTTTTATATTATTTAACCCCTACGTACAAGGAGTATTTACTCTAATTTATTCTTAATTTTTAGCTCAATTTGGTGTGGATGATAACTAAATAATTATTCAAAAATATTGTTTTATTTACTATATTTATCTAGTAGTTAGAGTTGGGAAATGGGCAGGCTCGGCACATATGGGCTAAAGCCCTCAAGCCCAGTTCTTTATTTTTGCCCTTTTTTTGAGGCTTAGCCTTTATTTGAAGGGCTTAGGGCCAGGCTCATAAGTTCTACTCCCTTCAGTCCCATTTATGAGTCTCATTTTAGAAGGTCCATTTAGTCTTATTTATAAGTCATGGTGCGTCTTTTTAGATAATATTTAAAAGGTTTTTCTAAAATTACTCTTCAAGAGAGAGGAAAAGTAATAGGATATTACTTTTTAGATGTGTTATATAGGGGCATGTTTGGAATTTTATTTACTTTTATTCCTTGTACTTTTATTATATTAATATTGATGAGGTTGGTAGAAATGACTTATAAATAGGACCGGAGGGAGTATTTTAAAAAAAATTAAAAAAATAAAAGAAAAATAAAATATTATAAATTAATTAAAATATTACGAAATTCAAAATAATATAAACCAAGATCCTCATAATCTTTTTGGATATAACACATCGCACGTTTAGAAGTCTAAATTAATTCTGCAAACAAAGTATGAATCACATAGTCAAAATTAAAAATAAAATAAAATGTTATAATTGAAAAGGTTAAAATTTTTTTATCAAATTGAAGTCGTGTTTGTTTTCCTAGTGAGTAAAAGCAAATCACATAATTCTTTAACATAATTGTCCACAATATCAATCCATTACTATCAGCGAATCAGAGGTTAAAACATGAAGAAACATACGCTGTCAGACCAGAAAAATTGTAGAAGAAACTTAAGCACCTCATTTCTTCCATGGCTTGGCGTGATCACAATTATCATTTGTCAGAATCAGCAAACATCTACTAAATCAAAGACACAGAGGTATTTGAAGGCTGAAAAGCACCGTGAGTCAAAGAGCAGTCCGTCGCGAGTAGCCAGTGAGTTAGCTGCACTCTGGTGTTCGTCGGCCGTCGCTACTTGAGAGACAGTCCGTGAGTCAACTGCACTCTGCAGTCCATCGCGAGTAGTTTGTGGTCTTAGATCTGTCGAGTGTCGTGCGCTAAGAAGAATAAGGAGGATATCAGTCCGTGGTCCGTCACGAGCAGTCCGTGATCTCAGGAATGTCGAGTGTCGTGCATCAGGAAGAGATAAGGAGGAGACTGGAGAGGTGACTGGGAGCGGCGAGGAGCGAGGGGCAAGAGGCTGAGAGCTCAGCTATGGGGTTTGGTGTTTGGTCTATCTGCGTCCAATCTGACTTAGGTTAGGGTTTTTCAATCTCATGCCAGCAAAACAGTGAGTTTTAAGGAAGGAGATAAAAAAAAAAAAAAAAAAAACCCAGAGAATGAGGCTTCATGGGCCACCTGAGCCCGTTTTTACCACCCTTAACAAAGTTGGGCCTAAAAGCCCGATTTTTTTAAAAACAAGTTATTTTTCAAGTTCAAATTTTTATAAAAATAAGCAGTCCATTAGGTTTAGCCTTTATTCATAACTCTACTACTAATAAAGTTAAGAATTTATACATGCCTAAATTTTATTTTTAAAATTATTTTTAATTTTATTTTTATTTTAGAATTAATTATCTTATTTTATAAAAATATAGAATATATTTTGAATACACAAATGATGTATAGGACTCAATTGTTTTTTTAAAAAATAGGTTTTAAAATATAAAAATTGATATTAAAATATATTTTAAACATTATTTTAAGATATTTTATTGATTAAAAATAATAAAAATATGAAAATATAAATATTTTTACTTTTTTAAAAAAATAATTATAATAATGCATTCAAATACATGATATTCTAGTATAAAATGATATAAAATTTAAAGAATTAATTAATATTTACTATATTTTATATATTTTAAAAAAATTATTTTTTTATTTGGGTATTTGTTTTGGCTGAAATAAGCTCGAATATTAAAAAAATTATTATTTTTTTAAGGCTTGGCCTTAAATTTTTCAGATAGGTTTCAGCTAGCCTGTTTGGTTTGATCCAAGTTATAAACTCTACCTTTAGCTTTAGGGACAACATTTTCCCATTAATACAAATGTCACCATTATATAGCATCCCTCAGTTCACTAATTTTCACTCCTCAATCATATCCCTATGCATATGTTAAAGTACTTGTGATGAATCATAATTTTTATATATTTTATCTCACATTTTCTATACATTTTGATGATAATTTTGGTTAATTGGGTTTACTAGATATTATTTGAATTATTAGTCAATTTTGATAAATAATATATTTTTGGATTAATTATGGGAATTTTGGACTTGAATTGTTAATATTTCATTTTTCTTATTTTTAATATGGTTTAATTTTTCAATCTTTAATTAAGCTTAATTTGAATTCTTATACATATATTATTTGAGTTTTTGGCCATTTTTTTGAAAATTATAATTGCTAAAAAATTAATTTGAAAATATTTTATGAGACATGAGATTTATTTTAGACATAATCTATACTAATAGGCTCATGTTAACTTTTTAGGTTATGGAAGCATAATTAATAAAATTCAATGATGAAGATTAATGCTTAGGTTTCAAGAGACATTCAATGGTCATGACTTTGAAAAACAAATAAGGAATTATCAAGGTATGTTAAGGGTACAATGGGCATTTCTAGCCAAGGAAAATTAGATAACTTTTACACTTTTTTTTTACCTTTTTTTTATTGGTTCTTTTTCAATTTAATGGCTAGGATTTTCTTAAACTCTACCCTCTGTTCTAGCCATTGGATCATTTGCCCCAAAGCCCTCTCTTCCTCTCACTAATTTTACATAGCCGTCAGAATCAAGGAAAGGGGAGCGCTCTCCTTGTTTTCCCTTCTGGGGTGTCCATCATCATCATCTCTAGCATCTCTCTTTCTCTAGTTTCTTTTGCATCATCCATTGCCTCCCATTCATACACCAACTGACACCAATTAACATCTTCATTCTCTCCTTTAAATCTCTCACCGCCTCATGCCCACACCATTATCATTAATTCCTATATTCAATCCTTAAAATCCATTTCCACCTTTGTCAGTTCACAGCATCACCCCTTCACTTCTCCATTTCATTCAAGAAATCATTTACACCCTTCACTTCACAAAAATCCCTCACTCACTTATTTTTCCATTTTCGATTACTTTCCATGGAGGTCACTTGGGTGGGGCTTGGAGAAAGAGCATCATCCATGGGAGTTTGAGCTAGCTTGGGAAGTCTAGAATTTACACTTGACGACCATTGATGAGTGATTTTTTATTTATCTTTTTAATTCAAGAGCTTAGGATTATTTAGTTTTAAATAATTTTAAGTTGTAATATTTAAATACAATCTAGTTCTAAGTTGTAAATATTTTTTAATCTTAAATTGGATTGATATTTGGATTGGATTTATGTTGAGTAAATTTCTAGAATTTATGTTTATATATCCTTGCTTTTTCAATTAAATTAATGATTGAGTTCTTATTGTTGATTTAATTGTCATTGTGATGTTTATTGCAAAATTTGGATTGTTCCTTTTATCTCTTAATTGTTCAATTGAGTTAGTGATTTGTCTAATTGTTCAATTATATAATTTAAACATATTTTTTAGAATTATTTTGAATTAATCATCATTAGTTTTAATGGATTTAATTTGTTTAATTCATAGTTATAGTATTTGATTTACTATGAGTTCTCTAGTAGATTAAGTATTAGACTTTTGTTTGTGGGTTCCTTTTACTTTAATTAGATAATTGAATTTATTAATTTTGCTCTCCGATCATTTTCCTTTGGTCTAACTAATTGAATTGGACTAGGAAAGTTAACTCCATGTGAAGTCTTAAGTTATCCCATTTATTGGAATTGAATGAAACTTTTCTTAATTTTTGATTAATTAATCCTTTTTTTCATTTAATTAATTTATTTAGTTTACATTTCATTTTTCTTGTCACAAAACCCCCATCATAATTTAGAATTCATGCATTGCATAATAAAATTTAGATTGCATTTTCTCATTTGCATTTCTAGATTTCAAAATACAATCTACTTCAAAAAGATTGAGTAACATTTGTTTTTTAGATTTCAAAATCAAAATCTAATGAAACTATAGGAACTAAATATTATGTTTTTCGTTCCCTGTTGTTTCCCCCCTCAACTTCATTGTTGCTTGTATATTAGTCTCTACATCACCTCTTCATTGTGATTTATAGCAACCTACATAGTATTCAAATTTCTCATAGTTTTATAATAAACTTACTTAACAATCTCTCTTCCTATTTTTTTTATAGGCACATTAACAACAAAATCACATGCTAGAATCTTTCTCCTTATAGTAAATGACATACTTAGTCAGTAATCCCGTGCAAATTTTCTCTCTCAAGCCCCATTCTCCAACAAGCCCACCCAATCTTCATGAGGTTACTTGTAGTAACAAATATATTTTCTCTAAAAAGACATGTTTACTTTGCATGAACCTTATCGTTAAATAACAAATGATATTTGATTTAACCAAACTAAACTCCTTATAATGAATAGATACACATTAAGCCTTGAACTTAGATATACTTTTCTTGTAGTTTGCTGATGCAATAACTTAATATTTGAGGGAAGTGAGAATTTTGCCTGTCCTGGCAACACTAGACAATGAACTCATACTTCCAATACTTAAAACAAATCAAACTGTTGAACTTCATGGGTTGACAACCCCTCTCCCCTCCTTTGTCCATTACCACAAATACAATAATAAGCAGTCAACAACTGATAGTTAAACATAAAAATAACTTTCTAAACAAACAAGGAAAGTGCACATGTTTCAATAATTATATTGCCATGACTACAAGGAGAAACTTTTTGAAAACAAAATTGCAGTCCCAAAACGTGAAGTTCTAATACCAAAACATGACACCCTCATGTTTTTAAACACATTTTCCCAAAACATTTTAGCAAAAATCTGTTTAGTTTGTAGACAGGAAATTCCAAAATCATATTAGGATCAATAAGCCCAATAACACTTCCAATACAACCTGGACATCATAGTTAATATAAATGGGGCTCAATCCAAAGTTTACCAAACAATTCACTGGGTCACAAAACGAAATCATATCCATGTATATGCTAAAAATCCCAATCATTCACAATTAGGTTCATAACATAAGCAAAAATCAGTTTTATCAACCTAATATAGAATAAGCTTTCAAGGCCTAAAATACACAATTTATGAAGTTTATGACTCCCAAGTCATGGCAATAAATATAGACAAATACTGCATGTACCGACCAAAAGAAATAGGAGCACTTAGGTTCCATTCTTTGGTATCTTCCCTTGTTATTGAAACACTAATGTGAAAATGTTAAGAGGTAACAAATGAGATTCAACATCTCAATAACAATGGATATTCTAAATATATATATATATATATATATATAATAGCAAACCATTTTGAAACTCATTTCACAACATATATTTATATAAATAATAACTTTTGCAATACAAGTTCTCAAAATTATTTCTCAAACATGGGAATGCAATTTTTCACAGTCAACAATGATATGTATATATATATATATAAAAACTAATACGACATCAAGTGATGCATGACCCAACCTCACCCTTATATTTTGCCCCATGCACTTTATTCCCACTAGTTGGAGCCTAGACAAAGAATATACCTGGCCAAATGTCCATTACCTTCAGAATTAGACTCCCCTCCTTAAAATGAGATGCCCATTGTTCCAAACCCAACCCAGGGTAACAAGGAACCATAGAAAAGCCAACCACTAAGCCATTAGTGGAGGCATTTCATGTGATAATAGATAATCAATTTTGATCCGACAATACAACAACTACCACCACCATACACCAACCACCTTATTTCCTCTTTGCATCACATTCCAAAAATCAAGTTTCAAAAACACATAAGCATGCTTAAAAAGAACAACCATATCATATTCAATTCCAAAACCAACAAGCATACTAGAAATGATTAAACCACTTTCATAAATCATTTCCATAATCAAATCATAACTCAAAACACATTAGCATGCTTGAAAGAGATAAAATAATTATATAATATTCAAATATCATATAAGCATGCTATATATTTTAAACATATATTTCCAATCCACAAATTAGTCAAACAAGCCCTCAATAGACATAACATTCAATGAGCACTTTATATATATAATAATATAAAATTGCAGTTTCCCAGTATATAAAGAGAATAAAAAGTTGTTACCTTTGTTCCAAGCTTACAAAAATTACCATTTGCGTGTCCGAATCCAACAACAATAACCACGGTTAATCTACATAATCAGTTCATAATATTAATATAATATGTCAATAAATCACAATTCAAAATTTTAATTTACTAAAATAATCTAAAATTATTGTTTTCCCCGAACTTGCTTCTACTATAAGTTTAGTCCGTATTCTATAAATTCTTAACCAAAATCTACTTATTCAAATCATTTCTATACCACAAAACCTTCACTATCCTCAGTAATCATCATTTACCCCATTCTTTATCTCTAATTCAACAACCTCATTCGACAACTTCCAATCCAAATAGCATTCTAATATTAATGTAACATCTCAATATATTTCCAGCAACCATTTCCAAACCATAAAATATATCATATTTAAACCTATAATTCCCTTAAATCATCAAAACCTCCAATTTAATTTCTTCCTTCACATTCCAAATCTTAATTCCTCAGCGTCCAACAGCATGGTCATTCAACAATGAATTTCACTTTCAAGAACTTACCCTAAGTCATAAATTCAACATCCGGCCCATTCGTTCAAATTTTCATTGTTATGTCAAAATGTTTACTTGTAGAGTGATAATCTCGAGTACTCTACAATAATTCAAATCAAATTTAATTGTCATGAGAATTTAAACATGAGATCCTTGTCACCTAAAGTTTTTAACCAAATAATGTCTAGATTACTCATACCAGAAATATTTTAAAAATTCGCATTAATTCAATTTCGCATACATATATGTAAAAATTCATCTTTAGTCAGCAAACTAAATTGACTAAATTTAAGTACTCATTTACTTCAATAATCATATAGTTTCCTACTGATGAAACTCTATACTTGCTCCGACATCTATCATTAAAAAGCTCTCATAGCGTAGACTAATTTTTATGAAGGGTATTTTGTGATTTGGAGAGTTTATGAGTGTGAACACCGTATTTGCCCAGGCATTTTTTTAATTTAATAATGAATAATCAAAAAATATAAAAATTCAAAAATGAAATTTAACCCTTTTTTAGGATTATATTATATTTTCAAAAAAATCAAAAAATCTTGTTTAAATATTTTAAAATTACCTCAATCATTCAAAAATATTCGAGAATCAACTTTTGAGAGTTAATTTTCATTATTTTTTTCTCTCTCTTTAATCTTGTTTTTTTTTTCAAAAAAAAAGAGAGAGAAATATTCTAGTTTAACTCAAAATTAATTTCTTTTTTCTTCTCTTATTTCTTTTCTTTCTTCTTCCTTTTAATCTAATTCTTGAAGTTAATAAACAAAAAAAAAAAAGAGAAGAGATGCAGAAACGTAGAAACAGCAAAGACGAAACATGGACCAACACAGTACACGAGAGAAACAAGAAATCTGCAGAAGCACATACACGCAACACAAAAAGGAGAACACACATGCACGTATACTTTCGGCCATGACAGAAGAAGTAGAAATAAGAACACGCAAGATTAGCTGGAAATAAAGGCAGACATGACAGAAGCAGAGAAAGAAAGCATAATGAGCACACACGGTCAAGCACCAAAGGGCAAAGTCAGAGGTAGCAAAGAAAGATAGCAGTAGGAACACTCACGCAGCCAAAAAAGATGAGAGAAGCGCTGGAAAAGGAAAAAGGCTCAGATGCAGAGAGAAGAAGAAAACTAGAGCAGCAAACCAGCATGCAACAGAGAAAGCCGAAGAGCAAGGGAAAAGCATACAGAAGATCAGAAACGTGTACAGAGATCAAAAAAGAAACAGAGATACGCATGCACGTAGGCTTTCGACAGGCAGAGAAAGCACCAGCGATGGAAGAAGAAGCAACCCACACAGTGAAAGAAGAGGAAAAGATGAAGGAAAAGATGCACGCGATCAGAGAAAAAGGGATGGCAATTCGAGACTAAAGGAGAAATCGATAAATCATTCTTCCTTACTACTCTATATAATGCCTACGACGGAAACAAGCAGAAGGGGGGAAGAGAGTGCATGTTTTCTATAAAAAAAGACTGAGAGAGGAGGAGTGGTGCTGGCTAGAGGGAGAAACCGAAAGGAGAAGGTTGTTCTGGCTAAAAAAGAAACAAAAAACAGAGAGAAAGAACTGCTCTTGCTGGAGAAAAAAGAGAGAAACCGAGAGCCAACGATAATGAGCGTTTTCTGGGAATAAAGAGACTGAGAAAGAAAGAGGAAGAGGTTGAGAGAGAAAGAGGAAGAGACTGAGAGAGACGAGTACGATCAGAGGGAGAAGTTTTGAAAAAAGGAGCCTAAGATCAACGAAGAAAGAATTGAAAGCGTGCCTGTGATTTTCAGAGAGTGAAAGAGGAAGAGCCATTACATAGGTTTTAGGATTTATTTGCATTTGGATCTGGAATGTTTCATAGTTGATTTCATTTTAGCTTGTATTTTGTAAATATCTGGGATTAGTTCTTGCTCATGAACACTGCAAAGGTTTTATATGCTGTTCTTATATGGCTTGGCTATAGCAGTTATTCTTCTCTGGTCATGAGTTGGATGGATTAAATGGTTGAAAACATTTGATGTTCGTGTCTTATGTGAAACCTTTCAATCTAATTACCATATATGTGGCTCTAGATAGTAAAAAGTGATTTGAGTTTATTCTCTTTAAAAATCAAGTATGTGCTTGTTTTGCAACCATTCAAAAATTAATCTATGTGATTAATCCAAAAAAATTCACTTTATGATGTTTGACAATGATAGCTTCAATTAATATTGCTTATGTTGTTGGTAACTTATGGGGAAGGCATTTTTAAATTACGCTTGGTTGTTTCTTAAGCTATAATTATAAAAATTACTAGGTCATTTTAAAGTAAAATTTAAATATGCATGAATGTAGCCATGTATGTTTAATAGACATAGCTTCAAATGTTCCAAATAAAAATTGGTTGTGTGAAAATCATATGGGTTAAACCATGTATGTTTAACAGACATAGCTTCAAATGTCTCAAATAAAAATTGGTTGTGTGAAAATCGTATGGGTCTCCATAACTGATTAAAATGATTTCATATCGTATGAATCAACAAGATTTTACAGGTGTGAGGATCAATCTTGTACATATTTATATGAGTTTTAAAGGCCCATCATTAATATTAACTCTCTTTTATAATCTAAATCAATAATTTATTTAAGTCCCATGTGAGATTTCAAGAATCTTCGTAGAGACTTAAATTAATCACATTATTGTGTGGGATAATAAGTCCTCGCAGATATAGTGGTTCTTAATGTATATAATAAATGATATTTGTAAATAATCATATAATAAACAATTTAAAAACTTAATAAACCAAATTAATGTATTTAAATTATAACCATATTTACCAATTATATCTTTTAGTCATGTGAGATTTTTGAATCTCCGTAGGCTTCTAAGATCATCGTATTATCATGTGAGTCAATAAGACTCTGAAGATATAACGATTTAGTTTTTTAAATATATATACATACATATATATTATATAATTAATTTAATCAATTAATTAAATTTAATTCCTTTATCGTGTGAGATTTTGAAATCTCCACAGATATTTAAGATAAATCATATTACCGTATAAGCTAATAAGGCTATACAAGTATGATGATTAAATTCTTTAAAAACATATATACATACTTAAGTAAAATTATTATTAACACTTAAAAATATACATAATAATATAAATAAATAAATTAAATGGCCAAACTCTTTTATCGTGTGAGATTTCAGAATCTCCGCAGATATTTAGAGCAATTGCATTGCCGTATAAACCAATAAGGTTTTGCAGGTACTGCAATTAAATCCTCAATCATAAAATATAAAAAATAATAATAATTTTAAACCCTTTCCTTTCTTTAATTTGAAATCCAAAATTGAGAAAATAATTAAAATCAAATTACTTTTTGCAATTTAAAACACACATATCAAAATTTCAGAAATTGTTTTATTTGTAAAATGGTGAATTATTTCTAATTAATTTTATTCAAAAAAATATTTTCACCAACAAATTTTTAAGCCCGAACTACGTGGACTTTGATCCCTATCACAGGATACGTAGGCCTCAGAGTCAGATTCTGAGTCAAGTCCGTCCTCCCTCGTAAATAAATAAATATTTCTCACCTAATTCTTATCATTTTTATCAAACACATAAATATAAAAGGGATACTTAAAATAATTATAGAACCATATTAATAGAACACAACAAACTTCAGGTAACCGTCCTGACGAACGGGTGTTGTGGGGTGCTTAACACCTTCTCCACACTCAACCAACTCCCGAACCCATTCTCTGATTTCACAGACCACCCTTATCTTTCAATAAATGGTTTCCTGAGATTTCCCTCAAAATCTTGGTGGCGACTCCTCGTTCGATCCGGTTCTCACCGCGAAGGCCGGGACCTCCGCTCGCGTGTCGTCCGCATCGCATTTTTCCGATTGCGACAATGAGAATCAAATCAAACTCATAAGTTTCTCAAACTCCATTAATGGAAGACTTGGATTGTGTTAAAGAAGACAATGGATGGAGGGAGGTAGTAATTGAGAATAATGAAAGAAATGGTAGGGGATATTATATTATAGGGTTAAGATTTTCACTCTTGAACTTTTTTTGAGGAGTATTGGGCACTTTATATTGATAAGTGAGATAATGTTTTTCTTGAACTATTTTTTTAAGGAGCAAGAAACCCATTTTATTAATCAACCATTAACTATGTCATTTTCTGTTGATGTGCCATGTATATGGGCTCACGCATAGTGACAGGTAAGACTTTGACCATGTCCTTTAATGCTTATTTATCCCTGAACTCTTTTTTAAGGCTGTTGGGCACCCTAGAGTCTTTTTAAAAGCGCTAGGAACCTAAAAGCCTTGTTAAAATAAAATTTAATAAATATTTCTAAAATATTAAATATTTTCATACTTAATAATTTAAATATTATTATTTACAAATAGTCATTCAAAATTTATAAGTAATTTTTTAAATATTTTATAAATAATTTATAAATATTCTTTGGGATAATGCCCTTTTGTATGGGTGGGAACTTACCTATATTTTTAATATTATTTAAATTCTTTAAATTTTTAGATCATTCTTTGTAATTTTCTTGGTTAACTAATGATCTTCCTCCAAAATATTACACTGTCTAAATTTAATACTTTCTATACATTATAGTGTTAAGGGTAAAATTAAAATCATGCTTGACAAATCAGGACCAACAATATATATTACTACAAAAAAAGCTTTTCATATTGCTTTTTTAGGTGTATTTCACATCCCTATCTTAGAGACATAAAATGTTTATTTGAAAGATATCTCCTATCTAATTAATATGCTACAAAAAATATTACTTAATAAGAGAATAATAGAGAGATGAGAAGAAAAAATCCTTCCTTTAATTTAGAGGCTCATTCCCATCATTTTTAATACAAAATTGTAAAATATCAAAAATATTAAAATATTAGATTGGGTTGTGTAATATTTTGAAGGAAAACTGTTAGCTGATAAAAAAATTATAGAGAATGACCTAAAAAATTTAAGAAACTCAATCTATGTTAAAACTATGATTGATATATAAAAATATTATAAGTCATTTATTAATTTATGAAAAACAAGTTTGAATTGTTAATATTTAAAAAATAATTTAAAAACTTTGAATGAATATTTATAAATAATAATATTTAAATTATTAAAATATTAAGATATTTTAATATTTTAATAATCTTTATTGAATTTTATTTTAAAATGACTTTAAGGTGCTCAGTGTCATTAAAAAAGACTTGAAGGTATTTAGCACTCCTAGAAAAAAAGTTTAGGGGCAAATTAGCACCATATGATATGGTTAGAGTCTTATATGTCACTGTGTGTAAGCTCCACACATATGCCATGTCAATAGAAAATGAAAAAAAATTAACACCTAACTAATAGAAAGAGTTTTTTCTTCTTAAAAAAATAGTTTAAAAATAAAATTACCCATAAACTCTTTTTCTAAGGGATACAAGGTGCCTAACGTTCCTCAAAAAAAAGTTTAGGAGTAAAAATGCACATTAACCTGAGATTATGTTAAGTGGGTCCCACACTTCTCTTTCATTCTCTCTTATATTTTTAATTCTACAATTTACGTACAACTCTATATGTTCCCCCTCTACAATTTCTATTTGGTCTAAAATCTTCTATCTCCCATAATTTTCTATATAATTTTGTAAGGCTGTCATAAAATCTAAATGAGAAAGCTTAACTGATATATTTCATTTAATATAAATTTAAAATATTTAAATAATTATATTCATTTAATTGAAAAATAATTTATTTAATTTATTTAATCTCACTTAATCTCATTAATTTTTTTTTCCTTTTTTAAAGATCATGGCTTGAAAGTATATCCTTAAAATTTTTTATTGGATAAATTTTCTTTCCTCAAATTTTCATCTGGTAAATTTCAATTACCATGCAATAATCTCATCAAATTCAAATCGATTTTACTAAATATTTATTTTCTTTAATTTGGTCAATAAATCAATTTCTAACTTAAATTCTAAAATTAAAATTAAGATGTTACAAGTAACTTGAGGACTTATGAAACACACCCTATTTGAGAGGCCTGTAGGTGCTATGAAGGATTTAAAATAATATAACGATCAACAAATTTTTTTAAATATAAGTAAATTATTCAAGATATATAGTTGATCAATAAATTTGCTTCATAAAATGATTGCAATGCTTCATTCTCATCTCCCCATGGGTGATGCCATCTATCACAATCTCTTTATCAATGTTATCCCAAGTACTCATAGTGTCATAAACCCCTAGCTTAAAGGTAATAGTCATGCCCTTGGTGTTAGACATATAATATCTCAACAATATCTCTCAGTTCTTGTCAAAGGGGGGTGCTTGAGATTTAGAGGGGGCTCCCTGGATAACCTTTGCCTCAAGCTTCTGAGTCAAGATAGCCATCTTTAATCTACTCATCCACATGTCATGTTAGATTTTTTGCCTCTTTTGGTATGATATACGAGCGTATGAATCTTGGTATGATAGGAAAATACTATATTGCTTTCTCTGGACTCTTCTTGTTCTTCTTGTGATGTGGTGCCATGTACTTAAGATAGTGGGTCAACAATTCATATTCTCCGCTAAATAATGTACAATTATTGATGCAAGTATGTATCTACTCATAGCTTAGGCCAACATAGTATAGCACTTGTTTTGCCTCATATGCTTGGCTTGGAAACTTATTGTTCTTTGGTAGTATTTCTATTATGATAGAAAGATATTTTGTGAAGCTTGAGTCACCCATCCATATCTTGCTTTCAAATTGTAAAATCTCAATATTATAGATAATATTATGTATTCACAACCTTTATACAAAGGCATCTCGACATCACTTTTCAACCTTTCTAAGATTTTTGAAAAATCCTTAAGTACCCCTTCCATGTCATCTTCCAACTCTTTAAGATGGTTGGCCACATATGCACTTGTGTTGAAATTAGGAGAATGACAACTTTCACTGTGCTGCTGCCTACAATTAATCCCATTTAGTGTTTCCCCATGTAGTGTTCAACACCTATAACTTTGATCGATTCCAAATTCTTCCAAATGGTCTTCAAGTTTTTTGTGGAGAAATATGCCTCATAGAATTACCCTTTAAATAGGGACAAATAATTTTTTCCAAATCTTTGGCATGCTCACGTCCAAAGTTAATGAATTCTTGAACCCCTTCCAAGTATCCTTGAGATGTACGTCCATCTCTTATCTATAATGTCAATCTAGTGTTAATCATTTAGAAAGGAAAAGTGATCAGTGAATCAATACCAATTAGGACAATTAAAGCGAGATAGAATCAATGTTCGAGTCACATGATATTACATATTATCCGCCTCTAATTGTAAGACCATCACTACTAGAAAAAGTGAAATTAGTGACAGACAAATTCATTACTAATTAGCAAAATCTGTCACTAATTTTAGCTTTAGTAATTGATCGTTGGTCACTAATTTTCATTACAAATATGGTGTTATCAATTTAGTGATAGACACAAATTAGTCATTAATTCAATGATGAAAAATATCTATCACTAATTAATAAATTTTTGTCACTAATTTATTTGATAATTAAAATTTTTTTTATAAGTCCAAACACTGCCATCCCTATGCACGTCTCAAGTGTACTTCACCCTCCCACCCACAACATCATCGTCACTTGGATGTCTCAAGTGTACATCATCCCCACCACCCACCACATCATTGTCACTTGGATCTCTATGCCACATTATCACCATGTGACAACAATTTATTTTAATTCTCTTTACTTTTGACATTACCTCATCTCAAATCCAAGATCTTACTTTTTTCATCCACATCTTTTGCCAGTTGAGTTGTAATGACTTTTCATTCTTAATATGCAAAACTACATATATATATATATATATATATTACTTAATTAAATGCATATATTTAATATATTTAATATATTATTATTTAAATATGTTGATAGTATCTATAAATTTATATATACATTAACGCATATAAATATATAAATTAGTATATATTATTAGTTAATATATATTATTTAATATCAATATATATATATATATTGAAAATAAATATTTTTATATCATTTTATATTATCTATGTTATAATTAAAATATTTTTATATGATAATAACTTTATTTTTATATTAAAATTACATAATAAAAGTTATTTTTTTCTATATTATTTTATATTATATATTTAACTTATAATAAGAGAAAAATATTTGTGTAATTATTTAATTTGGAAATTATTAAGATTTTATTCCTGTAATTCTCTCCATGTATATTATATTTTTTTATATAACATTTAAGCACATTTTAATAATTTTTTAATTAAAATGTCCATCACTAATCTGTCATTAATATAAAGATTTAATGGTAGCAATTAGTGACGGATTTAAATTATTCATTCAATTTATAAAATTTGACCAAAATGTGATGATTTTCTATATTTGTCACTAATTGTTCACTAATTTATGTAATTAGTGGTAGATTTCAATCTGTTACAAAATTTTCAGCACTAATACCTATAATTATTGACATATTGGAGATCTGTCACTAAATGTATGTCACTAATTTTAATTTTTCTAATAGGAATACTAGTACATTAAACATGATTTAAATCATGTTCCATTATACTTGAAAATTTTTTTAGCAACATAACAATTTAAAATCAGAATGCCCTAGGCTTTTTGCCCTCTCTTTATTTTAAAATAAAAATACTTCAAACTATGTAGAACACCAATTTTAAAAAAATGACAACATAACAGTACAAAAATGAATTTTTTCAAGCATAACAGTGCCATTTTTTCCAAAATAAATACAAAGCAATATCACATCATCATTTTCAAAAAATAAAATCTAAGACAGCAACTCATTTTTAAAAAAAATTGAGGCAACTAGGAAAAAAAACATCATCATTATTCCAAAACCAAGAACAAATTATTCATAGAACAACTCAATATAAAAAAAGCAATTAAAACCCTCTATAATTTAGAGCATTTCATTTTTTTCATATTAACCAACACCATTAGAGCATATACAATGTTTAAAGCAAGTAAATTCAAAATATAAATCAATAAAACTTAATAAAACAAGACTTCCAATGATTGAATATATCATTTTTATATTAAAAATAAAAGGAGAAATAGAGATGCACAACAATGGAGTTAGAGAAGAAGAACAGTCACATGTCATTATAACATTTTTATTATCTAAGAATAATTCAAAAGTATTGTTATAGGCTTGAAAAATGTTACCTAAAGTTATAGGCAAAGTATTGCTAACTTGAGAGTTGCCTATTACTTTAGGCAATAGTTTTCTTATTTTTGGCGACACCTATAAAATCATTGTCTAAAACTATGAGAATAATCAACAATTTTTGAGAGAACTATTGCAACACTTTTCAAGTGTTGCTTATCCCATAAAATAGATAATATTTAACAATTGTTGGAAAATAGTTAAATAGTCAAATTTAATATTTTCTTCTTCCATCGAGGTTCGAACCTTGAACCTATTAAAAGGAATGGATGACTCCAAGTACTCTTCTAACTTAACTTTTTGATATTGTAATGTAAAATATTATATATATAATTGTTAAATTAATTCTTTAATTTATCCATACTATGAATTGAAAAATTAAGAGAATAAATAAATAAAATTATAAAAATAAATTAAAAATAAATTTTTTGTGTAGAAAAATAATAATTAACAGTTCTTAAATGTTGCAAAAAAGAAGAACTATAGGCAATATTTACATTTTTGTTATCTATTAAAATAGAAAATATTTTTTAAATGTTGCCATAAAAGATCACTTAGAGGCAACAATTTTTACGTTGTTTATTCAAAAAATTTATTATAACACTTAAAAACTGTTGCCTATTTTATTTTAGGGAATAGTTTTCAAACTTTGCCAACTCTATGTTATTTGAAATAGGGGAACAATGGTAACACAAGAAAACTGTTGCCAATGCCCACATTAGGTACCATTTTTAGAACTGTTGTTTAGAGCAAAAAAATGTTATAGCGTGTACACTCCATACATAGAAAAAAAAAAACAAAACTCAATAAAAATGATATAGTAGGGAGATTAGGGAGAGAATCACAAACTTAATCAAGAAAAACTTGAAGAAGATGAAAGAAGAAAACCAACAGACCCCAATAAACTCCCAAATGCCGAAACTCAAAGAAACAAGATGAAACCATAATGACTAGTTTATGTTGAAAATTGGCTTTCGATCACAATGGGAGAGTTTTATGTTAAATGGAGAGGTTCCGTGAGAGGAGGAGAGTCTTTTAAGTTGTCCGAGTCGTACTATTCTGATGGCAAAGTACAGTTGAAAAGTTTTTTAAATAGAAATATTTAGCAATTATTTGCAAATAACCACTAAATAGTTCCTTATTTAGCAGTTATATCTTATGTTTAAATAATTATAAAATAATTAGACTATATAATGATTTTTTTTGTCAATAGACTATATAATGGTTATTGGAATTAATTGTTATATAGTCTTTGAGATTATATAGTGGTTATTTTAAAACAACTGTTATATAAACTTTGGGAGATTTTTTTTTTAAAAAAGACTGTTTTTAAATAACTGTTATAATATAGTTCCATAGACTATTTAACGGTTATTTTAGTTAACCATTATATATTCAAATGTGTCCAATCTTGCCTTCTTTATATAACAATTTTTTTCGTAACTATTATATAGAAGATGATATATATTACCTATTTTTCAGTAGCAGAGTTTGCGAGTGAGATTTTAAGGAAAGAGGAAGGTTTGACTGAGGAAATGGGAGAGTTGAATTTTAAAAGGGGAAGGGAAGACCAGTCTTTGGCCATAGGAATCGTAGGGTTCAAGGGATGAGAATTTGAAGTCTTATTGTTGACCACTTCCACGCGCAATTTAAAGCTTCCTGCTGATTGACCCTGGAACCTGGGGAAAATGAAGACCAAGGAGTATTCAAAATCACAAAACTCCCTACACGTTGGTACTACTTCTGCATTTCCGTGGTCAAAAATTGAGACAAGAAATTAGGTTTATTTATTTTCTTTACACTATTTTTGACAGCTAATAATGGAAAACTCTATTAAGCACGAAGTTAAATGATAGATCAGCTGAAAAAAAAAAAAACATCCAGGTGACAACAGTGTATTGGTGAAAAGTATATCAAGGACAAAAGTTTAAGTACATAAGTTTTGCCCTTATATTTAGATTTTATCCGTATCACAATATAAATTATTGTTAACTAATTTATATTTTTTTTAAATATTTGTTAAAATCTTTATTTTTAAAAACATTTTAGGATGACCTGATTTTTAAAAATTTTTCAAATCTTTCTAATTGTACCCTTAAGTAAAATGAATACAGGAACACTTGTGTTTAAAAGCACTCCCACAGATTACCTCTATAGGAGGGTTTCCTTTAGAGGAACCTGTAGAACGCTAGATACGGAACATATGAGATCGTTAGATACGGAACCTGGAGGCCTTTTTTTTTTTTTTTTGAAGTAGTGACATCCTTATTAATTACTTGAGTTGAATATAATAAAATATGGTATAATTGAATATATATATATATATATATATAACTTACCTAATGTCCTATATTTTGGATCAAGAGAGATTTCTATAAAATGCTCTATTTGTAGTCAAAAGGTATGTAAAGGAGACTATGAATTTGAATTATATGAAAATGTTGACTGATTCATCGTGTATGGAACGCTTCTTGCTTCTTTGACTATTTTTGCTGTTTTGAATCCATAAAATAATATCATGTCACATACTGGTCCATATGGAAACTTGCAAGAAAGATGGCAACATGTTAGTCAACCCTAGCTACAAATTTAAAATCCGATCTCCAATGAAACATTTGTATGTTTTTTCACATCCAAATAATCTAATAGAGCTGTGAGAAGTCTTGGGCTTTTAGATCCTTTTAAAAGGACAAGCTCAAGTTCAGAGAGTCTAATGTGATGAAGGCCATGAAACGTATTGTTGTGGGGTTCTTTGCCATGTGGTGGGTTACAAGGTGGAGCAGCTTGGCCATGGGAACAAACACAATGAAGTTCCCAGTCGGAGTGATTGTGGACGAAGGCACTTGGATTGGGAAATTAGGTTTGAGCTGCATCCACATGGCTCTTTCTGATTTCTATGCTTCCCACTCTCACTACAACACTAGGATCCATCTCACCATCAAGCATACTGATGCACATATGATTGCAGCTGCTTCAGCAGGTACTAATTCATTAGTCGGTTGCAAGTAGATTGTACTCCCTTCGGTCATATGACACATCAAAAAGCATTTTTTAATTATTATTATAAGACACACTAGGGAATATTAATTTCATTTTTTTGTCAAATTAATTACATTTTTTCATTAGTATAATATTTAAACTCATTGAGATATAATGCAAATTTAAAAAAAAAATTCATTTAAATAGGAGTAGAATTAAAAGGTTATTATATTATTAGGTAAATTTAATAACTTAACCATCTCCCCTTGGTTTTGGTGAGGTAGTTAAAGCTGCCTTAAAATAGAGATTGGAGGAAGTATGCTTATGTGGAGGAGAATGAATATGTACATAATATGTTGAGTTAATTGTTAGATTAATTGTCTATTAGGATATGGAAGCATATGTTCTAGGGGGAATTTCATTTAAGGACAATGATGTGACATATTTTTAAATTAAATCCAACACAATATGAAATTTCATTACAGGATATATATGTTGGGGCTGAATTGAAAAAAAAATTAAAACAAAATGACAAAAATATAATTCTTTTAGTATATATGTTGTAGCATAACAAGTAATACAAAGGAATAAATAAGTAAAATAAAGCTTTTAACAAAGCAATGTAATTGATAAACAATAGAAGTTCATCTGATGAGTTAAATCTGTTATTTGTTAAGCCATTTTCATAACTTATAAAATCAACTACATTACTTGGTAAAGGCTTTACTTTATTTGCTAATTGTCTTGTGTTATTTGTTATGTCTAATAAGTTGTGGTTAACTTGGTTACTGATCCTTTAAAAGCTTGTTAACTCCTTAACTTGTCCATTGAAGTCCATGCTGTGAATTAAATCTATTACTTGTTAAAAACTTTACTTCACTTATTAATTTCATTATGTTACTTATTATGTTGCAACATACTAGAAGAAGGATATTTTAGTCATTCTGTTTTAAAATTTTCTTTCAATTCAAGCCCAATATTTGGTAGTGAAATTTCATATTATGTTGTACTTGATTTGAAAATATGTAACATCATTAGTCCTTGGATGAAATTCTCCCTAATTTCTATCTTGAAAGGTTATGGATCTTGATATGTGTATTACATAACAAAGCTTATAAAAGAGGTCTATACAATAATGTCGTTTTGGACTGCTTAATAATGTGCATATCCTTGCTTTCAATGAATCTAAAAACAAATGACTAAGAAATTGATTTTTTGTATGTAGCTATAGATTTGATAAAAAATGTAGAGGTGCAAGCTATCATAGGGCCACAATACTCAACGCAAACTAGCTTTGTAATTGATGTTGGTAACAAAGCTGAGGTTCCCATCATATCATTTTCAACTACAAGCCCTTCTCTCAATAATCCTACTACTCCTTATTTTTTTCAAGTGGCACAGAATGAGGCAACTCAAGTGGCAGCTATTACAGCAATTGTCCAAGCTTTTGGATGGAACCAAGTGGTGCTAATCTATGAAGAAGGCTTATATGGGGAGGAAGTGATACCTCACATTATGAAAACCTTGCAAGATGCAAATGTTCATGTTCCCTATCAAATTGCAATTTCCCCATCAACAACTGACCAACAAATTATTAAAGAGCTGGCCAATTTAAGAATGATGTCCAACAGAGTTTTTATCATACATATGCCACCAATCCTAGGTTTACGTGTGTTTACCAAGGCAAGAGACATTGGAATGATAAGCCAAGGCTATGTTTGGATCATGACCACCTCAATGACTAATCTATTAGATTGGACAAATTCTTCTATCACCGACTTGATGCAAGGGGTTGTAGGTGTGGCTTCCTATTTTCCAAAATCCAAAGAGGTTCAAGATTTTGAAGTTCAGTGGAAACTAAAATTTCAAAAAGAGAATCCAAACATCATAGGAGCCCAATTGAATGTTTTGGGTTTGTGGGCCTATGATGCTGCAACGGCACTAGCCATAGCAGTGGAGAAGGCTAGGATTACCAAATTGAGTTTCCAAAGGAAAAATGTTTCTAAATCATGTAATACAACAGACTTTGAAACTATTAGGGTCTCTCAAAGTGGTTCAAAACTACAGGATGCACTTTCCAAAACTGCATTTAAAGGCCTTTCAGGGAAGTTCAATTTGGTCAATGGAGAAATGAATTCAAAAACTTTCCAAATAATCAACATAAATGGTGACGGAAAGAAAGTAGTAGGATTTTGGACCCCACATAATGGATTAGAAAGAGAACTGAGTCCTAAAAACATGAGCAAATATTCTACATCAAAAGCCAATCTTAAACAAATTATTTGGCCAGGGGATTCTCCCATTGCTCCTAAAGGGTGGGATGTAGGGGCAAATGGAAAGAGGCTGAAAGTAGGCATTCAAGTAAAAAGGGGATTCTTTGAATCTTTCAATATACACCATGATTCTGTTAATGATACTATGACTTTTAATGGCTACTGCATTGATATTTTCATAGCAGTCATGAGAGCATTACCATATAGTGTTCCTTTTGAATTTATCCCTTTCAACATACCTAATCTTGACCGTGACTATTTACGCCCTGGAGTATTCTATGATGATTTGATCCAGAAGGTTTATGTTGGGGTAAGACTCATTTAATCCTTCAAGCTTATAGTTCAAACATAAGTCCATTCCTAATCAAGTTTTTTTTTTTGACAAAAAAAAATAATAATAAACCTTCATTTTGTTTTTGCCTATACCAATTCATAGGAAATTGATGCAGTTGTAGGAGATTTGACTATTATGTTCGAGAGGTCTCAATATGTGGACTTCACATTGCCCTTTACTGAAGGTGGGGTAAATTTTCTTGTGCCAACTAAACAAAAGAACAAGGAAAAAGCTTGGCTCTTCTTAAAGCCCTTGACATGGGAATTATGGCTCGCCACTGGTTGCTTCTTTGTGTTCATTAGTTTTGTGGTTTGGGTGCTAGAACACCAAAACAACGAAGAATTCAGGGGTTCCCCCTCCAATCAAATTGGCAATAGCTTTTGGTTCTCCTTCTTAACCATGGATTTTGCCCAAAGTAATTTGCATCCCCTCATTTCATTAATGACAAGGTATATATATCATTTAAAAACTCAAATACTAAGTTCCTAACGTTCTTCATATTATAGGGGAGAAAATTCATAGCAACCTGGCTCGAGTTGTGGTGATCATATGGGCATTTGTGGTGCTCATACTAACACAAAGCTACACAGCTAGTTTTACAACGCTCTTGACTGTTCAACAACTCCAGCCGACCGTGATAGACATAAATCAACTCATACGGAGTAGGGAATCTATTGGGTACCAATTGGGTTCTTATACTTACAACATTTTAAAACAAATAGGCTTTGATGAAAGTAGGCTTCGGTCTTACAATTCTCCACAACAATGTGATCACCTTTTAACAATTGGAAGCCAACATGGGGGTATTGTTGCTGCTTTTGATAAAATCCCATATCTTAAAGCAATGGAAACAAGTTATTGCTCGAAATACACAATGATAGGACCTACCTATAATCATCCAGGGTTTGGTTTTGTAAGTTCTTGCCTTCCACACCATTGCCATTTACACTAAGATGATAAGATGAAGTAGTTGTTAAGATTTGTTAATTTGGATTGATTGCAGGCTTTCCGAAGAAATTCGCCTCTTGTAAATGATGTTTCAAGGGCTATATTGAACTTGACAGAGAAGAATGAAGGCGGGATGAAAGAAATTGAAAATGCATGGTTCGAGAATGCAAGTCATTGTAAGTGGCAGTCTGATGTGGAGGCAACCTACAGTCTCAATATTGATAGCTTTCGGGGACTATTCCTAATTGCAGTACTAGCTTCATCCTTAGCTCTCGTTGTTCACATAGCTATGTTCCTTATCGATAGCTGGAAACATTTGAATTGCTTTGATCCATCAGACCCTTTCTTCAAAAGAATTTGTGTCATGGTAAAAGTTTTCTACCATCACTACAACACAAACACTCCATTCCTAGCTGCTCCACAAACTACCACACATCAAGTACCCTAAGCCTCACTAAAATTGGGTGACTAAATAAATCTTGGATTAGTCTTCTTCTTCTAATCATAAATCTGGATCCTTCATATTGTATTTGTAGTTTTCTTTTTTATTTTATTCAACTACTACACATCAAGGCATCATTCGATACCTTATTTTTGTTTGGTTTTGTTTTCAAAAACTCACTACTATAAAAAGGGCCTACGAGAGTTCTTGTTTTTAGCCTTCAATAGTGTTTCTAAAGCACTCCTAAATATAGCACTCGTGTAAATGTGAGAGTGCTTTTCCAATAAGGTGATCTTACGAGAGCATTTCTACTACAGCACTTCAAAGTGCTCCTATTTTTTATCAGACAAAACATTGATGAAATGGTGCATCATGTTCATGTGAGAATTTCTCTGAAAAACAAAAGCACTAGTAACCTTTCTAGGATGGATATATTTTAAGACTGCCTATAAATAAAGAGATCCAAGTGTATATTTAAAGCTAGCAAGGCTTGTTTTTCCATCATTTTTAATTATTTCAATTTTTATTTCCATTTAGTAACTTTATGAATATTGAATACCATATTTTAATTTGTTTAGATATTTTAAGTAGTAATCCAAAATCCCAAATCAACTAAACTTTGATTGTCTAGTTCTTCTATTGGAATAATTTAAATATATATATATATATATATATTATGGATTTGCATTAATTAATTATTAAATCAAGAATATATTAACCTTTAATAACCTAGTGTGAATTGTGATTGGTGGATCAACAAGTGAGCTATTTGAGTTCTATGTGTTCAAACTACAAGTTATTAAAATTCAAACTACAATTTGTGAATATTATAAGAACAAATTGTCTAAGTTCAAAAGATTATTTAAAGAACCTTACTAATGCTAGTGGCCTTGTGCCACAATGGCACTGGTACTCCTCCTGTAATACGCAGGACATGCGTTCCAGCCTAGAGTGGGCAATTTGTGGAGGGTCCGTGAGTTTCCTTCACAGAGAAAAGGAACCTACATATGGGTAGGTGAGTGGGTATTATTCAGTAATTGTCTCCTACCCAAAAAAAAAAAAAAATCTTATTAAAATCCTAACTATAACTTCTCAGTGTTTGAAAAACAACTTGTTAAAAGTCATTACAACTTGTCAATATTTTAAAAACAAGTTGTTAGTATTCAAAGGCCACTTAAAAAAGCTTGTCAAGACCTGAACCACAACCTTTTAATATTTAAAGAATAATATATCAGAATTCGAACTATACCTTGTCAATATTCTATGAACAAGTTGTCAATATTTAAAGACTACTCAAAAACTTCCAACTTTTTTCTATAATATTGACAAGTTGCACTTTAAATAAATTTTAAGAAGCTGCGGTTCATATTTTTACCAAGTTAGGTAGGTAGTGTTTGAATATTGATAACTTGTTCTAAAATATTGACAAGTTACAATTCAAATTTTGAAGAGCTTTTCTTTAAAAATTGAGAAATTATTTTTTTTTACAAGTTTCTTTAAGTAATCTTTTGATATTAATAATTTTTCATTAGATTATTGATAACAAGTTCAAATTTTGACAAGATGTTACTTGATAAGTCTCTGAATTGACAATATTTCCTAGAATATTGATAAATCGTTTGAATTTTAACAACAGCATTATAGAAAATTTACAACTACTTTTATAGAATTAACAATTTTTATAAAAAGAAATTAACAATTTTTATAAAAAGAGTTTGAAAACTAGAATTAAAATATACATGTGTGTGTTATTTTGCACAATAAAAGTAAAGGGTATTCTCAGTTTAATGGTCATAAATGTTTTAGTAAATCAAATGGTCATATAGATTCAAACTCCCCTCCACAATTTCAGAAAATTTAACCTATCTCAGTGTTGGAGCTTTGGCCACCATTGGCAGTAGTCCGGTCACCATTGCCAACGATGGAGTTCGCAGCCAATTGGCAACAATAGTAGAGTGATAGACTTTCAAAATAAATAAATAAATAAATAAGCAGAGGGTATTTTATCCTTTCAGATGCAAACTTATTTTTAGTTTGGTCTTTAGGTCCTGTAAAATAATTTCAAAAGTTTTTCAGACTTTAATGCAAATAAATCTCTTTAAAGGGACTTTAATTTTGATTCAATTATAACTTAATATTTAAACTTTGACTTATTATAATTTAGTTCTTAAAGTTTTGATTTGATTGTAACTTAATTAAAAAACTTTGATTCTTGTAATTCAATCCTTATATTTTTAATCAGTTAAATATTGGTCTCTATTCTTAAAAAATAAAAATATAAAGATTAAAATTATCTTAAGATTTATTGCTAATAATTTAAATTAATAAGAAATTTTAATCTTTATAAATATTAGAAATTTAAAATATTTTTAATATTTATACTTTTATTTTTTAAAATATAGGGATCAATATTTAAGTAATTGAAATTATAGAGATTGAGTTATAAAAAGTAAAGTTCAAATACTGAATTACAGTTGAGTCAAAATTATAGAAATTAAATGATTAATTTTTTAAAAAAAATGGATTAAAGGATAAAAATATTCTAACCTGGCAACATCGCCATGGAACTGAACATCAGAACGGGGGAAGCAGATTATTGATGGAGAATTCTTGCTTTGGTTTTGGCTTTAGAATGGAGGAAGCAGGAGACAGCTTAGCATCAGAACTCTAGGCTTGTAAATAGAGCTCAAAACAGACTCGGTTGAGGCAATAATCTGCTTGTAATTGAGATGAACTCGGAATTGGGAATTGAATTTGAGAGGAATCGATTGGAATTCAACAGATTTTGTAATTGTCAAACTTCTTTTACCAGTAAACGTCCATTAAATTTAACGGTGAGGTAAATCGTGCTTTTTTTTAAAGTTTCAAAGCTACATGGCTCCAAAAAATAAGTTTAAAATACTACATGCTTCCACAAAAAAGTTTTTGAACATTTTTATCTTTTAACCCAAAGAAATTTGTAATGAACAGGAGCTAGTTTTTTTTTTTTTATTCTTTTTGTCTGTTGAAATAAGTGGATAGGAGCTAGTTGAATTTGTGTACGTAGATTAGGTAGAACTACTCTATTGTATAATAATTCTTAGGATCAGGCAACGGTGGGTACACTGGATCCTCTCTCGGTGTACTTGTACTTATCATCTCCTAAGATGATATTGGACTTTCATTTTAGCTCATATGATTTTTGCTATTGATTTTAAATTATTATTTTAACATTAAATATAGACTGTTTTCTTTGCTTATTAGGGGATAAACACTACATCACCCTGACGAGATCTGGACAACCTAAAATTAAATTTTCTTTTATTTGAATTTTATAGTTATTAAAATAGAAATATGTAAGAAAATATAATTTTTTTTGATAAATATGGTTATCACTAATCTCACTAGTACAAATTTAATCTATATGGCATATTTTAATACTAAATTATGCCATATAGATATAATTTGAATGGTTCGATTTAATATTAAAAATTTTTATTTTTTACAAATAAACCATCTAAATATGCCTTAAACAATTCAGATTTAATATTAAATTTTTTATAATTTTTATTTTGATAAATATAATATTAAAAATAGGTTAACATTAATGGTAGAAATTATTTGAGATGAAATGAAGGACCAAGATACTTTGTGAGTGTTGAGCACAGAATGCTCATCAATTCTAATGAGTGATGAGCACTGAATGCAAAATCGTTGGTGAACTCAATATGTTGGGTGTTTTTAGTTTTCAATTGGTGAAAAGTTAGTTTGTTAAAAATTTATTTAATAAAAGTCAATTATTATAATAAAATTTGTGTTTAGATATGTTTTTTTTAAAAGTCGATTTGGTAAATTAAAAATTTTTTAAATTATGATAGTGAAATATATTTTTTAATTACTTTGGACTGGTTCATTGTGCAACTTCAGCTGATCTATGAAGAGAGGCAAAAACACTCGCTGGCTCACAATCATGTACTCGCATCACTCTTCTTCGCATTAAGCTACAACGAACAAGGAAAGGATTAATGAAGATAGATGATTACCTTATCAAAATGAAAAATATCTCAGACAATCTCACACTAGTCCATAATCCTATTGCTACTTTTGACTTAATCTCACACATCCTTGCAGGTTTAGATGCCGACTACAACCCCATAGTCTATAATCTTCTGGATAAACTAGATTTGTCTTGGATTGAGTTACAAGCCTTACTTCCTGCCTTTGACACTCACATTAAACAAATTCAATCCTTGAGTAGTTCAACCTCAATGCACATTCATTTAATCTTACTACCCATACACGGTCTCAGCACAATAGCAATCAAGGATAAGGAAACTCTCATAACTCTCATGGTCGTAGTCAAAGTTTCCAAGGACGTAGACGTTCTGGTACAGGTAGAGGATCAAGCAAAACCCCTTACTATGGCCCTTGCCATTAAGAAAGTCATTGGGTGAAAGATTGTCCTTGACATTTCGATCGCTCGTATAATGGTCCCACACCAAGTTCTAAAGGTCAGTACCACACTCCCCATCACTTTGCCTATATAGCAACACTTAACACAGTTGATGATCCAAGCTGGTACTTCGACATTGGTGCCACCACTCATGTCACTAATGATATAGCTCAACTTGATGATGCAACTGATTATACTGGTAAGATTGGTTTATTTATTGGTGATGGATATCCATTTAAGATTGAGCATATTGGAAATAATAAATTGCCTACTAGTGATGGTCATAATTTTCTTCTTAAAGACGTATTGCATAACCCTGCTACTGGTAAAACCTTGATTAGTGTTGGAAAAATGGCTGATGATAATGATGTTTATACTGAATTTCACCTTAAGTTTTATTGTGTGAAAGACAAGAAGATAGGAGCAATCATTCATAAAGGGACACATGAGACGAATGGCATGTATATAGCTAATAATAGAGCTCTTATTTCTCAGCATTTACTAATTTGTTATTCAGTTTCTTATAAGAATAAGCTATCAAGTGATGATCTTGAAGTATGGAAGGACATCCTTCATTTAATGTTTTGCTCAAATTTTGCATTCATGTAATTTTAAAGTTTAATAATAAGTCTTTTTTTTTTTTGTGAAGCCTACAAATTTAGAAAAATGCATAATCTTCCATTTGACAAGTCACATTCTCATTCACAAAATCCACTTGAATTAATCCACACGAATGTTTGGGGGCCTGCTTCTATAGTTTCACTTAATGGCTTCAAATATTATGTGCATTTTGTTCACGACTACAGTAAGTACACTTGGATACATCTTCTTAAGTGCAAAAGTGAAGCCAAAACATCATTTCTTTAGTACAAACAATTAGTTGAAAATTCATTTGATAAGAAAATTAAAGAGTTGCAAAGTGATGGTGAAGGGGAATTTTAAGGTCTCACACCTCTTCTAGTTAAATATGGCATTCAACATCGCCTATTGTGTCCATATATGTCTTCACAAAATAGGAGAATTGAGCATAAACATAGACATATTGAAGAATTGGGACTTACTTTACTTGCTCAAGCGCACATGCCACTTCGCTATTGATAGGAATCTTTTCATATTACTGTTTTCTTAATCAACTTGACTCCTACATCTATTCTTGCAAGAACTTCACCTTATCAACAACTTTATGGAAAACCTCCAGATGATAATAGGTTAAAAAATTTGGTTGTGCTTGCTATCCTTGCATGAGACCTTACAATCAACACAAGCTGCAATTCTGGTTAGATAAATGTGTTTTTCTTGGTTATTTTGGACAACACAAGGGTTTTAAATGTCTAAATTCAAATGGAAAAGTGTTTATCTCTAGACATGTGACTTTTAATGAGGATATTTTTCCCTTTACCACAGGTTTTCTTCATGCTTGACATTCTCATACTCAACAACACAATGATAATATGGCATCCTTTCTACTTTGCATTAGCCCAGTTCCAAATTTAATTAATCATGGACCTCTTTCACTTGGCCCAACTAGTACCAATGCAAACTCTATAGACTCAAACAACAGATCTAATCCTAGACCTGCTCCTTCAAATCCTATTTCACACACTCTTAACAGTTCTCTCTTGGGTCCTAATTCATCCTCTCCCAATCATCAGCTTAGCACTAACTCCACATCATGGCAAGTATAGGGTCACCCAATGGTAACACGATCCAAGAAAGGTGTTTTCAAGCCTAAACATCCTTCTATGGGTGTTGTTGTTAGTCATAGTATTAATGAAGTTGAACCATCAACTGTTAAGGAAGCTCTACGATCATCCCAATGGACTTAAGCCATGCAAATTGAGTTTGATACTGTTGTGCAAAATTGTACTTGGGATCTCGTTCCATTACCACCTCACACTAAGGTTGTTGATTGTCTCTGGGTCTTCAAACTTAAGTACAAGGCTGACAAAAGTATTGATCGGCCTAAGGTAAGGCTAGTTGCCAAAGGCTACTAACAAGATGCTAGTGTAAACTTTGAAGCCACGTTCAGTCCTGTTGCTAAAATAACTACTATTTGAGTTATTCTCACCATTGTGGTCTTTTTCTGGCCTATCAAACAATTAGATATCAATAACACCTTCTTAAATGGTTTTATTACTAAAGATGTATACATGCAACAACCTAAAGGTTTTATAGACTCTACTCGCCCCTCTCATGTCTGCAAATTAAAAAAGGCTCTCTACGACCTTTGTTAAGCACCATGAGCTTGGTTTGAGTGACTTCAAGATGTTCTTCTCACTTGGGGTTTTAATCACACAAGAAGTGATAATTCATTATTCATTAGACGAGATAAATGAGGCATCATCATGCTTTTTGTATATGTCGACGACATTCTAATAACTGGAAATGACAACAAACTTTTATCTGAGTTCACTCAAAAGCTAAATGATGTTTTCTCTCTCAAAGATCTCGGTGACCTACACTATTTTTTAGGTTTTGAAGTTCATTGTGATACAACTGTAGTCTGTCTTAGCCAAGCCAAGTATATTATTGATCTGCTACAAAGGTTCAACATGCTTTACACTGCTCTAGTTGCTACACCTATGGCAGTAAGCAAATTACTCTCAGCTGACGATGGTTATGTTTTGAACTAGCTTGCTAAGTTTTGATGGGCCATTGGTGCTCTTTAATACTTGACCAATACTCATCTAGATATTGCATTCTCTATTAACTACCTAAATCAATTTCTTTCTAATCCTACCATAGCTTATTGGCAAGGAGTTAAATGTATCTTTTGGTACCTAAAAGGAACTGCCACCAGTGGCCTTAAAATTTGTCCTTCGAAGTCTCTTGAGATATTTTCTTTCTCTAACACAAGCCGGGCTTTATGTCCCATGGATCGTAGATTTGTCTCTGGCTATCTGGTTTATGTTGGAGAAACCTTAGTGTCTTGGTCCTCCAAGAAACAAAATGTAGTAGCATGATCGAGCATGGAGTCAGAGTATCGAGCAATGGCGAATACCACAGCATAAGTTAACTAGTTAATGTCATTATTTTTAGAACTTCGTCTCTCAATCTCCCGAGCTCTTGTTGTCTGGGTTGATAATTTGAGTACAACTGCTCTTGTTAAAAACCCTGTATATCATTCACGCGCCAAACCCATCAAGATAGACACCCATGTTATGAGAGATCAAGCACTTGCTCGAAAACTTCAAGTTCACTATGTTCCATCAGTTGAACAATGAGCAATCTTCTTACAAAGCCTCTAGGAGCTCCAGTGTTCAAGTACTTGTGTAACAAACTCAAATTGGAAATACCACCCTCTCATTTGTGGGGGAATGTTAAAGAAGCCCATTAACACAAGCCTATGATTGCATGGCTCCTCAAGATGCAGCCGTTCCGAGTTATCTGTGTGTATATATTTCATGTATCATATATTAGTTGTTGTATCAGTTAGTTGCAATTTTTTTAGCTTAGATACCATCTCTCATATAGCTATATATGTAACCTTATTTTCATCTTAATGAAGTAAGCTCACTTTCTAATTTCTTCAAACTTTTCTATTACCAAATGGTGACAGAGGTATATATGATCAACCATGGAGAGAGTGAATTGAATTTAGGGTTAGATTTGGTGGGACGGCAAGCGCCCTAAAGCTGTGCTGACGCTGAATGGCAAAGTCAAGTAAGGGCTTCGATTGTGTTCGGGTCAGCTCGAATTTTCAAGGAGTGTGAGCTAATGAGCGGGGTGTTCGGGATGTTGAAATCAAAAAAATTGCTTCCGCCTCCCATGTGTGCTCCTTCTTCTTTCTCCTTTCCCTTTGCGACTCATCACCCTGATGAGCACCGTGGTGCTCATCAGGGTGATGCAATCTGGACCTGGATGGTCCAGATTTAAAAAAAATTTAATATTTTTATTTTATAATTTATAAATAAAAATTTATAAAAATTATAACAAAGTCCTAATAAATATTTTTATGATTAATCTAATCTATATTTAATTTAGAGTGTCTAATTTAATATTTAAATTTTTACATTTTTATATATTGATTATTCAAATATATTTTGTATAGTTTAAATTTAAAATTTTTAACTTGTAATATTTTTAAAAAATATTTTTTAAAAGTTATAATTAAAATATTATACATTTTATTTTTTAATATTATATTCATTAAAATAAAAAATAAAAACTCTAAATTTAAACTTTGCAGATAAATATTTGATATTGAATATGGACTGTCTAAAATATATGTAGATAGTCAATTTAAAAAGTTATAATATTAAATTAGACCACCTAAATTAAATCAATACTATTTAGATTAATAATAAATTTATTTATAAAAAATTATAAATTTTTATTTTAATAAATATAAATTTAAATTTAAATTAAAAAATCTGGGCCATCCACATTTAATCTGAATGGTCCAGATTTATTTTTATGGATGAGCACCTTGGTGCTCACCGAAGACGGACCCGTTTTCGCAGACTTGGGAGAAAACACACCACCCCTTCTTTTGATTATGAATATTTAGATAAGAAGAAGAAGCTCAAAGATTTTGGTTGAATTAGGATGGACATGGGAATGATCGAATTAGTCAATCTTGACACCTGGCAAGCAGATACAGCATCCATGGCAAAAATTAACGGAACTTACTAACATTTAAGAATACCCTTGTACCAATTTAAATAATATTATGAATTTTTATCCTTCTTTTTTATTTTATATTAGTGGATGCTTTTGACCTTTATGAGTATTTTTACTTTTTTTCTTTTTTTTATAAAATTGATGAATATTCATATATCATTATTAATTTAATTTAATAATATAAGAAAATTAAAGAAAAAATTTATGAATACTTTTGTATCTTAATCCTAAGTTTTTTATTGATGCAGGGGAATGTAGCATTTGAGAGTTGAGACACAATAACGTTATAATTGTTACAATTATTTATATCACACACTATTATAACTTTGGGTTAGCGAGGAATTTCAACGTGACTATACTTATTGTTTTACAAAATAAATTAGTGAGGAATTTGATGAGAAAGAGTAATTTTATCTCTAAAATTATAATTAGCGAGAGCTTTTCGTTAGCAAGTGGGTTTAGAGGAATTTCATTGCCTCTAAAAAAGTGTGGTGATAAACGTTGAACCTCTTGTTTTCTCCAAGGATAATGATATTTGACAAGAATACTCTAACAATTTTATTTAATGAAAAGTGGATTGGTTATTTCAGAGTAATGGTTCAAAGGTTAATGATTAAAATTATAATTAAATTATGATTAAATCAATAATAAATGAAATATTTTATTAAACTAGTTAAAAAATTAGCTTAATAATTTTTTGATTCAACTACATAAGTTGATTTGAATTTCAAGAATCCATATTAAGTATTTTATAAATATATCAACTTGCATGGCATTTTTTATATATAAATTTTAGGGAAAAATTCAGGTGGGGATCTTTAACCAAATATATTCAAAAAGAGAATCCCAAAATTTTTAAAATTTTACTGCAGAAGCCCATGCAGAATTGAAAATAAATTTGTAATATAAATGACACAACTGCCCCCATTTAAATGGATAACATAATGTAGATGAAAAGACTTGTTCATTCCCCTATTATATGCTGTTCATTTAATTATAAAATGTTGTTAATTACTTAATGTCACTTGTTTATAGCTCTAATTTCACTTAATTTCATTTTAAGTGTTGGTTTTATGATAAGAAAATTTGTTCGTTTTCACATTGTATGTTGTTCATTCCAAGGGTCATAAACAAGTGAAATAGAAAAACGAACAACATTTCATAAGTAAATGAACAACATACAGTATGGAAAATGAACAAGTCAACAGCAATTTTGTCATTTTTGTCACAAATTTAATTTCAACTCAGTATTAGACCCTGCAGTAAAATTTCAAAAATTCAAATGTTCTTTTTTTCATTATAGTTGGTCATGGATCCCTCACTGAAATTTTCCTAAATTTTATATTATTAAATTTATATTCTTCCACTTTTTTCTTTTCAAATATTGCTTTTAATAATGGGAGAATGATAGTTAGGTCCCAAAATAGTAAATTAATGCAAATTGAGTCCCCCATAATTTTTTTTTAACAAAATGAATCATAAATGTTAATTTAAATAGTTATAAATAGAAATTTATGTTACAATCTAAAAATTACATATGATATTTAAATACTTATTTGTAATTGAAATTCTTAAATTTGTATAATTTAAATTGATATTTTTAATTTACTTTTTAAAAAAATTTATTGTGATTTAACTGATATTAATTCAATGTTTTAAAATCTGACTGTCATTTTCCTTTTAATAATCCTTCCAAAAAATTTCTGAGCCCGCGTTTTGCCCCAGGCTTTTCTCTCTTCAAACTCTTCCTCCGTTCCCATTCGGCAAAACCTCCATTCCTTCATCCTTGTGCGCTTGTAACCTTGCCACCTTAGATGCAGCTGTCTCCGTCTTCCCCGCGCTTCACCTTCACCTGTTTTCTTTCCCGGTCTCGTGGTCGTCGTGTTCCCTGCTGGTTCAGAATTTTCAGGTACATGTCGTCAAATATTTGAGCTTATACCCGCGGATTTTGTTTACAAGTAATCTTGTTGAGGTTTAGTTGCTAGAATCAAGGAGCTTTTGGATTTTTATATATTGCTTAGAAATGTTTCAATAACAGCGTGGTTTGGAGTTGAATCGGAACTTGGTGTTTCGATTACTTGTTCATCGATAGCTGTCAATTTAAATATCTTATGCTCATAACGTGACTTTGTAGAGAAGACAAAGAGGCTAGATGTATGATTTAATTAGTTATGTATTATTATTAATTGCACTGAGATTGAGACTCTACCTTTGTTACCAGCTGCTATATCTTGACCATTTATTTATTCTTCAAAATTGGGACAAGTGATGTGATCTCAGCCATCTTTTCTCTCTCTCTTAATTCCTTCTTCTCTTGTTTGATCTTATGGCTACACTAAAAGATTGACTCATAAGAAGTTGATGTCGCAACCCTTGTGACTTTGGGTATGTTTGAGAGTATATGATGAAATGAAAAAGAACGGTTATTGATGGAATAGAATGTGGTGAAGTGGGACGGAGTAGACTTTGGGAGTTTCATTAAAAGAATAAATGATTTTATTTAATTATTATTTAAGAATAATTATTAATAGATTTGAATAAAATATAATTATATTTTTAAATTTTAAGGTAAGGGGGAGTGAAAGAGTGGGAAGGAGTGAGAAACATAAGGGTAATTTTGTAAAAATATTATTTATATTATATCATTCCATGGGGAGTTAAGAAAAATTGGTTTAGGATGGCTTGAAAGACCACCCCAAGCCATTCCATCCTCTTTTAATTTTTTTTTTCAAAGAATGACATAAGGTTTCTAATCATCCTATTCCATTTCATTCCATTTAAAAAGAAACTCCCAAACATTATCTAAAAGACTAAGAAATTATTCATGGCAAAGAGTATTGGTCGTGTTTAGAGTTTATTTAGCTTTATGTCTTTTTCCCCCCCTCTTAGTTTAGGAGAAAAAGAAATAAAAATAAAAACAAATGCACATTTGTTGAAACAAATCCTACACTTATTCCTTCCCACAATAGGTTTGTCAGATTATTGAATTTGTTAATTAATGCATGTCTCTACTTGTTAAATGCATATCAATATTTGTTAATTAATGAACACATGCTTGTTTAAATAAGTAAATGATTTGAAAACTAAAATATTAAATTAACAATATATATTAAATTTTGTACTACATAATTAGAGTTCAAACCTCCCTTGAACCCAAGACCCTTTAAACACCTACATGATTTAATTGGTCACTGAATCTAACAACCAACCGCTGATGACAATGGGGCTTTGACAGCTAACAATCCAATGGCCGGCACTGATAATAGAGGAGAAAGTAGATTTTTTTTTTTTGAAAAAAAAGAAGGGATATTATAATCTTTTTCTCTTGAATCTCATTTTTAGAACAGGCTTCAAGGGACCACATGGAAATTTCAGCTATCAATGAACAACTTGGGGTAGAGTACAAGAGAATAAAGTAACAAAAGCCGTTTTATTTCTTCTTCCATGAAACAAATAAGTTTCGAAATCAGAAGCCCCAAATCCCTCACTGGCATAACGGAAAAGGAAAGATCGGGTTTGAAATAGAGAAATTCTTGCTGTTTTATAAATAAAAAATTAACAAAATAATAAAATAGAATTTCAATTATCTAAATATGCATGTGCTTTGCCCAATTCAAATCAAGGGGAGTCCTACTCTGTGCTCCATGTGCGTTCACATGTGACGTTGACTCAGTTGTACCATTGAGAAAAGGAAACGCGGGAAGCTCGGGACTGAAAAAATTAAAATAACTATATATAATGACAAAAGCTTAGCTCTAACATCTTAGCACCACCGTCAACTCTCCTACTTCACAGTCCATTAAGTTGCTGAATATTTGATTCCCTTTTACCAATTTGCTGCTTCAACTTCTCCGATGAAGTATCATGTTTTCTTAAGTTTAAGAGGAACCAACACTCGCACCTTCACTGATCATTTGTACTCTCCCTTGCTTCGACAAGGAATTGTAACTTTCAATTTCAGGGATCTTGAGAGAGGAGAAGTTATTTCCGAGAAGCTATTGATCAATCTATGTTTGCCATTGTTGTGCTCTCAGAGAATTATGCTTCTTCATCGTGTTTGGATGAATTGCAGAAGATCGTAGAATCCAAACATGACTCGAATCCAACAATTTTTCCAGTTTTTTACGGCACAGATCCATCTGATGAATGTGGTACAATTCGTAGGTTTGATTCTCGGAAGGTCTCAAGGGAGATAACCCATATACCACCATGAAGAAAAGGCGGTCATTGCAATGATGACACCTGCTGATCTAGTGCCAAGGAGGTCCAGAGTGGTGCCCTAGTATTGATACACACAAAATTCTTTTTTTTTTCAATGATATGCAATGCTTTCAAAATAAATGAATGCAAACTATATATTTATTTGCAAACAGTTAAGCATTTAATTAAATAGAATAAATTATTTCATTATCTTAATTCTTTTGTTACAAAGAGAGTTACCATGGTCTAGCGTTTCCTCCATATGGTCCACACATGCAACAACACTAGAGCAATACTTAATCTATACGGTTAAATGATAATTGTCAATTATCAATCTAATTAAATACCAAACTCACTAAATTTTAGATACCTATTAAAACCTAAAATCTCATTTTATCAGCATCAACCCTTTCAACATACTTCATTAATCACATTTAACACCCAAACATACTAATATCATCAATTATTTACTCACATTATTCCAAAACTCTCAATTTTCAATTAGGGTTAGTCTAAACCGTAACCACATACTCCAAATCACTACACAATTTATAAACTTAGGTTTAGAAACTTGATTTAACTCTTGAAAATCTTAACTAAATTAATGGGTTCGATCAAAACCCAAAGAGAGATGAAATCAAGCTCTAATCATTTCAAAAACCATCAAAGTTCACATGAAAGAGATTGGGAGATGTAAAGGAAGTTTACCCAACAATACTCAGGCTCCAAATGCTTTTAAAATGACGTTGGGGATTAGCCCTAGCAGCCTTCAATGTCTCCTCTGTCGCCTCTCTCTCGTTTCTCTTTTCTACTTTTAAAACAAACGTGATTTTATGTCTAATTTGACCCAAATTTTGGCCATGCATCGTGGTGCAATATGTGTGCACTGCAGCACATGGTGTAGCAAGTGCCACATGCCATTTTGGCCATCTTCTCAAGTCTGGTTGACCCGTACATTATTTTAGTTCATTTCCAAAACTGTTCAGAGGTCAAATAACTTTATTAATGTCTGAAAACACCATTAATTTATAAATTACATATTTGATTAATTTACTCTTCTTAAACACTCAAAGTTTCTAGTTTAAAACTTAGGATGTTACAAAATACCCATGAACCCTAAAGTTGCCTCCAATTCTTTATAATGTGTAATTTCATTGTAAATCTAAACTATTCAAATAATATTTTGACATTATAAATTAATTTATATTTCTTAAAAAATTATGATGTAAAAATAAAATATCAAATATTAAATTAAAAATTTTATTAATGTAAATAATATTTTATATTAAACAAATAAAACTGGAGCAGATACGGGGGGGAAATGCGGCATGTCAGCCTCTAAAGAAAAATGCGGTCAAATCGGTTTGATCTTCCCATTTCAGCGGTCCCATGGAATGGCCTTCTACATGGACCTCGTTGTTACATAAATGCTCCTATCTCTCTCTCACATCAAGGAACTCCAAGCTCATCTTATCACCACCGGCCAATTCCAATCCCACTCTTCTCGCACCAAGCTCTTTCAGCTTTGCGCCGTTTCACCCCTCGGTGACCTTTCTTTCACCTGCAAAATTTTCCAGCAAATCCGAACACCTTCCATGCCATTGTTCGAGGCTTAGCGCAGAGCTCCCACCCCACACAAGCTATCCCATGGTACCTAACCATGTTGCCGAGGTCCCAAATGGTGGATGCTCTAACTTGCTCATTTGTACTGAAGGCATGCGCGCGTGCTTTGGCTGTCTTTGAAGCCTCACAGATGCATTCTCAGATTGTGTGTTTAGGGATCGAAGCTGATGTTTTGTTGCAGACCACCTTGTTAGGTGTGTACGCTAAATCGTGTGATCTCATTTGTGCACAAAAGGTGTTTGATGAAATGGGTTTGCGTGATATAGCTTCGTGGAATGCATTGATTTCTGGGTTGGCATAGGGTAATCGGCCCAACGAAGCTATGGCTTTTTTTAACAGAATGAAGGAGGAGGGTTGAAAGCCAAATGAGGTCACTGTTCTCGGTGCACTCTCTGCTGGTTCACAATTGGGTGCTTTAAACAGGGTGAAAATATTCACGGGTACGTAGTGGATGAGAAGCTAGACATGAATGTAATTGTTTGTAATGCAGTTATTGATTGGTACGCAAAATGTGGGTTTGTAGATAAAACCATATTCGGTCTTCAATAACATGAGTTGTGGGAAAAATATTATTACATAGAATACAATGCTTGTGGCATTAGCAATTAACAATGATGGACACAAGGCATTGGATCTTTTGGGTCAAATGGCTCTAGATGGAGTGAAGCCAGATGCGGTATCCTATCTTTTTGCATCGTGTCCGTTCAACCATGCTGGTTTGGTGGAAGAGGGTGTTAACTTGTTTAATTCAATGATGAAGTTTGGGGTTAAACCCAATGTTAAACATTATGGTAGAGTTGATTTGTTGGGTCGAGCAGGAAGGCTCAAAGAAGCTTGTGATATTGTAAACTCTATGACTTTGTTCCCTGATGAAGTCCTATGGCAAACTTTGCTTGGGGCCAGCAAGACGTATAGGAACGTCCAAATGGGAGAGATGGCATCAAAGAAGCTGGTGGACATGGGATCTATCACTTGTGGAGATTTTGTGTTGCTAGCAAATATTTATGCAGCCAAAAGGAGAGGGATGATGTAGGGAAGGCAAGGGAAGAAATAAGGATGCAAGGAAGGTGCCAGGATCTGGTTACATGGAAGTAGACGGTGGGTTATACAAGTTTGTAAATGGTGATCAGAGTCATCCGAATTCCAGAGAGATCTATGCAAAGCTGGATGAGATTAAGTTCAGGATTAAGGCCTATGGATATACAGCTGAGACTGACCTTGTATTGCATGACATAGGGGAGGAGGACAAGGAGAATGCTTTGAATTATCACAGTGAGAAGTTGGCAGTGGCATTTGGGTTAATTAGTACAATCGATGGAACTCGAATTATCTTCAAATCATTTTCTGCATCCTCTCTTTTTCCAAAGAAATTTATTACATATATTCTGTAAATAGGTGGGTCGATTATGCTCGATGGATTGGAGTCCAGAAAATACGTGGTTGAACATGCTGGTTTTCCAACTAAGAAGTACAGTATGCGCCTCTGTTTCATGAGGCAGATTCAGCCAAATCATTGTATGTAATTGCTGAATTGAGCGGAGTTCCAACCAATTTGTTTCCAGCATGTTGTTGAATTGATTTTTGCTTTCTGGAGTAAACTGGCTTGACAAATAATTTATCAGAATAACGAAGATTGGTGAGTGCGTGAGTTTCTAGATACCACCGTCGCTGGTGGTCAATGACAACATTTTGATCCTCCATAAACTACCAGAAGTTGGTAGATGAAGTTGGGTCTCCATAAACAATAAATGAACCTCAAACGATGAACAACAAAAGTGTAGGAGCCTAAATTATAGGAAAAATGTATGGAGAGTAATAACAAAATGCAAGCAAAGTATAGAGATTTGAAATTATGTTTTTCCTTAAATTTATAATAAAAGAATAACAAATTAAATTGAGGATAGCATGGTCAAATAACATCGTACTTTTTAAATTTACTTTTCAATAGCTCCAAGTCTATATCAATGTTTTAAAAATTAAATTGAACAATAAATCAAAAAAACCAACATATTACAATTCTCATAATTTAACCTTTAGACTAGCAGTCAAACTAGTGACATATTAAATAAAAAATAAGATTTATGTGCACATGCCAACTCATAGACATATAAGAAATAAAAAATCAAAAATACTGAAAGTATTCTTTCCAATTCAAAATTGTTCAGCTATAACATATCAAGTTTCAATTCTATGGAGCAACAATTTATATAGTTGTTTTAAAGTTCTTAATAAATGTTTAAAGGATATATTTTAAAGTTAAGCAACCCATTAGTTTCCAATCTTCCCTTCAGAGGAAAATTTGCATTTGATCAAAATTTTAGACAGATCTTTCATGTTATTCCAAGTGATTTTAATGAAGATATTATTTTTGACACTGTTAACTCTTCGTATATTTGAGATAATTGTCATCTTTAACTAAAAATATGAGATTTTTGGAAACAAATGCAAAAGCATTTATCAATGCTCTTCAAAATTTTGCTAACTATATTAACTCAATTTTTTTTGTTACAGTAGAGGGCTACACCTAGAAACAGTAAAAATTAAACAACATTAGGGAATTTAAATCCCAAGCTTTCTTCCAGCACTAATTCCCTCACAAATTGGGGAATTTAATCAAACAGGAGAGAGTCATAGATCCCTTTTTTTGCCAGTACATCCACCACCATGTTTTGCACCCCGGGAGCAAAAGTCACCAAGACTTCCCAGTTGTATCTCAATAAGTTCTGAGCATTTAAAAAGGCCAGACTATTGCTGTAATGGTTCCCATGATGATCATTCATAAGCTCTACTAAGTTCTTCCAATCTGATGATGATAATATATATTTTATATATCAACTTAATTAATGATAAGACTTTTAGGGATGGCCATTGACGGACTCAAGCAATATCATTTGTGGAGTCGGGCCATTGAGCTCATGGGCTCAATGCAAGACCTGAGGTCTTTGGGCCCTTATAATTGTTTTTAAATTTTTTAAAATAAATATTTGAAAATAAAACAAATTAAACCATAAGTAATTAAATATTAACCAATTAATTATCAAATTAATGTTTAAATTTCCAAAGTAAATCCAAATAAGTCTTTTCTAAATATCAATAAAACAATAATATCTATCATAATGATCATTATCATTTTCATCACTATCATCTTCAAAATCAATAATATTTGATTGTGCTTCACTATGAGTTCACTCTTCTATGGAAAAAAAATATCAAAATTTTCTTTTTTATTTAGGCTAGAGTTATTTTTCATTTTTCTAGTATTTCTACTTTTTTTATATTCAAAACCTCTCTCTCCTCATTTATTAAATACTAATGAATTATATATATACATATATGGCGGACGCATGACCCTGAGTTAATGGGGGTATAAATTATATAAAATATAAAACTAATTAAAAAATAAAAATTTAGTATATAAAATATATATTTACATACCTTGCAAGTTTTCTCTCCGTCGCTTCATATTTGGAAACTGTTGAATGATCAATTCATTGTCAATGATATTAAACGTATCTTTTTCAATATAAGTCACTAGAAAATCATTCATCCATAGATATCACATTCAATTACACAACTAATTTTTCACAAACTTCATAGCAAAAAAAGCTCTGAAAGAAGCAATATCATTGCTAGTTTTAAAAGAAGATAAACTAACAGATAGATAATATGTCTTCCAGTCTCACCTAGCTTCTCTACAAGGCTAGAAACTTCCATCAAAGATGCAAATTCAACACTACTATACATGTGAATGATATAAGTTTCAAGTTAATTTTCAAGCATCACTAATTTCGTTAAAGAATGTCATTGCAAAATTGGGACTTGGGACCACTTTAAACAGTAGCAAAAATTTCCTGTTTCTCCATCTCCTTCAACCTATTTTTTGGAGCTCACTCTCAACTTCTCACTCTCAGTCTCACATTTTCACTCCATCTATCTCTCATCTCAAACTCTTTTTTTTAGCAAAAGGTCTTTCCATCTGCTTGTCTTTTGGTCTTCTTTTAGTTTTTATATGCTTTAAAATTTTAGATTACATTGTTATTAGGGTTATTTATTATTTAGTGTGACTTTAATTTTGTAAAATATTAGAAAAGAAAACTAAAATTATATTCTTGTAAAAGTAATCTAAATTTAAATATAATGAATTTAAAATTAAAACCTCTTATGACTAAGTGAAATATAAAAGACTTAAATATTTTTGAACTCAAATACATTTTATTTTGGCTCTAACGGGTTTAAAATTATAGGGACAATGGGGGAAAATTTTTATAACTCCTACCTCCTCGTAATTTTTCCCAATTGCCCTCCTCAACCATATGTACATCTAACATTGTATATATATAGGTTTATATGAGTTAACACTCTATTTGAGCCCATTAAAAATGGCCAATGTAAGCCCGATTAGGGTGTTAACACACCTAAATTTAAATGGTCTAGATATGTGAATATTGAGATCCTAACTAATTTATTATTAGATTTTTCAAATGACCTGATAAAGTTCATTCTTGACTTTCCACATTTCCAAATTTATATAACAATATCTATAATTCTTTATATTTTAGGGATAAAACCATAGTAGCTCCTACATACATTGACTATGGTTGAAGAAGTAAATATGTACATGTTGTCTATGCTCTCTAGTAAAAAAGTTATATATTTGAGCTTTGATAATATCGTAAAAGATAATAGAAATATGAATTCACTTAGAAACCTTTACTCTATAGATTTGCTAAATTTAATTTCAATGTTGGGCCTCCCAAATCATGATATAAGGCTCAAAATGGTATGTCTCAATTATTTTAATATAAAAAATTGATAAGTTTATGGAGTTGTGCAATACCATATATATAATAGTTATATGAATTGAAAAACATGTTTCTATGGCCCAAGAGATGTTTAGAACAAATGAAAGGACAACAATATGTATACTGCATACTGTTATAAGTTCATTTGATTCCAGGTTGACATTTATCATGAGGAGGTAATTTTTCATTATGTTTCCTTTTCCATGACAAATAATAAAATTAGGGTCAAAGCCTATGTCATGTTAGATTGTACTTACTTTGTCATGTTTTCACCCACAACCAATTGTATGTTATTATTTCTTGTGTTTGAAATATGAAGTATTTAAACATATTTATTCTTGATGAGGATATATAGTCACTCTTCACCATTAGAATTTCAAATGTTGCTTGAAGTCTTTGATAATTCAATATAAAAAATTATGAGTTTTTTTAACCTACTTCATCTATTTACAATGTATATTTTTATCATTTTGTTATACTCTATTATGTATAATTGACATAATGAGCTTGTTTGTTGTAGCTTTTTTTTTTTGAAAAAAAATTATTTATTGAGTTTTTATTATGTTTTTTAAAACTTTTGAAACTAATCAGAATCTAAAAAAAAATTTAATTATTTTAAGAAGCTACTTTGTATAATTTTTAAAAAAATCTAATGCAATAAATGAGAGAGAACGTTTTAAAAATGTGAGATATATAAAGATATCATAAAATTTTAAAATAATTAAATAATAAATTATTTTAGAAAATAGAAATCAAGGAGGATATCATAAAATTTAAAAATAATAAACTAATAATCACTTTTTATTATTATAATCAAAGATAAAATAATGTCTAGTTTTTATAAGATTCTTTCAAAAAAAAAAATATATATATATATATTTATAAAATCCCTAAAATATCTAAAAATTAGTTACTTTTTAACTTTAAACAAGCAAATATATTATTAATGATAGCTTAACATCCTCAATACATATAGAAGATACATTATGTAAACATGTCCATAAAATATTTTATCTGAAAAACTTATCATAAATGATAGATGTGTCACTTATTTCTTTTAAAAAAAAAAAACTATTGCATGATGTATCGATATTTTACTAGTTGTTTCTTATATGAGGAAAAAAAGGAACTTTTCTGATAATGCAACCAATCGACGTGTGAAGCATACAAGAGCAGTGAATTTATTATTTAACCGGCTCTCGGATTCTTGAGGGAGAAGGTAAAGAAGAATAAATATTCAAAAGAAGCCAACCATTACCACAATGTAGAAGGTATACATATGTAACATCCCAATTTAAATTTTAATAGTTAATTTTTGATAAATAAAAATTTTTAAAAAAATATTTAGAGGTAAGCAAATTAGTAGGAGATGATTATTAAATCTAACTTAGGATATAATTCTAAATTAAAAAAATAAAATAAAAAATAATTAAAAAATATTATTATTAAAATATTATTATTATTATTATTATAATAAAAAAAAGTATGAGAAAGAAGGAAAGAAAGAAGAGAACAAGATGGCTTTCGGTGCTCTTCCCCGGTGCAATGATTATATTTATATAATAATAATAAAAAAAGAAGAGAGGAAATAATTAAAAAAAATGTGAGGGACCCACTGAATTTTTATAAAAACTTACCTGTTCCTTCATTTCTTCATTCCTTCTTTCGTGCGTGAGCTGAGGTAGAGAGAGCATCTGGGAGCCAAGTTCACCGGTGCTGGGTTTTAAGGTAAGAGTTTTTAATAGGATATTTAGGGTGTGATTTTAAGCTTTTCAAGACTAAGTAAGTGTTCTAAAATTTTTTCTTAGTCATCCTTCTTCTTTGGTTTCTGAGTTTGTAGTGGTAGAAAATTTAAGATCTGGAAGAGGGATAAATTTATGTTGAATAAATATGATTTTTGAGGTTGTCAGTAGTATAATAAATGTTCTAGAGTATAAATTTATTGATGATCTTTGAATCTGTGGCTTATGGATCAAATTCTAAACTAGATCTGAAAATATATGTTGATTTATTGAGATTTAGATGATTATTTGAGATGAGAAATGAATTATTATGGTTATAGGATTATGATTCTAAGCTAGAGACTCAATTTTTAATTTTTAAATATTTTAGGTACGAATTTATGAAATAAAAAGAAAATTTTGATAATAGAAATTAGTTTAGAAGTTGATTTTTAGATTATTAATGTTTATTGATAATTAAAAGAGGAGTTAAAAATTTTACTTAATAGTATTAACTATAGATTTGTATTAAGATTGAGATTAGGAATTATGTTATATTTTTAATTCTATTATTAGAATTATTTTATTAGTTTCAAAAATTGAAACTAATATTTATAAATAATATGTTATTTATAGATTGTATTACTGGTGAAGATTATGGCGAGAGAGAAATTTTAAGGAATAATTTATTGAAAAAGCCACAAGGTAACCATGCTTTTAATTTGTGATTAGTGTTACTTCATGTTAATTGGGTGATTATTGAGAAAATTATGAATTTTGTAATATTGTATAATTGTGCAATATTATTATGAATTTGTTTAATTATTGTGGGAGGTGTTAGGAGACTTGCTATTATTGTTGTATTTATGTGCCACGTGGTACGCCCCTATTGGAGCTCAATAGGTGGCTTGTAAGGGCTCGAGCTAATCTACCTTTGGCCGGATAATTTAGCACCGAGTAAGAGCTACGGCTCGAGGTTAATGGAGAGATATAAGGATGGTTGTTTGTGTTTATTGTAATATTTTTTATATTTGTTGGAATTATATTATTTTTAATTCTCACTTAGTAAGCACACACTTAACTGTTTGTATACACTATCATAAATTGGCTTTGGTTACTGGGACTTTTGAGTCTCATTATGTGGTTAACAATTTTCAGGAGAAGAGCCACGAGTGACACGTGGAGGAGTCCCAGAGGCTTAGTGGTATAAATTCACTGTCTCTTTTGGGTATTTAATTTATGATTTATAATGTGTTATATTGCCAATATTAGAGCTTTTTGTTTATTGTCAATTATATGAATATATAAATGTAATCATGCCTTTCAAACTATTTCTATTTTTGGTACAATTTGGATGACTGTAATTTTAATATTTGGTTTACTTTGGATTGATTAAATTAGCATGATTATAAGGCCAAACAACTGGCTTGTGTTGAAAATTGACTAAATTGCTTATTTTACTTGTTGGGAGTATAAGGATGGACCAATGTGATTTAATTTACTTATTGGGAGTATAAGGATAGACAAATGTGATTTAGCCTCTAATGGCATGTGGGAGATAAAAATTTATCTGAAATGTTATAGTGTGTGAGTTGAAGCCAATTATAAAATATTTTATATTGAAATTATTGATATAAAAATGTGTTGGATGGCTGTAACCCAACTATGGTTGAGTTAAATTATTTTAAAAAAAAACTTTTGGTGTGTTACAAATTTTGGTATCAAAGCCACATGTTTCAAATTCTTATAAATTATGAAATTGTTATACATTAACCTAGTTTATTGGCAATATACATTATTAAATCATAATACTTCTCCATTATTTTCTTGTCTTGAGATTAGTGTTAACTTAATTATGTGACTTCCATCCTTTAGGAGGGGAGAGATGGTGTCCAAAACTAGGAGAGGTGGTGAAATTGTTGGTGATTCTATAGAGCCAATAGGAAATGACATACCTTCACTGCCACAACCGGAGCCCACACATCAACAAATTGGGCAGGGCGAGCCCATACAGTCACAACTAAGGCAGGATGAGCCAACCATGAGGCACATGATGGATCTACTATATAATCTTAGTGACCGCATGAAGAGACAAGAAGAAGAGTTGGCCGCTTTAAGACAATATAAGGAGAATTCCAACCGAGAGGGAAATGGCCAACAAGAAGGAAGCCATACCAAGGTATTTAATGCGAGCCAATTTGCTGATGAAGGCTCACCTTCCTATTCTCACCATAAGACTAGTTCGAAGAATGTGAGTCTTCACTCTGAGCAACAGACATCCACAATCACAAAGATCTGGAGTACTTTTCGTAAGTTTAATCCTCCTACTTTCGATGGAAATCTTAAGCCAGCGGTGGTTGAAGAATGGATAGATCAATTAGAGAGTATTTTTCGTATGGTTGTGTGCACTTCTAATCAAAAGGTGCAGCTGGCAATATTCCTACTACAGAAGAGTGCTAAGAAATGGTGGGAAACATTAGGACCGAAGGATGATTCCTCTCTTACTTGGGAAGATTTTAAAGCCATATTGTTCGAGAATTATTTTCCTATTGCACTGAGAGCAGAAAAGGAGGCTGAGTTTCATGCGTTTCGTTAGGGTGATCTAGATGAGGATGAATTTATTGAAGAATTCTCAGAATTATCTAAATACTCTACTTACCTCCAGAAACATGAAGACACGGAGTGGATGGCTGAACGATTGCTAGAGAAGGCGAGGCCTGATCTAAGGGAACAGTTAGCCCCTTTTGAGATCAAGACATTCAGTGAGATGTGCAATAAGCTTCGAATAGTTTCTCGGAGGAAGAGAGAGGCTAGATTAGAAGCTAATAGAGAGAGGAGGAAAGAACCTCATGGGAAGCCCCCTATCCACACCAGACCTATTGGTGGAGTAGAGAAGAGGAGCAGTCAAATCTTTGGAGGCTTTAGAAATCAAAAGAAGAAGGGCTACTACCATAAGGGCCAAAGCTACAGAGGGAATCAGAGTGGGAGTCAGGGGTTTTACAGGAGCCCAGCAACCTCTACTCCTACTCTTAGTGCTGCTAGTAATCAAGCATGCAATAAGTGTGGGAAGTTTCATTCTGGTGATTGTTGGGTTTGTTACATCTGCCAGAAGCCTGGTCATATTGCCCGATTTTGCTATCAAAATCAGAATAGGGGTAATGATCAGAGACCTACAGTACTAGCACGAGTGTATGCCCTCTCTGGGCCAGAGGCTACTAACAATCCTAATGCTATCCGAGGTATAATCCGAATCCTTGATAATGATGTTTGTGCTTTGTTTGATTTAGTGTTACACACTCTTTTGTGTCTGATAAATGTATGAAAAGATGTAAATTGCCTGTGTGTACCTTACCTTTTGATGTGAATATTTCTACTCCTGCTGGTTTGACTGTAAGGACTGCTAAGGCATGTCTAAATGTAGAGGTTGAGTATGAGGGTCGAAAGACCACCATAGACCTCATTTATTTGTCTTTGTCTGGGATTGATGTTATTGTGGGGATGGATTGGTTGTTTGCAAATGGAGCTGTACTTGATTGTCAGAAAAAGAGTGTGTCACTCTCAGCTCTTACTGTAACCCTTGTAGAGTCCTAAAGTCCTATGTTGTTGTCTGCAGCTCAAGTAGAACAGTGTATAAGAAAGGGCTGTCAAGATTTTATGATTTTCTTCTCAATCAAGGCAGAGATTGAAGAAGGTGTAGATTAGATTCCAGTAGTGAGAGAATTCCCTGACGTCTTTCCTACTGAAGTAATCAATTTACCTCCAGAACGAGAGGTTGAGTTCTCGATTGAACTCGTACCTGGTACGGGGCCTATTTCTAAGGCACCCTATAGGATGTCTCCGTCAGAGTTAGCTGAGTTGAAGAGACAAATTGGAGAGTTGTTAGAGAAGGGGTTTATCAGACCGAGTGTATCGCCATGGGGGTCACCAGTACTGTTTGTGAAAAAGAAAGATGGAAGCCTTAGATTGTGTATTGATTATAGACAATTGAATAAGATAACCATCAAGAACAAGTACCCCTTACCTCGAATTGATGATTTCTTAGACCAATTAGTCAATTCAGCGGTGTTTTCTAAGATTGATCTAAGATCAGGGTATCATCAATTGAGGGTTAGAGCAGAGGATATCCCTAAAACTGCTTTTAGGACTAGATATGGGCACTATGAGTTCCTGGTAATGCCGTTTGGGTTAACAAATGCCCTAACTGTCTTCATGGATTATATGAATCAAATCTTCAGGCCTTATCTTGATGAATTTGTTGTAGTCTTTATTGATGACATATTTATTTATTCTCGGGATGAGGTGGACCATGCTAGACATCTTAAAATTGTTTTAGAGATATTAAGAGAGCACAAGCTCTATGCCAAGTTGAGCAAATGTGATTTTTGGCTTAAAGAAGTTAAGTTCTTAGGCCATGTTGTTTCAGAAGAAGGGGTAGCAGTGGATCCCAGTAAGATAGATGCAGTAATGAAATGGGAACAACCTCAAAGTGTGACAGAGATTAGGAGTTTCTTGGGTCTTGCAGGCTACTATCGTCGTTTCATTAAGGGTTTTTCACAAATTGCAATGCCCTTGACTAAGTTGACCAGGAAAGATGCTCCACTTATTTGGATGAACGAGTGTGAAGTTGCCTTCCAGGAGCTAAAAAAAAGGTTAACCACCACACCGGTGCTCACCTTACCTGTTCCAACTGCTCCTTATACCTTGTATACTAATGCTTCTAAGAAAGGTTTAGGTTGTGTATTGATGCAGGAGGATCGAGTAGTGGCTTATGCCTCTCGACAGTTGAGACCTCATGAGGAAAATTACCCTACTCATGACTTGGAGCTTGCTGCTGTGGTATTTGCCTTGAAGATTTGGCGGCACTATCTTTATGGTTCTTCTTTTGAAGTCTTCAGTGATCATAAAAGTTTAAAATATTTGTTTGATCAAAAGGAGCTCAACATGAGACAGCACAGATGGATTGAGTTTTTGAAAGATTATGACTTTGAGTTGAAGTATCATCCAGGGAAAGCTAATGTAGTCGCCGACGCTCTGAGCAGGAAGCCTGTACATACTGCTCACATGATGGTCAGAGAACATGAATTATGGAGTAGTTTCCATACAGTAAATGTAAAAGTAGTCAAGAATCATTTAGCTGCTCTACACATTACTGAATTTGAGAATAATTTTTGGGAAGAAATCAAAATTGCGCAACAGAAGGACGATCATTTGAATAAGATTAGGGTAGAGATTGGGGCTGGAAAGGCTGAACATTTTGATGTGACCAATGATGATATCGTGAGATATAAAGGTAGAGTGTGTGTGCCTAATGATGTTCGATTAAAAAATATATTACTTGAGGAAGCTCATCAGAGTAAATATACCATTCACCCAGGAGCAACTAAGATGTATCATGACTTAAGACGTGGTTGGTGGTGGCCAAGGATGAAGAGAGATATAACTGAACATGTAACTCGTTGTTTGACTTGCCAGAAAGTCAAAATTGAGCATCAGAAACCAGCCAGAATGCTACAGTCTCTTGATATTCCAGAGTGGAAATGGGACAGCATTTCTATGGATTTCATTACAGGATTGCCTAGAACATCTTCTGGTCATGACACTATATGGGTAATCGTAGATCGACTCACCAAATCGGCTCACTTTCTTGCTATCAATATCAAGTATTCTCTTGAAAAATTAACTGAAATCTACATAAGAAAAGTGGTGAGATTGCACGCAGTGCCGACAAATATTATATCTGATCGTGATCCGAGGTTCACATCAAACTTTTAGAAGTCATTACAGGAATCCATGAGTACTCGTTTGAGTTTTAGCACGGCTTAGCACCCCCAGACCGATGGGCAGACAGAAGGAACCATACAGACTATTGAAGATATGTTGAGGGCTTGTGCCATTGAGCTTAGAGGTAATTGGGATAGTCACTTACCATTAGCTGAATTTGCCTACAATAATAGTTTTCATTCTAGCATTCAGATGGCACCTTATGAGGCATTATATGGAAGAAAATGTAGATCGCCACTGTGTTAGACAGAATTAAGTGAGAGAACTGTTTTGGGGCCGGACATTGTTGATGAGACTACCCAAAAGATTTCTTTAATCAAGCAAAAATTACTCACAGCTCAAAGTAGACAAAAGAGTTATGTGGATAAGAGGAGAAGACCGCTTGAGTTTGAAGTAGGTGACCATGTATTTTTGAAAATCTCTCCGGTAACTGGTGTTGGAAGAGCTATTAAGGCTAAGAAATTGACACCAAGGTTTATGGGGCCTTTTGAGATCTTAAAACGAGTTGGACCAGTAGCGTACCAAGTAGCATTACCACCCCAAATTGCTGGAATACACAACGTATTCCATATGTCACAACTGAAAAAGTATCAACCAGATTCTTCCCATATAATTGAACCCGAGGAAATTGAACTCAGGGAGAATTTGACATTCAGAGATGAACCAGAAAGGATTGTAGATTACAAGGACAAGCAATTAAGAAACAAGACCATTAGATTGGTTAAAGTAATTTGGAAGGACACGACTCCAGGTGATGCTACGTGGGAGACCGAGGACAGTATACGACGTGATTATCCTTGTCTTTTTAATTAAGTAAGTAGTTAATAGTTATTAACTTCAAATTTCGAGGACAAAATTTTTTAAAAGGAGGGGAGAATTGTAACATCCCAATTTAAATTTTAATAGTTAATTTTTGGTAAATAGAAATTTTTAAAAAAATATTTAGAGGCAAGCAAATTAGTAAGAGATGATTATTAAATCTAACTTAGGATATAATTCTAAATTAAAAAAATAAAATAAAAAAATAATAAAAAAAATATTATTATTAAAATATTATTATTATTATTATTATAATAAAAAAAGTATGAGAAAGAAGGAAAGAAAGAAGAGAACAAGATGGCTTTCAGTGCTCTTCCCCGGTGCAATGATTATATTTATATAATAATAATAAAAAAAAGAAGAGAGAGGAAATAATTAAAAAAATATGAGGGACCCACTGAATTTTTATAAAAACTTACCTGTTCCTTCATTTCTTCATTCCTTCTTTCGTGCGTGAGCTGAGGTAGAGAGAGCATCTGGGAGCCAAGTTCACCGGTGCTGGGTTTTAAGGTAAGAGTTTTTAATAGGATATTTAGGGTATGATTTTAAGCTTTTCAAGACTAAGTAAGTGTTCTAAAATTTTTTCTTAGTCATCCTTCTTCTTTGGTTTCTGAGTTTGTAGTGGTAGAAAATTTAAGATCTGGAAGAGGGATGAATTTATGTTGAATAAATATGATTTTTGAGGTTGTCAGTAGTATAATAAATGTTCTAGAGTATAAATTTATTGATGATCTTTGAATCTGTGGCTTATGGATCAAATTCTAAACTAGATCTGAAAATATATGTTGATTTATTGAGATTTAGATGATTATTTGAGATGAGAAATGAATTATTATGGTTATAGGATTATGATTCTAAGCTAGAGACTCAATTTTTAATTTTTGGATATTTTAGGTACGAATTTATGAAATAAAAAGAAAACTTTGATAATAGAAATTAGTTTAGAAGTTGATTTTTAGATTATTAATGTTTATTGATAATTAAAAGAGGAGTTAAAAATTTTACTTAATAGTATTAACTATAGATTTGTATTAAGATTGAGATTAGGAATTATGTTATATTTTTAATTCTATTATTAGAATTATTTTATTAGTTTCAAAAATTGAAACTAATATTTATAAATAATATGTTATTTATAGATTGTATTACTGGTGAAGATTGTGGCGAGAGAGAAATTTTAAGGAATAATTTATTGAAAAAGCCACAAGGTAACCATGCTTTTAATTTGTGATTAGTGTTACTTCATGTTAATTGGGTGATTATTGAGAAAATTATGAATTTTGTAATATTGTATAATTGTGCAATATTATTATGAATTTGTTTAATTATTGTGGGAGGTGTTGGGAGACTTGCTATTATTGTTGTATTTATGTGCCACGTGGTACGCCCCTATTGGAGCTCAATAAGTGGCTTGTAAGGGCTCGGGCTAATCTACCTTTGGCCGGATAATTTAGCACCGAATGAGGGCTACGGCTCGAGGTTAATGGAGAGATATAAGGATGGTTGTTTGTGTTTATTGTAATATTTTTTATATTTGTTGGAATTATATTATTTTTAATTCTTACTTAGTAAGCACACACTTAACTGTTTATATACACTATCATAAATTGGCTTTGGTTACTAGGACTTTTGAGTCTCATTATGTGGTTAACAATTTTCAGGAGAAAAGCCACGAGTGACACGTGGAGGAGTCCCAGAGGCTTAGTGGTATAAATCCATTGTCTCTTTTGGGTATTTAATTTATGATTTATAATGTGTTATATTGCCAATATTAGGGCTTTTTGTTTATTGTCAATTATATGAATATATAAATGTAATCATGCCTTTCAAACTATTTCTATTTTTGGTACAATTTGGATGACTGTAATTTTAATATTTGGTTTACTTTGGATTGATTAAATTAGCATGATTATAAGGCCAAATAACTGGCTTGTGTTGAAAATTAACTAAATTGCTTATTTTACTTGTTGGGAGTATAAGGATGGACAAATGTGATTTAGTTTACTTATTGAGAGTATAAGGATAGACAAATGTGATTTAGCCTCTAATGGCATGTGGGAGGTAAAAATTTATCTGAAATGTTATAGTGTGTGAGTTGAAGCCAATTATAAAATATTTTATATTGAAATTATTGATATAAAAATGTGTTGGGTGGCTGTAACACAACTATGGTTGAGTTAAATTATTTTAAAAAAAAAACTTTTGGTGTGTTACAACATATATCTTCCCGATACATTAAATTTTTCCGATTAAATATTGATTCAAACACACATTTCATCCAATCCAATTGCTTTCGAACTGCGTTTCCCTAGGTCAAGAAAATGAGTTTTCTTCCTTATCTTTTAAACTCTCCAATCCAAAACATAAACATTTTCTCTGACAAATCTTGATTCAAAACACAAACAACTTAATACATATAATTTTTTTTTTTCATTTTTCCCCTTATATTTATTAACCTAGATATTTATATAAATATATTTTTTACTCATGTAGAATGCATTGATAATTGTCTCTATGAATAAAAAGAGAAAATAATATATATTTTTTATGAAAATGAAGACTTTATTAATATGTGAATTTTTTTAAAAAAAATGCGTATATTTTGAATTGAAATGAGTAATATCATCGGCGAACTAAAATCGTTCTTTGTCTAGCTAGACCTTGCTTGTTGCCCGCATTCAGTCGTCAATAAAGACATAGGAAACATTCTTTCTTTTTTCCCTTCTATTTCTTATTTAGCTTACGATTCCCTCTCCCTAACTTCTAATAACTAGTTCCCGTGCCAAATTTCTAATTTTAAATGTAGGGTTCAGTGGCAACTTGATCCTTAGATTATAAATTCAAGGATCTTAAACTTATTTTTGATACAATCTATCCCTTCAACTTTTCAAAACAGTGTAATATGTTATTATTATTAACAAAAATTAACTTTAATCATTAGTTGATCAAAAAATTATATAAAAAGAACCATAAAAATTACAGAAAGCATAAAAAATTGCAAACAAAGACCCAAAAAAAATTGTGAAAAATGAGCAAGAAAATTTTCTTTATTTTTTATGTAATTTTGAAATCATTTTATATAATTCTTTAGTTAACTAATAGTTAAAATTAACATATGTTTTTAGTAGAACTGTATTGTACCGTTTTGAAAAGTTAAAAGATAATATTGTATCAAAAATTAGTTTAGGATTTCAAATACTTTTGCACATAATTTAAAGGTCAATTTGCCATTTAATTCTTTAATTTACTGTGATTTCACAGGCAGCTCTGTGATTTGCTCCTTTAATTTATTATCTATATTTTCATTTTCTTTTTAATATAACTTGCCTTATATTAACAAAATCCAATTAAGATATCTAGTTTCTCATCTGTCTTTACGAATGTTGTTTTGTGAGTATATAAGTGATAGCATGCGGCATCCAACCTGCGGTTTGGTTACAATAAATGTAAACGATGTGCTACTAAATCATAAGGCCAAAACAACCGACCTTGTGTTTAATTAATATCATATGTGAATTATTCAATATTAAGTTTTTATTTTCATAGAGTCTTCTAAGTTTTCAATTTTAATTAATTAAATCTATGCTTATGTTTAGGGGAATGACATTAACGGACTGAAAAATTGAATTAAACTTAAATAAAATGTTGGGTAATCCACTTTTGGTGGATCAGACCCAATATGCCCATAGGATCTTTATCACAATATAGAGAAGATTTGGGCTAGAAAATGTAATATACTCTAGGTCAAATGCGTAATTTTTCCTTAATGATTCAAATCTATTGAGAGGAGGGAATGGTTTTAACTCATGCATGCATGACTAAAAACCACAATCGGTGTGGGTAGTTTCATATAGCCAGATGACTTCTAAGTCTGAAAATGAGTGATTGTGAATTTCTTTCGGCTTGTTCTTTCTCTCAACCTTCCAAGTGCATTTGAGTTTAGTCTATAACTCCATTCTTGCATATGGTATAACACTCGGCCAACACAATAGGTATGGTTTCCTCCTCAAATTCTTATATTAGTATCAAAGCCAGGTTTTTCCTGGGCTACGTTTCCTATATGTAAAGAACCTATAATGATTTGCTTTACCATATACATGCAAATCTACAAGTTCAGTTTTTTTGTTTTCTTATTGTGTTTTCGCATGAATCTGCCTCTGTCTATCTTTGTGATTATTATCGCTAAAATGAACATGTTTATTTGCTTTTTGGTTCATATAAGTGTTCTATATAAGGCTATACACATTCTGCATGCAATCAACAGTAATGAATATAACAATTGAGACATAACAAATAATGGGTGTTTGAAAACTAAGTTTTTTGAACAAAAAGATTGCATAAACATATAGAGCTCAAGAAAATGAAGAAAAAGAAACCAAGAATGTGTAAAACAAAGACCAAATGAAGGAGATATAGCCTCTAAAACTTTCAGGTCTAACGGATCCGACCTGCCAGAGGAATCGGATCAAGTTGACTCGGTTGGAGGAAGACGATGACAAAATGATACGTCATTTTTGTCATTGTCAAAACGACACATTGTTCTGACATGTCGTTTAAAAAAAATAAAGCTTCCGGGCTGGCAAGCCTAGAAGCCTTAAAAAATTATTTTGGGCTCTAAAGCCTAAACCCAAAAAAAACATTTTTTTTAGTTGGGTAATAGGCCACGGGTCGGGTATAGAAACCCAACCCAAATCAAAAGAAAAAAATTGAATAGTAAATTAAAAAATTAAAATATATATATTTGGACATGCGGCGCATGGGTCCCAATGGGTGATTCCATCGATGCATAGTTAACCCCACCCAGAAGCTTTTGGTGCATAGAGAACAATAAACCAATGCATGTCACCATTGGAGGATGAGAAGGCGGCGTGTAGCATGCATGTGCCTCCTTCGAGAGTAAAATATTCTATTTTTAAAATTTTTTCCAATATTTCTTAATCCAGAATCATTCTTGGGGCATGTGTAGGCACGTGTGGGACCAGATTGGGACACAATTTATCTTAAAAAATTTTTAAATTCGACATCTTCATTTTGATATATAATTTGCATATTTTAGAGACAAAACAAGAATTTATTTTTTTGAGTTGTCTAGTGCATTTTATAAGTTTAAAAAAACAAAATATTTCTAAATTTTTTCTCTTTTATTTTTTTAGGCAAATATGAAGCAAGCGGCTTCTAGCAGCACTGATAACACAGAAAATTATTCTGTTAGCATTGAGTATCTGGATGAACCAAATTATAAGCCTCTTAGTGAGGATTCTGACCTGGAACCCTTCAAAGAGGAGGAAGAGGAACATGAACCTCAAAGTGAGGATTCTAATTCTGATCTTAAAGAGGATTCCAAGGTTGATCTTGAAAATATGTCAGAAGGACCTAAAGAAATGCACATGCTGCCAGGACCAAAATATGAATCAGAGGGTGATGAGATTGTTCAAGATGAAAATGAAGATGTGGAACAACCTTTCACACCCTCAGTGATCATAAATATAGAAAAAAGAGAAGCTTAAAGAATAAAAAAGCCGAATCAAATTTCTCCAATATTAAGAGCATATTCAAGCTTCATTACAAAAGAAAAACAAGCTGTGGTTGTAGGAGAAATTTTCAAACAACTTAAGAAAGAACTTGTGCAACATAACAAGCAAAACAAGTCGTACTCAAAAAATTCTCTATGGAATAGAACCATTAAGGGGATGAAAGTACAAGACAAAATATAAAGACATAATTAAGAGTTGTCTTTTTAGGTTTGTACCTTAAGCATTTTTCTATTTTTTTCAAGAATTTGTTTTTAGTTATGTTGTATTAAGACCTTGATAATTTATAATATATATGAAGCATGTTATTTTGTTTTTTATTGCTTTATATATACTTTGTTTAAGTGGGAGTTCTAAATTAATAAGTCATTTAAGAGCCATATATAATGATCATGAAAATATTTGTAAAATTCTTTATAGATGATAGTAATTTTGTTAGAATTAATGTGATAGGAGATACAAACGTAGCCTCCTGATCATTAACCTAGTAGAATTGTTATCACTCTAATAAAGAATAATACAAATATAAGACACTGTTTGTTTCTCATAAAGATTTTATTCTTGGTTTGATATAGAAAACTATTAATGTGGGATAGTTTTGTCTCAGAACTAAGAATGGCAACAAAAAGCATTATTGCTAAGTTGAATAAGGGTGACAAATTAAACAGGGATAATTGAGATATCTGGCATCGTAAGGTGTCATATATTTTAGAAGAACAAGATGTTGTTGAGCCACTGATTATGGTCATAGCTAAGCCTGAGGTAGGAAACTCAGCTCCATATAGAAGAAACCAAGAGACATTTGTGACATGGAAATGAAAAAAGAGCATCACATGGATAACACTTCTAAGTACTATGGCGGACGATCTATATGTGAATTTGAGAAGTACTCTACTGCCCAAGCTATGTGGGCTGCCTTAAAAGAAAAGTTTGGTGGTATCTCAACCACCAAACTGAGAAGGCTTACAATTAAATTTAATACTTATAAACTAAAGCCAAATACTTCTATGCGGCAGCACCGTAGAGAGATGGCCAATATGATCCGTGAACTTAAAGAAGTCAGGCACGATCTTTCTGATAAATAGCAAGTATAGGTTGTAATCAGATCGCTCCCAACTAGTTGGGAGCATATGAAAGTTAACCTAACCCACAATGAAAACATTGTTAACTTTAACGATGTGGCTAAGCACCTAGAGCTAGAGGCTGAATGTCTGGAGGCTTACAAGTCATCTGGACAGGCTTACCTTGTCAAGGAAGGTTGTCCTTCAAATTCTAAGCCCAAGAGCAGCAAAAAGCAACAAAGAAGGGTAATAAGAGTGGCCCTAAAGTAAAGAAGGACAAATAATCTTTCAAGAAGAAAGCAAAGAAGAGCAGCAAAAAGAAAATTAACCTTAAAAGGGTCAAATGTTTCACCTGTCAAAAGATGGGCCATTTTGCAAAGGATTGTCTTGAGCAAAGTGAACATGATCAGGTACTTGTGAATTATGTGAATTCACATTTTTCTTATATTACCAATAATCTTTTTTTAACAGAAATTGTTTCCTCTTCTTGGATTATAGACTCAGACTCCACAGACCACGTAAGTAAGGATCATGGATCCTTTGTAGAGTACCGTCGATTGCCAAATCAAAGCAAGTGGCTTTATGTTGGCAACAATGCAAGGATTGAGGTAAAAGGCATAAGAACTTGCAAGTTGATCTTGTGAGGTGGAAAAACCTTAATTCTCCACAATATTTTACATGCACCGGACATCCGACGGAACTTGATTTCAATTGCTTGCCTTTTAGAATTTGGTTTGTAATTAATTTTCATGACAAAGTTGCTAACATTATGTACAATTCAACCTTTTATGGTTGTACTTTTCTTTCAAAAAATTTCTTTATTATGGATATTATTGACAAAGTTTACTTTCATGATTGCTTTACCACTTCTTCCAATAATATTGATATGAATATCTGGCATGCTAGAATAGGGCATATTAATCAAAATAGAATGATTAAACTAGCTAAAGAAGGAATGCTAGGTCCAATTACAAACATGAAAATGTTCTTGTGTGAAAATTTCTGGTTGGTAAAGCAACAAGCAAACCTTTTAATAAAGGTGTTAGGTCTGAAAATCCATTGTAAATAATCCATTATGATATATGTGGTCCTATGAATATAAGGGCAAAACACGAAGCTTGGTATTTTATTACCTTTATCAATAATTTTTCATGTTTTGGTCATGACTATTTGATATCACAAAAGTCTAAAGCTCTTGAGTGCTTTAGATGATAAAGCATTGCAAACTAATCGAGGACATGAATACTTGTCTAATCAATTTAAAGAACTTTATAAAGAAAAAGGAATAATTAGAAAATTAACTATTCCTAGCACTCCATAACAAAATGGAGTTTTTGAAAGAAGAAATAGGACTCTTCTAGACATGGTTAGGTTAATGATGGCATAAGAAAATCTTCCAATCTCATATTAGGGGGATGCTTTGCTGACTGCAACCTTCATACTTAATCGTATGCCCTCAAAATCAGTTACTTCCATACCCTATAAGTTATGGACAAAACACAAACCAAATAAATATTCTAATACCATAGGGGTCAGCTGCATATATCCATGATGATTACCATAAATATGAAAAATTAGGTCCAAGAGGGAAGAAATGTATCTTTATAAGATACTTTGAGTAATAAAAGGGTTATATTTTCATTGGTGAAAATGATGATGAAACTATAACTAAATTTGAATCTCAGAATATCACATTTTTAAAAAATGAGTTTTCGAGCAGGGGAGAAATTGATTGAACTGTATCTCTTTACGAGACACGGGAGCAATATAATATAGAACAAATAGATAGGCTTGAATCATCGTAAAATGCTAATCTAAGTAAGAGTTCTAAAAGGTCTACCAGAAGACCCAAAAAGAATAAAAATCTACAAGAGAGCCCACTTCAAAAAAGTACTAGAGAAAGTATGTCGAAAAGATGCTTTTAAATTAAGTGTGAAGCATTCATGGTAACTCCTATAGATGATGATGATCCATGTTCTGTAGATAAAGCTTTATCAGGACCTGCAAAGGATAAATGGAAGAAAGCAATGGATGAAGAAATGGATTCCATGAAGACCAAGCAAGTATGAAAATTAGTTGATATACCATGTGGTTGAAAGGCTATTGGGAACAAGTGGGTTCTTAAAATCAAAAGAAAAGTGGATGGATCAATTGATAAATACAAGGCTCGCTTAGTAGCGAAAGGGTATACACAACAAGAGGGAATAAATTATGAGGATACATTTTCTCTTGTTGTACGCTTAAATTCTATCAGACTAATTTTGACAATAGTAAATAGTGTGGATTTAGAGTTATACCAGATGAATGTAAAAATTGCTTTTCTAAATGGTGATCAGGATAAAGAAATTTATATGCAATAGCCATTAGGTTACATTGAAAAAGGAAAAGAAGATAAAGTATGTAAATTAAATAGATCAATTTAAGAACTAAAATAATCATCTAGACAGTGGTATTTAAGGTTTCACAAAGCAATAACCTCATATGACTTCCAAATGATTGAGGAAGACCACTGTGTTTACATCAAGAGGTTCAACGAGAACTTTGTAATATTATCTTTTTATATGGATGATATTTTACTAGTTAGAAATAGTCTAGATTTGATAATCACTATTAAAAAATGGCTTTCATCAAATTTTGAAATAAAAGATATGGGTGAAGGAAAATACATTCTTAGAGTTAAAATTTAAAGAAATCGCTCTAAGAATCTTCTTTTTCTATCACAAGATAATTATATAAGGAAAATTCTTGAGTATTTTAATATAAAAGATTGTAAACCCATGGATACCCCAGTAGCTTCAGGTGTGAAGCTTAGTCTTGATATGGGTCCTAAAACTGAGATAGCTAAAAAGAAAATGAAAAGAGTTCAATATGCTAGTGAAGTCAGAAGTTTAATGTACATAATGATGTGTACAAGACTAGATATCTATTATGCCGTAGGACTTATGAGTTGCTACCAATCCAACCCCAGAGAAGGACATTCCAAGGTTGTAAAGAGGATCTTAAGATACTTAAAGGGTATATTGACTATGATTGTGTTATCAAGGGAGTGATCTATGCCTAACAGGATACTCTAACACGAATTTAAGTAGAGATAAAGATGAACGAAGATTGAATTTAGGCTTTACTTTCTTGCTAAATAATGGGGCTATTTGTTAGAGTAGTAAGAAGCAAACATGTATTGCCTTATACTCTATCGAAGCTGAGTTTGTAGCATATATTGCAGCAATGCAAGAGGCTATATGGCTTAAGAGATTTTTACAATATCTTGGGTTTGGAAATAAAAGTATAGATCCAGTATTAATTCATTGTGACAACACTGCAGCCATAGCCTATACCAAAGATCCTAAATATCACAGCAAAACCAAACACATAGACATTAAGTACAATTTTGTAATGGATTATATAGTGCAAAAGGTTATCACTATTCAATACATTTCCACGAAATGTATGATAGTAGATCCTCTTACAAAACCCCATAGCCAAGGAGATACTTGAGAAATATGAAAGGGCTCTTGGCATGGCTAGATTGACTTGATGTAATATTTTGGTCATATTAATGAGAATTTTCATTACTTCCATATATGTACACTCAAAAATATACAATATCTAGTATGTCATACAGGTTGATAAGGTTGACTCTCTCACATGAACAACTACCTTTGACATTCAAATTAAAGATGAGACATTTGTGTTCACCAGCAAGGCAACAGAAATGTTGATATAGTAGGGAAGAAACACAAATTATATGTTGCCTCGATTAAAAAGCAAGTTGAGATGAAATCTATAAGCATACTTGGATTAAGTCATGGATCCCTATATCTGTCATACCTATAGCCAAACAACAAGTTCTTCTAAATTAACATCATACGAGATCAATAGAAAAGAAGAATTTAGGTTTAGGCATAGCGAATATCTAAACTTAAGTTTATATGGTGTTAATAATAAATGAAAATGATATACATTCTTACAAGCAAGAGTAACACCATAACATGTGTTTCATAGCACATGTGCTTAAGAATCGCAATAGGAAGCAAGTGAATAAATCCCTACTTCATTGCTGTGTGAGTCCTAGAAAGGAAAAATCCTTTCAATGATGTCCTTTGACTTTGACATTATCATGGAGATATGTTACAATGTCTTCTACTTTAACATACATCCTATGGTCATGATTGATGCAACCTAAAAGTATCATGTTAAAAAAGCAACTATCTCTTATCAAAGTGGTATATGGGCAAAAGGAAGATTATCTTAAATATATATCTTAAATATACACATCTATGTTCGTATTCAAGACATGTCCTTATGAAACAATTTATTGAGTCATAAGTGTGGATACTACGCATATAAGAGAGACTATTTGAGTCTTAGGCTGACTCAAGAGGAATCAGATTAGTTACAATGAGAAAAGTTTATATTGGTAAATCTAGGACATTAAGGCACTAATTCAATTAAGAATAAATTCAACTTTAAGGTTATTTGTGCTAGTCCTAAATAAAATTCCTAGTACGAACACCCAAACAAAGATGTCAAGCCTATACAGTCACGGCAAAGCACATTGTATAAAGGAGGAAGGAGAAAGGAACAAGCCTAATATTATATTCTCCACCAAGTGTGAGTAGGAGATATTAGGTAATCCACTCTTGGTGGATCAGGCCCAATATGCCCATAGGATCTTTATCAGAATATAGAGAAGATTTAGGCTAGAAAATATAATATACTCCAGGTCAAATGCGCAATTTTCCCTTGATGATTTAAATTTGTTGAGAGGAGGGAACGATTTTAACTCACACATGCATGACCGAAAACCACAACCTGTATAGATGGTTTTATAAAGCCAGATAACTTCCAAGTCTAAAAATGAGTGATTGTGAATTTCTCCTGGCTTGTTCTTTCTCTCAACCTTCCAAGTGCATTTGCTATGAGTTACAACAAAGTTTAGTCTGTAACTTAGTTCTCATATACGGTATAACACTCGGCCAACACAATAGGTATGCTTTCCTCCTCAGATTCTTATATAAAAAACAAAAAAAAGATTTGGAAATCTAAATAAAGACCAAAAGATACTATGTTTGGATTGCATGTGAATTTGGATTTAAATTTGGACCAAATTTCCTACTATGGTACCTAAAAATTCATGGATTTGGATTTGAAATCCATTTTTTTATCATAATTCCTTCATAATTTTGAAATATTTTCTAAACTCTAGTTATTTGAAATACTCTCCTCTACATTATGTTAAATTTCTTCATTATTTGAAACGTTAAATTCATGGATTTTAATATTAGCATTTGTATTTTTTTTAACACAAACAATGAATTTTAAACATATGAACTTTAATCTGAGATTTGAAATCTAAAATTCAAACTCAAATTCACCAATTCAAATATAACCTTAGTAAATTGGTCTAAAAATTTGCTATTTCATTTGAAGATTTTCAATTATAAAAATAAGAATTTGCAAGTGAAATTCACTAATTTGTAATGGAAACACTTGTTAAACATATCACAATTTTCAGTAATTTGTTACTCTCATATCTTTATATGTAATCCTTGAAAAAAGAATTTGCATGTAATATTCGTCATTAATTTATAATGGAAAAATATTTTTAAATAATGATATATGTTTAACATGTTTTTCTTTTATAAATCAATAAGTCTCATTTGCCATTTTTTGTTTTGAGGATTATAAATCATGAAATAAGAGCATCCAACTTTTAAACTAACTAGTATGTGGCCGTAAGTGTGAAAATAAAAATAAATAAATAAATAAATAATAGTTAATAATTATTTATAATATAAGATGTTATTTGGCGAAAACAAATTTTATAGTGCTAGCTATTGATATTTACAAAGAATAAGCTAATTCCAAACTAAAATTTATAAATATCACAATAATGTTTCTTATTAACTTTTAAATAAAATAATTTGTGATGCATATGATATTTTTATGTATACTTTTTGTAATTGTAATTATGTTACAATTAAGATCAATTAAATTTCAAGAAATCTTTAAAATAAGTCTAAAAATGGTAAGCCAATAATTAATCTTGTAGTGATTTAAAAAAATTGAAAATGGTTCAAATTAATTTACACCAAAAATTAATTTCATATCAATTAGTTTTTCACTAAATTTTATGAATGATTATTATATTTTATATTTAAAAAGAACTTTCTATAAATGAAGAAAAAAGGAATGAGTAGAAGGAACAGAAGATCACAATGGCCAAAAAATAATTTAGAAATCTTGAATATTTACTAATTTAAATACAATCAACTATTTTTATACATTTTATACTAAGTTATTATATTACTTTTAACATTGGCTTTACTTCTTATGATAATCAAACAATTAAGAGCATGAGAATTGACTAATTAATATACATAAAATCACATACCATGATAAGAGGTGCCAAATGTTATCCAAAGTTAAATTACACCTGCTTAATTTGAAGCATGTAAAATACATTTCCTTCAAAACATTACGTTCTTTTCACTTACACATATAATAAAAACTTGTGATTAAATGAAATTCAATAGTATAAATAAAAAAGGCATCACCTAATTTCCTTGCACTTGTTTTGGAAATGAAATAATCACAATAATTCATCCATAGAAATACACAAAAGAGAATAATATTATAATGTATTTAATCAAAATAGCTTAGTTATAATGAATAAAAGATAAGATATTACTAGACAGAAGAATAGAGCTAACTATCAAGGTTCAAGTAGCTCTAGAGATTTTATTGTAAGACTTTCAATTGGATTATTCTTCATCATTGTTGAAGTGATTAAGAACAACTCTCCCTAAATCTTTAATCAAACACTAATGAGATGATAATTTTGCAAGAATTTGTGTGAATGTGAGTGAGCATTCTAGAAAGAGGGAAGAAGAAATGTAAGCACAAAAATTACAACGGAAAAAGGTTTTAGGAGTTTCAAGGTTTAACTTTGAATTTCAATTACAGGGAGGCAAAAAAAGTGAAGAAAATATAATGAGGGTGAAGATATGGAGTGGGTTACTAGAAAACCCTTAGATTGGATTTTAGTTTTCCACTCTTCCAAATTTTTCAATTTCTTTTTCAAAAAAATATTTTTTAAAAATTGGATACAAATATTTTACTTATTATTTTTAAATTAGAATTTCAAATTTCATTTTTTATACAATTGAAAACATGAGTTTCATTTATTATTTTTAAATTAAATGTGAAGTTATAAGTTAATGGGAAGCTAAAATAGTGGGAAGATATTTGGGGTAAGGTAGTTTTTATTTATTTTTAAAAATTAAAAAATAAATAAATAAAATAGAATTAGGGACATGTGTCATTGTCGTCAAATATTGCTTGTAGTGCATAATTTTCTTGTTATTTTTTGAATTAAAAATTTGAAATTATAAATGAATAAGTTAATAAAAAGTTGGGATAATGTAAAAATATTCAGAGGGTGAGATAGCTTTATTTATTTTTTAAAATTAGAAAATAAACAAAGCAAATTGAAATAAATGGCACCATTAGATGCTGCTTGTAGTATATAATTTTCTTATTATTTTTAAATTAAAAACTTGAAAGTGTAAATAAAAAAGTTAATGGAAAGCTGGGATAATTTTTTCATTAATTTTAAAATTATAATTTTTAATTTTATTTATTATTTGATATTATAATTTTGAAATTATGAATATGTAAATAAGAATTTGAGATAATGGGGAGATGTTTGGAGATAAGATAGTTTTATCTATTTTAAAATTTAAAATAAAAAATAAATAAAGTAAACTAGAGTCAGGGACATGTGTTGTTATTAGATGTTGTTTGTAGTTTTACTTTTTTTAAAAGTTGAGATAACGAGGAGATGTTTGAAGGTAAGGTAGTTTTTCTTTATTTTTAAAAATTAAAAAAATAGAGCAAAACAACATTAGTGACACATGTCTCCATTGGATATTGCTTGAGGTTATGCTCTTTTAGAAAGTTGAGATAATGAGAAAATATTTGAGAGTAAGATAGTTTTATCTATTTTTAAAAATTAAAAATTAAAAAATAAATAAAATATAAATAAAGAGATATGTCATTATTAGATATTGCTTACAGTTTCACACACACACACACACACACACACACACACACACATATATATATATATATATATTATAAAGGACATTTGATCCTTATTTTGAATTTCTATTGTTTTATTTTTATTTAAGTTTAATTCAATCTTTTAATTATTTAATGTCATTCCCCTTATGTTTATGATTAATGATGAACAATACCTTAAATATATATACATATACATACATACATACATACATATATATATATATATATATATGTATATATATGTATGTATATATTAATGTGTTGTGTTATTTACATGTTATAAGAAGTATGATTATTGTTAACAACAAAGTCAAATGTAGTATCACCGCATTTGCATGCATGTTTAAGTATATGTGTATGTCTTCTTTTTTCTTTTAGGTTAAAAAATACTTTCTCCTTCCCAAATTATAGGATACTTTTAAATGAGTTTTTTCATTTCAAAATATAAGACACTTTGAGTAAATTAAAGTTTCATTAAATGCACTAATTTTGTTATTACCATTTATCTCTCTATAATTTTTGTTCCTTCTCTTTTTAATATATTAAATAATAGGTATTTTTAGAAGTTTATATTTTTATTTTAAAAAAATATAATTGCTAAATTATTTAATGAGATTTATTAATGCGTGAAATTTTATCTCAAAGTATCTCATAATTTAAGACAGATAGAATATTAATTATGGATAAAAGGTACTGTGTACTAGTTGTCCACAAATTATTGCTAAGCCGACCAACAGGCCACATGTATATCTTAAATATGCACAAACACCAAAAAAATTTTATAATAATTTCTTGTTAGAAGAAAACCAAAAAGTGAAGAATAATATTTTATCTTTTATCAAAAAATAATAATTATAATAATTGATCATCCAACCACTCCCTTTACTTGAATCCAACTTAACCAAATTGAGACTTTATAAAAGGATACATTTTTTAAAAAGGTTAAGTAACAATTTTATCTTTTTCTTTGTTTTTTTTTTGAATGGGAATGAAGTATATATTAAAACAATCGCACATAGTACAAACAGAAACAATCAAGAAGAGCAAAAAGTAATTACATCAAAATATGAAAAGTTGAAAAAGCTCTTAGTGTATGATCAACAAAAGCTTTGACTTGGCAAAGAATTTTGTCAGAAGTGAAGGATTTCCTTGTAAAAATGCATTTGTAACTTGCATCTTATAATTTCCAACACATAATACATATTCCAATCTTCCAATAGATATCTATAGAGTCATCATGCAGATGCATTTTGAGCCAAGTGTGCATAGTTGTCACATAAAAATCAGCACACATGTCAACTGGCAGAACATTCTTCCAGATAGTAGCAAGTAAATTGCAACGCTTGAAAACTTGATCAACGTTCTCTATGGGAGCAGTACAGAGAATGCAGGTTTGATCTAAGGTTATATGCCTATGATACCTCTTTGTATTAGCGAGCAACTTGCCTTTTAACAAAAGCCACATGAAGGTCTTCACAAGCTGTGTAACAAGTAATTTCCTAAGTTTCTTCTAGTTAATATCAGTCTCTGTCCAATGTAAAAAATGAGAAGCTTTATTCATTGATTTAATGGTAAAGTTGCCCTTAGGATTAAGACTCCAGAAGCAAGAGAGCCCTGCATTATCATTGATATTGATGGCTTTACCTACAACATCTTTAAGACAAGATGGTGGTGGTAAAACTTGGCCTATTTGCCATTCTCAGGGTTCCACTTCACATCATTCAATGTATCTTACTAGATTTTTTCAATATTCCTCTAAAGGTATGAGGAATTGCATTTGCTTATATCCTGTGGGGATCTATCAAAACATCTATACTTGCTTCTTAGAACCTGAACCCAGAGATGGTTTGATTCAAAAATGATTTTGTAGGAAAGTTTGGAGATGAAAGCTTTATTACCTCTAAATTGAATAGATCACAACCACCATTAGCTAAAGTTTGACACATGTCAGACCATTTAACCAAGCTAATCCCATGATGTTTATCTAAATATCCCCATATAAATTTCCTGATAGCCTTCTCAATTAACTTGCAACAAAGAGTGGGGAGCAAAGTACCTGCATCATATAAAGCGAGATAGAGCTAATAACAGACTTAGCAAGTGTAATATGGCTTGCAAGTGAGAGAGTTTGGCATTTCTAACTTGAAAGCTTATGATTTATCTTCTCCAAGATATAACTATAAGTTTTGGATGTGACCCATCCATTTATGAGAGGAACACCAAGGTAGCACCTTAGTGACTCCATGCATTGGAAACTAAGTTTGTTGCAGATGTTGCAGCTAGTGGAGGCATTCACATTTTTGGAGAAAGATTTGAGTTTTTGCTTGACTGACAACTTGCCCAGATGAGTCACAAAACTATGTTAAGATCTTATGAATAATTTTAACCTGTGAATCATAGGTCTCTTTGAATAATGTTAGATCATCCGTAAAAAAGAGGTGAAAAAGGAGGGCTCCATACCGCCCCATCTTGATGGTATATCATGAACCTTTTGCGACTTCTACAAAGATAGTTTGAGATAAACATTCCATACAAAGAGCAAACAAATAAGGCGATAAAGGGTCACCTTATCTTATACCTCTCATGGGATTAAAACTAGTATAGAGTTTACCATTCCATAAAACTTGCATGGTAGGCATGCTGATGCAATTCATTATTATTCTAATTATTAAGTTAAGGAAGCACACATCCTTAAGTGTATTCTCTATAAAATCCCATCTTAGCTTATCAAAATCTTTTTTAAGATCAACTTTAATTGCCATCCCCTTAGTTTTGTTAGCTTTCCTCCTCATTGATTGCGTCACTTCCTAAGTCATGATGATATTATCAATAATACTTCTATGTTGAATGAAGCTCGATTGGAAAAGAGCCATAATTTCAGGTAAAACAGCATTGATAAGGTTAACAATGACTGTAATTACAACCTTGTAAGCCATGAAATAGAGACTGATGAGTCTAAACTCATGCAGGTATTAAGGGTGATTAACCTTTAGAATTAAAGCTATAAGGGTACGATTCAGCAAGGGATCTAAAGTTTTTCCAAGCCATACATCATTCACAAGTGAAAAAAGGTCATGGCCTACATGATCCCATTGGCTCTGAAAGAACATGGCATGTAATCCATCAACTCCGGGGGACTTGAGTGGTTTCATTTTGAAAAGGGAAAGTTTAACCTCCTCAAGGGTTACTGTTCTATTTAAAAGTGCTCTAGATGCAATGGAAAATTAGGGGAACTTACTTGAGGTAATATAAGGAGTGAAATCTAGGTCTCCTAAAGAGTATAAATTCTAGATGTAATTTTTGACCATATTCGAAAGCTATACTTCATCACTCAACTAGTCCCCATGTTCTGAGCAGAGTTGGGTGATACAATTTTTTTGTTTGCAAATTAGAGCTTTTGTATGAAAGAAATGTTGGAAATTGTGTCTTAAGGCCAATCATTATACTATGCACATTGTTATTTAATGAATTTTTCTTTTGTTATCATAACAATTGCATATTCAATATGATAACTATATCCCTAGACAAACTATAGTGATTGTCCTAAATGTCCTTAGTCGGTTATATTTGAGAGATCATAGATGAAACAAAATTGGTATGACTTTGATTATTTATAGAGATATAAATTAAAATCATAGGCATTTGAAAGAGTACAAGGTGCTGGACCAATCCACTATGAGAAAGCTGTATGGTACAAGTCATAAGCTTATCTCATATGTAACTATATCACTAAGCCCTTTGACCTGAGATCATTATGAATTCCTACATGATTACCACTGAACTTTGACCTAGTCAAAAGTCACTTTTGATCAAGTGATCATAAAGACTATGATTGAATTTAGTGATATTCATGTAGAGGAATATGAGTGGTCAAGATGGAATTTGTCCCTCACATTAAGTGAGAGATATTACTGGGCCCCTCGATGAGTAAAATTGAGAAAATGTATGGCCATACTACAATGAAAAGGTTTTTTCCATTGCTACTGTCAGTCTACTCAAATATCGAGAAAGTAATGGTTAGGTAAAGGGGAATGACAATTCCATATCTCATACTTGATCGAAATATCGCGTGACAAAAGGGATGTGAAATGGTTGCATGATAGGTTACATTAAATCATCGATCCCCATGTGAATTGGATAGTTGTAATGTCTTGCTAGAGGCTACTTGTAACTTGTGGACTAATAGCATAATTAGCCCACTACCAATTTCATATGAGCCTACAGGGTCACACACAAGAACGACCCAACTCGAGCTATAATGTCCAAGTTTGTTGACTCTGGAATATGTCTAGATTCAATGTAATATAGGGTGAATGAATTTTATATATATATATATATATATATTTAAATATTTATTTGATAAATATTTATATATATATATATTTATATGAAATATAAAATTTAAAATATAATTTTATATATATATGTATGTATATATTTTTGAAATATGTGTGTGTGTGTGTGTGTGTGTCTCAAATATATATGATATATGTATATGATATATAAAATTAAATATAGATAATATATATATATATATATATATTTGAAATATATATGTATATATATATTCGTATATATATAATATAATATGTATATGTGATATATATTATATTATATTATATTAGTTTTAAATTTAATTTTATATGATAGATTAAATATAATAACTAACATGATAAGAGAGAATATTATGTCAGTTTTATAATTTAAATTTATAAGATAAATTTGAATTAAATATGATATTATAGATTAAATTTATGAGATAAATTTAATTAAAATTTCGTGAGCTTTTAAGTAAAAGACACAAACCCTTATCTATATACTATATATAGATAGGGATGTTCTTATGAAAGCAGAGAGAAAGTTAGAAAAGTTCTGACGGCAAAAACACTTTAAGAGCCACGAAACGCCCTATAAAAAGAAAAATTAACATTCAAAGAAGACCAGACGCTAAGAGCGCTAGCATGCTATTTGAGTTAGAGAGCTGTTCGTGTGGATACCAGTAGATGGAGCAAATCTACGTTGTCAACTCCTGAGATCCAAATGTGCGCCAACTTCAAAGAATTAAAAAGATAACTCTTCTATCTACCTTAACTTAAACGAGTTCATTAGGTCCATATCAGGATAGGGACTTTAAAATTTTAATCTTTCACTACACCTCCCTATCCAACAAGAAAGTGGTATTCTGATCTCCAAGATGCAATTAATCTGTTGAGGATTTTTGAATCCAAAAGAGCTTATCTTGAAGACAAACATTTTCATATTCATCTCTTAAGTGTTGGTCTAAATCAAGCAAGAAGTCAGAAGATAATGAGAGTTTGAGATTTTTTTAAACATCCAAAATCCTTTCTAGGAGCTTTCATTTTTTGTGGCCAATATTTTTCAAAATTTGGCTGTTCTAGCTTTAGGCTGCCTTGGTGAAATTCTGGAAATTCTCCATAATTAGGCCTCTAGAAGCCCAACTTTGCTTTACCATGTTTTTGAAATCTTGGTGTGAGAACCAAGAAGCAAGGAAACAAAAAGGCCTTTCAGATGTGGTAAGTATTACTTATGGGCAAAGATGAATGAGCAGGGGTCTATGATCTGATAAGATTTTAGGCAAATGATCAACCCCATAAGAATAGAGGGAATGAAGCCATGCAGAATTACTGAGGGCCCTATCTAAACGAACTAGTAAGGTGCCTCTACGCCAAGCGTATTTGGGTCTATTAAAGCCCAAGTCAAGAAGCCCATATTGATTAGCAAAAGGACCAAATAAGTGACAACCCATATTCGACCTTCCAGGACCCCCTTTCCTTTTATCTGAGTGAATTATAGCATTGAAATCACCCACTAAAAGCCATAGTTGAGTGTTAGTTGGTGCCACACCTGTGAGATCACTCCAGAGTAACTTGCGAAAATGAGCCTGCGGACTTCCATAAATGGATGAGAAGAAAAAACTTCTAGCCTTAGAGAGGAAACAAACCTTCATGTGCACAAATTGTATGTAATTAACAATAACCTTCACATTTACTTTATTGGACCAGAAGACCCAGATGCCACTAGAGAAGCCAATTGCTTCAACTCTATGAGAGTATTGGAAACTAATACTCTTGATAACTTCATCAACCTTAATGCCTGAAATATGTGGTTCTACAATGACAAATATTTCAAGTTTGTAGTTAGATATAGAGGATTTCATAATCGAAGGAAACCTTTTATTAGAGGCTCCTTGACAGTTCCAAATAAATATGGACATAATTTTAAATGGACAAGATTATTTCTTAGTGGTTGAGCTAAAATTGACTCCCTCAATTAATATCGTAATGGCGTCATCGCATCCTACTTCATTGTTAGCATCCTAAAGATTCCTTGCCATCTCCTTCATCATACGCACAGAAGGACATAGCGCAATATCTTTAGGCTTGTCTTTGATGTTTTGGACTTTAAGCCCTGAAGACAGCCTAATTCCACATCTTTCAACTTCAGGATCTGATGGTTTTGGTTGTTGTGGCTCGATAATGGTGGCATGTGGTTGGACTGAGGAGGTAAAAGAATAGCCCAAAGATCCTTGCTTCTTGTTTGGTACCCTGCTATCCTGGATAATGACAGCATGATGATTTTCTATAGTTAGAGTTATGGGTGCCAACATGGCTTGGTAACATGGTGCATTAAAAACACGATCTTTGCTTGGTGCCTCGGATGAAATCTCTTTATGTTTGCAGTCCATGTCTGCCTTTTTTTGGTGATTTGTCTCTTTAGGCGTACCTTTTAAGGTACTGGTATTTCCACCATTATAAGTCCTAACAACATTGTACACCTCGTGCCTCTGCTCCTCTAATGCATCAGCCATATTGAGGATATCATACCTAGTGCTCATTGTGATTCCTCATTGTGCAAGGATGTCTTCCTTCCTTCCACCTCTGTCAAACCTATGTCTGAATCTTGGAGCCATTTGCATCCATGACCCATATTTTGCCTGTTTACATGCATCAGGAGGAGGTTGTGGTGCACCTTCTAGTAGCTGCTGTGATTGATTGCCTGAAGCACCAGTGGTAACCTTCATTTTTTCTAGGCAGGTCTATTCATAGTGATCATAATGACCACAATGGAAACATATTAAAGGAAGATTTTCATATTCAATGTAAATAATCTCTCCATCAACCATAATTTTGGAGATAAGAGGCTTAGTAAGTTTAATACCAACTACTAATCTTGCAAATTTCCTACGTTCTCCAATGTCTGTATTATAATCCACTTTCAAAACATTCCCAAAGATACTACCAATAGAGCGAATGATGCTCTTATGATAATATCTTGTGGCTAATCCTAGGAGACCAACCTACCCTACTACATGATTAATCGCATGCTCTTCAGGCTTGAAAGACAGCGCCCATGGCTGAACAGTTAGATAATGACCATAAATAAACCATACTCCCTTGGTTAGCACGTTCTAAAAATATTCTTCCTCATTAAACTTAACAATAAAGCATTCATCAATATCATTTAGCTGAAATTGTCCTAACGGCTTCTAAATATTCTGGAGTTGCACCCATAGTCGATGATATCCCATCCTTCGTCTAAGAAGCTTAATTACTACTGCGTATCCTATTCTTTTATTCAGGACCTCGAGCACCTATGTAGAGAAAGTGATAATTGGAATGCCTTCTGTCATACCAATGGTCGCATCGTCTTTGTTCAGCTTGATATCCCCTTCCTCATCGGGTGGTTTGCTATCAGTGTTGAGCAGCTTATCTTTAAGTGAGACAAATCTGTTCTAGCAGGCGATTGGATCCTGAACTTTTTTTTTATACAAAATTCTTATTTAATATTTTAAACAGTACTATATTGTTCCTATAATTAATAAAGCTTAACTTTGACTGTTAATTAACAAAAAAATTATGAAAAAAGCCTTAAAATTATAAAAATAACAAATAAAATTATAAAGAAATATTCTATAAGAAAATTAATACCGATTAAGTTTCTTAAATTATATTTCCTCTATGTTAAATTATAAGATACTTCTAGACAAAATCTCACATATCGATAAACATCATTAAATACACTTAATAACTTTATCTTTCCAAACAAAAATACAAACTTTCACAAATACCCTTCATTTAATATATTAAAAAGAGAAGGAATGTAGATTAATTATAGAGAGAGAAAGGATAATATTAAAATAAGCCTGTTTAATTAAACCTTAATTTTTTTCAAAGTGTCTTATATTTTAAAATGTTAAATTTTTTTAAAAGTATTTTATTATTTGGAACAAAGGGAGTAATAAATACCAAGGGACAATGTTATTTTTTCTTAGGTAAAAGACCAAAATATCATTTTAACCATCCACTTTGATCGACTATTAGGTAATTGTTGGACCATCATTGCTAGCAACATTTAAATATTATTAATATTAATATTTATGAATTTTCACACAGAATTTATAAGTTAACTTTTAATCTCTCCAATTTCTCCAAAAATTATAAATTAATTTATATACTTGTGATTTAAAACTGAATGCAATATTTTACAAATATAATTGTTGAGTTGTTAAAAAAACATTTATCTATAAATATTTGTGATTGTTATTTTTTATTATCTGTGTTATAATTAAAATATTTTTATTTCTATATGTAAATAAGTATATTTACATAATAAAATGAAAAATATTTGTTATTATCATTCTATATCATTTTATATTTTCTATTTAATTATAATAAAAGAACAAAATTATTTGCATAATTATTTAGTTTGGTAATCTTGAATTTTTTTCCATGTTAATCTATTTTTGTTTATTATAATTTTTTTATTTTTTATAAAACATTTAAGTACATTTTACTAATTTTTTTAATTAAAAAATATATACTGTTAATATAAAGATGGGTTAATAAGCAAATAAGACCCTAAACTCTTACTCAAAAATTATCCTGAATCTTGAACTCTTAAAATATATAAAATAAATCTTAAATTTTTAAATTCATAGCAAAATAAACCCTAACCATTAACTTTTTAATACCGTTACTATTCACATAGGTACTGTTCAGGGTTTATTTTCCTACAAATTTAACCCTGACCATATATATATATATATAAACCCTTACATTTGTTAATACAATCAATATTGTTTGAATATGGAAAGAATAATATATCACTCAATCAATAATTAAAATATATGCCATTGTTACTCACTTTAATCCGATCCCCCTCTAAACATATCATATTTAAACCATCCATTAATACAGAGTTTGCCTTTCCATTATTCCACATTTGATCCGGTCAAAAAAAAAAAATTAGTCCACATTTGCATAAAATGGAAGTATATAATAATTTAAATACACATTATAGTATATATGTAATTGATATGGTTGGATATTAAAAAGAACTCCAAATATTGATTTCTATTTATTTATTTATAAAACCTTTTAATCTTTACAAAGATTAAAATTTTTAAATAGTTTTAATCTTTATAATTTTATTTTTTAAAATATAGGGACTAATATTTTAAATAGTTAAAATTACAGGAACTGAATTGTAATAATCAAAGTCCGCGGACTACAATGCAACCAAACTTAAATTATAATGATTAAATTATAATGAGTTAAAATTTAAAATTAAATTATAATTAAATTAAAATTATAAGAATCAAATGATTAATGTTTTTAAGTAAAAATTAGAAAGAAGGATGAATTCAATTACCACGTAATAAGACATAGAAGTAATAAGTAATAAGTTTCTTCACTCTTCAGCAGTTTGGGACACTGCGATATTCTTCACAATTTTTTGCCATGGCCGAAATATTCTCTCACTTGAAAATATTCTCAACAAAAGAAAACAGATAGAATCACATTCAAGGTTTCTAATTAAAACTGCAAATTTGACTGTCATTTCTACTTTTTCTTGTTTTCTTTTTACACACACATATTTTCCATGTAGATCAATATATTAAAATATATATATATATATATATATATATATGATCCATAGAAAAGTTTAATGTGCATTAAGGGCCCGTTCGGCTTGTTCTCCTAATAATAACGAAAAATTCAATTACGTGCATATGTGCATTTGGTTGACGTTTTATTTTCATAATATGAATTCTTAGGCAACTATGATTACCAAAATATTGTGATGGAAATTCATGGCTAGATTTATATTTGTTATTAAAAGTTTTTTTTATTGCGAACAGATTTTTTTTATTAAAGATAATTTTATTCAAAGTACGGTTAGATATTAAATGTTAGTATCTCTTCTTGTAGGGATACAAACTTTAATTTATCACATTATAAAAAACTAACATCTTTCACTAGACCTGACCTTAGTCAAATTTATTCTAAAAAAACTGCCAATATGTTTATATTCATCTTGATTTTAGTCAAAACGTGTAACTATAGTTTTCAAAGTCAATGCCAATTTTGATTTTATTGAAGCTTTCAACCTCATTCAAAATGAATATTCTCAACCTCACCTTCTCCTCAATTATATCAAGAAAATTATAAATTATGTCATGAAAAATTGAACAATGACTTTTGACCATCGTTATAAGAAAGTCAATAACAAATGTGCCCATTAGGGCACGTACCATTAGTCTTATTTATAATTTAAGATAATTAATCAGTATTAATTTTCATATAAGGTTCTTTTGTATAATTTTTTGGGCCTTTTAATTTTTTGTAATTTTCTACATCATTTTATGTAAATGTTTAGGTCAACTAACAATGAAATTAATAGATATTTAATAGAAGGGCAATATTATCTCTTAAAAAATTGTTTAGGAAGAATATTTTCCTATCATTTGTTACAAGATGTCCATCACTCTTAAAAAAGTTTAGAGATAAATTATGTTTTTAGCCAATTAAAAAGAAAAAAACTCACAAGGCCTTAGAAGAATACCAAATAAGGCAGTAAGAGGTGGCCATCCTCTACTTTTATCAAAGCCGTAAGAGACTAAATTAAAAATGAATAAATACAAGGGATGTAAAATAAAACTTAGAAAAATATTAAACAACTAAGTAAAGAATGAAAGTAAAAAGAAAAAATTAATCATTTGATTCTTATAGTGTTGACTCAATTATAATTTAATTTTTAAACTTTGACTCATTATAACTCAATCTTTAAAATTTTAATTTCGTTGTCATTTAATCCTTAAACTTTACATCTTGTAATTTAATCAATATAGTTTTAACCTCATACAATAACTGTCATAGCTCTATCCTATCTTTTATTTCATTTTTTCTGCAATAATCACAAACACTTTTTGAATTATGAATTCACTAATCAAAATTCAATGTGTAATTTTAGCATTCAAAGGATATTCTTGAATAATTTTATTTTTATAAAGATTAAAAATATTTTAAAATTTTAATATTTTTATTATTTATAAAAATTAAAAGGGTTTAGTAATTTAAAATGTTAGTAATAAATTTTAATAAATTTTTAATCGTTATAATTTTATTTTTTTAAAATATAAGGACTAATATTTAAGTGATTGAAACTATGTAGAAACAAAGTTTAAAAATTAAATTATAATTGAATTAAAATTTTAAGGATTAAATTATAATGAGTTAAATTTTTAAAATTGAGTTACGACTTATTTAAAACTATAAAAATTAAATAATTAATTTTTTAAAAAAAAATTAAATGACCAATGAATAAGATCTGCAAACAATCTTTCTTGGTGACATGAACTTTCATATAACAGCAAAATTAATGACTGGACTATATTCTCAGTCAAAAAGAATAATCATATTAAAAAAGCAGGAATGTTTTTTTCATTTTGAACAAACGCCTGACCTTCGTTTTGATACCAAATTCCCAATCTTTGTTCACCAACTTCTTTTTTTTTTTTTTTTTGCGATAGAAATTTTCTTAGGGTAGTTGACGTTCATACAAGAACAAAATGATTGTACTACATTCAACCAGAATAACAATGAATGGACCGTGATTTCTAGAGGACCATCATTAAACTTAGAAAATAATACAGTATAAAAGCAGGTGTGTTTGTTTTAGCTCATTTTATAAATAAAAAAATCAATTATTTTTTAAAAATTATTTTACAAGTTTTTATGATATTTATTTAATTTTTTAAAAATAATCAGAATATAATAAAAATAAAATTTTTGATTATCTTTAGAAGCTACTTTTTTTATGTGGTTGGAAGAGAATGTTTTAAATATAAGGTGTAATGTCTGTCTTAACATTAACAGGACAACACTCTTATACGCCATTATAATAAATAGGATTAAATAAAATCTCAAGTAAAAATTATCACAATTCAAGGGTTTAAAAGGTAATTAGTTAAAATAATAGGATATGAAGAAACTCTTTTTAAAATATATTGTTTGAGTTCAAAATATAGTCCAAAATCAATTAAATATGATAACGGAAGCATGGAAATCAACGACACTTAAAAACAAGTTGTAACAATGGAAATTCTCCTGATTGCTATTGTGATAGCATTCCGAACTTCCGAAGCACGCCGTTTTGCCATCCGACATTCGATTTGAGTGGTTCAAGTGTCCACACAAAGCTATTCAAGCCCTCTAACTAATGGTACTAATTTCGCACTCAAATAATTATTTGTTAAAAATATGGACACCTGAACCCAAAATGGTTTGTTTTCACCTCAAAACATTTTCAAAGATGTCTAGAACACACTATCGAATGCCATTAGCTCCAAAATTATTTTGACCACCTCAAATGAACCATACATAACATAGCAAGTCAATCATATCACCCAAATAAGTATTCATACTCAAAATGACTATCAAATTCCTGATTCACAACAACATAGAGTGATGGATAAAACATAACACAATTTTCCATTTGGTCATTTTGATGCATAAATCACTTCAAATATATCACTTGTAACTATATATTGGCCAAACACACTCATTTAATCACAACAACATTAATCTTAGGCCAAGATATGCACACTTCATATATTCTTATGCAAGTGATAACAAAACAATGCCATGTTCTTAAATTGGTATTATATTATAGTAATATTCATTACAAACCCAAAAAGAGGAAAGGGAAGAGCTATACAACAATGCTTCACTCTTTAGTTGCCCCTTCCTTCCCCTTGCTCCTACGAGAGTCCTCATCTGTAAAATATAACCACAAGGTGAGATAAACATTTCAGTAACAGAATAATTCACTACTATTAATTAACATGCACAACCATAAGAGAGTAAAGCTATTGAGCACCAAAACAAACTTTAACATAGTTCAAGGTAGTCTTTTTCATTTTCACTCTAGTATATTTAACAATTTCTTTTTATAAACACAAGTCATTTATCACTAGCATGATCATTCTACTATTTGAGCCTCCATATCACCCCGACTGAAACCATAGGCTCTTTGATCAAGTGCACATTTACAATGGTCTGAACTCACCTTTAGTAGTAGGATCACGTAGCCAAAGGTGTCCTATCCTACTTCTGAATTATGGTCTCCCCCTATCGCACACGAATTGGGATGTCGTTACTCCAACATCGCATCACTGATGTTAAGAAACGTCACTCTCCAACGTCGTATCCTGCATGGATACTAAGAAAAAAATTTCCAACACTGTGCCTCATTAGACACTAAGGAAATACAAGCTATGAGGACTTTCACTACTCCTTCCTACGGGTCAACTCCTACCCCTTAATATGATCATGCTCACATTCATTATATGTAACACATATACATTTTAAATTTCTCAATCAGTCCATATAAAACTTTTCATCATTTCTATTATTACATATCGTTTAACATGCACAAAAATTGCATTTTACAATATGTAAGGTTATCAAATTTCAAGTACAAATCAACATATTTACTCACAAACAGTTAAGCAATATAATCCAATAGTGTAAATTATTTTGTTACCTTAACCTTTTATCACACAAAAGGGTTACAGTAATTCAACGTTAGCTCCACACACTCTATATGCACGATATAACTCAAGCAATACTCAATTTCCACAATCAAATGATAATTGTCAATTATCACTCTAGATAAACACTTAATTCACTAAGTTCTACATACCCATAACATTCAAATTCCTTATCTAACAATATCAACCATTTCAAAACACTCTAACCATCCTATTAAACATACCAACATACCAAAATCACCGTCCAATTATTCACATTATCTAAAAATTCTCAAATTATGTTTAGGATTCGTCCAAACCCTCAACAAAAATTTTAAATCACCATAAACTCATAAACCTATGGTTAGATGATTGATTTAACTCTTCAAGACCATAAATAAGTCAATGGATTCAGTCTAAATCCAAGAAAACTGAGATCAAAGCCCCTATTGCCCCAAAGTCAGAATGTTTGCATAAAAGAGGGTGAGGGAGAAGAAAGGAAAGCTTACCCAATGTATATCAAGCTTGTAAGGCCTCAAAAATCACGTTGGAAGCAAGCCCTAGCAACCACAAGTTCTTCTCCATCGCTTCTCTTGCGTTCACCGTTTCCTTTCTGTTGATTTTCAGTCTGGTTCATCATCTGATAAGTGCAGATTCTACACGTGTACTGCAGCACATGGCACAAAAAGTCTCTTATCAATTCAAACTTTCGTTCGTGCCATGGCCCGTTCGAACTTTGACCTAGCCTTCTTTTAAGGCTATCCAATGATCAAAAAATTATATTAGTCTCCCATAAACGTTATTAATCAATAATTCATCTAATTTGACTAAAATACCCTTATAAATACTGAAAATTTCTAATTGAAAACTTAGGATGTTACATAAGGGATACATGAAAATACTATAAATTTTAAAATAATTAAGTAATAAATTATTTTTATAAAACAAAAATTAATGAAGATATCATAAAATTTAAAAATAGCTAACTGGTAATTACTTTTTTACTATTATAGCCAAACAATTATTTTTTATAAGATATCTACAAAATAAATTTTTTTATAAAATTTTTAAACTATCTAAAAATCACTTATTTTTAATGTTAAACAAATAGCTAATTTTTTTTTAATGAAGATACATCCTTAATCAAAAGTTGTTACAAGCTAGTCAATTATGAAAATATAATTGTGTTTCTAAAGTCTCATGAAATTTTTTTAGTTTTTTAATATTATTTTATAAATTTTATTAAATTCTGTATACTTTTTATTTTTATTTCTTCAATATTTATGTACATATTAAATACGATTTAAATTTTAAAAATAAATTTAATTTTTTGGAAGTTTTCTCATTTAGGAAAAACATTTATTGAGAAGTTAAATATGTATAAAATACCATAAAATTTATCTAATATTATTGAATATAAGATTATTTCTTTTTATTAAAAAAATCAAGTGGTAATTAATAGTGAAATGAAATGTGAGTATAGATCATGGGATCAAATTCTCTTAATGTGTGAAAAAAAATCGTGAATGAAGTACTCAAGATTTTACTGTTAACTTCTTATTTTACTGTTAGCTTCCTGATTTAAATTTTATATCCAACAATTTTTTTTAAGAAAAGATCAATCTACAATTAAAAAAAAAGTTACATTACGCCCATTTGTTTAAGATTAAAAAAAAATTATTTTTAGGTAGTTTAGAGATTGTATAAAAAAAATTATTTTGTAGAGATTTTATAAAAAGCAGACATTATTTTATATTTAATTATAATAATAAAAGAGTGATTATTAGTTAGTTTTTTTAAAATGTTATGATATCTTTCTTGATTTTTATTTTATAAAAATAATTTATTATTATATTATTTAAAAAATTTATAATATCTTTGCATATCCAGCCTCTTCAAAATACTTTTTCTTATCTATCGCATTAGATTATTTTCAAAAGTTATTTTAGAAATATACTTTTTTTTCATGTTCTGATTTTTTTTAAATGTTTATACAAACATCTTAAAAACTCACAAAATAATTTTTTTAAAAAATAAGTAATTTTTTCATGAAATAAGCTAAAAAAAATGAGCCCATAATAAGGTTCAAATAAATATTTCTTATATGATCACTGGCCAAGCCAAATCATAAATAAGGAGGTGCGGTGTATTTTATAAAATTAAAAGCACACAAATAATAATTTAAAATTTTAATTACATATTTTATAATTATCCTCTACTTGATTTTTCTTTTGTTTTGTAATAAGTATATAATAATTTTATTGTCAATATTGTAAAAAATATTTTCTTAAATATAGCCGTTTTAAATTATTATTTTGACAGTATAGCCTATTTTTCATGATCTTTGAAGCAAATTTTTTAACCATTGCAATCACAATATGTAAAGTCATTGTTAACTTTAGAAAAAAATAAAGTAGTAAATAAGTATGTCTTTTAAATTAAATATTACAATAGGTTTATGGGCAAAAATAGTTAAGAACTTTTTTGCTAGGAATATTTAGTATTCTTAAGTCAATAAAGATGTAGAAGTATTCATGAAGTCCTTTTAATGAGGGCATCCTTCTTCAAATTGTTAAATTTGATTGATGTGAGCTAGGAAAAAAAGCAAACATAATGTGCAAAAGTATCCAAAAAAATTTCTCTAAGAGATTATGGTATCCTTAAATCAATAATGGTGCATGAGTGCTTATTAATTGTATGAAATAAGTCAACATTTTGCATTCCATTAAGTTATATCCTTAAAACTTAATGGTTAATGTTAAGTTATTTTAATAAAATGAGGAAGTTTATGACCAATATTTTGGGTCAAGCCTAACAAACCAACGCAAATAAATTCAAAAAGTTTTAGGCTAGGTATGAAAGTTTAAAAAAAGTGATTATTAATTAGTTATTTTTAAATTTTATGATATCTTCCTTGATTTTTATTTTATAAAAATAATTTATTATTACATTTTTTAAAAATTTTATAATATTTTTTTATATCTGATCTCTTTAAAACACTATCTTTTATTTACCGCATTAAATTATTTTTAAAAACTATTTAAAGTAGTTTACTAAAAAAAATCAGAACTATGTTTATTTTAGATTTTGATTATTTTTAAAAGTTTAAAAAAATATTATAAAAACTCACAAAATATATCTTTTAAAACAATAAATAATTTTTCATGAAATAAGTTAAATAGACGGGTCAAAAATGTGTATATCCAATAATTAAAAACCACAAGAAACGGAATCGCATCAAATCACTCTCTCTGTTAAAAAAGGAAAAAAATATATATATATTCACCCGTTCATTGGTGAAACCCCTTAGTATTCTAGTCAATTGCAACCTTTTCATAGAATTTAAAAATAATTAACCACCTCGAACTTTTGATTAAAAAAAAAGAAACCATCTCGAACTCTCAATTTTGAAATCATAATTATTGGAAATTCGGTGTAAGAAATTATAAAATACTCCCTCAATATAAAAATATAAAGCATTTTTAATCAAATCTTACTTTCAATAAAGTTCTTACATACTTTCAAACTAACTCTATTTTTTTTATTTATTTCTATTAACTACTTTATAATAAATATAAAATCACTATCAACAGGGATACTTATAAAAAAAAGTAATAATTATATTTTAAAAAATTAAAAATATTTTATATTTTTAATTATTTAACTCTTTAAAAAAATATTTTATATTTTTAAATAAAAGGACTGTTAATATTCAATATTTTTGTCTGATACTCTTTTACCAAATTACTAATCGTTTTCGGCCATAGAAACTTTCTTTGGGTAAAACTCAACGTTCAAATTGGACCGTAATTTCGTGAGGCTCCTGACCGAGAATTAGACTGTTCCAAAGAGACAAGACACGTGGCGGGTACAAGATAACAAATCTAACAGATTTGTAGTTTATAATAATCGAACCTGATGTCAACAGTTACTCAAACGGTCATGTCTCCGCTTAAAAGAAGAGCCATGCAGAGAGGAAAGAATTAATATTCCTGTCCTAAAAATTTATAAATTGCCTGTTGACCAAAAAATATATTATTATATTTTTATTTATAAGAAAAATTATTATTATTTATTTATTTTTTAATATAAATAAAATCGCATATTTTAATAAATATTTATTATATATTTTTTAAATCATCCTTCATAATTTATATTAATAAAAAATAATTAATATATGTTTATATTAATTAATATAAAGTATTTTAGTTCATTTTCTTTATTTTCAAACGTATTAACTTATTATAGTTAATCAATTTTTTCAGACTGTTTAATATATATTTTTTCTTTTATATATAAAAAGGGAGGGGGTATATTCAAAACTCCAAATAATGAAACTTCTTATTTATAACTTAAAATTCACATAAATTATATACACTGCTTTTTCTGGCATAAAACGTTCAAAAATTAAAATTTCATACCATTTACATGAAGCATAATTATCTATCTTTGTAGAACTTCGTAGAGTTAGTAATGGATAATAAGTCGCATAATTTATTATACATCAATAATATTAATTTTATAATTTTCAAATAATTATTTAATATTCGTCAGTGTTAAGTTATTAAAATCAAATTTTATCTAACTCAATCAAAGATATATATGAAAATCAAATTCTCTTCATTTTCATTCGATTTCTGCATTGGACTTTCTATAATTTTACTTAATATATTGAATTTGAATTAATTAATTTTTGAGAAAATAATAATAAAATTCTTTCAAATTATATAAATGATAAATTGATCCTTTAAAATGCTATAATTCTAATAAAATTTTTAGAGACCTTTTTATCAATAACTTTTTTAAAAAAATTATTTTATCCTTATTAAAAATAATAAATTTCAACTATAATTTTTGTTTAAGAAATTATAACTTTTGTTCTGTAAATTGTAAAAGTTAAATAAGATATCACAACTTGTTAAATATAATCTCTATTATTTAAAAATAAGTCCCAAACACAACTTTTATCTAAAAAATAATATTTTTATTTTGTAATTCATAATAATTGAACAAAAAATAGTAATTTATCAAGTAGAATTTTTATTATTAAAAAGTAAATTCTCAAAATAACAAACTTTATTTACAACTTTTGTTTAAAGAATTACTTTTCTTCAAAAAATAATAAAAACTAATTAAAAAATTACATATTATTAATAAGAGTAAAATAATTTTTTCGTTAAAAAAATTATTGATAAAGAAATCACTAAAAACTTTATTAAAATTATAATATTTTAAAATATCAAGTTATCATTTATATAATTTAATTTTACTACCATTTTCTCTTAATTAAAAAATTATTAACAAAAAAATTCCTACAAATTTTATTAAAATTATAATATTTTAAAATATTATATTATTATTTATATAATTTAATTTTACTACCATTTTTTCTTTATTTTTTGTTAAATATTTTTGAGTTACTATGCCATTCCAAATTTTCAGTAACTATTCACTTTTGCAATTTCGAATTATTCTCTGTGGGTCCCGCCAGTCCTTCATTCATAATTACTATTGTACCCTCCACATCATTTCCAGCTTCAAGCTTCGCCTTCCACTTCGCAACAATACTGCCACTATCTGTCTCTATATAACACCACGTTTCAACGTCACTGCAAGCAATAACTGCTCTTCCCTCTCCCTGAAACAGAGCAAAAGCATGGCTTCTCCTTCACTCTCATCATCATTTTTCTTCTTCATCCTCTTCTCATTACTTTCAGCTCTATCACGTACGTAATATAATCACATATACAGTGTACTGTTCTAATCGAACTCAAAATTTTCTGAAACTGTTTCTGAATTTGCTTCTATCTTGACGTGTTTTGCAGATGCGGGATCTTTCGGAATCAACTATGGAAGAGTAGCCGATGACCTACCTCCACCGTCCAAGGTGGTGGAGCTTCTCAAGTCTCAAGGTCTCACTCGTGTAAAGCTCTATGACACTGACGCCGACGTCCTCACCGCCCTTGCAAACTCCGGCATCTCCGTCGTCGTTGCTCTCCCCAACGAGCTCCTCTCCACCGCCGCTGCAGATCAATCATTCACCGATGCTTGGGTCCAAGCCAACATCACCAACTACTACCCCGCCACCCAAATCGAAGCCATCGCCGTCGGGAACGAGGTCTTCGTGGACCCAAAGAACACCACAAAATTCCTCGTACCTGCCATGAAGAACGTTTACGCTTCACTGGTTAAACAGAACATAAGCTCCGACATTAAAATTTCTTCCCCCATCGCTCTCTCCGCCCTGCAATCATCGTACCCGAGTTCAGCCGGATCCTTCAAGTCCGAATTAATCGAACCCGTGATCAAGCCCATGTTGGATTTCCTTCGCGGAACGGCGTCGTATCTGATGGTGAACGCGTATCCATTCTTCGCTTATTCGGCCAATGCTGATGAGATCTCTCTAGACTACGCGTTGTTCAAGGAGAACCCGGGTGTGGTCGATTCGGGTAATGGGTTGACATATCACAGCCTGTTCGACGCCGAGATCGACGCCGTTTTTGCAGCCATGTCGGCTCTGCAATACGACGACGTAAAGATGGTGGTTACGGAGACGGGTTGGCCCTCCAAGGGAGATGTGGACGAGGTTGGTGCCAGCGAGGAAAATGCGGCGTCGTATAATGGCAACCTTGTAAAACGTGTCTTAACGGGAAGTGGGACCCCCTTGAGGCCAAACGATCCACTCAATGTTTTTCTCTTTGCTTTGTTCAACGAGAACGAGAAACCGGGTCCCAAATCGGAAAGAAACTATGGGTTGTTTTATCCCAACGAACAGAAGGTGTACAACATTCCGTTGACGCTCCGGGAGCTTAAGGACGGCAATGAGACGGCGCCTTCGTTGAATGTCGAGAAGAGTCAAGTTCCGGTGACCGGAGGAGGAAGGGTAGAAACGATGTCGTTTCATGGCCAGACTTGGTGTGTGGCTAACGGGCACGCTGGGGAGGAGAAGCTGAAAGCCGCACTTGATTATGCCTGTGGAGAGGGAGGCGCTGATTGTCGTCCGATTCAAGAAGGTTCCACGTGTTACGATCCCAACACGTTAGAGGCACATGCTTCGTATGCTTTCAACAGTTATTATCAACTGAAGTCACGTGGCCCTGGCACGTGCAATTTCGGTGGTACCGCCCATGTGACCACTCAGCCTCCCAGTAAGGGTCACTTTTCCTCAATGTTTTAGTTTTTATTAATTTTTAATATTAATTTTTTTATAATTTTTAGAAATTATATTATAAAGGTATAATTGTATATAATTGTATAAATATATGACATTCTAATGTGTGATGCAGGATATGGAAATTGTGTATTCCCCACAGGATACTGAAGCATGGTGGTGCGTTAGGTGAAGTTGGAATTGGATAGGTTGAGTTTTGGCTTTTATTCACTTTTTTTTTAAATAATAAAAAATTATATTGCATTAGGTTTACTTGATTATCAATTTGTTTGTAATTATGGTTATTTTATATACAGTTATTTTCCATGTATATGAACATCGAATAGATTTTGTTATTTTCTTCTTGGAGGCATCAAGTGTTAATTTTATTGGTTTTATTTTTTTTCCTGGTTTTATGAAATTAAGCAAGCACGACATGAGAGCATTGAACGTGAACTCAGGCTTAGTATTTTATATTGAAATATTTTAAATTCGTGTAATTTAAAAAATAAATTTTAATTAAAATTAAAAAGCTTGTTGAAAAATAAGCTCGATATCCGAAAGCTACGCAATGTTAGCCAATAGCAAATTCAATGACTCTTCAAGTGAGAAGTTGAACTGTTGGCCAAAAACAGGTGAGAAATTAAAGTATTTCACAACAAAGCAAACGAAATAACTAAAAGTTAACAATAAAATTAACATGCTGGTCAAAAAACAATAAAATTAAGATGACTAACCATCCCACTACATGAAGTCACAACACTTGAATTTTTTTTTTTTTTGGTATACAGAACACTTGAAATTTTATTTGTTTGTTTGTTTGTTCAACCAGAAGACTCTTCACAAGTTGCAGTTGAGAGGACACATGCTTTGGTTATTGTGGAAGAATTCCACTTGCCCATCGATCTTGGCGGTGGTGCTGCACTACTAAAAATATATATATTAAATGGCTATTTAAGTTTATATTGAATGGTTAAAAATAGTTCAGTATAAGATTGTCATACATTCGTGGAACAAATATTATATGAATAAATTAATCATCCAATATTTGAAATCTTATATTGGATGATTCTTTGAACCCATCCAGTATGAGATACAAGAATTAGTGTTCTAGAATGAGAGAGGCTATATTAGACCCCTATTTCTACAGTCATCCAACATAGATTCCCACTTTGGATGGTTAGGGCTACAATAGTCCAATTTCAATATATATAAGTTACATATTAGTTGGTTATAGCAATAAACATCATATGTAGTGTTTTTTTTTTTAAATAATAGGAGGTTACATTTCAAAACATTATTTTGTTGTACTACATCAAATTTGACATGTGTTAACATGTTTCATGTAAAGCTACTAATAAGACCCAACCTAACATTTAAGAGCTCAAGCTAATAAATCCACATATATCAAATTTAGTTTGTTTTTCCAACCCTACCCTCATTAACATAGCTTAAGGTTGAATACAAAAGCTGACATAATTTTTTATTCATTCTTTAATTTAAATTTCTAACTTCTAACTTCTAACTATGCTAATATACAATTTAAATTGTATCATTTTTATATATTAATTAAAAATAAATCACATAATTTTGACTTTGTTATTTTGTAATATCAACAATTTTAAGGAAAAAATTTTCAGCAATTTTAACCACATGTTGCCTCCAAATAAAGAAAGAAAACTATAGGGCATAAATGAGTTAGCTTATTCTTAATAAGTTTATAAGGATTGGGCTTCAGCCTTTTTATATTTTAAAAAAAATAAATCTCCTTCTAGACGGGCATCCTGAAAGCCTCAATTTGTGCTGACAATTCTACTTTCACAAGAGAAATCTAATTCATGACAACTTGGTACTTTTGAAGCTAAGAGTTTTCACAACTTTTGGCATACAACAAGACTTTATCCCATTTGGTGGGCCATTTATATGAAGTGTATCACAATGTTGTACCCTATCAACAACAAAATCTTTAAATATATCATTGACCAGATGATCTCAAACTCAAGTAAAAGAGAACATTTGTATTTAACCTTGACAGTCAATGTAAAACTCTACTAAATCTCACATGGATAAAACCTTTATCATAAACCTATCATGTTCGAGCATTCTCATACCTCTATAGTACACATTCAACAAGATCCCAGCTGAAAACCAGGGAAGCATTAACAGCTTTTAATAAATTAGGTAAAATTTTATACTGTAAATGGATCAGCTTCACTAACCATAAATATTGCATCTAAAAACAAGTTTAGGGTCTAAATGATTCATAAGTTTATAGTTTAAGATCCAAATTGTCATTTAACGCAATTAAAAAAATAAACCAAACAATTTCAACTATCCAATTTTGCAATATCAACAATTTCAAGCAAACAATTTTCAACAATTAACAGAATTTAACAGATTAGGTAAAATTGTTTAGCATGAATGGATCAACTTTACTAATAATAGATATTGCATCTAAAATATTTGTTACATGAACTTCGAAGAGTATCATCCTTTAAAGCTAATCAATCTATTTACCAGATATAATCAATTTTATTACAAAAAGCTAGCTCGCATGGCAAATCAATCTCAAGATTTTGAAACTGGCAAAGGCGATTTGCTAGAACCTTCAGGTGCAGAAGCAGAATCTGAAGACCTCTTGGCGGTTTCATCAACTTCACAATTCATTTCACCGAAACTTCTTTTCTTCATTGTCATATTAGAATTCATATTTTCATTTTCTCTCTCTTTTCCTTTCCCTTTCTGATCCTTTCTGTTGCCAGTCTCCTTATTATCAGCTTGTGGTTCGTCATTTGGCGTAGGAAATAAAGGAGGCTCCTGGCCACTCAATCGACAAAATACTTTTTCAACTGTTTCACTTATCTCTCTTCCTAGGCCATTGTTGTCTAAAATTAAATCCCAAACTGATTTAGAAGCTTTCTCAAGTATTGGTGCTCTGCATGAAATGAGTATGGTTTTAAGTAAAGGATGTAAATCGCCGATAGAATGTGTGAATAAAACATCCAGAAAATAAAATAAAAATGCAATTGACAAGGAATAATGGGCATGGGCGGCACTATGTGTAACTCAAGAAGGGCAAATGCACCCCTTAAATTTAGAGAAAATTATAAAAAAGGGTTATTACTATCTTGCACTTCTTGATCTAAATTTTTTGCACATTTTTGCTCAACTTTAAAGATATTTGGGTTCTAAAAAACTTTTAAATTTGTTTAGTTGACGGCCAAAAAAATATTGCACCCCTTGACCTAGGGTTTTGACACCGCCACTGATAATGAGGCACAGGCAGAATCAAGAAATCAACAGATAATGTAAAATTCAAGTAACTAGGATTTATCAGGTGCACATTTATCTAATGCAAGTAACACCAGTAAATGTGTACAGACCATGCCCTACATTATGGCGATGATATATATTCCTTTTGGCCAAAATGGCTATAATATTTCTCCTAATGCGTCCAGTTCTCCTGCTCAGCCTCTAGCTGGGCAGGGCAGTGCACAGCACTGAAATGACATTGCTTCACTGCTGTACATGTCATTTCAGACTCACAATAGAAGCACGGACCAAGGAGCAAGGACTGAAAACCAAAACGGTCATTGAATTGTTCAAGGCACTAGTTCAAAAATTAATGGTCAACACTATAGTTGAATCGTATCAAATTGGTATTTTTATTAAACAGATCAAGACACTGCTTTAATGGTTCCACTAGGTGAGTTAACACAGATTTCCATACTATACCAAGAAGCATAGGGTTCTTGATTTTGTGGAAACACACACAAAAAAGACTAATAATCAAGAGGAGGCCATAGTCACTGAGGTTGAGAAGGTTAAAATGTGTGATGATTAGGAAAATAAGGCCAATCTGTTGGAGAAGCTTCAACCATCCAACAGCAACTCTAACTCCCTATGTATCATTCATTTTCTCTGTGTGTTAATTTGAGTAATAAGAATACTCTAAACCACTTGCATACATTTACATGCTCATATTATGCTTGGTAACAGTAACACACGCGCGGACCATTTTGCAGGCAGTTAAGCAATGAAGACAAGGAAAGAGAAGATAATGATTACAAGAAAACATGGAAAAGAAATGGCTGAAGCACAAGATCAAAAGACACCACTGAATCAACTCATCTCAATACAAAATGTGTGCAGAGTATACAGAACCTATTGAAACTAAATTGTGCTGGGTGGAATGACTTTTGAGCAGGAGTTTGAAAGCCAATAACAGATACAACTTTAAAAAAATGCCGTTGGAAAAAGTATTTAAATAAGTAAAAACGTTAAGCAACACAGTCACTTACTCAAGTTCATGACGAAGGGCATCATACAGCTCTCTTTTGGTCTGTTTCTCAGCCCCAGGGGTATTAAGGACTTTACTCTGTTCAGCCATCTTAATAGTAGTACTCTTGAGTTCCTCCTGCCGAATAGAAGTGTATACATTCCGTCACTGGATTAAGAATTCATGCATCATATTTCAATTTTAAAAATTGAGAACCAGGTTTAACCCACTACTAGCCTTAAAATCAGAACAAATTCAATGATAATTCTAACATGCCCGTAGATCCATTAAAAGGCATTAAAACAATAAGCGGTTTCTCATCATCATGATAGAAAAAGGGTGGGTGAGGCTGTAAGGGGGACAATTCAAAGTAAAAAAAAAAATGAACATTGTGAAACCATGGAAAATATAAATAAGAAAAGGAAAACTGACATTAGCTTTGAGTTGATTGATGATCTTCAATCTGAGGGCATCAATTGTACCATCGTTCATCAACATCTCCAACACATCTTCAGGAGTAATCACTGACGAAGAAGCCATGCCCTTCCCTGAAATTAATAAAATATTAACTCAAAATTCCATTTTGAAAATAAACAGAAAATTCAACACTCATGCTTTTTGTACACAAGAATGAATTTTAAGGGAATGAGAATGTAAATATGTCCATGGAATGCTAATATAATTTTTATTTCACATTTATAATTATAATAGCAAAACACCATATCATGCTTATCCCTTGTCAAGAGGGGAAGAAAACAGATCCGGTCCAACCAAACATGGCCACAGTGCACAGCCACTATGCTGCTGATTAGGGAGTGAGCATATGAGCAGCACTAGTAAAAAGATCATTAAAAAGCACAAGGGAAAAAAACAGAAATAACAACAAAAGCTGAAGCCCCAAATCAAACATCATGAACAGTGAGGGAGTAACAGAGAAGGTGACAACCACGATGGAAGAAGAGGAGAGTGATGGAGATGAGGGATGAAGCAGGGGACTCTATGAGATCAGCAACAAAGCAGCCAAGCAGGGACTTTATGAGATCGATGGCGAAGATGAGTGACAGAGGTTGTGAGCAACAATACAGCCCTAGGTGCGAGATGAGTGATGGAAGGCTTGGGATCCAAAGATGAGATGGAGTGAAGGTCATGAATTGTTCACAAAATTTAAGATGGAATGAAGGTCATTTTGGTCACTATATTCATTCCTAACAATGGGCCTTCAATCCTATGGGTTTTGGTTTACAAATTTCCTCAAACTTGGGAATAAACCATTCCCTAGCAATGTTCTGAGAATTGGACCAGCCGGTTTGACTGGTTGAATCAGGAACTGGTCACTTGTCTAGTCTGAAACTCACACAAAACCAGCCAGACATGAAACTAGCCATGAACCAGTATAACCACCCAAAGCCAGTGAGCCAGGCCCATAAAAAAAACCTGTCTGAAATAGAAAACTTTTTAAAAATACTTAGACTGAAAAATACTTAACTTTAGTTCATAGGTTGAGTGCACAAAAGGCAAATATGCACAGCCCATGAGAACCTTTCCTAGGTTTGCATTAACTGCCCAGAAAATTTTGAACAAAACAATGCCATCTTCTTTCACTTTATATAGGCAAGCTTCCTCCCTCATTCCCTTCTCTTCTTCAATGTGGGACATGCTCCCAACACAAGGTTCTTCTTCTTCTTCGTTTTTTTCCTCTCCATCTTCATTCATTTTTCTTGCTAACTTCCTTAGGTTATTTTTCTAAATGAAGAGCGATATTTCTTTTCTAAACTTCCAACCATTTAATAATACCTTATTTCAAACTTATTCATTTTAATTTAGTTTTAATCAACCTCATAAGAGTGCTACTTAACCAATTCCTTTATCTTATATGAGTGCGTATTGAGTTGAGGGTTCCTAACAATTTTTTTCTCCAGTAATACCTTGTCATTCAATGTTTTTAAGTTCTAAAATAAGTTACCATGTATGTAATATTTTCTTAGTCATTTACCATGAATGTAATATTTTCTTAGTCATATAAAATGCAATTGATATTTTTTCTTATTGTTATATTTGAGACCCATTTTGTTGTCATTAAAATTTCATTATGTTATATTTTACTACATAACATCTAAAATATATTAATTTAATTGTAACATTGTTTCCTAGCAATGATATCTACCACATACCAGATAGTCAGATACACCAAATGACCCATTCCTCGCAACCAAAAATGGCCAGAGTTTATTCCAAACTTTCTGGCTGTGATATTTTAGGAGCACAGAATTAAGAGTACAAGAAATTGAAGTAGAAAACTTTTAACATGGTTCTTGAAATAAGATGGAAAAAAAAAGTAACTTTTTGAAAAAAGAAAAGAAAGAAAGAAGCAATTAACTTAAAAAGAATAATATCTTCATCTAAATTGATTGTATTATATTAATTTTTAGAGCATGATCTTCTTTCAATATTAGGATAAATAAGTCTTTTAATCCTTAAACTTATTTATAAATTTATTTAAAATTCCAATCAATTGAAGTGTCATTTTTAAAATTGTATCAATGAATGCCAAAATGCAACTGTAAAAGTGCATGACCCGGTACCTAAAAATACAATTATAACCAACATCTGTTGCAATTATAACTTGAAACTAATGCAGGATATTAAGCCAGAAATACAAGTCATTCTACAAACAATCACAAAATATCCAGTCAGATCAAAAACTTAGAAATTGTTCAGCAAAACTAAGGGAACCACAAGTCACTTTGGAAAAGAAGGGTTCCCAAGGGACAAAGAACTGCTTCCTTGTTTTCTGTCCTTTCCTCTACTTTTCTCTGATAATTTTAGAGGTTGCGTTCTTTCAACCAAATTCGATTAACTAACTAATAGTAATAAAGCTCAGATCTACTACTCTCATAATCACCAAAAAAAAAAAAACAAACACAGCTAAGAAAACAAAGAAATAAACTTTCATCTTACCTTGAAATGCTTATGTGCTCATTAAGCCTGTGACAGACGTTGCCAGAAGTGGTCATCCAGCTAATATTGTATACAAAAAGAGCATTGAAGTAGAAGAAATCACAAGACATACCAGACTTCAAATCAGGAAAAGAAATCATATTATCATAAGCCCCGCATCACCACATGATTCAAATCAGGGCACAACACATAATGGGGCAGAGCACTAGGATTTGAATTAGGGGATCAAGATTTTAAACTTATCTAATAGGAGGCCGACCAGCAACAGATTGTTATGCAGCAGATGGTGGCTGCGATGATGGTTGACAAAGGTCACAGAAAAATGTATCAAGATGCTCAAGGCTTGTAAAGGGAAATAAGAATTGAGCCTATAGATTAAGACGTAATCAGGTGTAATTTCATTCCCCTTTACCCAAGAGCATTATACATTATTTTGATGTATAACAATGTAACCGTTTAGAATTTTATACAATATATTACGGGAACCAAGTAACTAATAAGTTCATAACATATATTAGTTTAAACAACCACGCCCTATATAGCATGCCAATTAGGCCCTAAGCCAAAATTTAAATGGGAAAGAATATGGGATATGACCTCTTTGAAAGCACAAAACAAACTCATTTACTGTGAAATGTTTTTAACCTTTTTGGGGAGAGACATGACATAGGCAATATTTCTTTTTATTAAACACAAAATCGCTATGTTTGAAGCAATGTCAAAACAAAACAATCATGAAAAACAATTACAATGATTAACCTTCATTATTCTCGATCTCATCTCCCCTTCACTCATATTCATTAACCTTCATTATTCTCGATCCCATCTACCCTTCGCTCATATTCATTAAATTAAAATACAACATAATATAAAATTCCCACTGACAAAAATGTTGCGGTTAGATATGAAAAACTTTTATTTTACTAAGTATCAAAGCCCATACAGTACTTCAAGGATTTAGATTTTCAAGATAAACGAGGAAACAGTAGACCACTGATGCAGCAGAAGAATTTAAGTGTTACAGCAAACCAGATAATGAAAGGCCAAGCTCACCGATTACACACAATGACCTTCACTAAAATTTTGCCCAAAAATCTTTGCCCCTTAATGCAGAGGTTTCAGAGTCCAAAATTACAACAATAATATAACCAGAGTTTTCCATCAGCCAAAGACGGGTCCATATTACACTCAGTGGGGGCATCCACCCCCACAGAAAAATTTGAAATATGCACAGTTGATATAACGGGCCGTTCTAATTTTTGTTCCAGAAACTTTGACACAACTCGAGCCAAGTCATTTACATGATCATACGTCACAAACACCTTGACAACTTTCTAAATTGATGATGACATCAAGAGATTAATAAACAGAATGCCAATACACACAAATCCAACATGGCAACATCGCAACACAATCCAAAGCGTACAAGTCGCTGGTAATCAAAATGAAGAGGGGCAGAAGTATAATAGCAAATTACACACCGTGCGAGCTAATACGAGCAAGAAAAAACGTCAAACTCAATCTGACTGTAAATATTCCCAACTTCAAAAGATATTCAAACGATTACACGACCAGATTCAAAGGCAAATTAAGATGAAAAAAAATTAAAACAAAGCAAGAACAACCACGCGGGAACAAATTCAAACCTAGATTCAAAACCAGACTGAACAAATCTATCTCACCGGATTTGAGGAGTAGACAAAGCCCTAGGGCTCGAACCTTCTTCACTACTTGCCCAAGAACGACCAAGCAGGGCAGACAACGGTGGACGGGGTCCAACAGAATTTGGGATGCTTGTTCGTCGAAGAAAAATGGATCCGCTACCAACTACAGGTCTACAAGCCTGTGATTGGTCGAGGTTATATACTTAATTTTAAGGAGAATTTGTCAAAAATTAATTATTTAAATAACAAAATTAACGAAGAAAAATTGTCCTAAAATACCTTACCACAAGTTTATTTAAATAAACTGAGAATTAGAGAAGGACTAAGGTCTTGCTGTGGTATTAAATGGAATGATTAAATTACCCTTATCAAATTCTCATAGGGTCATGGTCAATTGTAATTCTGATGGTGAAAAAAATAAAGTTAACATTGATTGGTGACTCTCACCCACCCTTCCTTTTTAGCTATTATCACAATTGTCTATAATCTATTGTAAATTCTAAACCCTAAAATTCATTTATCAAATCACTATTTCTTAATTCAATCATCATCCTTTTTCATTTCCGTTGCTCCTATTATATTTTCATTTCCATACTTCATCATTATCCTTCAATAGTATCATCTGGCTTCCAAGAAATCCATGCAAATGGAACTGCAACAAAACCCTCTTCTCCGCCTTTGCAACCATAGGTTTCTGAACTTTTATGATCAATTCTTGTTCTATAATCTATATATTTCTCTAGTATGACTAATGCATATCATGAGGCTTGGGCTGGTCGTTTTTGTTTGAAACAATACACTCTTATTACATTGAGATGACTAATTCTTTGATTAGATTAATACACTCTTTAGCTGGTGATGAACTGAGGCCTAGAATTAGTACAGAAAATTGAAGTTGGTTTGTTTGTTAATTGGAATAAGAGTTGCTATGACAAAATGAAAATGCCCCTTTTGACTTTTAATAATTTGGCTGTTAGAAACATCAACAAGTAGTATGCTGTGCTTATCCAATTTGAAACTCGTGCTGCTTTGACTGAAGATATTCCACAGTCTCTTCCATATGTCGTCACTGCAATATTGCTTTGAGCTTTATTATCCCAAAACCATCCTAATTTACCTGTAACTTCATATTATTCTAACTCATTGAATCTCGTAATTTATTTCTTCACACACTATTGTAAAAAATATAATTTACATCCCTCAATTTACGACATGTTTTTATTAAAGTGACAAAAAATAAAGACGGTGATAATTCTATAAATAAGTGCTCAGTAATTAAAAATATCTACATCATTTTTAATAAAAAGTGACAAAAAAAACTAATACTTATGCCATTTTTTTTTTAATTTAGGATGTGAATATTTAAAAATAAATTATGTTAATTCACATCTTTTTTGTTAAAAATAGATGTAGAAAATAATTCACGTCTCTTTTTAGACGTGGATTTAATAGTTTAATAAATTAAGAATTATAATTTATATTTAAATAATCAACATTCTTTTATTGAAAAAATAGACATAAATGATTGAAATCAACAACTTATAATATAAAAAACTCATGTCTATTTTCATGAAAAAAGGATATAGGTTTTATAATAAAAAATTTTAATTTTGAAACTGAATTTTAAGCTCATCCCTGTCCCTTTTTTTTTTTGATTAAATGGGACGTGAATTTGGGTGATTAATTTAAAAATATAAATTTTAAAACTAAAATTATCTACACTACTTTTATATAAAAAGGATGTGAAATTTATTTTTAAAAATTTTAATAATTAGAAACCAATTCACGTCGCTTTTTATATAAAAAGGGACGTGGATTTGAGTTAAAAAAATAATAATCAGATTGACAATTAAAAAATTATTATTGTTAGAATAATAATTTTAGAATAAAAAATTATTATAATAAAAAAGAGAAAAGGAAAATGAGGGAGTTAAAATGAAGAATATCTTTTTTACAAGGAAGATAAATATGTAGACTAAATATTTAAGCTCATCGATATTACTTTTTTGATAAAATGGGACGTGAATTTGAGTGATTAAATTAAAAATATCAATTTTAATAATCTATGTTGTTTTCCTATAAAAAAGGATGTAGATTTTATTTTTAAAAATTTTATTAATTAAATTAATATTTAAGTAAGGACGTGGATTAATTTAATTAGGTCACTTTTTATTAAAAGTGACGTGATATTATTAATTTGCTTTTTCTTTTTTGCAAAATCTTATAATATCCACATCTCTTTTTTAGGAAAGAGACATGGATAAGCATTTAAAAAGAGATGTGGATAAGCATTTAAAGTGTCAGGCCTACTTGAAAATCTCTAGCTCAATTTTAATTTTTTTTTTTGAAAAATCTCGTAGCATCTGCATCTCTTTTTTAAAAAAAGAGACATGGATAAGCATTTAAATATGTCTATGTCAAGGTCGCATTTGAAAACCTCCAGCTTAAAGTCTTAATTTCTTTTTTTTTTAAATTTGGTAATATCCACGTCTATTTTTTTAAAAAAAAAAAGAGACATGGATGAGCATTTAAATTGCCTCCATTATTTTCTATTCTATCTCTCGCCCGTGAATCTCAAAGTCTGAAAACCTCTAACTCAAAAACAGAAGCCTTCAACTCTCAAATCAACAGCAACCCATGGCTCATCTTCCTCATTTCATGAAACCCTAGCTCCCCCTTCAGCTCGTCTCCTTCCTCATCTCGTGAAACCCATAACTTATCCCCCCCAAAGCTCACAGCACCCATAGCTCATCTCTTGAAGCTCAGCTCCTCATCGTAACCCATAGCTCGTCTCCCCAAAGCTCGCAGCACCCATTGCTTAGATCCCTTCGACCCTTAGCTCACCTTAGCTAGCATTATCCGTTGGTGACCCTCAACTCCTCTGCCTTGCTCATTGTCACCTCCTCCACCTAGCTAATTTTTTTAAAATAATTTTTGCTTATCCCATTATTTTTTTTAATGCCTAGGATTTTTTTTTTTAGCTCCAACCCAAAATTTTTATTGTATTGCTTATCCCATTAGAATTTTTTTTGTGATATCTCTTCTGTTCAAAATTAATTTTTTGTATGGCTAGACAATAATTTTTATTCTATTGAATTTACATTTATTAGAAGGATATTTTTATATTATTGCTAGACAATAATTTTTATTATATTTTTTTAATGCCCAGGATTTTTTTTAGTTCCAACCCATAATTTTTATTATATTGCTTATCCCATTAGAATTTTTTATTGATATTTCCTCTATTTAAAATTAATTTTTTGTATTGCTAGACAATAATTTTTATTACATTGAATTTAAATTTATTCAAAGATTTTTTTATTTTAGTCTCCTCTCTTCTTATTCGTAGCTTCTCCCAATGCAATAGTAGCCTTCATTTATACTTTAGTTTGATATTTAATGATTTTTGCTAGTTAAAATACTTGATTTGATAATGTTATAATTTTGGAGGTCCTATTTTTGTAAGGAAACTCTGCCAATTTTTTTAAAACCTTAATATGTTTGTGTAGTACCAGTGGTGCTACAATTTTGATAATTTTGGGGCCTATATTGGTCTTGATTAGTGCCCCAAATTTTTATTTTTTCTATCATTACTTTGATTTATTTATTTTTTAGAATAATTGTTTGTGCTTTTGGAAGCTTGATATTCTTTGCTAATTTGTGCTGAAGCTATTACAAAATTAAGGCACATGTCTGTGTGTCTTTAAAAAATTATTGTGAATTTATTTGGGTGATTTTGAGAAAATTAAGTTTCCTAGCTTTAGAAAATGTTATTTTTAATATGCTTAAATTTTGTGATTATTTGGATTATTTGATATATGCTTAAATTTTGTGCTACATGATATATGCTCAAATTTAAGCATATTTGATTATTTGGATTAGTTAAATTGTTTAATTTTTTGTTATTGAAATTTGGAGAGGTCTCATTGTTTAGGAAAAACTTTGCCAAATTTTTCTTGATAGCATTTTGTTTTCATTTATGATTAAATTTGATATTTAATTATTTGGACTATATAAAGTGTTTAATTTATTGTTATTGAAATTTGGAGAGGCCCCATTTTTAAGGAAAAACTTTACCAAAATTTTTCTAAACTTTAATATGTCCATGCAAGTTAGAGAATTACTAATTTGATAGACTTTATGATGGTTGATTAGGTAAAATAGAATGGATCGTAATCAGATGAATGCTAGGAGAACAAGTGAGGAATATGAGAATGGTGTGAACCCGTTTCTTGAATTTACTAGGAGAAATGTTTCAAGTAAAAATGGGAAGTATTGTTGTCCTTATGTGTAACACTTACCTTGAGTGTTACCCAAAAATCACATAATTCAAACAAACTAAGTGTGGTTAAGGAGTTGATCCTCTAACCAACTTAAGAAATAAATCATTTAAAACCTTAAAAATAATTATAGGTTCTACCTATAGCGCACGGAAGCAAGTTAGACGAAAATAGAATAAAAAGATGCTGTCATGACAGTAATTTATTGCTGTCATGACAGCCCTCCTGGGCCAACTTCCAGGAGGCGGTGTTCTGTCATTCGACCTCCGATTGAAGTGATTTTAAAGCTCACACGTCACATTCAAAGGGTACTATAAGTGTACCAAATTTTAAAAAGATCCAACGGTCGGATTAAAAATTAGACATGTTAAAAGATTGACTATTTTTGCTGTCATGACAGCTAGAAAGCTGTTATGACAGCACTTCCGGACCAACTTCCGGAGTGCACCATTTCATCATCTGACCTCCGATCGGAGTGATTCCAAAGCCCACATGTCACTTTTAAAGAATACTATTAGCATACTAAATTTTGAAAAGATCCAACGGACGGATTGAATTTTGTACAGGTTACAAAATCAACACTGTAGCTGTCATGACAGCAATTTAATGCTGTCATGACAGCACCTCCAGACCAAATTCCGGAGTGCGTCGTTTCTCTGTCCGATATCCGATCGACATGATTCCAAAGCCCACACGAAGCTTATAAAAGGTTTTACTTGTGACCTAAATTTTAGAGAAATCTAACGGTCGGATTAAGATTTGGACACCCGGATGCAAAAGTGCAGCTTTTTGGTAAAAACCATTTTCAAAATTGTCCAAATCCCATCCTAATGGTCACAAACCTGTGGAAACACTTTGGACACGTCAAATAAGATTAAAAACACTTGATAGAACATTCAAATGATGGAAAACCCCCATACATCAAAATTTGACCACCCGGGTGCCATTTCCTAAAATGGACCCTAAACCCCCAAAATGCACAAATCATACAAGAGTGGTCACAAATCAATCCAAATACCATGTATTTATATAAATACATATGCTAAACATTTTCACTTGGCTCAGAGCTCCTTGTGGGGCCCACGCACCCACTCTCTCTATCCAAGCTGTATGTTTTCCCATAGCACACCATTTGCAATGCAACCACTTTGCATTTGCTTATAAAATCACATATATATCAAAATAAAGATCTGCTTGTAATAGAAACTTGGTCTACTAAGTAAATCCATCAAAACCACACACCATAACCAAGTTTCCTAGCCACAAGTCTGCAAACAGACAAAAATTCATACACAAGCACACAATCCACACATATTCACACACACACACACATAATCATATCCTACTGGCACCCTAATCTTAAATACATTACAATATATTTGCTCAAAAGAAAGGGGTTGCAGTTCTTTACAAATCACAAGCAAACCCCTAGCTTTGCTCTTTTCCCCGTCCACCACTGGATCCTTCGCCTGGACCTAGAATATTGAAAAGAAAGGGGTGAGACAACCACAGTCTCAGTAACAGTGAAATCTATATTGATTATTACAAAGTAAGCCATAATTAAATAAATGAATAATAAATTCAACATAGTATATAATTTAGCCATTTAAAATGCATGAATGCATGACCTAGGCCGGTATGGCCTTTCATGACCAACAGAATGCCCCCTGGCACTCTTTAACTCGCAGGTAAACCTTATACCTACTTGTACCTCCACAGGCACAAAACATAATCTAAGGCATGATCTAATCCACCGAACCGCCTATGCCCCTTCGACGTGAATCCTGAGCAGTCAAAGCTAACTCCCTCCCAGAGCCAGCCCGACTTACTCTCCATGTGAGGGCTACCTTGGCCTAGGCACTCAACCTCACACTTCATATGTCGGATTCCCTCCCCCACTGAGAGGTGTCGAACACTCAATACACTAACCACTTTAGTGCACTGAGCCCACAATACGTAAGACAACACTGAGTACTGACAGTGTGCCATAGAATATCAAAAATCCACACCTTCTCATTGGTGAACTCCCACCGAGATCATGCCTTTTACTCTTGTCTACCTTTCCTGAGTATTGACCATTCAACACTCTAAAGTAGTATAATATTTATAAATCTCATTTCCATAAAAACATTGTTATTAAACAATTAGAAAACATATTTGCACTATAATCAAAGTAGTACCCCATAACCCCTTATAAAGCACATTTAATCTTTTAAAACATGTAATGCATGATAACTAGTAATATTTATTCAAAAATAGCTAAAACAAAGTAATAAGAAATATAAATTCCCCTGTTACCTCAACCCTTTGGTACTAAAAGGGTTCCCCTTGTACAAAATAGGGCTCGGCTTGTTCCTTACTTCTCAATAAGTTCCACCAACAATTTTCTACAACATATAAGTGATCCACATCACTTATCATGACAAATAGTATTAATGAAGACTATAACTTATACCACACAACTTAGGTCAATGAGTCATAATCCACCCTAATGGTCCATATATTAAACCAACCATTCACATAGTATCACTTAACCACCAAAACCATTTATTAGCCATCACTAGGCTAATTTTCAATTTATATAATTTTTTTAATCAATTAAAAACCTTTACTTAGTGCCACCAACTTTCACCATTAGCCCTTATAATGAAAACCAAACCTTAATTTAAATCTTATTGGGCTCAAATAGCAAAATTATAACTAAATCAATAGGCTTAAACCATTGAGGAGCAAAAACCCAATTTCTCAAGGTTTATTTTGTGCCCAAAACACCTCTTTTCATCCAATTATTCACTCAAAACATTAGATCACTATATAGAAACTCAAAACATGCTCCCTAGAATCCAAAGAAACAAAAGCTTACAAGAATAAAGCCTTTGGGATCAAAATCCAAAAATTTCCTCTTCCAAAAATTGAAGAAAATCAAGAGAAAGAGAAGAGGATTGAAGTAGGGAGTTTACCTATCGTGTAGCCGAGCTCGCAACGGTCGCAAAGACTCCTAGATCCAAGCCTAACTCCCTCCCTTTCTCTTCTCTTCTTCCTCTCTCTCTCTCTCCCGTTTGTGCGTTTGCTTCCTTTCTCATTTTCTCTGCGTTTCTGCATCAGTTTGCTCCTTAAAATGCTGGTCAAAAACTTTGGGGAAAATTACAAGAAAGGGCCCAACACTTTGGTAATTTTTCCCATAGTTAAAAATCAAATAAAACCAAACTTTTGCTTAGTAAAATTCGAACTCTGGGCCTCTATTAAATTATTCTAAATTTTAATTTAATTATAGATATTTTATTTTATTTTTGTTTATTTTTTTAAAATAAATTTGAGTCTTAAAATTTTTAGGATGTTACATTCTCCCCTCCTTTAAAAAGGATTTTGTCCCCAAAATCCAAGCTAATACATGAACCAAAGAGATAAACATACCTAGGGAAACAACTGTGGATATTCCTTCCTCATTTGATCCTCAGTCTCCCAGGTTGCATCTCCCGGAGCTGTCCCTTTCCAAATCACTTTTACCAACCGGATTGTTTTATTTCTGAGTTGCTTATCCTTAGCATCCACAATACGATCTGGTTCAGTCCGGTAGGTTAAATTCTCTTGAATTTCAACCTCCTCAGGTTCTATCACATGCGACGGGTCTGGCTGGTACTTCTTCAATTGTGACACATGAAACACGTTGTGTAGACCCGCTAACTGAGGCGGTAATGCCAACTGATAAGCCACCGGCCCAACTTTCTTCAAAACCTCAAAAGGACCCATATATCGAGGAGATAACTTTTTAGCCCGAATTGAGCGTCCAACGCCTGTCAATGGGGAAACTTTGAGGAAGACATGATCCCCAATCTCAAAAGACAAGTCCTTACGACGATTATCTGCATAACTTTTCTGTCTACTCTGTGCTGTAAGAAGTTTTTGTTGGATCAATTTGATTTTCTCTGTGGTCTCATCTACCACATCCGGTCCCATCATTGTCCTCTCACTCAACTCATACCAACAAAGAGGCGATCTGCATCGTCTTCCATACAATGCTTCATAAGGAGCCATTTGAATACTGGCATGATAACTGTTATTATAAGCAAACTCTGCCAGAGGTAAATGCTTATCCCAGCTTCCCTGAAGCTCTAGGGCACATGACCTCAACATATCCTCTAATGTCTGGATCGTCCGCTCAGTTTGTCCATCCGTTTGTGGATGATAAGACGTACTAAATTTCAGATCTGTACCCATAGCCCTTTGCATAGCTTGCCATAAATTCGATGTAAACCGAGGATCACGGTCTGAAACAATATCCCTCGGTACCCCATGTAGTCGCACAATCTCCTTAATGTAGATCTCAGCATACCTATCAACCGTATAGGTGGTCTTGACCGGTAAGAAATGTGCTGACTTAGTCAAACGATCTACAATTACCCAGATAGAGTCAAAACTAGCCTGGGTCCTCGGCAAACCAGATACAAAATCCATTGAAATACTCTCCCATTTCCATTTAGGAATCTCCAAAGGCTGTAATAACCCCGATGGCTTTTGGTGCTCTATTTTGACCTTCTGACAGGTCAAACACTTACTAACATACTCTGTGACATCCTTTTTCATGCCTGGCCACCACCAATGACGCTGCATGTCATGATACATCTTAGTAGCACCGGGATGAAGGGTGTAGCTACTTCGATGTGCCTCATCCAACAATTTCTTCCGAATAGACTCATTGTTAGGAATACACACCCTATCCTTGAAAACCACATACCCATCATCACTAAACCAATAGTCCATTATCTCACCATTCTCGATGTCTTGACTTATTTTTGACAAAATCGGATCTTGAAGCTGAGCATCTCGTATCTCTTTCCAAAATTCATTAGAAATAACCATAGTATTAAGACCATTCAAAGAGAACTTAGTCATACCCAAAAAAATTTCAACCAAAGATTCCATCAATCTATGCTCCCGAACCATTAAATAGGCTACATGTAAGGTCTTGCGACTAAGAGCATCTGCTACCACATTTGCTTTCCCCGGATGATACTTAAATTCAAAATTATAATCTTTAAGAAACTCCATCCAACGTCTCTGTCTCATATTCAGCTCTTTTTGATCTACCAGGTACTTGAGACTTTTATGGTCGCTCATGACCCTGAACTCTGTTCCATAAAGATAATGACGCCAGATCTTTAACGCAAAGACCACCGCAGCCAACTCGAGATCATGTGTTGGATAATTCTCCTCATGCGGTCTAAGTTGTCTAGATGCATATGCCACTGCTCTCTCATCTTGCATTAGAACACAACCAAGACCCTTATGAGAGGCATCAGTATACACATCATAGGGCTTTTGAGGATCCGAAATCACCAATACTGGAGCTGTTGTTAACCTTTCTTTCAACTCAAGAAAAGCTGTCTCGCACTTATCATCCCAGATAAATGGCCTATCCTTCCTTGTGAGTCTAGTCAAAGGCATAGAAATCTGAGAGAAACCTTTGATAAAACGCCGGTAGTAACCTGCTAATCCCAGAAAACTACGGATCTCAGTTATCGATTTTGGTCTCTCCCATTGCATGACTGCTTCAACTTTATATGGATCAACTGCAATACCATTTGCCGACACGATATGTCCCAAGAACCTAACCTCTCTCATCCAAAACTCGCACTTACTGAGCTTGGCATATAGCTTATGATCTCGCAGAAACCTTAGGACAGTCCTCAAGTGTCTGGCATGCTGCTCCTCATCTTTAGAGTAGATCAGTATATCGTCAATAAAAACTACCACAAACTGATCCAAGAAAGGTCGAAAAATGCGGTTCATATAGTCCATGAAAACCGCAGGCGCATTAGTCAGCCCGAATGGCATAACCAAAAACTCATAATGACCATATCGAGTCCTGAAAGCAGTCTTTGCCACATCCTTCTCACTAACTCTTAGCTGATGGTACCCTGAACGTAAATCAATTTTAGAGAAAATCGTGGCACCAACCAACTGATCTAAGAGATCATCGATGCGAGGCAGTGGGTACTTGTTCTTCACCGTAACCTTATTCAACTGCCTGTAATCGATACACAATCTTAAACTACCATCCTTCTTCTTCACAAATAAGACAGGAGATCCCCAAGGAGAAACACTAGGTCTAATAAATCCCTTATCTAACAGCTCCTCAAGTTGCTTCTTCAACTCAGCTAACTCTGAAGGAGCCATTCTATAGGGAGCCTTTGAAATTGGCTGAGTCCCCGGTACCAGGTCAATCGAGAATTCAACCTCACGTTCTGGAGGTAATCCTGATACATCCTCAGAAAACACCTCTGGGAACTCCCTAACAACCTCAATTTCATCCACTATACCTGTCTCAGACCCTTGGGTAGCGAGCACTACCACGTAAGCCTCACAACCCTGCTCAATCAACCTTTCAACTTGCAAAGAAGAAAGAAAACAAGAATGACCAGGGTATTCCTTGATCACCTCCGGTACTTCTACCAAAGTCACTGTCTTAGCCACACAATCTAAGACAGCACCATAAGCTGTCAACCAATCCATACCAATAATTAAATCAATTCCTTGCATAGGTAATTTGATCATATTTACCCAAGTCGATTGCCCATTAAAAGTCATCTTAGTCCTACATACCATACTGGATCGACCAACCAAACCAGAAGTAGAGGAAACTTCTATATCATGGGGCAACTGGTCAACAGGCATAGCCATTCTATCTAAGCGCTCGGCAGAAATAAAAGAATGCGTCGCACCACAATCAAACAAAGCTTCTAAATCGAGGCCACAGATAGAAACCATACCAGTGATTAGATTCGATGACTTCCTAGCCTCCTCCTGAGATACTGTATACACTCTACCAGGAATCACGTTCCTCCGGTCCGAGCTCTCATGTAAATCAGGGCAGTCACGGATCAAATGGCCTAACTTTCCACACTTATAACAAGCAAAGCAGCGACCAAAATGAACCCTACCACATCTATTGCAAGGTGACCTCGCTGTACTTAGAATTGGGGCTTGACTGGTCTGTGAAGAACGTGCTGGAGCATTCCCAGAGAAACGAGAACCCCCAGATCTCATATTACCACCCCGATTACCTTGAAATCTTGAACCCCTATTTAAATTTCGATTACCAGAAGCAGAAGAAGACCCGATTCTAAAGGAGCCACTAGAAGAAGAACCAGAGCTAAAACCCATTCTCTTGGATACACCACCAGTAGGAGCCAACCCAAAAGAAAATCGACCTCGTGTATCCCTACTCCGGCTACTCTCTGTGTCTCGGCCTCGGCGAGCGGCAATCCTCAGACGATTGCACATCTCATCATATGTCGCCTCGCCTAACAAAGATAGCTGCTGGCGGTATTCTGGCCTCATCTTTTCTAATAACCTCTTTGCTTTCCACTTGCTATCATTAGAAGCCTTCAGATATGTTGAGAACTTAGACAGCTGATTGAATTTTCTTATAAAAGTCTCCTCGTCTAAGTCCCCTGCTGAAATGCATGAAACTCTGCCTCTTTCTCATCTCTGAAAGCTGGCGGAAAGTGAAAATCATAAAATCTTTCTTTAAATTCATCCCAAGACATAGATCTTCCATCTGTGGGCTTAACAGAATCCCACCAATGCTTGGCTTCACCAACAAGCTGCATCGTAGCCAAGATAACCTTCTGCTCAGATGTACACCTCACAACAGTAAATAACTGCTCCATCCGATCCAACCACTCCTCAGCTTTCCCATCAAGCATACTACCATCATATGTAGTCGGATTAGAGCGAGAGAATTCCTTCCAAGGTTCAGATATGTCATCTCTCGATTATTAACAACTGGTGCATGAGCTCCCATAGTACTAGAAGATCCCTGCCCAGCACTTAGGTCAACATGCTGATCTGGAACAGTATGACTTCTAAGATTTTGCTGTATATCCACCATAACTTCAAGCAGCCTAGCCATGACTGCATCTGTCCCCTGTGGTGGTGGTGGAGGTGGAGGCGGAGGTGGAGGCGGAGGAGGTAGAGGTGGTGGTCGTTCCTCATTCCTCGATCTACCCCTTCCCCTTCGAGCCATATTAGAACTGAAAGGTGTACGGCCACAAGCGTACGGACCTTTCTCCCCTCCTAAAGGAACAAGCCAGAGAAAGAAAAACCATATTAGTCCAGGTTAGTGGTAGAAGGGAAAGAGCATAAAAGTAATGTATTTAAGGTGCCAAGTAGGAAAAAGGAATCATAAACCTAAAACTGATACCAAATGTAACACTTGCCTTGAGTGTTATCCAAAAATCACATAATTCAAACAAACTAAGTGTGGTTAAGGAGTTGATCCTCTAACCAACTTAAGAAATAAATCATTTAAAACCTTAAAAATAATTATAGGTTCTACCTATAGCGCACGGAAGCAAGTTAGACGAAAATAGAATAAAAAGATGCTGTCATGACAGTAATTTATTGCTGTCATGACAGCCCTCCTGGGCCAACTTCCAGGAGGCGGTGTTCCGTCATTCGACCTCCGATTGAAGTGATTTTAAAGCTCACACGTCACATTCAAAGGGTACTATAAGTGTACCAAATTTCAAAAAGATCCAACGGTCGGATTAAAAATTAGACATGTTAAAAGATTGACTATTTTTGCTGTCATGACAGCTAAAAAGCTGTCATGACAGCACTTCCGGACCAACTTCCGGAGTGCACCATTTCATCATCTGACCTCCGATCGGAGTGATTCCAAAGCCCACATGTCACTTTTAAAGAATACTATTAGCATACTAAATTTTGAAAAGATCCAACGGACGGATTGAATTTTGTGCAGGTTACAAAATCAACACTGTAGCTGTCATGACAGCAATTTAATGCTGTCATGACAGCACCTCCAGACCAAATTCCGGAGTGCGTCGTTTCTCCGTCCGATATCCGATCGACGTGATTCCAAAGCCCACACGAAGCTTATAAAAGGTTTTACTTGTGACCCAAATTTTAGAGAAATCCAACGGTCGGATTAAGATTTGGACACCCGGATGCAAAAGTGCAGCTTTTTGGTAAAAACCATTTTCAAAATTGTCCAAATCCCATCCTAATGGTCACAAACCTGTGGAAACACTTTGGACACGTCAAATAAGATTAAAAACACTTGATAGAACATTCAAATGATGGAAAACCCCCATACATCAAAATTTGACCACCCGGGTGCCATTTCCTAAAATGGACCCTAAACCCCCAAAATGCACAAATCATACAAGAGTGGTCACAAATCAATCCAAATACCATGTATTTATATAAATACATATGCTAAACATTTTCACTTGGCTCAGAGCTCCTTGTGGGGCCCACGCACCCACTCTCTCTATCCAAGCTGTATGTTTTCCCATAGCACACCATTTGCAATGCAACCACTTTGCATTTGCTTATAAAATCACATATATATCAAAATAAAGATCTGCTTGTAATAGAAACTTGGTCTACTAAGTAAATCCATCAAAACCACACACCATAACCAAGTTTCCTAGCCACAAGTCTGCAAACAGACAAAAATTCATACACAAGCACACAATCCACACATATTCACACACACACACACAATCATATCCTACTGGCACCCTAATCTTAAATACATTACAATATATTTGCTCAAAAGAAAGGGGTTGCAGTTCTTTACAAATCACAAGCAAACCCCTAGCTTTGCTCTTTTCCCCGTCCACCACTGGATCCTTCGCCTGGACCTAGAATATTGAAAAGAAAGGGGTGAGACAACCACAGTCTCAGTAACAGTGAAATCTATATTGATTATTACAAAGTAAGCCATAATTAAATAAATGAATAATAAATTCAACATAGTATATAATTTAGCCATTTAAAATGCATGAATGCATGACCTAGGCCGGTATGGCCTTTCATGACCAACAGAATGCCCCCTGGCACTCTTTAACTCGCAGGTAAACCTTATACCTACTTGTACCTCCACAGGCACAAAACATAATCTAAGGCATGATCTAATCCACCGAACCGCCTATGCCCCTTCGACGTGAATCCTGAGCAGTCAAAGCTAACTCCCTCCCAGAGCCAGCCCGACTTACTCTCCATGTGAGGGCTACCTTGGCCTAGGCACTCAACCTCACACTTCATATGTCGGATTCCCTCCCCCACTGAGAGGTGTCGAACACTCAATACACTAACCACTTTAGTGCACTGAGCCCACAATACGTAAGACAACACTGAGTACTGACAGTGTGCCATAGAATATCAAAAATCCACACCTTCTCATTGGTGAACTCCCACCGAGATCATGCCTTTTACTCTTGTCTACCTTTCCTGAGTATTGACCATTCAACACTCTAAAGTAGTATAATATTTATAAATCTCATTTCCATAAAAACATTGTTATTAAACAATTAGAAAACATATTTGCACTATAATCAAAGTAGTACCCCATAACCCCTTATAAAGCACATTTAATCTTTTAAAACATGTAATGCATGATAACTAGTAATATTTATTCAAAATAGCTAAAACAAAGTAATAAGAAATATAAATTCCCCTGTTACCTCAACCCTTTGGTACTAAAAGGGTTCCCCTTGTACAAAATAGGGCTCGGCTTGTTCCTTACTTCTCAATAAGTTCCACCAACAATTTTCTACAACATATAAGTGATCCACATCACTTATCATGACAAATAGTATTAATGAAGACTATAACTTATACCACACAACTTAGGTCAATGAGTCATAATCCACCCTAATGGTCCATATATTAAACCAACCATTCACATAGTATCACTTAACCACCAAAACCATTTATTAGCCATCACTAGGCTAATTTTCAATTTATATAATTTTTTTAATCAATTAAAAACCTTTACTTAGTGCCACCAACTTTCACCATTAGCCCTTATAATGAAAACCAAACCTTAATTTAAATCTTATTGGGCTCAAATAGCAAAATTATAACTAAATCAATAGGCTTAAACCATTGAGGAGCAAAAACCCAATTTCTCAAGGTTTATTTTGTGCCCAAAACACCTCTTTTCATCCAATTATTCACTCAAAACATTAGATCACTATATAGAAACTCAAAACATGCTCCCTAGAATCCAAAGAAATAAAAGCTTACAAGAATAAAGCCTTTGGGATCAAAATCCAAAAATTTCCTCTTCCAAAAATTGAAGAAAATCAAGAGAAAGAGAAGAGGATTGAAGTAGGGAGTTTACCTATCGTGTAGCCGAGCTCGCAACGGTCGCAAAGACTCCTAGATCCAAGCCTAACTCCCTCCCTTTCTCTTCTCTTCTTCCTCTCTCTCTCTCTCCCATTTGTGCGTTTGCTTCCTTTCTCATTTTCTCTGCGTTTCTGCATCAGTTTGCTCCTTAAAATGCTGGTCAAAAACTTTGGGGAAAATTACAAGAAAGGGCCCAACATTTTTTATTATTGCACAAAAGCCCGGGTCAACTTTAGTAATTTTTCCCATAGTTAAAAATCAAATAAAACCAAACTTTTGCTTAGTAAAATTCAAACTCTGGGCCTCTATTAAATTATTCTAAATTTTAATTTAATTATAGATATTTTATTTTATTTTTGTTTATTTTTTTAAAATAAATTTGAGTCTTAAAATTTTTTAGGATGTTACATTATGTCAACTGTATGAATAAGATTGAATTAGGTACTAATAAAATAAAAGATTATTTAATTTATAATAGGATAAATTTGAGGTATTCAAGATGGATAAGGCATGGGGAAGTAAGAACAACTTGTATGTTCCAAAATGATCCAATTGTGAATGATTGGGATGATAGAATAGAGAATATGCTTCATGATGTTGGGTTGGCATCTTTTGCACAATCACATGTGTATAACAACTTGCATAGTGATACAGAGAAACCCTTGTACTAAGGGTGTAGTAATTTTATGCTTTTGACAATTGTGTTGGGATTGGTTAACTTAAAGTTAAGAAGTAGGTAGACCAATTTAAGTTTTATAGAGTTACTAAAAATCTTGAGTAAAATGCTTCCAGCCCATAATTTGCTTTCAAAACATATTTATGAGGCAAAGAAAATCTTGTGCTCGATGGATATGGATTATAAAAGGATACATGCTTATCCTAATGATTACATACTATACAGAAAGGACTACCAAGAACTACATAAGTGTCCAAAATATGGGATGTCGCACTACAAAGTAAAGAAAGATGATGCTGTTGATAGTGGTAATGGTAATAAAATCATAACTAAAGGTCCTCCTGTAAAGGTATTGTGGTATCTTCTAATAATACCACAATTTTAACATTTGTTTGCCAATCCAATAGAAGCAAAGAATTTGAGATGGCATTTTGATGAAAAGATATTTAATGGAAAACTTCAGCACCTAGCTGATTCTCCACAATGAAAGATAATAGATCACCTGTTCCTTGAATTTGGTAGCAATCCAAGAAACCTTCGGCTTGGACTTTGTATAGATAGAATCAACCCATATAGTAATCTTAGTAGTACGCATAGTGCATGGCCAGTCTTATTGGTTATTTATAACCTACCTCCTTGATTGTGTATGAAGCGCAAGTACATAATATTGTCTTTAATGATTTTGAGGCTGAAACAGCCTAGAAATGATATCGATATCTACTTGGCACCTTTGATCAAAGACTTAAAAATGCTATGGGAGGATGTGGTCGAGGTATTTGATGCTTATAAGTAAGAGCATTTCAAGTTATGCGCCATGATTTTCACCACAATAAATGATTTTTCTGCATACAAAAACTTGTCTAGATATAGTGTTAAAGGGCATAATACATATCCTATATGTGAAGAAGGCACGTACTATTACCAACTTAAGCATGGAAGAAAACAGTCTACCTTAGTCACCGAAGATTTCTTGATTGGCATCATCCTTCCTGTAGGTTAAAGAAGGCTTTTAATGGTTCACAAGAGTATGAAATAGCTCCTAGGGCCTTGACTGGATAGCAAGTTTATCAACATGTGGAAAGAATGAATGTTACTTTTAGTAAGTATAAAAAAATGCAAATGAGAAGAATTTGTGGAAAAAAAGGTCTATTTTTTAATCTTCCTTATTAGAGGAGGCTAGATATGAGACATAGTATTGATGTAATGTATGTTGAGAAAAATGTATGTGATACTCTTATTGGTATGTTCTTGCACATAAGTGGGAAGACTAAGGATAGAATAAATGCCAGATTGGACTTAGCTGAAATGGGAATAAGAAAACGCTTGCACGGACGAAGAGAAGAGGGGAAGAGAGCTTATTTGCCACTAGCAATGCACACATTGTCCAAAGAGGAGAAAAGAAGTTTATGTGAATGTTTGCACAGTATTAAGGTGCCATAGGGATATTCTTTAAATGTTAGCAGACTTGTCTCCATAAATGATTTGAAGTTAATAGGCTTGAAGTCGCATGATTGTCATGTATTAATGCAACAACTTTTACTCGTGGCTATTCAAGGCATTATGAAAGATGATGTCAGATGCACTATAATGAGATTATGTATGTTCTTCAATGCTATTTGCAGCAAAGTCATTAACACTGATAAGTTAGATCAATTAGAAAATAAGGCTTATATTATTTTGTGCCAATTAGAGATATAATTTGCTCCAACATTTTTTGACATCATGATGCATTTAATAGTTCATTTGGTGAGAAAAATAAGGCTTCGTGGTCCTGTTTATCTAAGGTGAATGTACCCATTTAAGCAGTACATGAAAATATTAAAAGGATATTCCAAGAATCCATACCGACCTAAAGCATTAATTGTTGAATGATATGTGGCTGAAGAGACTATTGAATTTTATACTTTATATCTAAAATGGTTGAAGGCTGTTGGAGTCTCTCAAACTTGACATGAGGGGACAAGACTTTTTGGTAAGTGAACACGGGGGGTCAAAGTGAAAAGTATGTCTCGTGAAGAAGTGTTCAAGAACATATGAATATTTTAAATAATATAGAAGAAGTTCAACCTTATTTGGATGCTCATAAAAAGTTGTTGAAAGACAAGTACCCAAGAAAGAATGAGATAAAGCTGGGTAATGAGCATAATAAGACTTTTAGAAGGTGGTTAAAGGATATGGTTATAAATGAGATTAGTGTGTCCGATATAATAACATGGTTAGTTGAGGGACCTCATTTTGAGATTGTATGCTAGGATGGATATGATACAAATAGATATTCCTTCTACACAAAAGCTCAAGATGATAAAAGTATGATGCAAAATAGTAGAGTAATGGTAGAAGCAGAAGTGATACATTTTTCTAGTTTAAAAAATAATAACCCATTATTGGCTTTTATGAATTATTATGGAGTGATTGAAGAAATATGGGAAGTAAACTACACCAAATTCAAAAGTACCTATTTTTAAATGTAAGTGGATTCACTTTAATGCCATTGAAATAGATAAGGAATTTGGATTTGTTTCAGTTGATCTCAATAGGGTTGGTTCCAAAGATGAGCCCTTTATTTTAGTAACTCAAGCAAAACAAGTATTTTATATCACTAATCCAGTAAATAAATAGCGTTTTATTTTACTACAAGGTAAAAGACAAATTGTTGATATAGAGGATGATGACTCAAGTTTCAATCTTGATGAAACCCTGCCTTTTACTACAATTCTGCCTAGATCAACTGAATTAGATTTGGATGATGATGAATATGCAGTTAGAGATGATCACTGTGAAGGAATTTGGAAACATGAATAAAGTATGACCCTAATTAATAAAATAATCATTTTGTTTTTGCTTAATAATTCATTTATTTAGTTTTATATATTTAATTTAAAAAAATTACCTAATTGCATCATTTTTCTTTTTTTAATAGGAACATGGAGGGTTCTAGTGAGGATGCTGGTGACACGTCTAGAGCATCTAAAAAAAAGAAGGAGTAGAGGTAGTACAAGTTTAAAAGAGCTGGCTATATGTCAAGGTACTATGGAGAGGGTGCATTTGGATTTTCATGATTATAGAACACCACTTAGTCTAGAAGGGGTTAAGTTCATAAGGTATATAAGCCTTATGGCCTGATCTAGGGTTGGGATCTTGTACCATAAATGGAAGGAAGTACTAGAAGCTATAAAGGACTTGATTTGGAATGACATTTTGGTATGAATATTTTTTTATGCTATTACTTTACTTATATTTGATGTTATTAACTCATTTTATAAAATATTATACCTTGTAGCTCACTTATGATGTCCCTCCTACCCCTAAGATGAAGAATTATTAGCTTTAACAAGTATGTGATCGGTGGAAAGATTTCAAGTCAACACTTTTCAGGGAATACATTCAAGGAGAGAAGAAGAATGAGGATCCCTATTTGGAATATAATTTTATTGATCACGAGACTTGAACATAATTTGTGAGGTCACGAGAAGATCCTGAATTTCAGGTGAATTTTGATAGAATCAATCACTGACTTAGTTTATTTATTTTTAAAATCTATATTTGATTTTGTCAAAATTTAATCATAGAAATTAAGTGCATTGAACAAAGAGAGATAGTTTAAGAATAAATATTAACATTACTTGTTTTGAGGGGGATATCAGAAGTTTGACATAAAGCTTATGGAAGCTGATTTGCAGGAATTAGAGGAAGCTGTAAGATCAAACCCTAGTATTGTTGTTAATCCCCTACCTCCTCTTACTCGTCAAAGAAAATGGAAGGAGGCAAGGATCAAGAAAAGCTAGTATATCACTCCAGAGACTGCTGAAGTTGTTGCAAGGATTGTGAGTAATTATACTAAATGAATTAAATTGAAATTTACATTTTATGGTTTTCATTAGTTGTATATTATAAGATTCACTTGAGGAAAAATCTTCCTAAGGTTTATTTCAATCTACCAGAAGAATGGACATCTTAGTGACAGCAATTGAAATGCTAGATTATACTAGTCATGTCAGAGGGGTAGGAAAAGGAGTCGGTTTAAGGCAATACTTCAGACCAACACCATGAAGATCAAGAGTTATATCTAGAGCGGAGCTTGATGAGATTCTAGATAAGGTTACTCAAAAGTACAAGCAGGATCATTTGTTGTTCTGTGAGTTTCTTTTTTAGGAGTTCAAATCCATGGTCTCCAACATAGAAACTAAACAGGGAATTGAGTAGGAAGGACCCCAGGTTTTGAATTAGTTAAATATTTAGCTTTTTCTATTTTTTTATTTTATATTTAACCTTTTTATTTATTTCTCCAAACTTCTCCTGTACTTCAAAGCACGAAAGATAGTCATAATCCACTAGAGATAGCAGTGCATGCTAATAGTCCCTCAGCAAATGATAAGACTTCTTGTTTTCTTTATTTGGATAAGCCTATGAAGCAGGTAGTTGCTACAGCTTAGGTATACATACTCAAGGAAACAATCTATCATATTACTATTCTATAAAACCAAGTCAAGGTATTAGTTGAGGTTGTTCTTGAGCCTCATACGACAGTGTCATTCCCTACTGATGAGGTTGTAAAATTAAGCCAAGACTTTGGTCACTTCATTCTATGGCTTAAAAGACTTGTTGATAGGGATATGTCAGTTTCAATGGTAAACAAAACACCTATTATTGTTTGATTTTTAGTTTTACTTAATTTATATAACTTGTATTTGTTTGATATGTCATTAAGATCCTGAGGATGCTGAGGACTTCCATTATTTGCCACAATTATATGAGTTTTTCAAGGTAATGACAAAGCCAATCCAGTAGATGATGCCTAAAGGAATTATAAGTGTAGATAGATTATATCCCTTTGCAATTGATAAGAAAGACATCCTGGAATTCCTATTGATGAGGGAGTTAAATATATCTAGGGCCATGTTATCAATTTTGTAAATTTAATATTTATATTTTATCTTATTTTCTTTTATTTTAATTTATATGCATTAATTTTTATCTCATTTTGCTAATAGGTTTCTCAAAAATCTTTGCACTAGACCTAAAGAAAATCAATTTGGATTTTTATGTCCTACTTCTGTGATGCTGGCTCACAATAATATCCACAATAGGATGAGATATGTGGGCAATACTATTTCAGAAATAAAATTACCATGTTATTTGGCCCTAGTTCTTAAAGGACAAGTTGTTTAAGTTTATGCATATACATTATTCACTTTGATAATTTTTTTTATTTTCATATATTAATTATATTTCATATATGTTGTAGTTATCACTGGTCTCTTTGTATTGTCTACCTATATTTGCACAAGATTTACTAGTTTTGCTCCATAGGCAAGCAACCTAGTGGTGAAACCAAAGATATATTTAACACGTAAGTTAAGATTTTATAGTTTATAAATGTTAGTTTTTTATATATTTAAATTGTTTTAATCTCTAGTTTTTTTAATTTAAATTTCATTATAGTTCATTAAAGATATATCATATAATGGGGGGAAACCGCCGTCCACCCAAAAGTGGAAAAAAAAAATGGCCCACCGACTTGAATATTTCTAAATGTGAGTAATATGTTATTGTTTATGCTTATCATTTAATTTTTATTTATCCAGTGCCATTGACAGATAAGGAGTATAGAGTGTGGATATTATATTATTTTTATATGTACAAAATTATTCAATCTGATACCAATGAGAATTTACACTTAGTATGTAGTTTAATCTCAATAAAAAATTTGGAGAGGGAGTACAAAGGCTTTAGAGTTTTACTAGATCTAATGAAAATTGTATAAAATTTTGCTGCTTTTTAACAATGAGTACCCCTACACCAATGAAGAAATAAATCATATTCAAAATAGTTTGGCAGGTTAATTCCTTCAAGAGTTATTTACATAATCCAAATTTTATAGTTTGTTCAATTAGGATTTTAACTTGACTTAGAAGTTAGAAGGCTAGAAACTCTATTTAGTATATTGTTGTAATTTGTTGAATTTTGATTGTAAATATTGAACACTTAAATAGATAATGGCTTTGGTGTTCCTTTAGTCTATATATATTTATGTTGGAAATTGTGCCCTAGGGCCAATCATTGTACAATGCACATTGTTATTTGATGAATTTCTCTTTTGTTATCATATCAATTGCATGTTTACTATGATAATTGTATCCTTGGACAAACTATAGTGATTGTCTTAAATGTCCTTGGTCGATCATCTATGAGGGATCATAGACGACACAAGACTAGTATGACTTTGATTAATTATAGAAATACAAATTAAAGTCATAGGCATTTGAAAGAGTACAAGGTACTGGACCAATCCACTATGAGAAAGCTGCATGGTACAAGTCATAAGCTTATCTCATGTGTAACTATATCACTAAGCTATTTAACCTGAGATCATCATAGATTCCAACATGATGACCACTAAACTTTGACCTAGTCAAAAGTCACCTTTGACTGAGTGATCATAAAGGCTATGATTGAGTTTAGTGATATTCATGCAAAGGAATATAAGTGGTCAAGATGGAATTTGTCCCTTACATTAAGTGAGAGATATTATTGGGCCCCTCGATAAATAAGACTGAAAAAATGTATGACCATACTAAAATGTAAAAGGATTTTTTCATTGCTATAGTTAGTCCACTCAGAGATTGAGAAATTAACGGTCGGATAAAGGAGAATGACAATTTTATATCTCACACTTAACCAAAATATCGCGTGACAAAAGGGATGTGATATGGTTGCATGATAGGTTACAACGGATCATCGATCCCCATGTGAATTGGGTAGTTGCAATGTCTTACTAAAAGCCACTTGTGACTTGTGGGCTAATAGCATAATTAGCTTACTGCCAACTTTGTATGGGCTTAAAGGTCATACACAGGAACGGCCCAACTCGAGCTATAATATCCAAGTTCATTAATTTTAAAATATGTCTAGATTCAATAAATGTAATATAAGGTAAATGAATTATATATATATATATATATATATATTTGAATATTTATTTGATAAATATATATATATTTATGTGAAATATAAAATTCAAAATATAATTTTATATAAATATATAAATATATATGTATATATATTCATATCTATATATATAATATAATATGTATATATATATATATGTGATATATATATATATATATATATTTTATATTATATTGTGTTAGTTTTAAATTTAATTTTATATGATAGATTAAATTTAATAACTAACATGATACGAGGGAATATCATGTCAGTTTTATAATTTGAATTTATAAGATAAATTTGAATTAGATATGATATCATGGATTAAATTTATGAGATAAATTTAATTAAATTTTTGTGGGTTCTTTAAGTGGAAGAAGAAAACCGTAATCTATATACTATATATAGATAGGGACGTGCTTTATGAAGGGAGTGAGAAAAGTTCTGACAGTAAAACACTTTGAGAGTTACGAAACATCCTATAAAGAGGAAAAGTAACATTCAAGGATGAACGGATGCTGGGAACACTAGCACATTGTTCGAGTTAGAGAATTGTTTTTGTGGATATTGATAGAGGGAGCATATCTACGTTGTTAGCTCCTGAGATTTAAACTCTTGAAAAGAACACGCACCACATTTAAAGAATTAAAAGGTAACTCTTCTATCCACCTTGACTTAAATGAGTTCGTTTGGTCTATATCAAGATAAGGATTTTAAAATTTTAATCTTCTGCTACGCCTTTCTATCCAATAGCTTATGCTATTGTTGCTATTATTTGTTGGACACATTAGATGTTGGATTGTTGCTGTTGTAAAAATTTGCAGGTTTATTGGCTGTAAAGAAAAATAAAATTTATATATTTCAAAAAAATCCACTTCCCTTTTTTAGTTACATGTGACATGGATTATTCATAATCCACGTCCCTTTCCTTTTTTCCAAATATGAGACATGGATTATTATATTCAACGTCCCTTTTTCCATAATAAGAGATGTGGATTATGATTAAAAATGGACGTGGATTATCCACGTCCCTTTTTATATAAAAAAAAGGGACATGATTTTTGTTATCTGCATCCCTCTTAAAAGTTATGTAGATTTATCAATTTTCTATGTCCCCTACTCTAGGGACATAAATATCCCTAAAAAAGCAATGTTAAAAGCCTTTTTTGCGGTAGTGACATAATCTTTGAGCTCTATTATGGACTAAACAAGATCCAAATCATGATTTGAAAAATGCTGCTCTAGATTTGAAATTTATGAGAGTGCTTATATTCATACCTATGTTTGTCCTGTATCATGCCATATATGTCCCATAAATATTTAAGGTGGCCTATTAAGCATTAGTACCTCTATCATCTTTGTAGGCACTGATTAAATACCTCTTATGTTCATTGTCATTGAAGAATTTATGTTTTACTCACTTCTTATTGTTCTTTTCTTCTTGTACAGATTAAAAATCAACATAATGGGAACTATTGTTGAGAGATTGAACATGGATGGAGATAATTTTAATTTGAAAAGTGACAATTGTGACTCGAATGGGGAAGAAGCAAGCTCAACTCCAAGCCCATCAAATTCCAAAATGTGCAATCACTTTTTTTTAAATGAAATTTTCTAAAAAATTAGTTTCAAAAGTAATTCAAGAAAATGAAAAAAAATGACATTAGACCTACTTACTTTTACTATGAGAATGTTGTACTTGCACCTAAAGGTGTTTGACAAATAATATCTAGTTATTGTATTATTTTGTTGTAATGTAATTTGTGTTGTCAAATGATGTAAAAACATGTTATTGTTTAATAATAAATGGAACTTGTTGGTATTCAATTGTAATTCTTTATGATTTGAGTTGATGTGATTAAACTTTACATATCACAATAATGACCATTAAGAATATCCTTTGGTATTTTAATGAAAAATGAACAAATTTTTAAAATATAGATTTGCATTTTTAGAACATCTATAGGTATTTTGATGAAAAATGAGCAAATTTTAATAATATCTGTTTGCATTTTTAGAATATCCAAAGGTGTTTTCATAAAAAATGAGTAAATTTTCAAAATATTTATTTACTTTTTCAAAATATTCACACTTGTTTTCATGAAAAAATAGTAAGTTTTTATAATAACCATTTACATTTAAAAAATATTCTTTGGTGTTTTCATGAAAAATGAAAAAAAATTTAGATTACGCATTTGTGATATCTTGAAAATACAACATTGGTGCTATATTCAAACCCCAACTTCTAAGCCATATTTAAAAATGAATTTTAGATATCCTAAAAATTCAATTTAGCTTTCATTTATTTGAAAAACTATTTTGAATATCTTGAAAATTTACACTTAGAGTCATATTTTAATACTATATGCAGGTATCTTCAACCATATGTAACTCTTCTTTCACGATATGCAACCACTCTTTGAGAAAATGCAATTTTTCTTCCATTTATTTAAATAACCATTTTAGATATCCTAAAAATTTTACACTTAGTGTCATGTATTAGAATCATATGCAGGTATCTTCAATTATATGTGACTCTTTTTTCACCATATGCAATCACCCTTCAAGAAAATGTAATTTTTTTTTTCATTTATTTGAATAACCAATTTGGATATCCTAAAAATTTTACACTTAGTATTATGTTTTAGGACCATATGTAAGGTGTCTTCAATCATATGTGACTCTTCTTTTATGATATGTAATTACCTTTTAAGGAAATGTAATTTTTCTTTCATTTATTCGAATAATAATTTTGGATATCTTGACAATTTACACTATCCTAGATATATTAACGCCAAAAGACCTTGTTTAATATATTGACATTGAAAGATCATGTTTCGATATATTGTCATCGAATTATTGACAGTGAAGGATCTCATGTAACATATTGATAGTGAAGGACCTTACTCAACTATTGTTTTTATAATCATAAGGGCAACATGGTCACTTAGAGCTTTGAATTAATGCTAGTGAAGGACCTAATATCCCAAGTCCTTCTCAATAAAATGAAATCTGATGGAGTATTTTTTGAAAATTTTCCCAATTAATTATGAAAAAATTAATCATTTGGTCCCTATAAGTATTTTTTTTAATTAGAAGGGTAGGCACCAATTGGATAAGGTTATTGGTTGAATTGAACCCACAACCTCCCACTTATCTCGGAGTTTCATGACATTAGATTACAAGGATATTAACTGTAATTTGATAAAACTCAATCTCTATAGTTTTATTATTTAAAATTATAAATATTAGAATTATTTTAAAATTACTAATATTTTAAACTAATAAAATTTTTAATCTTTATAAAGAGTAAAAATTTAAAATATTTTTTATGTTTATAATTTAATTAGGGACTAATATTTTAAATAATTAAAATTATAGAAAGTAAGTTGCACCGAGTTAAAATTTAAAAACTGAGTTATAACTTATAATCTAATCAAAACTATAAAAATCGAGTTTGAAGGATTCAAAGTTTTGGAACTGTACAATTGAGTCAAAACTATAGGGTTAAATGATAGCTTTCCCATTAATTATTCTAAATAACGAAAATTTATTTTATTAATTTATACTTAATGTTTTTTTAAACTTTTTATATTCTTATATTTTTTGAATAACTATATGATATATGATGTTCACTATTGCCACCGACAGAATTCCAATATTATTGGACAGAATTTCATTTTTTAAAAAAATTAATTATTTAATTCTTATAATTTTAATTTAGGTGTAATTTAGTTATTGAATTTTAACTCCATGTAACTTAATTTATAATTTTGACTTGACTGTAATTTAGTCTCTGAATTTTGACTTGATACAACTTAATCTCTATAGTTTTAAACGTTTAAAATCTAATTTCCTATATTTTAAAAAATAAAATTATAAAAATAAAAACTATGTTAACATTTAGAGACCAATTTTTTAAATTACTAAAACTTTTAATTATAAAGATTAAAATCATTTTGAACTTTTATTATTTATAATTTTATTTTCTAAAATATATAGATTAATATTTTAAATGATAAAAACTATAGAAATTGAGTTGTACTGAATCAAAATTCTAGGACTAAATTATACCTAAGTCAAAACTTTATTACTTTAAGGATTGAGTTATAATGTGCTAAAGTTCAGTAAATGAATTAAAATTATAAGAGACTAAATGATTTTTTTTTAAGTTACTCAACTCCCAATAAAAGGACAAGTTATTTAATAAAACATTTCAATCCAATAGTCCCTTAAAATATAAAGAGCCAAACAAAATATACTTGGGCCAAACAAGGAAACAGAAAACAAAACAACCAGTCAACGTTAAAAAGCTAAAAAAAATAGTTTTTTTAAATAGTTTATTAAATATACTTTTAAAACCCATATTTATTTATTTTTTCTCATTCTATTTTTTAGTTTCCATTCCTTCGAATTTTTTTCCCAATGAATTAAATAAGATGTTAACATTTTCCTTCACTCCTTTAGGCTTTACTTGTTGATATGGCAATCAGAGTTGGGAAAATGAGCTTAACCCAATGGGCTACCCACAAAGTTGCCAAAATTGGGGTTAGGCTAGTAAAATCAGCCTCTTCTTAAAAATGGATTAGCCCCTAACCTATGGGCTAGCCAATTTTTTTAAAAAAATATAAAAAACAACTCCCACTTCACCTCCAGTAATCCCATTCTCATATAAATTCTATATAGGTAATTAATAAATAGTCATTAAGCATGGGGGAGAGAACAACGTCTCAATAATCACATAATCTAATATATCTACAAGCAAACCAGACAGTTAATGAGTATGTAAAGTGGGATACAAGAAGAGTAGTTGATCATATTTTATACAAGTATGCTCAAAATACAATTTAACCATGCATAATCCTCACACACCATCTTTATATCTTTCGGAGTATCTTTGACTGAATCTGAGGACTAACAATACAACTAGACCAAGTTTATGTGACTAGATTAGTTCAAGTTTGTCAATCATGAGAGGCAGCTTAGCAAAAAGTGCCTTTGCCCACTTTCAAACCATAAATTCTCCCTTTTTGAATACTCAAGATGTCGTATGCCTACCTACCCATTTATGGGTGAGTAGATCTTCCAAACATAAATATATTATGAACTAATCACTAGGGTCACCTATAGTGTTAGTGGTTACCATGTTGATTTAATATGTCACCCAAAGTGAACTCTAACCTCTTAAAATATGATCATGCCAAATAGTATATTGCAAGTCAATAGGCATATTCTCAATTTCTTACAATGTATAGAAGGTTTTTCATATAATATTTAGCTCAATGATCAACTCATATAATTTCTCTAGAGATCATTTTGCAAGAATATATAAATAACTTTTCAAACCACTCCCATTTCACATAACTCTTCTAAACGCATAAATGCTTTGTATATGTACATAACTATACCAAAACAACATATTAGAATTTCACAAAAACTCACAAGTAATCTAGCAAGTAAATGGATTATATCGTTTGATTACCTCAATACTTTTATTACTAAAAGGGTTACCTATGAGATTTAGCACACTCCTTTAGCTTCCATTAGCCTAAGGAATATTTGAGCAACAATATTCTACATAATTAAACACTAATTATCAATTTTCAATTCTAACATACATATTTTTCAGCTCTATGTAGCTACCTACAACCTCTAACTTTTATCATTAGCTCAATCAAAAAAATCTTAACAATCTTTCATTAACTTCATTTAACTTTTACAAGGTTAAATAACACTAATTAATATTTCACATTGCACCCAATAGTCAAATTTGAGACTCGAGTTTGTCCAAACCCTAAAGCCCACCTCTAAAACACTATAAAATCACTATCCTTATGTATAGAAACCTAAATTAACTCCTAATAACCTAAAGAAACTCAATAAGTTTGGATCAAACCCAAGGTGGGACAAAATCACAATCTCCTAATACCGCAAACCATGTAAAAATAATGTAGAGGGGTAGAGGAGAGATGTAGGAAGTTTAATTGCCTAGTTTACATCTAGCCCAAAATGCTCCCAAAGTAAGGAAGAATCCAAGCCCTAGCAGCCACAAGCTCTTCCTCCATCACCTCTCTTGTTTCTCTTTTCCCCTCTTTTGTTTTTCAAACTTTGGTTGCATCACTTAAGTGTAGAAAAACCCATGTGCTGTGATGCACCATGCATGCATCTCGATAGAGGGCATAGTGAGACCATTCTGAGTTTGGGTCCTCCAATTGGGCTCAATTGGCCTAATACTTATCCCTAATTCTAAAGTTTTCCAACATTCCAACTAGCCCATTAGTGATCCAAAAGCTTGATTAACTTAATTAATTCATCAATTTCACTTAATTAACCTCAATTTATTTCCTAAATCTTAAATTAAATTTTAGGATATGATAGCTTGACTCCTTTGAGAACAATAGATTGAGAGTCAAAATGTAATTCTAAATATTCACACACAAAGCTAATACAAACCAAATAGTAAAGTTGGTCAATAATTCATAAATTGAGCCACTTTAGATAAATCTAATGTAGGTCAATTTCATTCCTCAAACTTATGGAATCAAGAACCAAGATCAAGAAGTCATCTTGCTTGTAATCTATAAAATAAAAAATTCTACCTTATTACAGCCATGCATTTTGTCTCTACCAATGATTCAACCTCAATCAATTGAGCTTCTCTCCTCAATTGTGGATCTCCTAATGTCCTTCATGCCTCTCCACACTTCTATGAGTCTACTGATAATTGGCTAAAAATTACTTTCAAAAAACAAGATGAACAAGATCAAATACTTGCAAGAATGAAAGATCAATGGAGATGCAAATGATTCAAGGGATTCATATCCTTCACAAATGGGTATAACGTGCTCTCTCATTGCCCAAGAGAAATCTAAAGAAAGAGAATAAAAGTGAAGCGGCAGCTAGTAAGCACAAAAAGCAGCAGCTTGTGATGGCCAACATGGGACAGAACAAAGATGTTTGACTTCTTTGAGCTGTCAAGTTAGTTACAATCTTAAAAAATGCAAGAAAGATAGGTTTAAAGTTAGTTAAGTGAGATTAAACAGTACAAAAGTAAATAATGTCATAAATTTCAGTTATACATAAACTATAAATCAGATGAATTAGCATATACCTCCCATATATCCTCTTTATTACTATAACTGTATCTATGAGTTATTATAACTTAACATGATATGTTCTTATGACTAGATCTCACCACACTTACCAGTGAAAAGATGCTCCTTACCAAAGATGTAGAGATTAATATCGGTCTGTAGATTCCTTCTCTTTTCAAAACTCCTCTAATAAGTGTTATATATCCTAAAGGTTCCCTCTAGTCCTAACCAAGGGAATAAGAAATACCAAGGGCCCTTAAAAATTGAATGGCCAACCATTGGGAGTCTTATAGTGATAAATCACATGGTCAAATATCACCTTAATATCATTTACTGCCATCCACATCTCCTAACTATTCTTAATCAATGTCATATCAATAATAACTTTCTAGTATGCTAATCAATGTTCTCGTAATTATTTCCAATTAATAAAAAAAATACACAACCATACACGCATGCATACATACATGCATATCTACATACATACATACGTACATGCATAGTTACATACATACATACATACATACATACATACATTCAACATTTTTGAACACAAATCTCTATTATTTATTATCTAAAACATATGTTTGTGTGTGGGCACATATTTTTTTCCACTTAACATAGCATTTTGACAAACAACAGGCATGCAAGGTAAATTAAATGTGGTTATCTCTTCCAAAGCTACACAATTATACTAGTAAACACCTCCTTAGCTAGAGACTAGCAATATAGAAACAATTTACAATCTTTCAAGACAAACAATTATTAATGCCAAATTAACCACCAAGTCTTCACAACTTTGAAACAATAAATCTTCCCCAAAATTCACACTTTATTTCACCCCCAAAATACCTTATTAGATCAAAATCCATAGTCTCTTAATATCAAAATTCCAAATCTCAATCTAACAAAAAATAAATTGTTTCAAATTAATTCCTCAACTTAAAAAAAAAACTCATTTAAACCCCTGTCAACAATATTTAACTCTCAACTCATCCAAAATTCTCAATTTAAAGCTTTGGGTTTACCCAAATCAACTCTAAATTTTTCAAATCAATAATATAATCTGATTAAATACCTTAGAAACCTCTAACTAACATAAACTATAGCATTTAAAAAAAATTTTAATCAATGGAAACTAATCCTAATCATTCAAATCATAATTTAATCCTAAAATTTCAAACCCAAACCTGTATGCAAGAGAAGAGATTAGGCTAGAGAATTTATTGTTACCTTAAGATGCTTCAAAATACTCCTTAGAGTCCAAAAATCCCATGCCCTAACTATAACTTCTCAATATTTTAAAACTTGGTTAAGCATTTGGTTAATGATTTAATTGGTTTTTCAAGTGGAATTAAAAGTGTTTTGGTAAAAATTGACAAACAACAAACAAGCAAAATCATCCTTCAACTTTCATCCGCACATGGATAAGAAATACACATACATGGCCAGTTGTGGATGGCATCATTGATCAGTTTTATAAATAGGATTTAAGGCTTTAGAGCATGATTTGAGACTCACCAACCCTCTAGTAAGTGATTTCTAACTCTCATATTTAATCCTCTTCATTCTTAATTGGTGGATTTGGGTGATTGATGGTATTTGGGACAAGGTCAGCTAGAGATTCAAATTATTGAAGGATTATGGGAGTTTTTTAAAGCTTAAGGTGAGCTAAAGCATACTAGAATTTTATTTGGACTTTTAACTAGTGGATATTTTAATAGTATGGTTGATTGGATAAACCCTAAGTTGTTAGAAGAGCAATGTGGATTTTATGAGTGTCTGATGGTTGAGAGCCTCAACTAACTAAATTGGTTAACTTAGTTATGCTTATTAGAGTGTGAATTGGTTGTTGGTTTAGGGGTTATGTTGGATTTTGGATTT